>NC_086219.1:688487-1288487 GCF_035770615.1 Melospiza melodia melodia
TTCCTGGCACATCCTGAGGGCTGGTGCTTCCACATTCCCTGTCCAGAGTTTGTAAAATGGGAATGGAGCAGAGGGGAGGGCAGCTTGGAAAAACACGCATTATTCTGTGTATTTAAGCACACGATAATCTATGTATTTAAGTGCACATTATTCTGTGTATTAAGCACATGCTATTCTATATATTTAAGCATACAGTATTCCATGTATTTATAGAGAGAAGGAGGGGATAAACCCCACCTGCCCTCGGCAAGCAGAGACCAAATTAAACAGAAAGAAAGGGGAGAAAAGGAGCAAGGAAAGGAAAATGCCTTGGATTAACTCTGGCCCCAAAAAGGAGCAGCTTTAGGAGCACTCGGCCTCCATCTGTGTCGGGAAGGAGCTGCACCTCCTTACCCGCTGTTGGTGTTTTTCATTCTGGAGAAGTTAACAACAAAACCAAAATAAACCCCCCTGGCACTCTCAGCTTCAAGGAATGGGATCCAGACAGACTGCTGGAGGGAAGGAAGGCTTTTGGATTCTGATTTTATTTTATTAGGTGCAAGTGAGTTATTTTGATTATGTTGGCAAGGAGAGGGAAGAAAAATCCTTATGGCAGCAGCTCTGTCCCCTCTCTGCCCACATGTGCACTCCCAGCACCACAGCCACAGGGCTTGGCCAGCAAAGAGCTCCACGGTGCATCTGGGAGGCAGAAAAACCTTTTATATATATAAAAAATTATATTTTAAACCAAGGCATGAAGGCAGGGGAAGGAAGGGGAGGAGCCAGTCCCCCCAGTTTGGGGCATTGCCTTGGGGGTTTGGCATGAATGAATAAATGAAATTCTTGCAGGCTGCCCTGGAGCTCAGGGTGTGTGAGAGCCAGAAACTCAGGGGAGCATCCTTCCCTTCCCTTCCCTTCCCTTCCCTTCCCTTCCCTTCCCTTCCCTTCCCTTCCCTTCCCTTCCCTTCCCTTCCCTTCCCTTCCCTTCCCTTCCCTTCCCTTCCCTTCCCTTCCCTTCCCTTCCCTTCCCTTCCCTTCCCTTCCCTTCCCTTCCCTTCCCTTCCCTTCCCGCACAATGGGGATGGCAGATCCCAGCTCAAGGAGGAGAACTGTCCCCACAGAGGGTCCCAAACTGCCAGGAACCAGAAGCCCGAGGTGTGGCTGTGGAGCAGAGCCCTGGCCCAGCTGTTGAGCACATCTGGCTGAGCTCCGAGCCCAGCCCAGCCCGGCCGAGGCTGCAGGATCAGCCCTGGGGCTGAGCAGAGCAGCTCCCCCTCACCTGGGACGGCTCAGGGAAGGGAAAGGCTGCTCAGCTCCCCTTGCTGGATGCTGGGAAGGGTTGCAGCTGGAATTCCTCAGGCTTCAGCCCAGCCTCCCTGCCCACGGAGAGAGGTTTGTGCATTGAACACCCCTGGCCGGTGGAACAGGGTGAGGGAACAGGCAGATCACACCCTCAGAGCAAACCTTCCTGCCTCAGCCCCCAGCTCGGGTTTAGCAGAGCTCAGGTTTAGCAAATCTATCTGTAATAATCTATCTATAATAATAACATAGTAATAATAATAATATATCTGTAAGATATCTATAGCATATCTATCTGTAAGATATCTATAATATATCTGTAAGACATCTATGGTATATGTATCTATAAGATATCTATAGCACATCTATCTGTAAGATATCTATAATATATCTATAAGATATCTATGGTAAATATCTATAAGTATATAAATATACTTATAGATATCTGTAAGATATCTATATTTATCTCTAAGATCTCTATAATATATCTGTAAAATATCTATAGTCTATCTACAGTATATCTATCTCCAAGATATCTATAATATATCTGTAAGATATCTATAGTATATTTATCTCTAAGATATCTGTAAGTATATTTATCTCTAAGATAAATATATCTTAGATATATTTAGATATATCTCTGGCGTATCTATACGATATCTCTGTCTGTAAGGCCTGTGGACTGCCCCGGGCAGTGAGGCACCGGAGGAAGGAGCCCAGGGAGGGGTTTGCAGCTGCTGCTGCTGCTGGGGCAGCCCTGCCCTGCGCTGGTTTCCCCTGCCAGCCCCAGCGCTCTCAGTTTCGGTCACAGACTCTCCTGTTCCCCCAGGGGAGGGCTCAGCCGGCCTGGGTAACCCCAGTGCCGCCCACACAAGGCTCTCTCTGCTGTCTGTCTGTCTGTCTGTCTGTCTGGGTGTTTCCCCGCTGCCCAGGCACCTCTGCTCACACAGACCCCGTCCCTGCCAGCCCCCAGCCCGGCTGGCCCTGCATCGCCTGCTTCCTCTGGGCTTTTTGTGGCAGCCCTGAGAGGCAGAGCAGCGCCCCGTGGGCTGTGGGGCGAGCACCCACCCCAGACACCCGGGCTGGGTTTATTTGGTGGGTTGGAGCAAGGCTGAGTCTTCATCTGGGCTTTGGTTTTTCCCCATGAAGTTCACAAACGGGTTCCTGCTCACAGCACCTGAGTGCTGAAAGGCTCAACGAGGCTGTTGGCTTTATTAACAACCTTTATCAGGTGATAAGGCAGCGTGAGCTGAGGGTTTGAGGGGAGGGAGGACAGGGGGCCACTGTCACCCTGTGTCTCTCTGTGTCCCCATGGCATCAACAGGGCTGATCCAGGGGTACCTGGGGCTGCCTTTGTGCACACTGAGGAATATTGGGTGTGAGCGGGGATGGCAGAGACTGGGGTGCTGTGGGAGAGGACAGCCACAAAACAGTTAAAATTATATAATAATAAAATTTAAATAATAAAATAATAAATAAAATAATAAAAGCAGGCTGGGACAGCAAGGAGGAATATTTGGTGTTAGCAGGGCAGGGATGGCAGACTGAGATGCTGTGGGAATGGGGAGCTAGCAGAGATGGCTGTTATTTACATTAATGTTATTTACAATAATGTTAATGTTATTTACATTAAGATGTGAATAACAACAGGGGAAGGATGGAGGAGAGCCTGGAGAGAAGAGCAGGACCCACACATTGGGGGTTCCAGAGAAGCCCCCCAGCAGCCACGGGGGCTGCAGGGCAGAGCTGTGTGCAGCTGGGCAGACAAGGGCTTAATGAGAGAGGAGAGCAGCACGAATAAAATCAGAGATGACATTCTGGCCAACAGAGCATCTCCAGGCTGGGGGAAGGCCCAGAGACCTCAGTGGGTTCTATTTTCTGTCCTGCCTGGGGACGAGCTCGGGGCTGAAGCTTCGCCTCCAATCTCATCCCTGCGTTTGAGCGGAGCTGCGGTGCCGCAGCCGGGGCTGGTCCCAAAGGCTCGGGGCGAACCCGGAGCTGTGGGGAGCAGCTCCCAGCCCAGCCCCATGGCCAGGCACGGACGGGATCTGCTGAACCCTCACAGAGAGCCCTGGGTGCCCCCGGCACTGCCCCATTGCCCCGTGCCTCAGTTTCCCCAGCCCTGACAGAGAGATCACTAATCACAGTGCAAGGCAATGAACGCAGCGTTCCCGAGGTGCTGGCACACCAAGGGGACGGCACAGCCCATCAGAACAGGAACAGCCTATCAAAACAAAACAGGAACAGCCCGTCAGAACAGAACAGCCCGTCAGAACAGGAACAGCCCATCAGAACAGAACAGGAACAGCCCGTCAGAACAGGAACAGCCCGTCAGAACAGGAACAGCCCATTAGAACAGAACAGGAACAGCCCGTCAGAACAGAACAGCCCATCAGAACAGGCACAGCCCGTCAGAACAGGAACAGCCTATCAAAACAAAACAGGAACAGCCCGTCAGAACAGAACAGCCCGTCAGAACAGGAAGAGCCCATTAGAACAGAACAGGAACAGCCCGTCAGAACAGAACAGGAACAGCCCCATAGAACAGGCACAGCCCGTCAGAACAGGCACAGCCCATCAGAACAGGAACAGCCCATCAGAACAGGCTGCCCATCAGAACAGAACAGGAACAGCCCATCAGAACAGGCACAGCCCATCAGAACAGGAACAGCCCATCAGAACAGGCACAGCCCATCAGAACAGAACAGGCACAGCCCGTCAGAACAGGAACAGCCCATCAGAACAGGAACAGCCCATCAGAACAGAACAGGAACAGCCCGTCAGAACAGAACAGCCCATCAGAACAGGAACAGCCCATCAGAACAGACCAGTCCATCAGAACAGGCACAGCCCATCAGAACAGGCACAGCCCGTCAGAACAGGAACATCCCATCAGAACAGGAACATCCCATTAGAACAGAACAGGAACAGCCCATCAGAACAGGCACAGCCCATCAGAACAGAACAGGAACAGCCCATCAGAACAGGAACAGCCCATCAGAACAGGCACAGCCCATCAGAACAGGAACAGCCCATCAGAACAGGAACAGCCCATCAGAACAGAACAGGAACAGCCCATCAGAACAGGCACAGCCCATCAGAACAGGCACAGCCCATCAGAACAGGAACAGCCCATCAGAACAGGCACAGCCCATCAGAACAGGAACAGCCCATCAGAACAGAACAGGAACAGCCCATCAGAACAGGCACAGCCCATCAGAACAGGAACAGCCCATCAGAACAGGCACAGCCCATCAGAACAGGCACAGCCCATCAGAACAGAACAGGAACAGCCCATCAGAACAGGAACAGCCCATCAGAACAGAACAGGAACAGCCCATCAGAACAGGCACAGCCCATCAGAACAGGCACAGCCCATCAGAACAGAACAGGAACAGCCCATCAGAACAGGAACAGCCCATCAGAACAGAACAGGAACAGCCCATTAGAACAGGAACAGGAACAGGAACATCCCCAGGCAGCCCCACAGGAGCTGGGCAGCCCCAGGGCTCCCGGAGCCGCTGTGCCCAGCTCGGTTCATTAACCTGGCCCCAGGTAATTAGCTAATTACCCGGTGGGGCTCCCTCTCCAGCAGACACTCTCCTTTCCCAGCAGGAATTCCAGGAGCAGGAGGAAAATACAACCACCAAAACCTGAGCCCAGGGGTGCAGGAGGTGCAGGGGTTGGGCTGGGAGCCTCCTCTGCAGGTGGAGCTGCAGCGTTTGGAGCGAACAGCCCCACTCTGGAGGAAATATTGGCAGGGCCTGTCAGCAGCTCCCACAGGGAGCAGTGTCACAGCACATCAGCCTGCTGGAGAGGAAAAGCAGAGGCAGGGCTGAGGGCTGGGAGCAGCAGAGCTGGGGCAGCACAGGCTCTGTGCATGCTAATTCATTTCCAGGAGCATCCTGGCCTCCTTTAACTCTGGGGGTTTTGTTCCCCTGTCAGCTCTTTGTAAGGAACTTATTTAGAAAATAGTTAACTTGCTTAGAAATAAGTTAAGGAATAAAATAGTTTACAAATAAATGCTCCACACAGAGATTTTTTTGGGCCAGACTTCCCCGGTTCTTTAGGTTACAAAGGGCTGAGAAACATGCTGGGCAGCATTGAGAAGAACACTGGAATGAAGGAAGTGCCTGCCTGCTCTTGGCTTCAGGGGACTGTTCAGCATGCAGGAATATTCCACATTTCTGGCCCATTCTCTCATTTATCAGCCACACAGAGAATTATCTGGATTTCCTCCAGAAGCAAAATCCTCACTCCAAACCCCATTGCTGTTCATTGCACATGACAAAGGAGTGGGGAAAGCAGAGCGGGACTGTGGAGACCTGGGGGTGACAGTGATTCCACCAGGGACAGCCCCACAGTGACAGTGATTTCATCAGGGACAGCCCCACAGTGATTTCACTGGGGACAGCCCCACAGTGACAGTGATTCCATCAGGGACAGCCCCACAGTGATTTCACTGGGGACAGCCCCACAGTGATTTCATTGGGGACAGCCCCACAGTGACAGTGATTCCATCAGGGACAGCCCCACAGTGACAGTGATTCCATCAGGGACAGCCCCACAGTGATTTCACTGGGGACAGCCCCACAGTGATTTCATTGGGGACAGCCCCACAGTGACAGTGATTCCATCAGGGACAGCCCCACAGTGACAGTGATTCCATCAGGGACAGCCCCACAGTGATTTCATTGGGGACAGCCCCACAGTGACAGTGATTCCCCCAGTGACAGCGATTCCATCAGGGACAGCCCCACAGTGACAGTGATTTCATTGGGGACAGCCCCACAGTGACAGTGATTCCCCCAGTGACAGTAATTCCATCAGGAACAGCCCCACAGTGACAGTGATTTCATTGGGGACAGCCCCACAGTGACAGTGATTCCCCCAGTGACAGCGATTCCATCAGGGACAGCCCCACAGTGACAGTGATTTCATTGGGGACGGCCCCACAGTGATTCCATCAGGGACAGCCCCACAGTGACAGTGATTCCACCAGGCACAGCCCCACAGTGATTTCATTGGGGACAGCCCCACCAGTGACAGTGATTCCACCAGGGACAGCCCCACAGTGATTCCATCAGGGACAGCCCCACAGTGATTTCACTGGGGACAGCCCCACAGTGATTTCATTGGGGACAGCCCCACAGTGACAGTGATTTCACCGATTTTGCCAGGCTGGGGGTGTTCTGCCAGGTTTGCTGCCCGCCCTGTGCCTGTCCTGCCGTCTGTCCTGTCCGTCCTGTCTGTCCTGCAGTGATGGATGGCTGCTGGCTGCGCCTCCATCCCCGCACAGATCTGTCCCCCGTGCCGGCAGAGGTGACAGCAAATCCATCAGCACTCCCTGGTACATTGCTCCCAAGGCCGCTGGGGGCTGGGCGCTCCTCGCCTCCCTCTGCTCCCCTCTTTCACTCAGTAAATCTTCTCCTGGACCCAGCGTGGGCCACACAGCCAGGCTGGAGCACTCTGAATTACCGTGGCACTGAAAGGAAAGGAAACAAGAAGGAAAAAAGGAGTTTTCCAGGGTCTGGGTTCAGATTCTGAGTCCCCATGGCTTTACCGAGCCCAGAGCAATGTTTGAGAGTTGGGCCAGGGGCTGCTTCTCCTCAGGGCAGGCTCAGGGGTGGGAATGCAGAGAGGCAGGGAAGGGGGAGATGGCAAATGCAGGGACACAGGGATGCAGGGATGCAGGGCTGGGGCTGCAGGGATGCAGGGCTGCAGGGATGCAGGCTGCCCGTGCAGGGGATTTCTGGATCTCCGCAGGTTCCACCACAGGGCTCAGGACCAGAAGCCCAGGGCCTGCTGCTTCCCCTGCTGCAGCACTGCAAACTTCCCCTAAAGTCAACTGCTTTGGCATTTTAATATTTTAAGTGCTGACCCCTCATCGATTCCGTTCAGCCCTTTAAATCTTTAATTTACTGACTTCTTTGGGTTCTAAACCTTGCCTGCAATTGCAGCTAATTAAAAAGCTTGTTAGCTGGCATCCTGAGCTGCTCCCTGGGTTGATGTGCTGCACATTCTCCCTCCTGGGGGTCCTGTCCCTGGCCTGGCCCGGCCTCCTGCACACCCCCAAACACAGCCCTGGTGCTCCCAAAGGGGCTGCACCAAGGAATTTCCAAATCTGTTTCACTGCCAAGCCCCCAGAGAGGGCAGGGAGGGGATGCTGCCAGTGCTGAGCTCCCTCCTGGCTCACTGGTGCCAGGGCTGTGCCAGCCTGTCCCTTCTGCTCCCGCAATTCCAGCTGTTGGCACGGAAATTCCAGCTGTGGCACAGAAATTCCCAATGCTGGCACTGTAATTCCAGCTGTTATGGTAATTCCAGCTGTGGCACAGCAATTCCAGCTGCTGGCACAGAAATCTATTTCCAGATTTCCATTCCCCTGCCTTCATTCCTCTCTGCTATTTCCACATTTCCATTTCCCTGCCTTCAATCCCCTCTCCTGTTCCCAGATTTCCATTCCCCTGCCTTCAATCCCCTCTCCTGTTCCCACATTTCCATTTCCCTGCCTTCAATCCCCTCTGCTGTTCCCAGATTTCCATTTTCCTGCCTTCAATCCCCTCTCCTGTTCCCAGATTTCCATTTCCCTGCCTCCAGCCCCCTCTCTGCTGTTCCCCAGGCGGTGCCAGGGAAGCCCAGCTGCCTCAGCAGGTATGTTCTCATTAACGAGCAATTAGCTCCCAGCCTAATTGGGCAGCAGCCTGGCTAATGAGCCCTGGCTGGCTGTGCCCTCGCTGTGCTGAGCTCAGCCAGAGGTGAGGCTGAGCCTCTGTCCCATTTCCTCAGAGCTGTCAGAGCTGCTGTGCACTGCTCCAGGGCTGGTGGGTTCTGCTCTCTTCCCCTGGAAAAGCTTCCCTGTGCCCTGCCCATCACACCCTCCCTGTCTGTCTGTCTGTCTGTCCCCTCTTGCTCACTCGGGGGTTTCTGATCTCTCCTCTCTGTGTTCATGGCACACACGAACCTTTAACTGGCCGTGCCCACATCAATATTGCTGTTGGCATTTGTCACCTGCACACAGGGCTGGGAAATGCCCCCTAGTCCCACTGGCTCTCCCCGCGCTGGGGATGCCCGAATTCCTCTGTCTGAGGAGGTTTCTGCTTTCCCGAGCACGGCACAGACGCTCCAGGCCGGAATTCCTGAATTCCTGAATTCCCGATTCCCGAGGATCTGCTGCCATCCCGTGGCGAATCCTGCCCTGGCACCCGGGGACGAGAGCCCAGGGAAAACAGCTCCGGTCACATCTCTCACCTTCAGGGATGCTGCTCTCCATTGCTCCAGGTAAATCCAGGTACAAACAGCTCCTCCCACTCCTCTCACCTTTGGGGGATGCTGTGAGCGCTGCCCTCCAGGTAATTCCAGGTACAAACAGCTCCTCCCACTCCTCTCACCTTTAGGGGATGCTGTCATCGCTGCTCTCCAGGTAACTCCAGGTACAAACAGCTCCTCTCACCTTTAGGGGATGCTGTGATCGCTGCTCCCCTCGCTCCCGGTGAATCCAGCCGGACTCACGGAGCAGCTGCTCGGGATGGGTCCCTGCAGGGCAGGGGCAGTGAGAACAGCCCCGGGGGCTGCAGCATCCCCTCCTCCGGCCGCACAGCCCAGAACCGCAGGACAGAGCAGGAGGTGGAAATAAATCCCCCCAGCCACGCTGAAACTGTGGCGCTGCATTACAAACCCTGGAGCCAAGAGGATTCAAGGCTCTCAAAGCCTTTACTGAGTTCTCTTCCTTCTCTGCTGCACCAATAGTGGGAATCCGTTTGTTTGCAGCTCTTTGGGAAGAACTGAAGTGCAATTTAGAGGCAGGAGGAAGCTTCACCCCTGCTCTGTGCCCAGGGGAGCCCAGGGAGCCTGGGAGGGTGGCAGGAGCCGAGGGCACCTGCACAGGCTGGCACAGGCACCAGCCAGCCCTGGGGTCAGATTTATCCTCAGCAATTTGTCACCGATGCTGCTGGAGAGAAGGAACAGCCTGGAGGGGCAGGCAGGGTCACACACCCGGCTCCCATTGCCATCCCCAGCTGCCAGGACTCACCCAGGGCACCCCAAACTGCAGCCCAGGGCAAAAGGGAATCAAACACGGGCACACAAAGCCCTGCTCGTGGCTGGCGCTGGCAGGAGATGCACAGACAGAACTCACACTTCAATGCAGAGCACAAAATACATTTAAAAAGATGTTTTTGCAGTTTGGTGTGGTCTCTCTTACCTGCTTTCCCTTTCCAGGGTGGGGCCAGAGAATCTCAGCTGATTTTGTCCGGATGTTTCTGCGCTGGGGTGACTCAGAAATCTCTGTTTGTGTCAGGACTTTGTGTTTAACTCCTTTACTCCACCCAACCCCACCTGAGCCTGTCCCAGGCCCGGGGAGTTCTCTCCTGTATCCCCGTGTCCCACTATTGAGGCACCTTCCTTCTGTCCCCCTCAAAACCCCAAACTGTGACTGCTCCCAACCAGCCCCACAGATTCCCTCTCCTCCTCCTTTATCTCTGCTCCATCTCTCACACCTGCCCAAAACCAAACCCGGTCCCAGCAGCCCAGAATACATTTCAAAGGAACATATAAAAGAGCTTTTATTGACACGAATAAATTGATTGGGAGCATTACTCTGGAGCTGCTTGCCACAGAAAAAGCCTCTCGCAGGCAGCCCGAGGCAGGGCAGCAATATTTACATTTAGATGAAGGCATTTCTGTCACAACACCTCCCAGCCCTTTCTGGCCCAGAAACTCTCCAGAAGAAATCAGTGAAGCCAAGGAGCCTGGCTTTAAATAACACAAAAGGAAAAGGGAGCATTTGTTTCTGCAATCCACTACCTGTTGTAGTCTGGAATCACAATCTGCAGCAAAGGAATGTGAAAGCAGAGTGGGGACACCACAGAGTGTTCCTGTACTCCTGAGGGTGCCCTGGCACTGCTTCAAACACTGCCCTGATTCTATTTCACTCAAAACACTGCTGCTGATTCCATTTTATTTAAAACACTGCTGCTGATTCCATTTTATTTAAAACACTGCTGTTGATGCCCATTTTATTGTTTAAAACACTGCTGCTGATGCCCCTCTCATTATTTGCCAGTCCATAAAGAGCATGAAGCTGTGAAGGAGTGAACTGGAGAGAAGGATGAAGTGACAGCTGGGTGACACTAAAACAATCCAACTTAGAGGAAGGAAAAACCTCCCAAGGGAAAATTATTTTATCCCATCCCACCTGTGCTGTTGGAGCCCCTCAGGATCTCTGCCAAGGTGCAGGTGACAAAGGCACACACTGATGGCTCCAGCTCTCAGCCTGCCACAGCACAACCCCATTAACACAGGACCACAATTTAATACCTTCATCGTTCCTTTTATCCAGGGGTAAAAGTCCTCCCCAGCCCCGTGGAATTCATCATTTTACATCTGGAAGCTCAGGACCTGTTCAGCAGCACAGGGCAGCCTGAGCTCCCCCAAGTTCTGCATTGGGCACAAGGAACTAAAAAAGGAAATGTCAAAATAAATAGCAGAGGCTGGGGAAAAGCTCTTTCAGAAGCTATTTGCAGCAGACAGGAGCTGACCTTCCCCTCCCCAAATGCCAGGGGTATAAATAGAGCAGCCTCTGATGCCATTTGCCATGGAGCCCCCTCACTCTGTGTGCTCAGAGCAGCGATTCCTGCCCTGAGCCCAATTCCAGAATGTTCTGATATTCCTGATAAATCCAGAGCAGGGAGGAACCTCCGCAGTCCCTCCTGCCCTGCCCTGCCCTGCCCAGCTCCCTGTGCCCTCCCAAGGCTGCCCTGGAGGGGCTGATCCTCACCTGTCACACACATGCAGCCCAAGGGGAACCACAAATTCATGGAACTGAAGGCAAATTTCAGCTTTTCAGCGAGGGAACTGTGCTGATCCTCACCTGTCACACACATGCAGCCCCTGGGGAGCACCAATTGATGGAATTGAAGCCACATTTCAGCTTTTCAGTGAGTTTCTGTGCATGTCCCTCTCTGCAATTTCCCCTGTGGAGGGCAGCTCTGGCCAGCTCGGGGTCAGCTCTGTCCAGCACTGGCACAAATAAGGAAAAATCTGTTTGCAGTTTCTTCCCCCAGGAAAAGCAATTCCCAAAATGCAGCTGCTGGGGTATCCCCGGGGTATCCACAGTAAACTGAGCAGCAACGGGACTCAAGGATGCAGAACTGGAGCTGGACGTGATGCTGTTTGTGCACTGTGCATTAAAAACAAAATTATCTCAAAGAGGGAATGAATAAAGCCAAAAAAGACAGGTTTGAACCCACGGCAGCACCCACACCACCTCAGGTGAGAGCAGCTCCTCTCCCACCAACAACGAGCACGAGACACATTTCACTTGCAGGCACAACCTGGCTGCTGTAGTGTAGCTTGGTTTTATTTATGTCCACAAATATTTCAAAAAAATTACAAAATACTCAAATGGAGAGAACACAGAAGTCACGATTTCTGGGTTTCTACTCTGTTTACACTGTGTTATCCCATGGCAAACTACTCATATATACATTAAGCTTCAAGATATATATAAATGTAGCAGTCAGAATGTACACTCTGCTCAACGGTGCAGTGAAACAAGCTCAACCATGACGACATAGAACAAGAGAGACGCTTCAAAAACACCAAAGCAAAATCTTAAAATTAACTTTTGGAACAGAGGCAAAATAAAGAGAGATTTCTGGAAAGAAACCAAAAGGTCTGGGTTGTTTTGTTTAACAGGAACACCGAGATGGCTTCAGAAGCCACTGCAGGTAAAGTTGTAGTTAATCACTGGCTAAAACTGAGCAATTTCAGTGCTTAATTGTGAATCACGTGAACAAAAAAGCTCCCACAAAATTATCAGAATGCTCTTCTGGGAAAAAAAAAAAATCAATGAACAGCTTTAAAACAGACAGCAACTTCAGCTGAGAAATAAGGAATACAGAGAGGACCACTGGAGGGAATGAGCTTTTCCTTTTTCTGAAGAACTATGGCTAAAAAACAGCAAGAGAAGGGTCAGAAGAAATGGCTGAAGTGGCCGAACTCTCCCAAACTCCCCAATTCCAGACAGTAAAACAAATGGAGGAGAGAAACCGAACTGAAATGTGCCTGATGAGACCCTCAAAGCACTAAAACTAAAAGCGAGGCAGTCTCTGCTGGCCGAGCAGGCCCATCCTGCTGGCTGCCCAGCCACGAGCAGGAACAATCCCAGCCCCACGGGGAGCCCCTGCACCCATCCCTGCCCCGGCCATGGAGCAGGAGCTCACCTGCCTTGATTCTGTGCTGACCCGGGGCTTCCCCACCCAGAACACAGCCAGAGCTAACCCAGCAGCCAGAGCTAACCCAGCAGCCAGAGCTAACCCAGCAGCCAGAGCTAACCCAGCAGCCAGAGCTAACCCAGCAGCCAGAGCTAACCCAGCAGCCAGAGCTAACCCAGCAGCCAGAGCTAACCCAGCAGCACCGACCAAACCCCTCAGCACTGCAGACTGGGCACGGCACAAAGGGAATTCCTGCAGAAAATCCCCCGCTCTCCCCTTGCCTCAGTGGGCCTGGAGCATTCCTACTGGGCTGAGCAGCAGAGGTGGATGAGCCCTGTGCCTGCACTGAGTAACTACAACTTTACCAGAGGGCTCAGGACGGTGCTGGGACACAACCATCACACTGGACAGGCTACAACAGCAGAGAGCACTCGAGAGTGAGAGAGAGAATGGGGAGTTGTGCACCAGCAGGAAAAATGAGCAGCAGGTTCAGATGTCCATTGGTCGCATCACCCTCTGCTCCAGCAAACAAAAACTGGGGGGGGAAATTTAAAAACCTGCTTGGTGAGCAGAGCTGTGTCCTTTAATGCTCTCGGTGTGCTCCTCTCCCCTGCCCTGTGCCACTGTCCCAGAGCACCCACAGCTCCTCAGGGACACGGCCCTGCTGCATTAAGCACTTTCTGCTTACAGAAACCCAACCTCAAACAGTCAAGGACAAAAACAGACTGCTCTTTGCAACACAACCGAATGAGAAAGTTGCCAAGCCCACCTTCCTAAAGAGCTCATGCAGCAGGAGGGCAGAAAAGCAGCTCCTCCCCAGGTATGCACTGCATACGCAACTGTGGCTGCACTGCTCTGAGCCATCAACAGCTAAAAAAGAGATTTTTACAACAAATTATTTCTCTGAACCTTCTGCCCAAAGTCAAACCCAATGGAGCTGGGTTAGGTTTCAAATCTCCCAGGAAAGAAGTGTTTTATGGCCACACAAAAATGAACCGTTGAAGGCGGCACCCAAAGGGCCAGCGGGGTCCAAGGGACATCTGAGCTGCTGAGAAACCCAACTCAACAAAATCAGCTGCAGAACAGAGAGATGGAACACCAACAAAAACCCCCAAACAACCAAACCGACCGAAAAACCAAGAACAGAAACAGTCATTTGCAACATTATCCCTGCAAATCCCTTTAATGCTTATTGTTGATATCAAACCAAATGTCAAGCTTTTACCCATTTGAAATTATTGATAACCCAACGTTCCCTTTAATTAAAGGGATAATTATATATATATATTTTATTAAAAAATCAACTCTGTATTTTGTCAATACCAGGTAGGAATTCACAATTTGTGATGTTACTGAAAATCAAGATAAACGTTTCTGGAGTTTGTTTTGTTTTGTTTCTCCCCTCTACCCAAAAAAAGTTATTTACAGACTTAAAAAGCCATGCTGCAGAACTGAGCTCTCTTTTAAAATTATGAAGATTTCCTACAATGTATTAAAATAAAAGTAGATTTTTTTTATTATTATAGCACTTGGATTCAGAGCTTGTTATGTTACCTACTTGCAATCCTTGTTTTTTTTTTTTTAGTTACCTATAGATGCATTGAGTGTCCCTTCACGCACAGTGACTCGTGTTGTGAACCTGATTCTAGCACCTACTGAAAACAAACTAGTAAGAAAAGAAAGAAAAAAAAAAAAACCAAGATTGCAGGAAGTTCTCTGAATGTTCCACACAGTCCTGTATTTCCAAGAGGCTTCTGAATACGTTTTCATGCAGGGAGACCCACACCAGTCTTGAGAAATCTTCTCTACAAATGAACACTATGCTGATAAGTCTCTACTTGTCGGGTGGTTGCTTCTGTTTTAAATATATAAAGAAATCTTTATAAGATATTCTTTTCCTTTTGTAGCTCTTCTTGTATGTAAAAATGTTCCACTCCTTCCCAAGGACTGGGGTTTCCATAGCCAGCGTTACAAATAAATAATTTATTACAACTGTTTGTCGCCTTCTTTTTTCAGTCGACTGCAAGAGAAAGAAAACTCATTTTAACACATTTTAACAAAGAAGGTGTGAGACACAGGAGACTGCTCTGCCCTCCTGCCACCCTGCAGGGAGCAGGGGCTGCAGCTTTTGAACCCTGAGCACTGCCACAGACATATTGGATGAAAAATCCTTTTGTTAGGGTCTTTTCTCCTGAGAAGCTTCAGCTTCTCCATGTTTTGCTGCTTTGGAATGTGATTTGGAGAACTGTTTACCAGCATGTGAATTGTTTTTACTTGATGACCAATGACAGCCACCAGTGTTGAGGCTGTGAGCAGTCACAATGAAATCCTTTTCTTCTATTCTTTTAGTATAGTTTTAATATATCATTTAAATATAATATATATAATAAAATAAAAAAATCAGCCTTCTGAAACATGGAGTCAAGATTCCCATCTCTTCCCTCGTTGGGGTTGCCTGCAAATTCCACAGAGCAGCACCCTGGGCACTGCCCTGGCACAGGGAGCCCCACAGGTGGCACCAGTGCCAGCTGTGCAGGTGGGACATGACTGGGGATCCTGCAACAGGACACTCAGCTGCTCCAATGCCGTGCCAGAATCTGGATTTCCCTTCCCACCCGCCCAGAGCAGGTCTGAGCACAGCTCAGACATCAGGGCCCAGCACACAGCGAGAGGAGGAAACTCCCAGGGAAAAGAAGGAACGTAGACAAACCCCACGGAACCCCCAGGTGCCCAAAGCCCCTTGCAGGCTCACCTGTAGTAATCTTCCTGACTGGGTAGGTGCCCGCCGTGCATGTGGGGGTGGCCGTGCAGCCACTGCTGCTCCATGGCCAGCCTCTGCAGCTCTGCCGACTGCGCGTGCATGGCCTGCAGCTGGTGGGCTGCTGACATGGGAGGGGGGATGGCCCCCGGCAGGTCCCGAGGGTAGGGGGTACCTGGGGGGACAGGCAGCACCTTCGCACTCTGCTTTGCTCCTTGGTCACCCCAAAGAGCCACCACAACCTCCCAAAGCACAGCTCGCTCCCCCCGCTGAGAAACGTTAAACCCACGATAAAAAATAACGCTGCAGATCAAAGCCCAGCCCTGCAAAGCACCACAAAATGCTCTCACCAAAGACTGGATGCCGGAGCATTTCATGCTCGTGAGGTGGCTGCCCTAGCAATGGGTTGGGGATGGTCCCAGGTGGGTAGGGAAAACGTGCCAGGTGGGGTCCAGCTGCTAAAGGATCCACCAGGGGATGGACAGGTCCTGCTGAGCCTGAGAGAGAAGGAGAGAAAGCGTTTCCACTGGGGAAAGGAACACAGAGGCAGAACAATTCCCTCAGGTGGCGCCCAGCACCAATGTGGGGTCATTGTACCTCTGTTCATCCCCACTCTGAGGAGACACAGGGGCTCTAACAGCCCTGAGCACCAGGGGAGCCACCTGCAGCAAGAAGCACCCAAGAGCCCCTGACTGTGCTTGAACCCGGCAGAGCTCAAAGCCAAATTTGGCTCAAACACACACACACAGAGAGAGCCTTGGCAGGGAACTGCTTGGCTGCGTCTGCAGCAGCCTCCCTCTGCACTGGGACAAGGTACAAGCCATGGTTTTGTCCTGAACAAGCACCTGGGGAGCATCCAGCCTCACCTGCACAGAGGTGCTCCGTGACCGCCTCAGCTGGCAGCAGAACCCGTGTACACACACGGCCTGGGTCACATTCCCTGTGCTGCCAGGGGCTTTGCACACCTGCTGCACCTGAGCCCATCTGTGATTTCTGCAGGGAGCCTCAGCAGCTTCAGCAATGCTGATATTCAGCATTCTGCCATCCCTTACCTGCAGCCCCCCAGCCCTCAGGAACCTCCCTGCTGCCTTCCTTGCTGTCCAACCTGGCTTGTGCAGCAGCACTCACATTCCCTCCAACTCCAACAGTGGCCATCCCAGCACACTTAATGGACATTCTCCAGGGAAAACGATTCTCCATCTGCTTGCACAAACACTGCATTGGTAACCAGACACCAGAACCTGCACTTTACTCTGACTCCCTCCTCCCCTACCTGGGCAGCTGCAGCACCTGGTGCCTGGCTTGCCATGTTCTCTCCAGTCTGTCACCAGGAAATGTGAAAATTCCTGCTGAGTGCCTCATCTCCAGGGCTCCAGACCTCTGGAGCAGTAACCACGTATCTTGCTGCAGAAATGGGCAAGGCACAGATCCATTTCTGAGACTATTAATTATTCCAACTGTAAGGTGCTGCTCTGGGACAGCAGTACTTACAAAAACCAACCCACAACAAACCAGCAAACCTTTCACAGTGAGGGTCTGAAGGAAGATCACTGTGGTGTTACCATCACCCTTCAAAAAGTAACTGCATTTTAGTTACCATAACCTTCCACAGCACAGAAGCACAACAGGGACATGACGACAAGGATTTTGCTATTTGATCTCCAGGGTCAGACCCATTGTGAGCCATTCTCCAGGGCAGTGCCCAGCTGCCAGGGCACAGGGATTTTGCTATTTGAGCTCCAGGGTCACACTGGGCCCATTCTGAGCCATTCCCCAGGGCAGTGCCCAGCTGCCAGGGCACAGGGATTTTGCTGTTTGAGCTCCAGGGTCAGACCCATTCTGAGCCATTCCCCAGGGCAGTGCCCAGCTGCCAGGGCACAGGGATTTTGCTGTTTGAGCTCCAGGGTCAGACCCATTCTGAGCCATTCCCCAGGGCAGTGCCCAGCTGCCAGGGCACAGGGATTTTGCTGTTTGAGCTCCAGGATCACACCCATTCTGAGCTGCTCCCCAGGGCAGTGCCCAGCTGCCAGGGCACAGGGATTTTGCTGTTTGAGCTCCAGGATCACACCCATTCTGAGCTGCTCCCCAGGGCAGTGCCCAGCTGCCAGGGCACAGGGATTTTGCTGTTTGAGCTCCAGGGTCAGACCCATTCTGAGCCATTCCCCAGGGCAGTGCCCAGCTGCCAGGGCACAGGGAGTTTGCTATTTGAGCTCCAGGGTCAGACCCATTCTGAGCCCAGCTCCCGGGGCTCACCTTGGTGTAGGGGGTCCTGCTGGTGTAGGTGTAGATGCGAGTGTATGTGCGAGTGCTGGTGGTGGTGGGGGGTGACGTTGAACATCTGCAGCCGCGCCAGGGGGTCGTTGGTGAGCGAGGCCATGCGCTCGGCGTGGATGCGCTCGGCCGCCAGCCTGTCCGGGTAGCTCATCTCCGGCCGCAGCTGCGGCCCCGCCAGCGCCAGTCTCTCCCTCTCCAGCGGGTTGAGCCCCGGGTGGAAGGAGGCGAAGGGGTGCGGCCCGGCGGCGGGCGGGATGGTCAGCGCCCCGTGCCTGGCGAAGTGCTCCATGGGGTTGGTGGCCGGGTGCAGCGCGTCCAGCTCCGGCGGCTTCACCTCGAAGCCGGGCTTCATCCTCTCGCGCAGCTCCCGCTCGCGGATCTCGCGCTCGCGGATCTCGCGCTCGCGCAGCTCCCGCTCGCGGATGCCGGGGTCCACGTTGTACAGGCCGGGCATGTGGTAGGCCAGCAGCGGGTCCGTGGGGTTCAGGGGCACGAAGAAGGGGTGGTTGCGGTTGGTCGGGGACATGACGTGGGGCCGCGCGTACTCGCTGAGCGTCCGCAGCGCCGGCGTGTCCGGCCCGATGTACGGCGGCACGGCCGCGATGGTGGTGGGCGGCGGCTCGAAGGACGGCCGCATGTGGGCCGGCCCGCTGAGCTGCGACTCGCCCAGACGGCCCTCGTGGGAGGAGCTGGACACCTTCTGCTGCACACAGCGGGGAAACAGCCTCAGGTCAGCACAGCTCAGCCGCACACACACCATAAACACAGCCCTCCCCTCCACCGCCAGCCCCCTGCCGGGACACAGCACTGTGTGCCTGCACAGGACACCGAGGCATTCCCTGTGTCTGCACAGCGCTCTCCTGCTGCAAGGTAAATGCCAACACTTGGCCTCGTTCTGCCCAGCTGCTCCGGCTTCCCGCAGACCCAAACCTGGGGCAGAAACTCTCCATTTCCTTTAAGGAGAAGACAGTCCCAGGCAGGTCAGAGGCGCTCAGAGCGGGCTGGATTTCAGTCCACACAGCTCCATGCTCAGAGACCCCTGACAGGGTTAAAGGGCTCCTGGGAATCTGCATCCTGCAGCCATCACCCCGGTCAGACCCAGGCACCAATTCCCTCCCCCAGCTCTGAGCCACATCTGCACCTACCGCAGCTCTTTCCGCTTCTCTCTCACGCTCCCGCTCCCGCTCCCTTTCCTTCTCTTTCTCTTTTTCTCTTTCCCTCTCTTCCCTGGCTTTCTGCTCCGCTTCCCTTTTGGCCTTTTCGATGGCCTCTTCTCTCTTCTTGGCCAGTTTGGAGCCTGCCAGAGGCATGAAGTACAGGTCTGCCCTGGAGCATGAATTGTAGCCACGGTCCAGGTGTTTATAGAACCTGAAAGGAACAAAACAGAGAAGAGCTCAGCCCTGGGAAAGGTGCAAAGCGTCCAAACTAAAAAATATCATTCTACACTTAGACCAAACAGTACCAGCTTCCCAGGAGAAAATTCACTGTACTGTACTGGTTTTACACACACAGACAGTGGAGTACAAAGCAGGGAAAGCAGAGCACTGATGAAAGCTCCTCACCTGGCTGACTGGCTGGCGTGGCTGGGGATGTCCACCACCGTGGGCTCTGGGGATGGGCTCCGGGGTGGAGGGGGAGGGCTCTCGGGCTCCTCAGCCTCGTCGGGGACCTCCTCCTTGATCTGGATGGGTGGCAGCGTGCAGGCTGTCACCACGGGCACCGTGCCACTAGAGGCTGCTGACGTGGAGATGGGGGTCTGCAGGGGGATGCCAGGCACGGTGGGCGGCGTGGAGGTGGAGGGGCACGACGGAGGCGTGATGGAAGGGGGGCCCCCGGGCACAAAGGGGTGCTGGGAGAAGGGGGGCTGCGAGGAGACCTGATGGAGTCCGGAGGGAGGGTGACTGGCAGGAGGGGGAAGGCTCTGGCTCTGGGTCAGAACGGGAGGCTGGGCCTGAGAGGACTGCAGAGGCTGGCTCTGAGGCATCAGCTGCAGGGGAGGAGGGTGTGCCGAGGGAGGGTGGTGAGTGGACAGCGAGCTCAGCGGCTTCAGAGCGGGCGGCGGGGGCAGGTTGGAGTTCATGGAGAAGGGAGACGGCCCCGAGAGGTGGGGAGGGTGCTTGTGGGCCGGGGCGGCGGGCAGCTGCGGGATGGGGGTGGTGGGGGGAGGTTTGATGTGAGGCATGGCCATGGGGGCGGGCGGCAGAGGCTGCTCCCGGGGAGGCTGCGCCGGCTGCAGCGAGGCCGAGCCGGGCAGCACGGGCTGCGCCGCCTGCAGCCCCGAGTGCGAGTGGGACGGGGCCTGCGTCTGGAGGGGCACCTGAGGCTGAGCGGGCTGGGCGGGCAGGGAGAAGGGCTGGGCGGCGCCGGGGCCGTGGGGCAGCAGCGGCTGCGCCTGCAGCGTGTGCGGGGCGGGCTGGGGCTGCCCGTGCAGCGGGGGCTGCGCCGGGGCGGGCGCGGGCTGGCTCTGGGACACGCTCAGGGGCTGCAGGGGAGGGTGGGGCGACGGGATTCTCTGCGGGTGCAGCGCGGGGGCCTGCTGGATGTGCGAGTGGGGAGCAGGGGCAGCAGAGGGCTGGGGCTGGCCCGCGGGCTGCGACACGGGCGGCGACGCCTGCGTGGGCGCCGGGGCGGCGCTGGACGCGGGTGGTGCTGCCGGCAGCGGGGCCGGCACCGGCGGCGTGGGAGCTGCGGCCTGGGCAGGGCCGCCCGGGGCCTGCAGCACCTGGGGCTGCGCCTGCAGCACTTGCTGCTGGGCGGAGGAGTCCGAGTCGCTCTCGTTGTCCTGCGGGCTGGGGATGCTGGGGGACGTGCTGCGGTTGTCCTGGTCGATGTCCTTGGGGTCGCTGCTCCCCTCGTCGTTGACGCTGCGGCTGTCGGAGCTCTCGCCCTCGCCCTCTCCCTCCGAGGGGGAGTTGGGCCTGCTCATCTCCTGTGGGGAGAGGAGACCACTGAGCCCGGGACAAGCACTCCAGGTGTGCTGCAGAATGGGGTCTGTCACACTGTGCAGACACAGGGCCCTTTGAACATCACAGCGCCCAAACCAACACAGGAACACAAACACACAAAGGAAGCGCAAAGACAGCAGAACCAGGATCCCCCCACAGTGCCCAGGGGCAACAGGAACAAACTGAAATACAGGAGGGGTCCTGCTGAACATAGCAAAACACTCCTTCACTATGAGGGTGACCAGCAATGGAAAAGATTTGTGACAACTCCAGTGGTGGTCTTCTAACTTGTCAGAAGACAAAAACCCAAATTTAAATTTACAAAAAATGGAGGAAAGGAGTGGAGAACAATCCAGTGTACTCCTATAAGGTTGATATTAATATTAAAACAAAGAAAAAACCCAACTTCTGGACTTACCCCATATCACTCCACTGTTTTCAGCAGGAGGAACACATTATAACATTGGTCGCTTTCCAGCCACAAGATTAAGTTACAATTTGCTGTGGCTTAAATTGATTGAATGTTTTCGGTTTGTTACCAGATTTGCACTCCTCCCCACCTCAAACCATTCTCCTAAGAGGAAACACTCCTGTGTGGGACTCACTTGAGTTTTGGATTTTTTGGCATTGGACCTGTCAGGTTCTTCCGTGTCAGACGCTGCCTTCTCCCGCTGCCTCTTGGAGTTCTTGAGAGGAGAAGAAACCTCTTCTTTTATCTTCTGCCACAAAGGGAACAGAACACAACACTCACCAGTGGTGTAAATGCAAAAGTAAGTTGAGTGTAGGCCAGTGCCACACTATTAACACAAATTAAGGAGCAGCAGAACTCAGGAGTTGGCACAGTCAGTATTTAAGAGCACTCCAATGCACATCAAACTGGCAGGAAAAAGGCAAAGTGCACAAAGCATTCCTCATATGAAGGGATATTTTAAAGAGAGCTGGGCAGAACCAAGTCCACGAGGAACTCACAGCAGATCAAGTGGCCCAGGTTACCCTTCCAGCATAGACCAACACAGTTATTAACTGGTGCAAGACAGAGCCAGAATTTCTGCAGGAGACAGGATAAACCCCCTTCTGCTGCATGAAAGTCTTGCTCTACTCTTGATATTTTGAGAGGAATATTTTTAGATCCCCTCAAATACAGGGCCAAGAGTGAATAGCTATTTTGAGATTACTACCTTCTCCCATGGCCTGGAAAAGCTCTGTGCATCACATAATTACCTAACTTTAAATTCTGCTGAGCTTTCAGTTTTATAATGTGAAAACTTACTCCATGCTCATTTTGACTTTTTTTAATCTGTGTAATATTTATTTTTAACTTGCTACTTCTCAATTCACACTGCTTAATGGTAAGCCTTCAGCTTCATGTGGCTTTGTTTCTTTAGAGCTCCCTTGGAAAGGCACTCAATTCATTTGAACAGACCCAACTGTCAGCTTGCTCTGAACAATCAAACAAATACACCTCCAGAAAACAGTGGCAGAAGCAGACTCAGTTACTAAATGTTCATACTCCTTTGTAAACAAAGATTAAGCACTGCTTACAAAAAATCCCCAAAACTGTCTACTAATCTTAAATTCAGCATTTCTGATCTGCATTACTCCCCTGAGCTTAATGCTTACATTTGCATCTGAAGTGGAGGGATTACTTTACTGTGAGAGCAGGGAGGTGATGTGGGGAGGTTGGATCGCTCCCATCCCTCCCTGGCCAGCTCCAGGCTGGCCCACTCTCTGCCTTATCCACACTCACAGGGTTTTTGGGTCATGGAGAGATTGCCCAGCCTTCTGTACCGGTCTGAGTGGCCTCGGGTGTGCAGCCCTGGCTGGGGGAGCGCAGGGAAGGGTTCCCTGCCCAAGGCAGCCCAGGGAAGGGTTACCTGGCCGGGACAGCCCAGGTGTGGGGTTACCTTGGTGGATTTCTTGACGGACTCGGCCTTGCTGTCGTTGCTGGAGGTGCTGGCGGCGCTGGGCGAGTTGCGGCCGCTGGAGCGCACGTCCTCGGCGATGGGCGAGGCACGGCCATCGGGGCTGGCCGCCTGCTTCTTCCTGCCACTGCGTAGGGTCGACATCTGGGGACAACAGCCCGGTCAGATCAGCACTGAGGGGCCCCTCAGAGCGCTCTGCCTTGGCAGGGCCATGGGGAGCGCGGCCCTGGCACCAAAAACCCGCAGCGTTTCTGCACTCTGTCCTTCAAAGCCCAACCGGACTCAAATGTAAAAGGAGGCAAATCCTTATTCTGCCTACTCACAAGCATTAAGTGCTGATTATTTAATCAGCAGTGGCTGTTAGAAAGGGCATTCAGGAAGATGTTCCCATACACAGCACACACACAAGGGGGCTGAGGCAGCAGAGGAGCCCATGTTCCATTAAGAATGCTCCATCTGCTGGCAGTCAAGGCCAAGGTCTAAACCCCAGTTCCAGCGTGCTCCTGCTTTAGAAAGCACAAAGCTCTATCTCACTATCTACTCCATCAGTAAGGGATCAGGAGAGTACATTTCAATAATTAATGCTGTTTCCCTGCCAGTTTGGCAGTTTTTTGGAGGACTGACTACGAAAAACAACACTCCCCAAGAGTGGAGCCTCACGAGGTATTTACAATCAATGGTCACATCATCCTCTTCAGAAAGACAGAGAGGGGAGGGCAAGGAAAGAAATCTATCTGCTGCTTTCCCTCAGCTAAACCCAACTCCAAGATAAATCACCCAGAGTTGCTCCTGGTGCCCCACCCGAGTCACAACTCGGAGCACACCAACCACAGAGGCAAAGCAGAGCTCTGTGAGGGAAGAGGCTTTAACTCCAGTAACATGAGGAGACCACATGAACACCATCTGATTTTTCTGAACCCCTCCCAAGGGCACAGCTCTGACAGGATGCAGCTGGAAGGAGGACATGCACTAGCACAGGATCTGCAATGCACTGCCAATGCCCCCTCATGGTGACAGCCCACTGCCAGTCATGACAGGGAAATAACACAGCTTTCAGGGACATTCCATCCCCTTTTCCAGAGACAGCTCAGCCTCAGCAAAGCTCCCCCTGGCATACACAGCCCATGGCAAACCAGTTCAGGGCTCTGGCTCCCTTTACCCCTGCACTGAGCAGGGTGAAACGCACCGAGCCTCGACTGCGCCGTGTCCTCATGCTATGCTTCCCACTGAGGCCATCGTCTTCCTCCTTCACAGGCTTGAACATAAAAGGGGGGGGGTCCACGGGCTTCTCGATGGGCGGCAGCTCCCCGTACTTCTTGAAGTGGATGCGGCAGTCGGTGCACAGCAGGATGTTCTCCCGGCCCCCGTGGTGCCAGTCCTTGGAGGCTTGGGGCAGGGAAAGCAACAGCTCAGCACCCACAGAGCACCCAGCCCAGCACAAACACAGGAATTGTTAAAAAAAAAGCTGATTTTCTATGGGTAACAAGTTTCTGGAAAAGTCTGTCCTGTCCCAGTGCACATCCTCAATACTCAATTTTTACCAGCTATGGTTGCTTGCTTAAGAAACTCCAGCTTTGAGGCACAGAAAGAAACCTTATCTGCTCTACCTGGGAGCTAACAAGCAGCTGTTGTTCTTCAAAGCTGTGGTTTCTGCAAGAGAAGTGAGCTCTGAACCTCTCATTTCCTTCCCCATTCTGGGGCTTCCATTTTCAGCTGCAAATGCCCCAGCACCAGACAACCTCTGGGAGCAGCCACAGCAAGGGGGCTGAGGCACAGGAGATTTGCTGCAGCACCAGGAAGTTCTGTGTGCGACAGCCACAGCCCAACAGTGACTCATTATGTCCCAAATTGATTACAGAGATTATGGATTATGCAGATTTATTCCTGTCTAAATGTCTACCTCGGGCTCCCCCTCTGTCACCGCAGTATTAATTTGCAATGGCAAAGCCTGATTAACTCTGTTAGGAACGCTGCATATTTCAGCTGAGAGCAGCTGTCCCAGCTCAGGAGCTGCCCGTGCTGGCTGCAGCCAGCCCCAGGGGAGCAGAGGGGAGCCCCAGCAGGGATGGCAGCCCCAGCAGGGATGGCAGCCCCAGCAGGGATGGCAGCCCCAGCAGGGATGGTACTGGCACTGGCACGTACTGGTGGTGAAGCAGTGGCGGCAGGCGTAGCCCTTCAGCTCCTGCTCGCTGTCCTCGCTGTCAAAGTCATCCTCGCTGGCCGAGCTCAGGTCCACTGAGGGTGGGAGAGAGAGGAAAATGGAAAATCAACACTCAGCAGGATTTTCTATTTCCTCCTACTTGGCTAAAATAAGCACTAAGTGGAATGGATCGTGACTCCCCACGCCCACCCTGCCTTGCACGGCCATTATTGCTGATTTTTCACACTGAGCAAAGCCAGATCTCATCACGCTGCAGGTTTAAGAGGATCCCAGGAATGTGCCAAGGGATTCAACTCCTGGAACCTCTGATTCAGCACGTGCTACATGTCCAGGTAAGTTGTCATTCAAATACCATCCATGGGGAGTTCAAGAGGCTGTGTTCCAAACCCACAATTTTCAAGAGAAAAGGCATTTATCTCTAGAATCTGGTCAAATTTGAAATAAAATATTCTACATTTAAAACCTACAATATCCCATAAACAGGCCCTGTAGTGGCTTTTCTGGCTTTTATTTTGTTACCCAGCAGCAGAGGTGTTTGTGGGTGGAGCAATCAATGCTTACATACCATGAACCTGTCTGAAAAACCTGTTCAGATCCTTTTGCATGAGAGGCACTAAAGGATAACTAACACCAGCTCTCCTGTCCTTAATGCAGGACTCAAAGTTTTAACCTGTGGCAAACTCACACTGCAAAAATGTCATGTTCTGAAGAAGAAAATATGCAAAGGGTCCCTCTCCTTTGTGGCAAATTAGCTGCTTACACATCTATGAGCTCAAAAGCAGCATCTAAAGCACTGAAAATATGCAGACATCACAAAAGCTGTATCTTACCTTCTAAACACCTCAGGAGTAAGTATTTACCTTTTGAGAGCACTGCACTTTTCTAGTCCCACCACTATAAATTCACAACATAACAGGGTTATAATTTGGCACAAGCAGGAAGCCCTGAGGCTTCTTCTGTTCAAATCTTTAATTAGAAGAGAGGTCCTTGATACAGGAACAGTGTTTTTCTAAAGGCTCCAAGAGGATGTTTTGTACATGCAGGTTACAGTTTATGGATTAAAGCTCACAGATTCTCCTGTACTTGCCATCAGCATTTGTCAGCAACTCATTACCCTTCAAATTAACACAGGTTACATTTAATAGCTACCACTGCCCTGATTCCTACATTAATACTTGCAGGTGCTCAAACCCTGACTGCAGAGCTGACCCCAGGCTAGCACTTGTTTCTTTTGCTAAATGAATTGTGATTCTCATCCTGCAGTCAGGTCCATAGGATGGCTCCCCCCAGCCACAAGCTCTCACACGCTGAGTATCTGGGATTGAGCAGTGGAGTCCAGATCCTCACTCCTTGTGCACACAGAGACCAGCAGTAAATCCCACCAGCTCAGCAGTGAAAAGCTCCCAGCCCTTTCCTGCTCCTTACCCTGGACAGAATTCTGTGTCCAGCCTGCCCACCACATCCTCCACCTGCCCTGGTCATTATTACATCTGCCCATCTGCCTCCCACAGCCCCTTTTCTCTATGTGGCTTTAGGAAGATTTAAACCTCCCAGGGTAACAAACCCTTCCTATTTGGACAAAGGTTTCTGTGCCTGTCAGGACCCTGTGCAAGGCAGCAGGCACTGCTCTGGGGAATTGCTTTGGGTTGGACACTTCTGCTCCAGGCAAGGCCACTGCTCCTCCAAGGCTGCCTGGGACAGTGCTGGCTGCAGCACGGTCTGAGCTCCAGCAGAGGGTAGGGGTCACCCACAAGGATGGAAGGGATTTCTTTCCAAAGACAGGGAGCCCCTCCTTCCTTCCTTCAGTGCTTCCCCATCCCCATTACTGTAACAAGCCTGGAGAACATACACCACAGCACCAAGAAAAAGAGCGGGGAAACCCACGCCCAGGGCAGCATTTCCACGCTCACAGGATGCTTTAATGCTTAAGGCCTGCACACATCCTGGCTGACCAAAGCCCCGTTCCAGCAGCACGGTGCAGCAGCAGGGAGGGCGGCTGCCCCAGCTCCATTTCCCCGCTGTCCCGGGGACGTGTGGCACCCGCTCCCTGCCCAGCAGTGCCCAGCTGGGGCTGCACTCACAGAACTCGCTGGAGGGGGGCCTGGAGGGGGTGTTGACGGGCGTGGAGGCCGTGCGGGTTTTGATCCTGCGGAACACGGCCTGGCGCCGGTGCCGCCGGTGCGCGCGCGAGCTCGCCGCCTCGGGGGTCTTCTTCCAGTAGTAATAGAAGGTGATCAGCTCCCCCTGCGAGCACAAACAGCAGAGAGCAGGGGGTTAGAGGGACCTGCGAACCTGCCTGCCAGCCCCCTGCCTGCCCCAGCTCACTGCGATTTCCCCAGAAGAATTATGATGCATTTCAGCCAGGAAAAAAAGAACTGTTCGGGTAATACACACAAAAAACACTCATTATTGTTTGCTCGCGTTTGCAAGAGGAGGAAAATAAGCAAATAAATGCTTTTTCACTCCTCCCCTAGGAGAGGAAAGAGGCTGGGAAGCACCAGGAGCCAGCCTCCACCTGGATGCCTCAGAAGAGGGTGCCCTTGTGTCACTGTCAGCATCCCCAAGCTTTGACAGCCACCCCAAACCCAAATGCCACCCCAAAGCTGACAATGACCCCAAACCCAACAGCCACCCCAAACCTGACAGCCACCCCAAAGCTGACAATGACCCCAAACCCAACAGCTACCCCCAAACCTGACAGCCACCCCAAACCTGACAGCCACCCCAAACCCGACAGCCACCCCAAGCCTGCCCCAGCTCCTGCTGTCCACAGACAGAACAAGGCTCAGCCCAAGCACGCTCTGCCACTTCGTCAGCCATTGTTCAATATTCTGTGTAAGGAAGTGGAAGTTTGAGTACAAACGTGTTCAACAACAAGTCTATAACCGTAACACAACCCCACCACACTAAATCGTGTTTTAATTTGAATATATATACCCACATCTAAATTAATTAAGCCGTTAAAAGAGCACACCTAGAGAAATGAGTGATAATTTCACAGCATAATGAATCTGGCTTACATTCAGGAAGTGCAGCAGCTGCCATTCAAACCTGGGTTTGCAAGGCTGAACCAAAGAACAGCATGTGGTTTTAATCTCTTTTCTCTTACTTTGAAACCCCATCATTTCCTGGCGACTTGTCTGCCTCTAAGGTAAAAGGTGTTGTTGCTTTCAAGTTGCAAGGGAAAACCGGAGAAGTTCTAACCAGCCCCTTGAAAAAATCAACATCAGAACAAACATACCTGAACTGCCCACAAAAAGGGTTTCTTTGAACTGTGTTTTGTGTGATCAAATAACCTCAGCCTGCTGCCTCCGTGGGGAAATGCTGCAGCCCCTGCTCCGGGCAGAGCAGGAGTTAACTCCAATAACGACCCTGCCTGAATCCAAACCCTCCCCAGGGCCCCAAACAGGCAATTACAGCCACAGCCAATACCTGCACCACTGAGACACTGCAAAGACAAAGGGAGGATGTTGTTCTAGACATTAACTGCTGACATTTAAGACACTTAAGAATTTTACCAGTGCCTAATTTAAAAATAGAAACCCCAGAAGAAAGAACACGAGCACATTCTGGCAACGGGCAGAACAGATCATTTTTAATCTGCGCTGCCACAGACTGGGATGATGCTGCTGATCCCCACCATGGAACTGTGTTCGTGTTTCATGTATTAAAATAACAAATATTCGCAGTGATGGCTGGGGAGGAGGAGCAAGGGGGAAAAATGTTACCTACAATTCTTGATTCTGAAGGACTAAACCCTACTAAGAATATTAAAAATGTGTTTCCTGCAGAGGATCTGAAGCTGCCTGGTGATGAGCACACAATGCTCATGGCAAACTGGGCAGAAGAACAGCTCTGAGCCAGCACCCTGCTCTGCCCTGCCTGTTTGCTTTAGAAATGCCATTTCCCTGAGCCCATCCAGCGGGCTCAAAGTCCACCCAGGCCAGCTGTTTGTCCACTGGGGGCTGTGCCTGTGCCAGGGCCAGCCTGGGCTCTGCAGGGAGGCTTTGGCAACGCTCTGCACAGGCTCAAAGCCTCCTGCAAATGAAACCAGTCGTTTTTTACCTATAAATTCATTTGTACCAAATCTGAGGTGTCAGCACCGAGGAGCAAGTCAGTAAATCCCATGTCTTTATGTCAGTGAATGAATGTGTCCTCTGACACATGGCAACAGCAGAGTGGGAGCCAATCTGTTCTCCTCCCATCATAAAATAGGGAATGGGAACCTATTAGAGCTCCATTTACACATTGCAAAGCCATCAGGTCCCGAGGGAACTTTAACAATTTATACATGCAGATCATAAAGCAAAGTTTAAAAAAGAAACTGTGGATATTTATAGAAATGCCAGCCTCATGACCATAATGCTTTTCCCCCCCCGAGACTGGCTCAGAAGTGCAGTCACAACTGCACAGGGATAAAGAAGAAGTCAAAGTCTATTTATCCAACAACCAGTCTTACCCCAGGTAAAAGGACCAAAGAATGAAAGGACCAAAGAACGCTCTGTACCTGCAGTTCATGGTCAGAGTGCACAGTGCAGCACTCAGGACAGGGCTCAGGGAGCAAGAGAGCACTCAGAGGGGCAGCACACACAGAAAGCCAGCTAACACAGGTACCCACTGAAGGGATTCCCTGCAGGATCCCCTGGGCTACCCAGGATGGCACTGTGTGCCCAGGGATAGCTGCTGGGGTTCAGCCTGGCAGCATCACCCCATCCTGATACCCATCCTGAGGCAGCATCACCCCATCCTGATGCCCATCCTGATGCCCATCCTGAGGCCACCGTGTGAGTTCAGCCTGGCAGCATCACCCCATCCTGATGCCCATCCTGAGGCAGCATCACCCCATCCTGATGCCCATCCTGATGCCCATCCTGAGGCCACCGTGTGGGTTCAGCCTGGCAGCATCACCCCATCCTGATGCCCATCCTGAGGCCACCGTGTGGGTTCAGCCTGGCAGCATCACCCTTCTCCTGCTGCCTGCATGGGTGGCACAGGCTGGAGCACAAAGGGCTGAGTCAGGCAAGCTCTGGCTCCCCAAACAGGGAGCAAAAGCAGCTCCCAGCCTCACTGCAAGAAGTCAAATGAGCTTTAATCAAACATGCACAGTGCGTGCTGCTGAAAGCCAGGGCACATAAATTCAGGAACAAAAGCTGCTGCAGAAATCAATAGCCTCCTGAAACATTAACACAGGCCAGCATTGATCAAAGGCCCTGGGACAAAAGGCTGCCTTGCAAATTAGCTGCTGCCTCTGCTTGCAAGCAAACACAGAGGCATGAAGGCTGTGACATGAATGGCCTGTAATGATCGTTTTGTTGGGGTGATCTCACCTCGGCTCACCACAAGGTCTCGCAGTCAGCACATCCCACATCCCTGAGCCGTGCCAGCCTGGCAGGGCTGGGCAGCTGCTCCAGAGCTCTTTTTGTGGCTGCCAGGCCATCATCAGCAGGGCCAGCCTGCCGTGCCAGCAGCACAGCAGAACCAAGGCACAGCAACAGCCTGGCCATCCCATCCCTGACGATGCTGCCAGTGCCCTCCCAAACCACCTCCAGGCTCAGCTTTCTCTTTTCCAGCACTGTGGGAGCAGATTCCTTTCCCCTCCTGGTCACTGCAGCCTCACCTTCCCTGCACACACCGGCACCTCTCCTTTCCTGCACACACAGCTCCGTGTCTCCATGTTAACATCTGATTAACTGTCCCCAGCACACAGAAAGCAAAATGAGAAGCATTATTCAGGCTTTTAACGGCACATTTCCCTGACAACATCGACATTCCCAAGTTTCACAAGGCAGAGGGGATTATGTTCCTCACTAGAAACACCAGTCCAGCTTTCAGCAGCTCTGAAATGCACGCAGAGCTCACCACTCCAGTCTCCTGCCTGCTCCTGCCAAGGCCATCCACCCCTCCTAGTAGGTGCATATACAAAAGTCACACTTCATCTCCTTTTGGCTGTGTTCTGCAGGTTATTCCTGCACAGGGAGATGATTCTGCAGGTTATTCCTGCACAGGGAGATGATTCTGCAGGTTATGTCTGCACAGGGAGTGAGGCTCAGACCCCTCCTGCAGGACTCACGGCAGGGAGGTTTCTCTGCACTTCTGAAGTGCTCTCGGCCCTCCCCTGCCCCAGCAGGGACTGTCCTGGCCAGGGGCCACCTCTGCCCTGCCTGTGCCACCCTGTCACTCCCACCTGGCTGTTCTGCCAGCTCCCTCCTTCCCCCAGCACATCACCCCCACCAGAGCAGCCCCTCTGCCTGCAGACCCTGCTTTTCTATTTCTGATCAGCAATTGTCCAATGTAAAACCCACAGCCCGAACTGTCTGTGTTCAGCCCTGCCTGGCACACAGGGTCAGGGCTGGCTGTGCATCCCTGGACAGGAGGGCTCTGACAGCTCCTGCACAAGCCAATCCCACACACACCAACCTCCCTGCAACTATCTGTTAGGGTATAACACAGTGAGCAAACACAATAATTGCTGTTTAATTTCCCCAGAGCCGAGCTCTGACAGGGGAAAAAAAAAAATCATGGAGGAGGGGAATAGCTTTGCAGTAATGAAAGAGAAAAGGTAAATGACAGCACTCCTCACTGGCTGCAACAGCCACGGCAGAGCAGGGGGAACACACTGTCCAGCTGTGGCCTTAATGAATTCACAATCTTTCTGGAATGCCTCAAGATTTTATTAAGTCAACTCAATTTAGCTAATACTTATAAAGTCCTGCAGTAAGAACAGTCTCCAGTGCTTCCCCTGATGCCCTGGCACAGGCTGTTCCCAGCATCTGCCCAGGGCAGGAGCAGAACACGGGTTTGGATCAAGGCAGAGTGGAACACACTGAGCCCGGGCAGGTCACAAATAACCCAGGACAGTGCCCTGCACATCAGGAGACAGAGCTGAGAACATCCATCCCTTCCATCTCACAGCCAGGGCAGGGGGGAACCAGCTCCCCTGCAGGGGTAGGTGACACCTGGCACAGGGCAGTGGTGACCATGGCAGGGCTGGGTTAAACCTGGACTCCGTGATCCTGGAGGGCTTCCCCAGCCTCAGTGACTCCGTGCCCGGGTCTTCTCATGATCCACACCCAGAGAGAGGAAAGGTGAACCCCTGCACAAGCTGGAGGGCGAGAGGAGCAGCTGTGAGAGCCCAGGAGCTGCACTTGGCCCTTCCTGCAGGGACAGGCTCAGCTCCATCCTCTGCCAGCCGTGACAAACAGCCCTGCACATGCTCTAATTAAGCAGCAAGTCTCAGCAGCTTGTTCAGTAGCACTGATTAATGTCCACCTCGGGTGCACAGGAATCCTGCATATTCCAACACATCACTGAGGTTTTAAGAGAGGCTTTTAAAAACCAAGCAATATTTCACTTAACACTACAAAAAGCCCCATTAAAAATGGTGCGATGCTCTCTGAGGAACGCCCTGCAGGTCTGGGCTCCCTGGCAGATCTCAGAAGCACAAGTACAGCCATTTCACCCTGCAGCCCCTCTTTGCAGGCCATTTGCCATCTCCTGGCTGGCAGCACAGCCCTGGCTCCATGGCCCCTGCTGGGAACTGCACTCCAGTTTGGGAGAGTGGCTGTCCCCACTGCCTCCCTGCCCTGCACACAGCCAGCCTAAACTCCCTGGTTCATTATTTGTGTGGAACTCCTGGCAAACAGGCTGAGCAAGTGGCAATCCAGAGAGGAGACAGGTGTGTGACAAACCCGGGCTGACTCCTTGGGCTTTATGCTCTCAATTTGCTCCCAGCACAGGAACAGCCACAGAATTTCCTGGGAACCCAGCCGAGGCTCCATCTGCATCTTCTGGATTTCATTTTGTTGTGGAAAAATCCTGCAGTCAGACAGAGCTTTATGCTTTCTAATTGTTTCTGCTAAATGAGCACGGTACCCTGCTCAGCCCTCACTCACCCGGGGAACGGGGAGCTCCTCTCTCCCACAAATGAGGGCTCTGTTCTGTCTGAAGGGCTGCCACGGGTCCTGAGAGAACTGGGGCACTCCTGGGAGGGCCAAAATAAGCCTGGGACCTGAAGATTTCACTCCCAAGTTCCTCGAGCAGTGAAGGGACCAGAATAATGTCACTGTGCACCTAAACACACAGGGGACACTTCTGTAACTGCCCCGGGAGAATGTGTCTGCCCTTCTGAGCTCCTACCAACTGTCCCACAAAATGGGTGAGGGATGGAATCACTGCCAGAGGAGTGAAATCACTGCCAGAGGAGTGAAATCACTGTCAGAGGAATGAAATCACTGTCAGAAAAATGAAATCACTGTCAGAGAAATGAAATCACCGTTAGAGAAATGAAATCATTGTCAGAGGAGTGAAATCACTGTTAGAGGAGTGAAATCACTGTCAGAGGAGTGAAATCACTGTCAGAGGAATGAAATCACTGTCAGAGGAGTGAAATCACTGTCAGAGGAATGAAATCACTGTCAGAAAAATGAAATCACTGTCAGAAAAATGAAATCACTGTCAGAGAAATGAAATCACTGTCAGAAAAATGAAATCACTGTCAGAGAAATGAAATCACCGTTAGAGAAATGAAATCATTGTCAGAGGAATGAAATCACTGTTAGAGGAGTGAAATCACTGTCAGAGGAGTGAAATCACTGTCAGAGGAATGAAATCACTGTCAGAGGAGTGAAATCACTGTCAGAGGAATGAAATCACTGTCAGAAAAATGAAATCACTGTCAGAGAAATGAAATCACTGTCAGAGGAGTGAAATCACTGTCAGAGGAGTGAAATCACTGTCAGAGGAGTCAGTGCAGGGGCTGCAGAGTCAGGGGAAAAAGGAAAGGAGAACATGAGCTGGATGTAAATGATCTCTCCTCCAAAACAAACATTATCTGCAGCAGCACAGCAACACCCCAGCACTGTACAGCATCTTCTCATTAGGAGTCAATGAAGTTTCACAAATGAAGTCCCAGCACATCCTTTTGAAGTTTTATGGCGTGGGGAAACAAAGAGACAGAAGATTTATAAATGGGCCAATTTATAAATTGATCAAATTGAGATCAATCCTGAGTGGGAAGGACAATTGTGCTGATTAACCCCAGCTCTGTGAGCAGCCCCTGAAACTCCTCAGAATCCCAGCCCAGGCCTGCAGGACAGGGTCACCCCCTTGGAAAGGTCTGACCCAGTGCTCAACATTCACTTTCCCTGTGCCCTACACGAGCTGCTCTTTTGATAGCAGAATCCCTGCTTCACTCCTGCCCGCATGGCTTCAGCAAACCACAGAGAAATTCAAGTTATCCCCAAAAACACCAGTAACTCCTCCATGTGCCACATCCAACTGGCCATTTCCATGCAGCTCATTTGTTCATCTCTTCCAGTGTTTGTAATTAAGGTTGCACAAACTGGCAGCAAATAAGATAATTACCATTTTATGGAACTTACCCTGGCTATGCAAACAACTCTTTTTCCCCTCCATTTTTAGGGATTTAAGCACCAGCTTTAGCGGTTGTGCCAAACAAGTGCAGAGCACACTGGGGCATTGTTTTAAGGCTGAGCCCCAGTTAAAAGCTGCCACCCCTCTCTGCATCAGGCCAGAATGGGAAGAAAGCTTTTGTAATTAAGGCTTCTTCCTCCAGAGACTCCTCTTTGTTAATCAACAGAGTTCCCAATCCCCACAGGAACTCTCACACTGTTGGCTGCATCCATTATTAATTATCAGAGCCTGTCCTTAGCAGTGGTGGCTCCAGGCCTGTGCAGCCCTGCCAGGGTCACCAGGAACGTCCCAGGGGCATCCCAGGGGCTGGAGCCACCATGGGGTTATCAAAACAGGGACAGCTCAGGGCCTCAGCCTTATACACATCTATTGGTTTTCTACTGTATTTATTGTTTATATAAATATATATTTATATAGTTATATATAAATATTTATATATAAATAATAGAATATATAGAATATTACATATAATTATATATAATTATATATTTATATATAAATATATCACTATATATTTATATATTTTGTATATTTATTGTTTTATTTATATTTATTTAAAATTTTGTATACCTGTGTACAAATTTTGTATATAAATTATACATATTTATATATTATTTTTGTATCAATTTTCTACTCAGCTTTCCCTTTGCAACTTGCATTATCGATGTTCCTGGGGTTATAAATCCTGATTTTCTCCACCACTTTTACCTGCAATAATTTAACCCGTGCCCAATCCTGCAGCCCTGCTGGGATGCTCTCAGCCCTGAGCACTCACACAGGGCCAGGGAATGCGGAGCAGAGCTGAGATGCCTCTGAAAGGTGGCACAAGGTGCTTTTCCTGGGCCAGCAGTGCTGCTGTTCCATTCCCCAGCCCACTGGCAGCAGCTCCTGCTCAGGGCAAGCTCTCCAGATCTGAAGTGGGATAAATGCCCAGATCAATTGATGCCAGTTAGGGAGGAGAGCTCTCAGGGCATTGTCTGCACTGGGCTGTATCTCTCCCACTGCACTTCCACCACCCCATCAATACTGAGAACGACAATGAGAATTTAGCAGCACAATGCCCACAACAGGACCTGCTCAATGGAGGTGCCAATTATCCCTTGTACTGCACTCTCTCCTTGCACCAGCTCCATAATTAAGGCTCTTGATGGGGCATAGCTGGAGTTCAGGCTGAGGAACAAACCCCATTTCCAGAGCCCAGGGCTGATCCCATTTCCACCCCACCGCCAAGGCAGCCTGGTTCCTGGGGCTGTGACAGTGCCACGGAGCCACAAAGCACCTCCAACCACCTCACTCCATGCTGTAAACATTTCTCTATTTATCTGCCCTTCATTACATGCACAATCTTATCATCCCTGCACATCCTCAAAGCGCCAGCCGCCAGGGTCACCCATAAAATATACATGGGAATGCTGCAGCTAATGACTGGAGCAGGCAGGGAAATGAAGGATGGGAGGAGTGGGAACCGCAGGATGCTTGGAAGGGATCATCAGTTATATCTGTGCATTTCCTGAGGTGATAATTGAATGACAGCGGCTGCGAGGAAAATCCATTTCTGAGCCTCAGAAAGGGCTGGTTTTGTGTGGCAGCAGCGTGGAATGGCTGCCAGGAAATGGGAACAGCTCCTCTGCTCCCTGGGTTTCACAGAACCACATCCAGCACCGCTGCTACTCACGCCAATACACAAATATCGACAGATTTTAGGCATTTCAGCTGCACCCAGGCTGCCTGTTGTTGTGGTTTGCATGTCAGCTTTAATTAATGTAAGTGAAAGGCCTATTTGTGCATGTGCATGAGAAAGGGACACAACACAAGGACAGAGCATTGTCTGCTCTCATAATTCCTGTTCAAACAAAGTATTAAAATTTTAATTCTGCTATTCAGCAGGGAACTTAATCCCCTGCATCTCAGGAAGGTGTACAGATGCTTATTTGTTTCCCGACACCTGAAATTAGGCTTGCAATGATTAAGAAAGTTTTACTACTTCAAAAATATTTTCATTATTTCCTCATGCCAGTTTTACAAATAGAATCACACTATAATCACCAAAACTTTCTCTGAGTTGTAACTGGGAGCTGTTTTTGCTGCTAGGTGAGTACTTCACAGCAGTAATTCCAGTTGGTATTTGAACCACCCCATTGCCAGAAGTGTCACCTGGGATCAATTCTGTCTGAGGGCAAACCCTGAGTGCAGCTCAGTCACCCTGGCAGGGACAATGAAACAACCCCACATCCCCACCCCACAGCAGCACCCCCAGCTCAGGGAGCCCCCATCCAGCTGGAAATCCCCCGGGTGGGATGGATGGCATCCTGCTGATGGGAGGAGAGGATTTCCAGGGCTGATTTCCCCTGGCAGAGCTCGCTCCTGGCCCTGCCCACCTGAGCAGCTCCCAGTTACCTGCCAAGCCCAGTTTCAGCCACCCGCTGGTCCCCAGGCTGCTGCAGCCTCTCTGAGCAGCCACATGAAATCCTGCAGCATTTCTGGGCCACCAAGGGCTGCCTGCCTGCTCACTGCAGCTGCTGCTGCTCTTTGCTGCCCTGCAGGAAGCTCCTGGGCTCCCCAGTGAAATCAGAACCCAGTATATTGGCAGGTTTGTGTTACCAGCTGCTGGACACTGAGAAGATAACATCCCACAAAACCAAGGAAACAAACCCACTGAATAAACAAAAAAATACAGAATCTGAAATTTTCCATTTTCAATAGGGCAAGGAGAGCTGAGAGGTGAGGCAGAACCAGCCACTTGTTTCACAATGTCCCATTCTGTTTTATTTAAACACAGAACTCAGAACTGAAGGTGCCCCAGCAGCAGCAGCACTGCCTGAACCCCGATGTGCTGAGCACTGACCTGCATTCCACACCTCCCACAGCAGATGTTTCAGGTTTTCCAAACACATCTGTGCTGGATCACACAAAGCCTGGCCTGTCAAACGTGCACACTCCCCTCCCTGACACAGCTCCCTCCTGTCCCAGCTCCTGACCCGGGGAGCTGCTGGGCTTTGAGGGTTTATTACAAACACAAATCAGAAAATACTCATCACTACATACAGGAGACAAGCTGTGAAATTATCCCCACTGCTAATGAGGAATGGCAAGAGTTAATCCCCTGGAAACAACAGTTTTAAAAGTCCTCACACCTGGTTATTTCACCATGTAAACTATCAGCCCCTCTGATTCCATGCTGAAGACAGACACAGTGTGACCTCTTAATAAAAATCACAAGCACAGGATGTCCAACATCTGAGCAGCCAGATGGAGGAAGAATCCTGTCCACTGACACCTGGAAAGCATCAAGTGAGCTCAGAGAAAGCAGCAGCTTATCAGTGCAAAGGCACCATGGCACAGGGGGAGAGGGAGGATGGCTCCTGCCCTGAGTTATGGACACAGCAAACACAGCTCTCAGCACAGTCCCTGTCATTAAAGCCTGATTTTAAACAGACTGCTCTCTCAGATCTGCTCCCTGAACAGCTGTTTTCCTTTTACTGCTCTCCAAGAACAGCTCCCTAAAGCAGTAGATTTTCTAGATTAAGTGTGGAAGGTTGAGGGGTATTTCAGTGTTTTCCTGTTGATCAGAGCCAGTAAGAAAAGAGGAATATTGAAGCAGGACATGAAGCAACCCCCCACCCCCAAACCACAAAGAACTGCCACGTAAGCTGCTTATCCCTCACTGATTGTTGCTTCCCTCCAGTCTCAAATTCCTTCTGTCAGGAAAAATCCTTAGCAAGCAAAATGTAACCAGAAGACAAAGCTAAGAGTTGTAAAGCAGCATTAGGAAGAGCAATTCATTGTAGCTCACTATAATACCTATACAGTGAGCTCACGAGTGAAAGAATTACCAATTCTTTCCAGCCCTGTTCCACCCTGGTGTCTCCAGCAAACATTAATCCGAGATCAGAACCCCTGAGAAGGTGAATTTGATCCCCACAACCAGGGAAAAGGAAAAGGGCAGCAGGAGTGTGGGGCATGGTTTGGGGCCGTGCAGGTTCTGCAAGAGCTGCAGCTCAGCCCAGGGCAGGGGCATCGGTCTGCAGCCCCTTCCCCACCCAAACATTGCAGCTCTGCCTTGTGCAGGAACCCAGGAATCCTCCCTGTGCCAGAGCCAGCAGCTCTGGGGACAGGGACAGGACAGGTGACACCCCTGGGGACAGGGACAGTGACAGGACAGGTGACAGCCCTGGGGACAGGGACAGGACAGGTGACACCCCTGGGGACAGGGACAGGACAGGAGACAGCCCTGGGGACAGGGACAGGACAGGAGACAGTCCTGGGGACAGGGACAGTGACAGGACAGGTGACAGCCCTGGGGACAGGGACAGGACAGGAGACAGCCCTGGGGACAGGGACAGGACAGGTGACAGCCCTGGGGACAGGGACAGGACAGGTGACACCCCTGGGGACAGGGACAGGTGACACCCCTGCCCAGCCTGGCAGGAGGGATCGGTGCAATCAGAGCTCAGATTCAGCACTGAGGTGTCACAAACCAGCAGAGAAGCCCCCAGAAGGGGGAACTTCACCCCAGCATGTGACACCGACACCTGCTGGCCTCCTCCTCCTCCTCTGGAGCCTGCTGATGTTCCACTTGTGTGGCTCTTGGAAGGACAAACTGTTATTATTAGCTGATAAGCTGCAGCCCCAGAGCTTCCCAAAGTGCTGGAATCCTAATCTCCAACCCCTGCACTGTCTGCAAACAAAACTGCACACAGAAACACCCCTGATAGCCACAATTCCCCACTGCATTCTCCTCTTTAAACACTGTTTTTCTGGACCAGGTTTGCTTCCCCTGCAAACAAACCAACCATCCTGTGGTTCCAGACAGAGCACAGCAGCTTTCATCTGTTAGAAAGTCTTATTTCATTCTGGATTTCACTGACTGCAGCAGAATGTCACACCCTAAATAAATTCCTCAGAAAGATGCAGTGACCCAGAGGCATAGCTGAGCGCTGGAAAAAAGCCTGACATGGAAGCTCAGGGTGCTGATGTGTCTGCATGGAAAATGAGTGCTAAAAAACCCATCCCCAAGATGCCAGCTCCTGTTAATTACAAACATATCCAAGCACCAGCAGCTGCCACGAGCAAGGCACAGATCTGCAGTCACAGGGATGGGAGACACGACACAGCTCTGGGAAGGAAGGAAGGAAATCCTCTGCCATGTGAAAGACACACCACAAGAGCTATTTTCTCCTTAAAAAACCCACTTTGCTGTGCTTGATCTGCCCACATGTAAGCACAGGGGAAGTTGTGAATGTCTCATGTATCATCCCACAAGCAATTCCACCTCTCCTGCTTTCCCCCTCATTAAACTCAGCACAGCAACACTGCTAAGACACACAATCTGGTTCTGGTGCATCCTTGCAGGTGTTCTTTGGAAGGTAAACAGGCAATTTCTCTAATTATTTCTATTGCTCAGGCCTGACATGTGGAATCAGCCTGGAATTCAGCCCATTCCCACAGGATGTGAGGGCAACCAGGATTCCCTGTGCTGACACTGCTGTCAACAACTGCTGCCCAGCAAACAGGGCAAAAAGTGGCATTTCTGGGTGGGAATGAAACAAAAGCTGCAAATTAAGCCCCATGTTTTCATGCCTATGATAAAACTAAAAAAGGAAAACACTGAAGATGCCCTGAACCTCTGGAATCTGAGTGGATTTTTTCCAGTGTTATTTCTCACAGCAGCACTGGCACCTCTTTAAAATGCCCCATGGATCTTTCACACACAAACACTCCAGAGGCTCCACAAACACCTGCCAGGCAGCACAGGCGTGTGAGGGCTCCTGGAGTGTTTATTCTGCAGCAATTCCCTGCCACAGTACCTGGCAATTCCAGACTTTGCAGGGAGGAGGAATTCTGCACCGCCAGCCCTGGAGCATCAGTGACGGCAGAGCTGGGCAGCACCCAGGGAGCAAAGAGGAGTTTGGGGAATAACCCAGGAGCCTGAACCCAGCCATGTACAGCACTGCAGGGAAAAGCAGGGAGCAGCTCCTGGGAGGTTTAAATCCTGTGTAAATCCTGATGGAGCCGAGGAGGGCAGCACTGCAAACCCTCACAGTGCAGAGAAATGAGTATCTTGGAGCTAGACAATTACTATAACATTAAAAAAAAGAGTAGGGGGTGTTTTGCAAATACAAATAAAAATCAAACAAAACCGCCAACAAACCTGCAACTAATACAAATTATTTCCTCACAGTCACTCACAGCAGTTCCCTTGAGCAGGCAAACACCCAAGAACCAGAGCTCAAACAAGCAGAAGCTCCCACAGCACCCACAAAAATTCAAGTTTTCTAAACCTCATTAAAAGTGGACAAAGGTCTGTGAGTATCACACGTAACTGAATTAGAACAGCTAAGCTCTTGCAGTGGCTGGGGTGAGACTGAAGCAGAAATATCTGAAAAATCAGAACTTCTAATTCCTAAAATATGAAGTCTCTGCTAGTCTGAGTTTGGGCTGGGGTTTTGTGCTGTTGTTGCTGATTTGTTTTGGGGTTTTCCCCTCATTTTGATGTGACCTTCATGGAGTGGCAAACCCAGACAGAGCAGTGCCCCAGAAATGCTGTTTATCCACAGCCTGCAGGATTCCGTCCAATTTCAGCTCAGGGATGACAGCTACAGCAGCCAAACATAATGCCAGACTCACTTTTAAACATTTCCCATACCTTTGCTGTGTTAGTTCCCTTGAAAAGGTCAGAGCAGAACTTCAGCAGCTCCAGGAAATGTGAAACCTCAGTGCTGGCACAAAGAGCTAAGGCAGCAATTCCGAGGTGATTCACAGCATCTGCTGGTGCTCCTTAATTGCTGCAGCCACGAAAACTCGTGCAGTTGCAATCTGTGGGTGCCAGCAGGGCAGAGCTGTGACTCAGGGCTGTCAACAGGGGAGGAGGGCTGTGGAGGAGTCACAGGGATGGCTCTGACACAGGAGCAGCCCCTGGATCCCTCTGAGCAGCTCTGTTCACGCGCTCCATGCAAAGCCAGCCAGGAACCTCAATACAGAATATTGAATAAATAGGTGGCAGATAGGAAGGGCAGTTTTATGCCCACAGTGAGCAGACAATTTCTTCTCAGAAGCCCTAAAAGCAATGTTTTTCTAAAGCCAGGTAACAAGAAGGAAAAAAAATCTCTCCCATCAAATGGCACGGAGTAAGAACAGGAGGTGGGATTGTTAAATCAATACAACTTTAGCACAGCACTGAGGGAGGGAGGAAGGCCTTTGTCCCTGTCACTTCTCCACAGCAAGGTGAAGGTCCAGTCACAGCCTGGAGCTCCTCCAGCAGGATCAGGGAAAGGAGCTTTTCCATTTGCCCCTTTAGAGCCCAGGCTGTGCAAGGTTTATGGCACATGTTTGCCATCACATCTCGGTGGGCAAGGCTCTGCAGGGCAAAACCAGGGCCCAAAACAACCCCTCCTGTCTCTGTCTGTTGTTCCCCCAGTTCCTGAGCCATTTCCAGCTGTATTCCTGCAGTCCATGGAGGAAGAGCTGCTGCACAGGAGCCAGACCGGCTCCAGGGAAGCACAACCACCACAGGTGAGCAGCCCTGCCCAGGCCAAACACAACTGACTGCACTGAGCAAACTCACCCTCAACCCTAAAAGCAAGGGAAAAGAACAGATGGAGAGCAGCAGACTGCAGGAACAGGGCAAGGAGAGGGAAAAGGGCTGGGTTTATAGCTTGGTGGGGTTTCTTTTGGTTTTACTTTGGCTTGTTTGTTGGGGAGGTGGCATGATTTACTTCTCCAGCTCCCTCTCATTGCAGCTGAGGTAATGAAAGGCTTGGGCTTTGGCAAAGATCCCCTCCTTAGCCATAAAAATAAAATAGAACTGTAATTAAACGTACCAGAAACAAAGCTAATCAAACTCAACAGTAACAAAGGGCAGCAGAAACACGTTCCCTGTATCAGATCTTCCTTGCTGGCCCAAAGCCCAGAGTTTTCATTACATTTTTTTCCTTCCCCCCCAATTTCACAACAGCACTAAGCAGCCCTGGCCCAGGATGCCTCAGCTTTACAAACTATTTGTAGGAGATCAGCTTTTCATGATCCAAAAACCCAGCATGTGGAAAATGTTAAGTCTTTCATGTAGTAGAGGAGGTTCTTAAAACTTCTACTGTTCAGCTCAGAACTCTTGGAGCTTCACAGCCCATTAGAGGTTTGTGAACCACAGAGAAGGGCAGAGCCAGCAAAATAAATCAAGAGTTCCTGTGGGATGTCCTGGTGCTTTACACAAGAGGCACAAAGCAGGCCCTGGGTCCAACAGCAGGGAGGAGCTCTCAGATTGCAGCAGTAAGGGCTGGTTTACAACCTGGAATGTGCTCTCCTCTCTTTGAAGGCTCTGGAGGCATCCTGCAACATCACAGCTTGTGTCAGGGGCACTGCAGGGGAAAAGGAGCCCACAAAGTGTCTGGGGAGGGGGAGGATCAGCCCGGCTCCTCCAGCCAAGGACAAACCACCTCACCATGGCAATAAAAGCAGTGGGCCAGCACCTTCTCTGTGCTGGACAGGAGTTTGGTAATGTAAAACAAACACGTTCTCCTTCCTGGACAGGAGTTTGGTGGTGTCAAACAAACAACCCTCCCTGCCAGTGCTGCTCATCCCAGGTGACCAGGCTCAGGGACATTTCCCAACCACAGCACGTCAGCAGCCGGGGCTTTGTCATCGTTCCTGTAACACTCTGTCTGTTTTTTAAAGGCCCGAGTTCTCAAATACAGCAATTACCCTGAGAGCAGCTCCCTCACTTACAGCTGCCCTGCTCCCAAAGTATGCCAAGAAAAGGGCAATGGACAAACTTAACCTTGGAGGATCTGAATCAGAAGGAAACACCCCTGTCACTCTTCTGGGATTTAAAAAAGAATCAAGAGGTTTTCTGTGGAAGCTGCTCTGATCACTCAGGGGTGCTGAGGCATCACCCGCACCCTCTCAGGCTGCAGGGAAAAGGCACCAACACCACAAACGGGGGATCCCAGCCCTGCAGGATCCTTATTCCTTATGAGCAGGAGTAGGAAACCCAAAGCCTGAGCATTTCACAGCTTTTCCGCATACAGGAGACATTAATGTACCTCCTGGCAGGGAAAGGAGCCCCTCACATCCCATGCATCCATAAATCCACCCTGGTGCAGGTGTGCAGGGCTGTGGCTGACACTTACAGCCCTCCTGGCACCCTGCACAACAGAACAGCACGGGAGAAGTTCACCCAAAACGACATCACCCTCACCTAGAGGTGATCACCAGCATCTTTATGTGCTGACAATCTGAATCCCATCACACTCCTCAGTGTTCTCCCTTCAGATACAGACTGGAAAGGAAAAACAAAGCAAAAGCAAATGCAGCAGATTTCAGTGTGTAATGTTAAATGTCTCTTCTGCTTACAGAGCCAGTTCTACCCACAAACTGCTTCACCTCCCCTATGGCACAGCCTCTATTGCAGCTCCCCATTCTCACTCTATTCCACCATCTCTGTAATTCCTGGAGCCTTTCTTGGCATGAAGAAAAAAAAAAAACAAGCAGCAAAAAACCCCCAGTAATCAAGGACTGCTTCTTTTTTACAGCTGGCTGGAAACAAAACTGACAAAATGAGTGCATCTGTCTCCTGGAGTCGTTATTGTCTTTTCTCCCAGCTCCAGCAGCTCATTGCAGGGCATTTGGGAGTGACTGATGGCTGGGGCTGCTCTGGGGCCAGGGGAAGGCAGTGGGTGCTGCTCCTACAGGGCACCAGGGCAGGGGGTGATGCTGAGGAAGCACAAAGCTCATTCTGTGCTCTGTGGCAGCGAGCTCACTCACAGCACACTTTGTCCCCTGCCCACAGAGGGTTTTCCTGTGCACAGCCCTCTGCCCCAGCTGTGAGCCCCGCACAGGCCAGGCACAGCTCCCTGCGTGTGCCAGGCACCAAACCCTGCTCTGCCTCACCACACTCTGAGCTCTGGGGTTCATTTGCTCCTGGAGCTCCAACACTCAAAGCAAGCTAAGCTGCTGCACGGCTCCCGGAGCTGTAATCTGTGCCACACACTGTAAATACCCACAGAGAGCAGCACACACACAGGATTACCTGCAGCGCTCCCCTCCTGAGCCATCCCCGGGCAGGATTACACACGTGCATTTCCTGCATTAGCACTGCTCTGGCACAGGATGTCCCACAATCAGCACTGCCTCGTTTCTGCCTTTCTGAAAGCCATTTCCAAGCTACAGAGCTCATCCTCAGTCAGTGGCTGGATGGGGAGCAAACACCACCCAGGCTTTGATGCATGGCAGCCGTGGAGAAGTCTTGCCAGGCTGGGACGCTCAACCATGAAAATAAACTGCACAAATCCTTTACCAGCCACCTATTTTATGTACCTGCAACTCACAGGACCTCGGGGTTCATGTCTGAGTATTTGATACCATCTGACAACTGCCAGCAAGAAAAAAAGCTGCTGGTTTTTCTCACAGGGAAAGAAAACACAGAATAAATATACAGCTGTTGATGAACAAAAGCATTTTAACCAGAGTCACACATACCCTTCAGCACAGATGCAACAGAGAATTCACAATAGGAAAATAAACAAATTGAAATTCCTTAGGATGGTGAATTATAAACAGAAAGTGAGGAAAATGCAGTGGAACAGAACTCTGAGGAGCAGCATTGTGTTCTCTCAGTTGCTGAGGAAGGCTCAGACAATATTGGATCAATTACCCAAATAATCTTGGCTTGTATCTCTGACTACAGACTTTTCCCTACAAAGCAGAAATTGTCCTTGCTGGCTCCCTGACAGAGCTCCATGCAATTGCCTAATGGCCCTCTTTTACTTGCAACAATATTTTACTCCTACCTACCTCTAAACCTTCAGAGAAAAATAAACAATGAGATCCAATCTTGTAATGTAAAATAATAAAAAAAAGCCACTGGAGTGCAGAGCTGATTTATTGCCCATGCTAAAGTCAATTCTAGAGTCCAGCTGGCACACTGAACACACCTTCTGCTTTAATGCTCTCCATCTAGGAGGGTTTCTTAGGAACAAAGTCAAATAAGCAGCTCATTTTTTGAGCTGATGACGCTCTAAATTACCTTTGGCATACAAAAGTAAAACGATACAATTGAAAATTAATCCTCTTATTGTCTTAGGAGAACGCTTAAGAGATTTAAAACAAAAACAATAAAAACAAAGCACATTTCAGGTACTTCCTTTCTTTGGTTTTGTCTGCTTCAGCTGCAATTGAGACAGGCAGGTTTGGGAAAGGGTATTTTGGTCTTTGGAAGCTGGAGCCAGTCCTTAATCAATCATTAATCAATGAGCACACAAGTGGCACTGGCCAGGGGAAAGGGTTGCTGAGAGTCAGGTAAGATGCAGGTCCAGGAGATGGGAATTCACTCAGGGAACTGAAATAAAGGAATACACATGTGTGTGCACCTCCAGGAGATGGGAATTCACTCACAGGACACACTCAGGGAACCGGACTAAAGGAACCCAGGTGTGTGGGAATCCTGCCTGCCAGGAGCTGTGCTCACCTGAGCACCTGCAATCCCTCCAGAGACGAACAAAGACACCACGCTGTGTGTGAGTTAAACCTTTACGTCTCTTTAAAGGCCTTTCCAAACCTCCTGGTTTATTATCCAATAAAGTTATGACATTTGCAATAGGTTTAACAGTTAAACTTCTGAAAACAAACCAGAGCACACACGCTGAGCATCCCTCTGCAAACAGGCTCCAGCTCAGAGGCACTGAAATTCAGGAATATCTCCATCTGAGCCCAGCGTGTCGCTGCATTCCTCGGCTCCTGGTGGGCAGCACCCAGGGCCTGCCTGCAGCTGCCTCACCTGGAGCCAAGCACCGGCCCAGAGCTCCTCCTCCCTCAGCTGAGACTGCTCACACAAACAGGAAAATGAAAAAATAAAAAGGCAGCAGGCTCCCTGCACAAGAGTTTGTTATGCAAATGGCTCGGTGGTTTCACTTACACAGGAAGAGCAGCTGCTGCCTCTGCCCCGTTTGCTACCTGGAGCCAAGCCCAGGAGGATTTTGCCGTGACACAGAGAAGTCTCAGGCTCTCACCTGAGATAATCCGGGGGAGGTGAAGCCCACGAGCCCCTGGGTGAGCAGAGCAGAGCCCTGTGCTGCAGCGGCCACGCTCTGGAGGCAGCAGCAGCAGAGAGCAGATGAAATGAGAAGGAGCAGGGGCTGTTTATGTTGGCACTCGCTTCAAACTCTAATGGAAAATTTCAGCTCTGACTGCATCCAGGCTAGGACAAGTTATTAAAGAAAAAGGTTCAGCTTTCAAACAGAAAAGGCTTCCACAGCTTGTCCCTCTCTGAACAGCAAAGACAAGCAGGAAATAATGTGCCTTGACTGCAGTGTATTAATATTCCATCACTGGGGGAATATGGCCTCAAATAAAGCAGATTTCCTTGGGGAGAGCAGGCAGGGATAGAGCCCACGCCACAGCTCCTGCTACAAACACGGCTCACCACTAAATGCAAATATTAAAAAGCCAATGTAGGGCTAAGTAATCACTTTATACCAACAGACCACGAGATATTCATCTAATTATCCCCCTGCTTTGATCAAAGGCACTCTGCTATTTGAACAATCGTGTCGAGGGAGCAGCTCTACCTCTCAGATGCTCGGGAGAGCCTTGCACAAATATTCCTGGGGCTCTGGCTGCCATCACGAGTGCCACGGGGAGGGGACAGACACCTTGCCAGCCTGCACATATGGTAACTGCACTGACCTTTCAGCTGCTCCACGTTTGCACTATATTTAAGTGCTACTCAGGAAGCCAATACTGTGTATTATGTAACACGAGATTAAGCATTAATGAGGCAAGAATAAAATTGTTTATCTAAACCCCAATCTAAAATTAAACAGAAGTTTATGCTGAAAGCTCACACTGCACTCGTTCTGCCTCCTAACACTAACAGAGCAGAGCTTATTTAGTCTCTGAGGTAAGTCCCAGCAGCGTTTAATTTGAAGAGGAAGATTTTACTATCAGAAGAGAGACCATTTTTCCTAAAGAAATGATGCATATTTAGCTCTTCTGTGCATAAATACAGCACACTGCAGGTATTTCAGCGTCAGGAAACAGCCAATATTCATAACTCCTGTTTACACTGTGCTTCAGAGCTAAATAAAGGAGCATCCACCCAGAGGCAAGATCTTTGGATTGCACTCTGTCATCCCTTGCTCAGCAGCCAAACCCAGAATCACACACACCACAGATACCTACGTGCTCAGCAGGGAAATTCAGCCCAAAATTAGAGTCTGGAGTCTGTGTGCCTGCACAAAGAGCCACTGTCCTGCTGCTCCTGGCTCCCTGCAGGGCCAGCGGGGAGCAGAGAGGGGCACGGGGACCTTGCCCACAGCCCTGGGCACACAGCAACTGTCCCTGGGCACACAGGAGCCTCTGCAGAGCCCCACAATGTCCCAGAGCTGTCACCCAGCTCTCAGGAGAGCCCAGAGTGCTCAGAGCCATCCCCAGGAGAGACAAGGTGGCTCCAGAATAATCTCAGTTCAACTGCAGCAAAGGCCATGGCAGCGTGGCAGGGCTGCACCTAGGAAAGGGACAGTCACACACATCCCACTTCTGGGGACACAGGAGCCTCTGGAGACCCCCAGAACCTCCCCAGAGCCGTCACCCCAGCCCTCAGGAGAGCCCAGAGTGCTCAGGCCCATTCTCAGGAGGGACAAGGTGGCTCCAAAACCTCAACCGAGCTGCAGCAAAGGCCATGGCAGCGTGGCAGGGTAACAGGACACCCCTCCTGCACCTAGGAAAGGGACAGTCACACACACCCCACTTCAGGGGCACTGCTCAGACACCCCTCCCTGCCCAGAAGCCCAGGAGAACAATCCTGATCCTGCTGGGACAGCTCACACAAACTGCAAGGGCAGCCTGTGCTGAGGGAGAGCAGCAGGAGCCAGCCCTGGGTCGCAGCAAGGTGACACCAGGACCTGTCCCAGCAAGGTGACACCAGGACCTGGCACCTCCTGCTCCTGCTCCATCCCCTGTTTGCATTCACCTCCTGCACCAGGCCAGCACAGAGCTAAGCTGTTCCCAGGAACACAAGCCCCAACCTTGGAGGCATTTAAGTGCCTTTATCTCAGGCCTATCACAATGCTGGTGCTTCTGAAACTCTCCAATTCAAGTAGCTCAGTGTAATCATGTAAAGAATTCAGAGCAGAATGTTAAATACTCGGAAAATCCTGTATTATCACCAAGTTTTAGCAAATTATCCCAAAATGGGTGGATGGGAGGGGAATAAAACCACATTTAAAGCCAAAGCAGACAGTTAAGGAAACTGCTGCCAGCTGTGCACCTTTCATTCTCACAACATGGGAATTTAAATGCAAGTAATTATTGAAAACCGTTCATGCCACTGAAAAGCCTCCAAAATTCACTTGTTCCCATGAAGAGCAATCACAAGTGCTGCTAGGCAGGAACCCAAGGGGAGTGGGGCAGCTCATCCCTGCAGCCAAGGGAAACCACCCAGGGGAAGATAAAAGGAAAAAAGCTGCATGGAAATAGAGGAGAAGGGGCATTTCAGACAGGTCAGTGGAAAGCCAAGGCAGTTCCAGGAGTTTCATTAAAAATCCCCTGGCTCAGGTACACGGAGGCACTTCTCCTCCAGGTTAGCACTGATCCACATTAAAGCAGCACCTCCCTTGATCCATTGCAGTTATTCACTCCCACGGCCACTGGGAACCCTCCTGGACATAAACATGGAAATAAACTGGAAATGTGAAATAAACCAGTGGAGTGCAGACCCAAACAAACACACCTTTGATATGGAATAAACATTCTCCTTCATACAGCTTTTTCCTTGAGGATTATCATTTACAAGAAATAACTGAAAATTGTTGAAAAACGATGTTAAACTAGTTAAAACGCACATTGACAAACACGGGGTTTTCTCAGAAGGTACTGCACACTGACTGTGGAGGGGGAAAGCCAAGGCACAACTGAAATAGGACATTCCTCAGCACCCTGTGAGAGCTCAGGACAGCATGGCCTGATTCTCATCTCACCAGGGCCACATTATACCTTCCCAGAGCCCACAAGAAATCCAGTGTCATCTTCACATCCTCATTTCCTGCACAGCAGCCTCAGCTTGGTTTAACATGGAATAACATGAAACAGGCCTGGTCTCCACAAGAATTCCCTGTTTCTGTTGCATTCCTTTTCTCCCACTGTTTCCAGGTTCAGGGTGACGTTGGGGAGAATTTCCCCCCAGTGAAGGGTCTAGGAAAGGACTAATTTACAGAAACCATGGTAATAAGGAGATTTAACTTTTAGTGGGGATTGCTGAGACAAAACCCCTGGGTCCCCTCCCCAAACCTTCAGTGACCAGGAAAGAAAATTCTGAATAAATCAGACGTCCAAGAGCCATTGGGGCAAGCCACTGCAAGAATGTCCCTGACACATCTTTAAGCACCTGGAAGTTGCTTTAGTATCCATATAACAACTTTTTACAGTTTTATTAGTTATCCATTAGTATCCATTAAACAACTTTTTAGAGTTTTATTGATGTTAATATAGAAGCTGAACAGAGAATAAAGCCTTTTTCTGGTGTTTCTGGAATTGCTACAGGGTTACTTCACACTGCAACAGAAAAATGGCAGGCAAAGTATCTGAAATTATTCTGGTGATGAAAAAATGCAGACAGATTAATCCCACAGCCTTGTCATTTACATTACTCATTATTCCACTTTAAGGAACAGAAGCAAAACTGTACAGTCAAATATTTACTGCAGCCTTTATGCTGCAATCTCTTCCTACAGCAGAAGGGCTGTAAATTTGGGCTGGAAAAGATTGGGAATTAAAGAAAGCAGAAGTGAGGCCTGTGGGCAAAAATAGGAAGCAGAGATTATAAACAACCCGTGGTGGGTCAAAGGTTATTTGTAGATCAGTTACCACAGGGGCTAAAAAAACCCCTGAGCCCAAACCCATCAACATGATACTTCCCACAGCTCAGACTTAATATTTAGTCTTCTCTGTAGTAAAAAATTACACCTAATGAAACAAAAATATAACACTTGAAAAACGAGAGCTTCTGTGAGCTTTAACACCACTTGCAAAACTTTTACAGAAACCCCAAGGCCGATGTCCAGGCTCCAATGTAGGAAGTTAAGCAGCACAAACAGGGGCAGGCACCTGCCCCAAACTCTCCAGTTTTCAGGGCTTTTTGTTCACCCTCCCCCCCCCCACCCCTACAAAATGTTTTTCTCCATCACAAAAAAACCCAAACAAACACATTTCATATTTAAAATATAAATTTCAATTTATAAAGACACAATATACTTCAGAGCTGCTGTAATTCAAACTCAGAAGACCACTTTTGCCCCTCAGCAACTTTACCATCAGCAGAATTCATTTCTAAAAGCAAACACTGATTTGTTCTAGACCCATTCTGGGAGACATTCTGGAGGCAAGAGGAAAGGCATGGTATGTGTAGGTTTGTAGGATGCTGGTAAGATCCACACTGTCCCAGCATTCCCTCCCAGCTGTCACCTTTCCAGGCCTCCACACCTCAAAATCCAACAGGATCCCCGAGTCCACCAGGACCGGAGCAGTAATCTGAGTTTCCTTTCTCAGCAGGATGAGCGAACTCGTAATTGTCTCATCCTCCCCTTCCTTTTTAACTCACACAGTGTTACTATTTACCACCCAGAGATCTGTGTTATCACAGCACTGTCTCACAGGAACCTCGGGGAGGAGAATGGAGCCATCCCACAGAAACTGAGAGCTTTTTAAATATCATTACAGCCACGCTCTCCCCCAGCGCACATCCAGCCTGCACACCTACACAAGTCTGAGCGCTCCGTGACGCTCCAAATCCCTGACACGCTGCTAGAAAACAGCCCAGCTCCATTTGCACGGAGCTGCCTCCCTGCTGAACCCGGCACGAAACGAAAGCGCTTCCCAAAGGCTGGAGGGCACCTGCAGGACAGAGCCCGAGGCTCTCTGGGGCAAATGGCAAGGGGAGCGGGGCTTCCCAAGGCTCCCCATCTCCTGGGCAGGGTTTGGGGTGCAGGGACAGGGTTACATAACCCTAAAGAACACCGGGACACGGATCCAGGTGGGGAAGGGTTAAGCAGAGCCTGCACGGTGCGGGTCACAGCAGACCCCGATCCCATCAGAGGCTGCTTTGGTTTAGCTTTTCTTTATTTACCCGATGCCACTCGAGCCCCACCGGGTGACACAAAATGTATTATCCCGCCGTAATGTCAGAATTTAAAATTAGATTCGCTCTCCATAAATACACTTCAGCCAGGCTCAGTGGCTCCGTCCAGCCATGACGATTATTTTATGTAACATCTTTCACAGCCCAAGACCTAAAAACTGCACTAAAAACCAGCAGCTGCCTTGGCTGGCTGAGGATTTCTCTTCCGTTTATCTGAGGAGAATTCGGGCTAAAAAGGAAAGAGTTTCGCAAGATCAAACAGCGAAGCAGCGAGAGAAAAAGCCAATTACATAAAGTCCAAATGTACTTACGGTCTCCTTATTGGGAAGCAACTCCTTTCGGATTCTGAAGAAGTTCTTGCCGTACTGCCTCAACCCCTTAATAAACCGTTTCTGTGATAAAAGATAACAAAAACAGCGTGTCAGCAGCAGCAAAAAAAAAATGTTTAAAAAAAAATTAAAAAAATCCCCCAAACGGCGGCGGTGAATCGGCGCCGGGAGCCCGGGGAAGCGAACGCACCTACAGGGCTGCGAACGGGGGAAAGGGCTCGGGAAAGACACCGAAAATCCCCAGCCGCATTCCCTCCTTCCGCCGCCAAGTTCGGCGCCCGGAGCTCCGCCGGAGCCGGGGCCGGGGCCGCTCGGGGCCGGGGCCGCTCGGAGCTCCGCCGAGCCGGGGCCGGGCAGCGCGGGCAGAGCGCGGCGCGGGGCTCGGGGCAGGTGCCGCACGGGTTAAAGGCTCGCAGCCCCCGCGTTCCTCGGCGGGGCTCGCTCGGGCCGGGGCCGGCGGCGGGGCCGGGCGCGGAGCGGAGCCGAGCCCCGGAGCAGCCGCGCAGGGCCGGGCGGAGGCGGCGGCGCCCAGCGTGTGATGGCGGCGGGGCTGGGCGGGCGGCTCCGCGGGGCGCGCCGCAAAAGGCGGCCTGGATCGCCGGCCCCCCTCAGCCCCGGGCCCGGCACCGCCGCCGCCTCCTCCGCCCGCCGGGCTCGGCCCCGACACCGCCCCCGGCAGCCGCGGCCGCCGCCCGGCCCCGGCCCCGGCAGCTGCCAGCGCCGAGCGGCCGCGGCACCGCTCCCTGCTCGTCCTCTCTCCTTCCTTCTCGTCCTCTCTCCTTCCTTCTCCCTCCCGCTCGTCCTCGTCCTCTCCCGGCCCCTTTCCCCGGTCCAGCCGCGGCCGGGGGGCTCCAGCCCTGCCCGCGGCCTCTCCCGGCCCCAGCACATCCCCACAGGAGCCAGCAGCGATGTAAGGCTGGACAAAGTGCCTCTCTCTGTTCTAGAGAAGGATTTCTTCCTTCCCCTGTAAACGCCGAAATAAAAAGGCTTTTTCCTTTCCTATCAACACCGTACGTGAGTATAAACAACAAGCAAATAGCAAATTTCTGCCTGCAAAACCGATAGGGGATGGTGAGTATGTGGGCCCTACTATTCCAGGGAAAGGAGGGAAATGCGAATTCATAATTCCCTAAAAAGAAACCAGCAAAAAAAATAAAAGGCCTTTTCCTTTGCTATAAACACTGTGTATGGCTATAAACAACAAGTAAATAACAAATTCTGTCTGCAAAAAAGATAATGGATGCTGAGTACATGGGCCCTGCTATTCCAGGGAAGGGAGGGAGAGGAGATTTTAAAATCCCCTAGAGAGAAACACGCCTCAAGTTGGGTTAATGTATTTTGGATCACATCTTTTTGCAAACATCTGCTGGAAGGAGGTGGGCAGGGATCAGAGGCTTCCATGAAGGCACGAGGACTCCCAAAAAGGTGAATTCTCTGCTCAAACAGAGCTCTCAGCTCCCAGTGCAGGAAAGAGCCTCTCTGCAGCCTCCAGGATCCTGCAGGTTTGCTCGCACGGGGATCTATCCTCACCTAACCCTGACCCTCAGAACCAGCACGACTGCAGAGTTCGCCAGGAACGTGCCCGGGGCCACGGAGACGGGAATTAAGCAGCGCTTGTAAAGGCTTGGAGATTACAGTGTGAGATTTACTCATCCCCACCTGCTCCTTCCCGACAGCCCACACTGCACCCCGCAGTGAAGCGTTCAGGGGTGCCCGAGCTCCCACACACGGGAGGTTTTACTGCCTGCCCCCAGACACAGGCACAAGTCACCCAGGTACCTGCAGAGCAGGATGCCGAGTGCCACAGCTGGTCCCCAGTGCACTCACACTCCCGTTTTTACCAGGTGAAGCTTCCCAAGGAATTCTCATTAATGCTGGGGTGGGTGGCTGGGTCGCTCCCCTGGCACCACAAGCCTCTGGCTGGTGCTCTGGGCAAGAGAGGGTGGCAGCAGCAGTGACAAACTCGGCCCAACACCACTCCCAGCATCGCAGGGAGCAGTGCAATTCCTGTCTGCAGGAATTCAACAGCTAAATGGGGAAACATGGAAAGGCAGGCACTGCTTACAATGAGAACACCCAATTCCTGTCCCTTATTTTGCCTGAGACTTACTATGGTGCACTTGAATTCTTAGGCAGCCATTGAATTATTTTTTAAGATTCCTTTTAACCAAACCATGTCATATTTGCGTTGTGTTGTGATTCAGCTCTATTAATAAAACCTGTGACAAACTGTTTTCCTTTGACCCCATGGGATGCCAGAAGTCCCTGCTGGAAATGCAAGCCTAGCATGGAGCCCATCAGAATAACAGAATTCAGGGACCTTGAATGCTGCTCCAAATTTCCACGTAGGAATGGAGTCAATCCTTCTGGCCAATTCTGCTGTTAATCACCTTTATTGAGTACAGAACTATCCCTGGGCCACTGAGAGATACCCAGCTCTAAAGGAGCTTTGTGCCCCTTGGAAAGGCAAGGGAGAGATACTTCTTAATATACAAATAACAATAAAGCACACAAAAAATAATTTCAGAAACTCAGAAAATCTAGAGCTTATTAATACTTTTTAAAAAACCATTTTCAGATTTTTCTTCCTATTCTAGACTTCCATTAATTCAGGCATCATGGCCCATTCTCCCTGCAGCAAGAACAGGACTTTTCTCCAAGTCAAGCCCAACACAGACCTCAAAATGGCTTTAAACAAAACAGAACAAAATAGCTGCACACCAGCTCAGAGGTGACCTGTTGCTCCCACAGAGCAGAGTGCCTGACACTGACTGAATTTGCTCTGCCCTGCACAGATGACATGCACCAGTGCTGCAGGAGATGCTGCACTGCTCACAGGAGGCATCTGAGAGCGACAGCTGCCACGCTAAAATAGCCCCAAGCACAGGCTGAGCTCAGGCCCATGGATAAGTTTGGGTAAGAAGTGGAAATGGCTCTGGAGCACAATGGTTTCATTTTCACAAGTACATAATTTGGATTTTTAGGACAAACATTTCAATTTCAGCACTTCTATTTAACTTTAAAAGATTGCTTATGACAGGATTCTGTCAGCATTATTGTTTGTGCCGCTCACTGAAGACAAACTGTGCCACAATTAACGAAGTGCTGTGGGTAATGAAGCAGCTTCAGGAAATCCCAGGGCCTGTGGGGCAGCCAGTGCTGACAGACACAGCTCACTTTTATGGGGTGGTTTCCATGGCTATTGACCAGCCCCAGCACGAGGCCTCCTCCTGCCATTTGATAATTTGATGAAATGCATCAGATGCTGCAGCATCCTGCGTGTCACAGGAGCTATAAATAACCAGGGCAGAACAAGGAACAAGCGTGTTAATGTCTGCCTGCTGCTGCTTGCAGGTCCCTGTTTCACCCTGAGGAACAAACAGGACCCACAGAGCCTTGCAGGTCCCTGTTTCACCCCTCCTGACAGGACCCACAGAGCCTCTCTGTGCCTGGCAGAGCTCATCTGGCATCTTTGGCACGGGGCTGGCAGTGCCAGCCTGAGCTCCTGCGTCAGGGTTTCCGTCGTGCCCAGATCACAGCTCCTCACCCCAAAAACCCCAAAGAAAGCTGCTGCTGAAAGGGTGCACCAGTGACATCCACTGCAAAAACAACCACCAACATGCTCAGCCAACTCCCAGCTGAGGATTTCCACCTGAAACCTTCAGAAAGGCAGCACAGCTCTGATGGACCTGCAGATTCATCAACGTGTCCCTTCTGACGTGGTGCTGCAATCCAGCTCAGAGCTCATTGTTTTCTCTAAGAAATTCCATGTGCTGCTTCATTCCCTCCCTATGATTTCCACCTGGTTAATGAGTGAAGAGCATTGTGTAATGCAAAACATTTACACACAGGGCCTCTCCTGATCTTTCTCAATCCAGGAAATGAGGATTTTATTTCTCAATCTTTCTAATAAAAAACAAAATCAAATCACCTCTTTAGACTATGTCCAAGAACAGTAAGTTCTCCTCTCAACCTTTTCCTTAATTCTAAGCAAATAAAATGGGAGATTTTGCTGTTATGAAAGCAGTAAGTTTAGAGCATGTCTGGAAAGGCCAGGCTGTCCAGGCAGATGCCAATGGAAGTTGTCACCACCCTCCATATTTAATATGCATTTTAAAGTTTCATAATAAATATGGTAGGAAAATTTATGAGGTTTCCATTAACAGCAGATAAACAGTAAATACATGAAAGGATCTTTACTTCTTGATCCTCACAAGCTGCAAAACTTCTGTTCAGCGTGCAGCACATTTAGAGATACTTGAAAATAAAATCATGTTTAAAATCCAGTTCTCTCATGCACAGACGCAGAAAACCAGAATGTTTTGGTGGCATTCATTAGATCCCAGCCTGCAGGACAAGGCAGGGATGCTCCCATTGGAAACCCACAGCCCTGTGCAGAGTGCAGCCCTGGTCACCCACATGTGACGCCAACCCCACGCTCCCCAGGCCATCTGCCCAGGAGATCAAGTGTCCTCTCCAAACAAACTGACAAGGAATCCATCAGCTGAAAGCCTTCAAGGTGCCCAGCAATTTGCTCTCTCCCTCCCGACTGCATCGCTTTGTCTTCCTGAGGAATCATCCTGGAAGAGGAGAGCCCGGCCCCAGTGAGGGGCACTGAACCCAGAGCCAGGCAGTGACAGCTCCCTCAGGGAACGCCAGCAGATCCTGCACGATAATGACCCCCTTGCATGGAGCTGCTTTTGTTGGGAACAATGGAGCTCCCATGGTACCTCTGCCTGGCTGGAAATATTGGTATTAAGTGAGCGTGAGCACAGCTGTGTGTAAATGACACATATAAACAGATTAGATTTGTGTATTTATACTGGATGCAAACACATTAATAGCACATTTGCATACCCAGTTGGCTAAATGAGATTGCATGCAGAGCAGGATTACTGGTTACAAACACATTTATTTAGGATTTTCAATAAAGTATTTATATTGCCATTCAGGAGGTCAGAGTGGATTCATCATCCCTTTTCTCCTCTTTGCCTCTCAGGCACACAGAAATGCTCTTGTCAACATGCTCTGCACGGATTGCCCAGCCCTCCTCACAGCCGGGCTGGGACAGGGCTCCAGGCAGCAGGAGCTCAACTGGGGTTCCTCCCAGTTACCTCATTCAAGGGGATGTTTCAGGGGTTCTCCTTGGGACCACAGCACGAACCACCCCTAAATGCCAGTTCACAAACTCCCCTTCCCCTGCTCTGTTAATGCCAGGGATCAATGCAGGAGTCTGCATGAAAGGCAACACGATATTGAAGGTGACACAAGAGCTCTCAGACATCTCCAGAGCTGCAGGAGAATTCAGCTCTTCCTTCACCCCGGGCCTGGAGCTGTCAGGGTGTTGCTAACCTTTTGTGCTGACCCCAGCTGTATTTTCCCATCAGGATTCCCATCAGGAGCTATTTTTACAAAGAGAAAGATTACAGGTTCACCCCAAGCACCAGGCAAAGCTTTGATTCCCACTCTGTGCTGTACCTGTGTCTGGGGGAGGCCCGATGGGAAAGAGAAAACAAAACAGCAGAAAAACAAAATAAAATAAATAAATTTTAAAAAATCAATTCTTTCTAAACGAGGAGCCTTTCTGTTTGCCCTAATTGCACCCTGATTATCAGCTCTGGGATCAAATGCTCCCAAGCCCTCAGCCCCAGGCCCCTCCTGTTAAAAGCCCCACCATAAATCATCCCCAATAAATCATCCCCAGTGCTGGGAGGCACCAGGCCAGGTTGCCAGGCAACCTGAGCAGGAGGGATGCAGGGATGGATGCAGGGATGGATGGACACAGGGAGGGATGCAGGGATGGATGGATCCATGGATGGATGGATGGATGGATGGATGCAGGGATCGATCCATGGATGGATGGAAGGACACAGGGATGGACGCAGGGAGGGATGGATGGATGGACGGATGCACAGACAGACAGATGGACAGGAGCTGCCAACAAACAGCCAAGGGGCTGCACCAGCAGACTGTCCCTGTGCCTCCCCAGCCCTGCTCAGGCATGGCTGTAAAACCCAGCTCCAAAGGCTCCTGTGAGGAACATCTGCCCCTGCTCCACTGCTGACTGCTGTGAGCTGTGGGAGGCAGAGATCCCACACAGATCCCACACAGATCCCACAGAGATCCCTCAGATCACCCAGACAGATCCCACAGCGATCCCACAGCATGGCAGCAGCCATGTGATCCCCTACAGGAGATAAAATCGAAACCTGAGCCCAGCCCAGCCCGGGCAGAGCTGCAGCAGCAGCTGATGCTGGGATCAAACCCTGCCCTGGGCATTAAAGCAGCAGCAGCTGCAGCAGGAGAAATGAAACCTGACTTTGCTTTCCTGCAGCCCCGGAAGGGCTGTTGTTAAACAGCCTCCACTGTGGGCAGAACAGCTCCTGCATTACTGCAGGCATTCCAGCCCTGCTCAGCTCACTAATGGTCCCACACTTCAGCAGGGATGAAGAGGAGGCAGAGATGAAGTCCCTCTCGTTTAAGGCTGCTCAGTTTGCAGTTTCCTCTTCTCTGCCCCTTCCCAAACCAAGGCACAGACGGGTGAGGGCTGGAGGACCCTCCAAAGGCAGCAACAAGTCCTGGGCCTGCCCAGAAAGAGCTTTTTGTTTATGCAACATCCTCTGTCTCCTGCAATCGACAGCTCAGTGCTGCTAACAGAGCTAAAGTGATTTGAGTGTGTTTTTTACATAAATGATTCTTTAAAGGTGCCTTTTAAGAGTTAAACAGGACAAAGGTCTGGCACATTTGTGACCCAGAAAAGCAAAACAATGTGCTGCTGAAAGAGACAACAGAAAGCTCTTGATTATACTCCAGATTGCCTTTTCAACAATGAGATTCATTTCTGGCTGTTATTTTAAGCTGCTGTTAAAATGCTGGTATACAAAAAGCCTTCTTGTACCTCAAAACCAAAGAGCAAGCGAACAGAAAGAGCTGGACATGTTCCCTTTCAAGGACTACCTGAAATATCCTGTGTCATCCTTCAAGGCTCACACAGCATTTCCAGTGAAGTTCCCTACTACAGAAATGTTCTTCCCTTGGGACTCCAACCATTATTGTCAATTATTCTGGAGACAGTTTCTGCAGTCAAACAGGGATTTTTATGCAAATGGCAGAAGGAAACAAATAAAAGCACTTCAAGAGCCCCCAGACTTTGGAGCAACGAACAAATCCAAGAATAATGAGAGAAAATGGGATTATCCCTCTCAGAGGCAGGGGTATTTCTGGAGTGCCTTCCCAGGTAAATCATTAACAGAGGAGCTGAGACTGCAGCCATGCCCAGGGTGGAATTCAGGCACTCAGATACAAATTCCAGGGTTTGACCCTTGCCAAAATGACACCAGGTTTCCGCACACTGGAAACTCCCTAAATTCCTCTCAGAGCAAGCCTGGCTGCAGTGCAGTGCAGAGACACCTGAGCGTGCAAAGCTCCATGAAAGAAACACGGGGGATGGCAAAGTCAAATTCCAGGCTGAGGGACACATCCTCAGTGAGGGGGAGAATGGGGCCAGCAGGGAAAAAGGGACCACAAACAAGAGAGGAAATGATTAAAGAATTGAAAATGAAGGACAGAAACGCAGCTGCAACAAAGGTGAAGGCTGCAAAGGAAACCTTGAAGGAGGACGCTGTGAGGGGCAGGGGGAGGGTGCTGAGGCTGTGCAATTGCCTCCCCAGACACGTAGAACTGGACAGTGCCTCCCATAAGAGATAAATGAAATATGCACCCTAATAAAGCAGAGGTGCCCTCTTTGCCTTCCCCAATTTGTGGCAAATGGGATGTTTGATTTGAGGGCCGAAGTTATTCCAGAGCAGTGGAGGGGAATGTGCTGCTGGGCCATTTATCAGCTCCTCTAAATGCATAAGGCCTGGCTGATCAATCTGCCCACAGCCTAAAAGCCAAATAAATCTGAGGGATGCAGCCAGAGGGACAGCAGGGACACAGCAACAAAGGGCTGGGCAAACCCAGGGTGGAACAGGCTGGGGAGGGGCTGTGAGAGCTGAAACACAACCACAAACCCTCACCACAAAACAGGCACAGCCACGAGGCACAAAGTGCAGAAACAACGCTGGGCAGAGCAGCAGATTTCAACTGCAGCCTCCTGGGCACAGAAAACACCTGTGGGACAGCACGGGGACAGCACAGGGCATGGGGACAGCACAGGGACAGCACAGGGATAGCACAGGGGGACAGCACAGGGCAGCTCCCCACGAGCAGACAGGAGCTGGTGCTCCAAGAGCTGCTCTGGGCCAGCCACAGCTCAGGGTGAGGCTCCTCCATGGCCAGGAATGGACCCCAAACTCCTTCCAGGGGCATTTGCATCCCCATCAGCATCCTCACTGCTCCCCATCCATTCCATGGCACCATCAGCATCCTCACTGCTCCCAAACCCCTTCCATGGCACCACCAGCTCTGCTGGCACTGCCACCCCTGTAACTCATTAGGGATCTGGGATGGATGCACCAAATGATGAATATTTAGTCCCCATTCATCCACTACAGAAGCAGCCTATTATCAAACAAGTGACACCTTTACAAACTCCAATTAAATAATGGCTCCCGTGGAGGATTCCCAGCCCCGACAGGATGGCAAGTGATTTAAGGAACACGAGCTGAGCAACTGGTGATGGATGTGGCTGAGCAGGGGCTCTGCTACAGCCTGCAATGAACAAATGATCATTTCTCAGCCTAATTGAACGTGGCCGCCCCGCTCGTGCACCGAGGAGACAAAGCTTGGTAATTTGCTTCATTAAAATGCATTTTTATGTCATCGGAAAGATTAAAAAAAAATTGGTTCTGTTGATAGGGGAGATTAGAAAAATAAAATTTATCATGCAAACAGCACTTGCAAATGAGGTGTATTTTGGCATTCATACTGCTTATGTTGTGCAAGAAAGATAAGCCCTGAGCACTAAAGCACACAGAGCATCCACATTGTGACAGTAATCAACATTTCTTCAATAGGAATTATGTCACTACACCCATTTGAAGAGCATTTTGTCATTTGCTGCTGCAATGGCCACTGGGCCAGACTAAATAATTCCCAGCTAAGCTGTTGGGCAGAACACAGAGGATGCAGTGACATTCAGGAATTCTGGGGGTTTGGGGCTGTCAGCCTCTGTGTTCAAACCAAGAATCAAAGCCAAGACTCAGACAGAGACCCAAACTACCAGGGAAAAATTTCAAAAATCAAATATCATCTTGTCAGGTTGCAGACAACGCTGTCATCTGTCTGCACTCGCTTTGTTTTAGGGGTTGGGGTTCCTGTGTTTGTGAAGCAATCTTGTTAGGAACAGCAAACTGCCATGCAGACAGCAAACAACTCCTCCAAAATAAAACAGACATTTGCCACGTCAACTAATCCATTCCTGGGCTCTGTCAGTTTAATAAAGTGTAATTCCAACATAAGCAGTTGAAACGGAGTCCAGGCTGATATAGGTAAAAGCATCTAAGCCAAAATCACTTGGAAAGAAGCTGCAGATTTCTATCACACATTAAACCCAGAAAAATACCAAAGCACTTCATTATTTATTACGTATTTCAACTGCCCTTTCACCACAAGCACCAGAGGTGAGTTACTGCCCCTCCCTCAGTCCTGCTGTGCCACAAGCACCGGGCTCAGAAAATCCCCTTGAGATGATCCCTGCACTCCCCAGCTGCTCCTCAGCATGCCGTGACTCAGTTTCCTTCTGGAGCAGCACAGGATACGGCAGGAGGGTAAATATAACCCAGGCTGCGGATCTGGCCCCGAGCACATCAAATCTGGATAAAAGGTCGGGGAGCAGCCGGCTGGGGTGGGCCCAGGCAGGAGCTGGGGCTCTGAGCCCATCGCAGAGCTCTGCCCTGGGGCTGGGACAGACCCACGGACACCAGACTGCCCCTGCTCCTGAGCCCTCCCTGTTTGCCAAACCACCCCGTGCCCCGAGGGAGGACAAATGCAGCCCCCACATCCCCCAGCCAGCAGTGGCTCCCACCTGGAAATGCACACCCAGGGACGATGGGGAGAGCCAGGGAGCTCCGTTTCAGAGATGCCCTTGAAAATGAGCTGGAAAATTCTGACAAGCAAGCTCTGTGGTGTTTGTTAATCCTGCAGGCAGCACATCCCTCCCCTTGGCAACGGGGAGCTCAGGGGCTGGGAGTGCAAACCCTGCTCTGGAAATACACCAGGAACTCCTGAGAGCAAACTCTGAGTGCAAACCCTGCTCTGGAAACACACCAGGAACTCCTGAGTGCAAACTCTGAGTGCAAACCCTGCTCTGGAAATACACCAGGAGCTCCTGAGAGCAAACCCTGCTCTGGAAATACACCAGGAGCACCTGAGAGCAAACCTTGCTCTGGAAATACACCAGGAACTCCTGAGAGCAAACTCTGAGTGCAAACCCTGCTCTGGAACACACCAGGAACTCCTGAATGCAAATCCTGCTCTGGAAAATACACCAGAAACTCCTGAGTGCAAACCTGAGTGCAAACCCTGCTCTGGAAAATACACCAGGAACTCCTGAGTGCAAACCCTGCTCTGGAAACACACCAGGAACTCCTGAGAGCAAACCCTGCTCTGGAAACACACCAGGAGCTCCTGAGTGCAAACTCTGAGTGCAAACCCTGCTCTGGAAAATACACCAGGAGCTCCTGAGAGCAAACCCTACTCTGGAAATACACCAGGAGCTCCTGAGTGCAAACTCTGAGAGCAAACTCTGAGTGCAAACCCTGCTCTGGAAAATACACCAGGAACTCCTGAGTGCAAATCCTGCTCTGGAAAATACACCAGAAACTCCTGAGTGCAAACCCTGAGTGCAAACCCTGCTCTGGAACACACCAGAAACTCCTGAGAGCAAACTCTGAGTGCAAACCCTGCTCTGGAAATACACCAGAAACTCCTGAGAGCAAACCCTGAGTGCAAACCCTGCTCTGGAACACACCAGGATGGTTTGGGCTATGCTGGAGCTGGAATTTGGAGTTTCTCTCCCATCCCACCCCAAAACAGCTCCTGGCCAGGCCAAGGGGCCGGGCTGGTGATTTTGGGATCAGCAGCAGGGTAGATGCTCAGCAGATAAAAATATTCCACATGAGGGCAGAGAGATGGCAGATCAAGGAGCACACACGGCTCAGCAAACCCCAAAATGATACTGGTGAGGAAACAGCAGCTCCTCTGGCAGCTGGGCAAAGATCAACATCAGGGAAAGCACTGAAATCACCCACTCTGCAGCCAAGGTCACTGACAGGATTTATGGATTTATCCCCCAAGAGCCTTTGCTGAACATGAAATGCTGAAATAATTTTTTTTTTAATCTCTCCCCCCGCCCCTTTGGGCTCCCTCATTTGCTGGAGGCCTTTAAAATTCATTCCTTTTCACAGCTGGTTAAACAATGGAATCTTTTGGCAAACTAAAAGGACAGAATTGATTGCCCTACACAAACTTTTCTGCACGTATAATTGATTTTTAATTCACTGCCTTATTTCCAAAAGGACTCGACAATAAACTCGGTGCTGTATGTGCAGTATTGATCCCTCTCAACAAGGGCTTGGATCAAAGACTGATGCAAGTTAATCACAAACAAAAGATTGTTATCTTTCATCTAGGAACCTGTGTTTAAACCAAATTCCCCTTTCTGGGCTGTACTACACCTTGTATTTCCCAGCTGTACTGCACCTCAGCATTTTGTACACCTGCCAGCTACTCAGTAACTATAATTTTATGCAACCTTTAAATAACAGCTTTTCCCCCCAAGCAGAATAATTTCATCCTTCACTGGTCACTTTTGACTGCGAGGGCTGATGGTTCTTTTCCACTCTGAGTTCTTAGAATAGGACACAGACCAGACCTAAACTAAAATCTGATTTATTCTTAAACTAAAATCTGATTTATTCTTAAAACACAGCTCCTACAAGGCCACAGCAATCTGGGTCTGGTGGTTTTGTTATCTCAGTGCTCAGCTAAGTTTCGGTTGTTCCTGATTATCACACTTGCAGACGTGGCTGCATCACTAAATCCCAGCAAATGTTCATTTAGTGGGATTTCACTGTGTGTTTTCTGTGCCTAGAACAATGACACTGAGCAGTCACTGGTGTCTTCACCTTTCAAGCCCAGCCCAGGAGTCAGCTCAGCTTTTCCAATACCCTTTTGTGATTTCTTTCCACTCCTCCATGCCAGAGGCCCCGTTTCAATCTGGCTCTGAATTTCTGTAGCTGCCACATAAACAGTAAATAAAATCCATGGTGTTTTTGCCCCAGTAAGCAGCTCTGCTTTCAAAGGAGAACATGAGAACAGTGTTTTCACCAGCACACACTCCAAAAAGGGTGGATGAGACCTCTGAGGATGATTCCAGGCAGAGAAGCCAAGCAAATAAGGCTGTGGGTTTTGCATAAGTAATTCCTTGACCTGCCACACTGGATTACAAACACTTGCAAACACATTAGGGAAGGAGTTTGCTGTCTCTTGTCCTTGCTGGCAGAGGCATCTCCACTTGTGCTTTCTGATAAACGAGTTTAAGCTGAAGCCAGGTGTGGATATTTGAAAATTTATGAACTTGTAAATGGAGGTACACGGCCAATTAGGATTTAGCAGCAGCCAGGATTAACCAGCCCTGCACATAAACGGAGGAGTTTGTTTGAATGGAGGCTGTTTACCTCAAGCACTCGACACCAGGAGCCATGGAAAACATTTAAAGGCAGAATATTCCAGGATAAAAGGGAGAAATCAGGGATGTCAGGGGTGGCACTGCCAGCTCCGCACAGGGTGCTCACGGTGACAGAACCTTCCTAAGGAACACCTGGCAGCTTCCTCCAGAGAATTTAACGTGCATGGAGCAAAGTGTAGAGCACAAGGGATTGCCCAGCAAAGAAAGTTCAAGCTCTGCAATTAAACCCCACCAGGTCCTCATAATGCTAATGAGGAGCACAGCTCCATGCAGGAGAGCATCCCTGTGCAATAACCTGCAGCAGAGCAGCAGCAAGCCCTGCCTGCAGCAAGCATGCATAAATAAACAGAATTAATAACTACCCAAGTGTGGACGGGTGACTTAATCTGTTTCCATTAGATGCAGCTCAGCCCCAGGCCTTTGTGGTATTTAAAATGTGTTCATCATGTTTAATTAAAAACCTAATAAACTGCAGGTTCCTGCACTTCTCATTCGGATTTCTCTCTCCTGAAAGCCCTATTGATTTCATCAGAACTTCTGATAAAGAGAGAAAAAAGCACATTGTGAATGAAGAGACAGAAGTGTGATTTGGAACTGGGGCTGTGGGGTGAGCAGAGCCAGAGCCAGCTCCTGTCCTTCCCCCAGCACATGAAGCACTCCAGAACAGAAAATTAGGTTCCCATCAGGTTCCCCAAACCAGAGATGCTCACTGTACCCTGAATAAATCACACTCTTTGACAGGTTATTGATCCCACACACCCTTTGATAGGTTATTGATCCCTCATGGGGGCTCATTCTTGCACTGGAGCAGGCCCAGAGCTGCACTGACACCACTGAGGTACAAAAGCCCTTCTGCAGAGAGGATTTTCTCCCAGGATTGTTCATGGCAATTTTTTAAGGACAGTTCCCAGTGGAGCCAGAGCAGGGGATGGAATGGGGATGTTCATTTAACCTGATCCTGGCCCAGGTTTGGGATCTCAGCTCCACCATCAGGGCAGCAGCAGAGGCACTGCCAGAGCCACCCCAGGCTCCAAACCCCCTCCCACAGCAGCCACAAAGGATTGCCCAGAGGGGCAGAGCAGAGCAGAGCAGAGCAGAGGTGCCCTGGCCACTCTCACAGGCTGTGGCCAGGGCTGGCTCTCACCCTGGGCCTCTGCATTTACACACTGGGACTAAAACCCCTTCAAACACAGCCCCAGGTTCAGAGGCACTGGGGAAACAACAAAGCCCAGCCCTCATCTTTACACGGCCCCCATGTAACTCAATCAGAGGCCAATTTTATCCTCTGTTTAATTCCATCTAAACATCTGCAACCACATCAGCAGCAGGAAAAATACCACAACTCCCATCCTTTGTTCCAGTCAGGTCTGACACTGCCAAGCAGCTCCCACCTCCCAGTTTGGAGCTGCTCTCATGGAAAACAAAGGCTTTGGCTTGGGGCAGCTGGGAGCCCACAGAAAAGTTCTAAATGTGATGGTATTATTATCATTATTATTATCGTTATTATTATTGTTCAGGTTAACTGACCAAAGCTCTGTACCAGCTGTGGGATTTGCTTATTCATCCAAGTGCAAATTTAAATCTCAGTAGTTAAATTAAAATAAACCACATTTGCTGGGCTGCCAGGAGAGATTTATTACAAGTCCAGCCCAAATAAGGACAGGGGTTGGACCTGGACCTCCATTTCCCCCAGAACTCTCTGGGATTATCCCAGTACATCCCTGGCCCTGAGATGAAGGCACACACAGAGTTAATGCTGCCACCACAGTTTCACTGTTTGGGCCAGATGTGGCTTTGACACCTCAGTATTTTCTGAGCAACATTGCACTGCAGAATTCCTCTGCAGTTCAGCACCCTGTGGGTCAGAGCTCTCTCAGTTTCCCAGGGCTGCAATAAGGAAACCTCCCCTGCAAGGCTCCAAAATGCTCCAAAATGCTCCCAAATACTCCAAAATGCTCCAGAATGCTCCCAAATGCAGCAGAGCTGCTTGGGGCTGGAGCTGCAGGGAGCAGGAGGCTCTGAGGCTGTGCAGGTGGAGCTCTGCTGTCTATAAATAAGAGCACAGTTTGATCTTTGGCTCTGCCCAGCCTGGAGGGCTGCCAAATGTTGCTGGAAACTTGGATGGAGCAGAACAAGAACAAATATGATAAAATGAGCTGGGGCTGACAATGATTTATGGAGCCAGTGATCGTTACTCTGTGCTCACAGAGCAATGCTTCACTTTTCAATAAACTTTGGTTTTTTCCATTGGTGAGGCTCAATTCTCTGTCACTTAACGTGGGTGGATCACCCAGAGCCCTGAGTGCAGCAGCTCCAAACCAAAAAAACCCCCCAAAAAACCACCAACCAAACTTTTCTGCTGCCGCTTTTCCATGACTAATTAATTCTGTCATGAACTGCATCAGGTTTTTTTCATTTATACCCATGCATGTGTATTTTTATTTACACACCCACCCTCTTCCTGCCCATAAAGAAAACCTCTTTAGGAAAAAAACCAAAAACCAACATAAAAAGCAAGAGCAGCAAGGTGAAGCATCAAGGCTGGAGGAGATAAATCATTTCCTACCACTTCATCCTCAGTCCAACACTTCTCAATCAGCTTTGGCACAGGTTTCTTCACCAGGCGCTGCAGGGCTTTCCCAGCATCGTAGTTGCTTTCATGGAGCTGAAAGAAAGAAGACAAATAGATCATCCAAAGGAATTAGCAGTGATCTGATATTGGAGGGGGAAAACCACTGCAGGAGCCACAAGAGATGTTCTGTGCCTAATTATTGTTCCTGTTGATGTATGAGGTGAGTGTAAACAACCTGAGGGGAAACTGAGGCTTCGGAGGGGAAGCAGCAGCACCAACCCAAGCAGGGATCCCCTCCCTCCTACACCTGCCCCAGGTAATGTTCAACCCAAAGCCTCACTGCTCCCTCCCCCTCACAGGGCTCAGTGTGATGTCAGCCATGACAAAATACAAATTAAAACATGATGGGTTATGTTCTCCACTTTATTGTTCTTCACTTGACACAACTTGGCTCCATCTCCTGTGGTCAGCAGGAGAAAAAAATAAAAAAAAAAAATTTAAAAACCAACTTAAAAGAAAATAGTTCTAAGGCTCCCATGGTATGCAATGCCTACTTACAGGCATGAAAATAAGATGTTGCCTTTTCTGCTGGGTACACATTAATTTTCCTCCCTGTTTGCACTCCAGCACTGGGAACCAATCCATCTCAAAGAAAAAAAGCTCTGTTTGTTTTGCCAGCTCACCTTGCAAATGCCTCTTCTCTGTGCATGCCACTGCCCAGCGGATTTTTCACTCGGGAGATGTGACAGGGCTGGGGAGAATGGGGCTCCTGTTTCCCTCCCCTCCCCGCTCCCTCCCGAGCAGCAGCAATGCCAGAGCTCTCTGTGACTGGGAGGGCATCTCTGTTCTGCCTCAAGGACAGCACGGGCTTCTCCCTGGCAGCCCAGGGCCCAAGCAGCTGGGTCTGCAAGGAAAACAAACCAGACAGGCCCAGAAAGAGCAGCCTGGGCTCACGGGCAGCTGCTCCAGGAAAAGAGGAGTTTGCAGGCCAGCCACAGATTATATGGGGTGAACTTCTGAGCAAGTAATTCATTAATAACAACCCCAAACCCCACCAGCACAGACCTGACAGAGGAGCCATGGGGCAGAGGAGACCCCTGTGAAAACATGATACAAGCTTAGGGGCTCCTGAAAAATGTTAATTTTAGCAGGTGGGAGTGGAAAAAAAAATGTTTTATAAATGCCAGGAGTAGAATAATGCAGCAGAAAGGAAAAATATTTTCTCAAAGTGCTGGAGTTAAATTTACATGTTCCAGTCTGGCTCCTTCTCTGCTTTCTACTTTCAGCCACTGCTGAGCACTTTATTGGCAAGATCCAGAGGATAAATAAAAGCTAATGATGACTGCCTCTGGTTTCATTAACTCCTGCTTGAACTTCTCCAGGTGTTTCTATAAACACTGCATCACTGTCCAGCCAGCCAGAGAATCTCCATTTTCAGCATTAACTCTGCATCCAGATTTGGCACCACAGTGAGATTTGATGTGTGAACAACTGCAACAAAGGGAGCCACCACAAATGTACCCTGAAACAGAAAATACAGCAAATTCTGCACCACAGGGCAGGATTAAAGCACAATTCTGGATGTGCACGTGCCCAAAAGGCTCCCTTACACTGCTTTACAGACAGCCAGGGCCCAGGGAAGGGATTTCACATCAAGGCTGCACAATCCCACAAGGTTCCAGCTCCCACTGCAGCTCCGAGCAGAGCTGCCATTGCTGTCTGGGTGATGCTGCAAATAAATTCTCCTTTGGCATGGCTCAGCTGTCAGGCACCTCCAGTCTGTAATGAACCCATGAATTACATCTTGCAGCTCTGACATCTCTGGGCTTGCTCATCAAAATATTGTTCTTCAATTGTAATTTATAACTTAATTTAAATGTCCCTTTCCCGTGACCTTTTTAGAGCAGAGTGCCATTGCATGTGGCAGCTCCTGCTCCAGCAAGGCTTGCTCTGGCAATTACAGCCATTCTGCTGTGCCTTGGAGAGCCCAGCTCGGGCAGGCTGCAGGCAGGGCTCAGCATTGAATAACTGCACTCCATGAGGAGCACTGAGATGCCAGAGCCTCCTTCTCCAAGGAAGAATTGCTGCAATCTCATGGGAGTGCTCCTGAACTGCTCCAGAAGCAGAGCCCAGCCTGGACTGGGCTGGGCCTTGGAGCAGAGGGGATTGTTCAGCCAAACCCACCCTAATGGGGCTGCAGCACATCCAGCACTGACGGCACAGCCCTGAATCCCAGAGCTCCCAGCCCCACACTGGCTCTCCCATGGGAGAAGGAAAAAAGGAAAATGAGGAGCGGGATGGGCATCGGTGCCACGAACAGCTCCATCTTTGGGTGTGAAAACTCCAACCCAACACCTGATTTAACACAAAATGCAATTCAGGCCCCTTCTTTCAGCAGCAGAGCTGACAAATAGTGAGCTGTGGATGTTCTGTACAGCTATGGACATCTTGCCCTAGAGTGAAAACAGAATATGCTCCTTTTAACGGTTATCATTTCTAAAGCCCAGCAAGACAGGAGCCCCAAGTGCCCTTTAGGGTATAATTTGGGTATCAGACAAAATCAAACCAAAAAATCCAGCTTCCATATCTTTCCCCCAGCTCTAATCAATTTCAGGCACCTAAAGAGCTGCTGCTGAAGATTAAAATCCTGATGTTTGTGATGCAGCCACTTTGTCGTGCCAGACAGCCCAAATGCAGCTGCAGAACAGCTGTGGGGCAGGGCCAGGGCAAGAAATGCCAACTACCTGCAAAACTCAGCACAGCACTTTAAAACACCTTCCAAAACCAGCAGGATTTTGCATATTCCCCCAGAATGTTATCAGCAATGACAGCAGTGGGGCTTGGCCCTTTCTGACCTGCCTGTAAGAGTGAGGATGAGGAGGAATGGAAGCTCCAGAGGCAGAAGTGTCTCCTGCACTGGGACAGGCCTGGGCAGGGAGCCTGGCCCTGCCTGTGTGAACCAGGAGAGCAGCTGCTCATTAACATCACCCACCAGCAAAACCAGTCACAAGCAGAAATGCTAACATGTATTTAAATAATTTTTTTTTATGCTTTCAACCTTGTCTGTAGTTAATGAACAAGAAAATCTGGTCTAAGGGCAAGTTAAAACAGGGAGTAATTTGTCTGGGTGACATCTTAGTTAGGAGTGAATTTCCTTGCACTGAGATTAGCCTGTCATGTTTGTCACTCATAATGACACGTTCCCATGCAGCAGAGCCATGAGAAGGCACAACAACACTATTAGTAAAGAGAGATTTACACAATATTAGCATATCATTGTTTGGGCTCTCCTCCATGTGGCACTACATGAGCTTAATGGTGCTATTTTTTCATCTGCTGGGGACAAACAGGAGTGGCTGGCTGAGATTTCCCCAGCAGAAACACGAAGCAAACCGCAGAGATTGTGGGTCCCACGGTGAGTTTGCAGCCTGCCTGCCCCAGGCCTGCTCCAGCTTTGCTGTTCCTCTGCAGCCCTGTCAAACCCGAGCACAAGCAGGGAATGAGTCCCTGCCTGGCCTGGGACAGCCCTGCAGAGCCCCCGAGCAGCAGGCACAGGTCAGAAGCATCAAAGAGCTCGTGAGCGCCTGCCTTTGCACTGCTGTGCACACAGAAAGGATCTGAAACCACATCTGCTGCTAAATCAGAGTCTGGAGGCAAAGAGGAGGGAAGGAACCACTCCCAAACCTCCCCAGCTCTCCCTGCCCAGCACTGCCAGGTCTGTGCTCAATGTTCACCTTGCTCCCTCCGCATTCCCAGACTGGCACCACTCCCCCAGGGCAGGAGGAGCTTTCTGGGATCATCTCCCCACCACTATTATGGGAAAGGCTTGCAGGAGCTGCTGCGTGCTCCTCAGCCCTCCCAGTCCCACAGGGGCACCATCAGGAGGGCAGCAAACCCCAAATGAAAACTCAATTCCCTCCTAAGGGTTACAGAAACAAACACAGGACAGGAGCTGGAGTTCACCTGGAATGCTGATGAACAACCCTTGCAGGGAGCTGAGACATAAATACATGTGTGTGATGTCTGTGTTGCATTGTGCCTTCCATGATCTCCATTTCTATCTGGCACAATTAGCAATAAATCATTCTGGGGGCTCACAGCACCTGTTATTACATAAATAAAACAGCAGCAAAGGAGCTTGTCAAGACTGATTTATGTGAAGTGCTGCCCTGAAGTTTATTGGATTTCCATAATAAGAAATCATAGCACACCATTTTCTTTTACATTCATCTTCTGGGTTGCATATGGTAATTTCTAAACAAAGACACAACTTAGTGCAGGTTAAGAGGCTCGCAAATCATTTATCAGATAAATCTGATCTCTTTTAAATTGGTGCTGAACTGAGAGACAAAAGAGGCACCATTTTGTCAGGACAACAGGTGAGCTATCTAAACTGTTTAAAGCCAAAAAAGCAGGGTCTCAGAAATAAGTCAAAGTTTCTTAAAATATCCCTGACAGAACTATTATTTATAAGGAAACTCTTTTCTAGAAAAATCCACAGTGGACAAGGAAAGCATTTCCTAAAATAGATATGCACTAGAAACACAAAGAGAAAAGAACCAGAAGAACAAAACCAAAATATTTTGGGACTAATCTAATTTCAGAAGCAAGAACTCCACAAGTGCAACTGCAGATCCTGGGGCTGCCAAGCCATTAAAGGGAGTAATTAAAGTAGATAGAGAAGCAGTGAAGTTAAATGAATTTTCTGCATTAGGCTATTATTATAGATAAGGGCAAAGAAATTCCAATAGCAAAAGCTCCTTAACGATTATTGACCTTAACAGAAGTTTGAGTCTCTGAGAAGGAAGTCAGGGAAGAGCTCAGCCCAGAGCAGAGGGGTGAGGCACTCAGGGAAAGGAACACAGGGAAAGGAACTCAGGAGCACAACGCAGGAATTTCAACTGCAGCTAAACCCAGAGCAGACCCAAGAGCCAGCTCAGGGGCAGCTGGGCCAGTCCCAGTCCCAGCTGGTGCCCTGAGCTGAGCAGCCTCCCAAAAACACTCCCTGGGGTCACCCTCGAGGCACCAGCCATGAGCTCATCACCGAAATCCTGCAGCTCAGAGCTCTGAAAACCACCTGGTGCTTGAGAGAGGTTCCCACCAAGAAATGGGACCCCAGAAGCTGGATGCTGTCCCAAGAGGGGCAGAGGGCTGTGTCCCCAGGTCACTCACCATGTTCAGGGCATTCAGGGTGGTGTCCCACCAAGAAACGGGACCCCAAAAGCTGGATGCTGTCCCAAGAGGGGCAGAGGGCTGTTCCAGGGTCACTCATCGTGTTCAGGGTGTTCAGGGTGGTGTCCCACCAAGAAATGGGACCCCAAAAGCTGGATGCTGAGCTGGGAGGGGCAGAGGGCTGTTCCAGGGTCACTCATCGTGTTCAGGGCGTTCAGGGTGGTGTCCCACCAAGAAATGTGACCCCAGAAGCTGGATGTTGTCCCAGGAGGGGCAGAGGGCTGTGTCCCCAGGTCACTCACCGTGTTCAGGGTGGTGTCCCACCAAGAAATGTGACCCCAAAGGCTGGATGCTGTCCCAAGAGGGGCAGAGGGCTGTGTCCCCAGGTCACTCACCATGTTCAGGGCATTCAGGGTGGTGTCCCACCAAGAAATGTGACCCCAGAAGCTGGATGCTGTCCCAGGAGGGGCAGAGGGCTGTGTCCCCAGGTCACTCACCGTGTTCAGGGCGTTCAGGGTGGTGTCGTCCCGCGAGGCAGCCACGCATCCGTCCTCTGTGGAGCCCCCGTCACACATCCCTGCAAAGGCTGCCATGCTCCTGCAAAGCCAGGCACAGGGGACACTGCTCAGCTGGGCTGGGGCACCACAGGGCCCCACACACACAGGGGGTTCACATCTCAAACCCTGGATTGTGAGGTGCGCAGTGCCCCACACACACACTGGGCTCACACCCCAAATCCTGGATTTCAGGGCCTTGCCACACCGTGCATCAAATAAGGCAGCACAGAGCTGCAAAGCTGAGTCACCCCAGCACACAGAGCAAATCCAGCATTACAATCCAATGTCATTTGCTTTCATCAGCCACAAGTCTGCACTGCCAAAGCAGCAGAGCCTGAGCAGGATTACAGAAGCTGAAACCTGCAGCCAGAACAGTCTCAGCAGACAGCAAACTTTGTGCTGTCATCTTGGTTTTAATGTCAGAAAACTGACTGAAACTGTGCATTCCCCAGCCTCTGAATCCCTGCAAGCTACCAGTAATTTCCAGAGACTCTGAATTTCCGTGAAGCCCACCAGGGGTTTGCTGGGCCCACCAGGGAAGAGCAGCTCCTCCTTGTACCCATCCCAGCCCACCCTGCTGCCCTTGCACTGCATCTCCAGAGCCACAGAGCACGGGGGTGCCACACACATCTTTTATGGAAAACCCTTTCCTTAGGATTTTTCCTCCTGAGAAGCTGGGAGGCCTCAGGAACAAAATGTGAACAATGGTTATCTGCTGCTGTGGAATGCAACAGGTGCAGCTGGGATTGGGCTCACGTGCTTGTTTCTAATTAATGGCCAATCATAGCAGAGCTGGCCTGGACTCTCTGTCTGAGACAGAAGCTTTTGTTATCATTCTTTCCTATTCTATTCTTAGCCAGCCTTCTGATGAAACCTTTTCTTCTATTCTTTTAGTATAGCTTTAATGTAATATACATCATAAAATAATAAATCAGCCTTCTGAAACACGGAGTCAGGTCCTCGTCTCCTCTCCAACCCAAGAACCCTGTGGACACTGTCACAGGGGGTGCTGTGCTGGCCCACATCTGAGATTCCTCAGCCCAACCCGAGGTCCCAGCCCATGCCCCTGGCACCCACAAACACCCCCGAGGGAAGGAGGGGCTGCAGGAGGGGCTGCAGGAGGGGCTGCAGGAGGGGCTGCAGGCGGCCCAGAGCCCAGCAGGGAGGTGCAGCACCCACCTGGCTGCCCTGAGGTACATCAGCAGGTCGCAGTCGTTGACTCCGGGCATCCACACCAGCTCCTCGTGCTGGGTCACCGTGTCCCCGTCCGGGGATGGGAACGGCTGCAGCTCGGGGAGCTTGGCCTGCAAACGGGGCACACACGTGGGACACACATGGGACACATGGCATTGGGCTGCAAACAGGGCACACACATGGGACACACACGGGACACATGGCACAGGGCTGCACGCAGGGCACACACATGGCACACGTGGCACAGGGCTGCAAACAGGGCACACACATGGCACTGGGCTGCAAACAGGGCACACACATGGCACACGTGGCACTGGGCTGCAAACGGGGTACACACATGGGACACATGGCACAGGGCTGCAAACGGCACACACATGGCACTGGGCTGCACACAGGGCACACACATGGCACACACATGGCACACACATGGCACTGGGCTGCAAACAGGGCACACACACACACACAGAGGGCACACACACACACACACACACGGCAGCTGCTCCTGGCTCAGGAGCACTCCCAGCCCCTGGAATTCTCTGCCCTGGTGGCAGCTGGCAGGGGGAAGGTGCTCAAGCAGCTGCTGAAGGATTTGTTCCACGTTTCAGAACTCGGAGGATGCTGAGGCACCGAGCCCACGCCATCCCCTCCGCCCTCACTCCAGCCTCACAGGGGCAGTGCCTTTCCTGATGGCAATTCTGGGCCAACCCCACCTCAGCCCCCGGCCAGGGGAGCCCTTCTGTGCCCAGCAGCAGCAGAGAGGGAAGGGAAGCGCTCTGCACTGCACGGCCCCTGCTTTGGAGCTGCAGAGCTGCTGGACAACTCCCCTCAGCCACAGCAGCTGCACTGTCACAGGGATGCTGATCCAGCTGCTCCTGCCTGCCTCACACCCTCCAGAACACACATGGAGGGAGGCAGCCACCAGATGGGTCCCATTTTACACCAGCAAGAAACCCCACAGATCTGACACCAAGTTCCAAATGAAATGCTCAGTAAATCACTGCGACTCTGAAGGGAAACAAAGACATTTCCTGAAAGGGAGATAGCTCAGCAAAACGAACACTGCCTCTAAATAAGTATTACACTCTATCCAGAGACCCAATTAGCATCTTTAGTCATCTCCTGCTCCGAGATGAGATAGCTGAGAGCCTCTTCAGAAACAGCTTTTAAGCCCTATAATTACCTCCTATGCTCACAACGCTAAACGTATTTGAGAGGCAACATTTATACATAACCAGTAATTACAAGTCACAGGTTCACATGTCTTTCATGTTCTGCTCTTTAATCTGTACTTTATTTTACTTCTTGCCTGGGAAAATGGGGATGTCATTGAAGTTCTCTCCTGGCTGGGGCTGAGGCAGCCCTGGGGTTTGAGTGCCACCCCCAGGGCTGGGCACCCCAAAGTTCCCTGGCTGTCCCCTGGGCACCCCAAACCTCCCCGATTGCCCCGGGGCACCCCAAAGCTCCCTTGCTGTCATCTGGAGCCAGAAATTGTCCCAGGAGCACCCCAAACCTCCCTGGCTGCCCAGGGATACCCCAAAGCTCCCTGGCTGTCCTGTAGAGCACCCCAAACCTCCCTGGCTGTCCCAGGAGCACCCCAAACCTCCCTGGCTGCCCAGGGATACCCCAAAGCTCCCTGGCTGTCCTGTAGAGCACCCCAAAGCTCCCTGGCTGTCCTGTAGAGCACCCCAAAGCTCCCTGACTGCCCAGGGACACCCCAAAGCTCCCTGGGTGCCCCAGGAGCACACCCAGAGCAAGGAGGTGAGTTCTCAGAGCCCTGCAGTCCTACAGACCGTCAGTCTCCTCTCGTGCCCCTGCTGCTGTGGGCACACAGGCAGGGCTGTGGGGATCAGAGCACTGAGGATTCCCCACCTCTGAGCCTGTCCTGGGCACAGCTGGGGGACAGTGGGGGCTCCAGAGCCTGCTGGAGCTCAGGCTCTGCATTCTGCTGCTCTGAGGGCTGTCAGTGATGATTTGTCAGAACCAAGGGTGAGGGAGGGGCACTGGAAGTCTCAAGCAAGAATTAACAGGATTCTAAATCCATGGACCTTCTTCCTGCTTTTTCCTCCCCATCCACAAATGCACGTGGTAATTACACCCCAGAGCAGGGTGACTAATGCCTGCCAAAATATGGGATGACAATTTGAGATGAAAGTTGTTTTGAAGGTATCATTTACAGTGCTCCTGTTATGACTACTGAAAAGAACACTACAGGTTTAATTGCCAAGGACTTTTTTCCTCTGAAGGCAAAATATCCTCAAGAATGTGACATCAGGTTCCATAAATATTTACTTTCACTAGTTATTAAACAGGATTTTTAAGAGGGTCTGAATGAATATTCATCACTTGGATGCAAAACTCCAGCACTTGGACACTGCAAAGTCAATTCTCAGGAAAAGGAGAGGCCCCAGCTGCCAGGGACAGAGCTGGCCCTATGAACAGAGCAAGCTGGGTGTTAATACTCTTTAAGAACAGATTATTTCCAATGCTTATGAAGGATTTCTCTCAAATTAGAATTAACATACCAGGAACATCCAGAGTCTTAACCTTATTCTGCTTCCCAGAGTGTGAACTCACTCAGCAGCTCCCTCAATTTCTGTTCTAACAATCCCAAAGACTTAAAGCACTTCTTTAACTTCCAGCAGTTACTCACATACCCTCAATCCTACTCGGGAATTAACCCAACAGCACTGAAAATCTGTTTTTATGCTACAGCAAACCATGAACATATCAACATCTGACACAGAAAAATCTCAGTGACTGAGCTGAGGAGGGCTGGAGAACTGAAGTGAGTCACCTAAAGAGGATCTAAAATCCCTCCCATGTCTGAGCACAGCAATTCCAAACAACTGCTCACACCCAGAGGCCAGAGCATCCCTGGGTGCTGAACGCAAACCAAGCCCTTACCTGGTGGCTGGGTCCCACTCTGATTTCACCTTGGGTACTGTTCAGCCTCCTAAGGTGCAAAGGAAAAACAGCAATGAGAAAGAATTGCAATCAATGAAATTCAGGGTGATGCTCTCTTTTGTCACTGCATTTCTGATGCAAACAGGGCAGGAGCAGAAATTAAACATCACTGAGAGAACAGGAGGGGATGTGCTCAGGTGTGCTGAGCAACCTGGCCAGGTTACCCTTCCACCTGAGGGACAGTGCCACCCTCCAGGAAACAAGCCCACTCCAAAAATGAGCCAAAAGCCCCCAGAAAACCACCAGAACACGTCAACATGTCTTCCCCCAGTGCAGATTTCTGCAAGACAACCTGACGCTGTTTTCTTGTTTTCAGGCTATGCAAGGAAATGACTGAAGTAGGAAATCAATTTTCTATTTACAAAGTCATACATTAAATACCAGGTTACTACGAGGTGTCAGAAGAGGAAGCTGACAACAGAAAATGCTGATGCTCTTGGTTCCCTCCCAGAATTCATTTTGGGGCCATGCTCACCCCTGCTCTCAGTGTTCCTGGGCAGGGTTTGTGCCCACCCTGGGCCCTGGGCTGGTTTCAGCTCAGGCAGGAGGAACCAAACATCCCCCAGATCCCAGTTTCTTCAGCTGCACCACACTCAGTATGACAAACAGACCTTTAAGAACCAAGGCTGGCCCATCCTGTAACCGCAAAGTTCAAATCACAGTTTGGGATGGGACTTGTGCCCCCAGCTCCCTCTGTGGGACCCAGCGGGGCTCTCCAGCCACCCCTCATGAAGCACAGAAATGTTTCTGTGTGTCCTTCCACCACCAATCCCGTCTCCAGGGAGCGTCCCCAGCTCGAGGGGCTGCCCCCCTGCCCAGGAGGTGAGGGCTGGGCTCAGCTGCCCCATTCCCCCTGGATTTTAGCAGGGCACGGAGCCCCAGGCTGCCCAGGGACACGGGATCTGCTCTGTGCTTCCTGCTGCCCCCACAGCCCCAGCCACGGCTTTCAAATGCAGAGGGAAATTCTTGCTATGGAAACTAAAATGCGGCGCAGATTTGGAGCTAAATCATATTGGTGAGGGCAATTACAATGAGAATGGAACGGCACCCTTGTTTATTTCATGGGAAAGGGAAAAAAGGAGCCAAGGCTGGATATGAAATGTGACACAAAAGAAACTGCTGTAACAAAGCAGTATCCATAGCAACAACAACTTAATATTTCAGTCCTCCTCAGCTGCAGTGGATTAAATATAATGACAAGATGTTCCCTTTGAAAAGTAACCTGCTGCCATGGCAACGTTGTGCTCTGCAAAGTAAACAGGGGCTGGTCAGAAAGGAGCTGGGAGCCAGAGCTGGAGCATCACAGAGGAGGAGGGGAGCAGGGCAGGCAGCAAGGCTGGTGCCCAGGGCAGTGCCCGGAGCCCAGCAGGGCAGGGAGCCCCTTGTCCCATTGTCCTGCCCTCCTGAAGCACCAGGGCAGATCAGGGTGGGCACAGGTTTGTGGGCACACAAACCAGCTTCATTCTCTGCCACCTGCCTTGTCCCCACCACTGAGCAGCTCCCCAAGGCTGGCACAGCTGAGAGCCCTGTCCATAGTGCCACCAAGGACAGGGACAAGGCCACCAGGGGTGCCCCAAGCACAGCAGGACAGCTCTGGGGAGCAGCTGGGCTCAGGACTCTGCTCCAGAGCGCCCAGAGCCGGGCAGGAGGCAGGGCTGGGAGCTCACAGCAGGGCTGGGGCCATGGCAGAGGGCCCTGGGGCTGTGGGCACTGCCCTGCCATGCCAGGATCACCTCCGAGGTGGGATCTCAGCAGTGCTGCTGCTTTCACCTCTCCCTTTCCCCTGCCAGGGCTCAGCAGCAGAGCTGCCTGCAGGAAATGCACATTTTCCCCCTCTGCAGCTGCCTGGGTTTATCTGTGCTGCTGGGGCCACCCTGCCCTCAGTGCCCTGCCCTGGGCTCTCTGCCATCCTCTGGATATCTGAGTGCTGCCATTCAGGTTAAAAACAACCCAACCAAAGCCCAAAGCCAAACCAGAGCCCCACATCACACACAGGACAGCATTCTGTGCCACCCGCAGAAGCATCCCGGGCATCCCTCCCTGACTCTGCACACTGAGCTGATCCCAAATTAAATTACAGGGATGCCCCAACAGGAGAAGGCTTTTAAACCAACCACAAACCTCCTCTCAAACACTGAGGAGGTGCCCAAAACAGCTGGAAAAGGTCATTATTTCTATACAGGCAAAGATTAAAAGAGGAAAGGCACATCCTAAGGCCAGGATAGCGAGGGATTTGGGCTGTATTTTTGTTTTTATTAGGCAATAACAAACTGCAGCACTGAACAATGAATCTCTGGAGATTTGGGGCTCTGTATGAGGCCTGGTACCAACACCAACACTGCACTGAATAAAGCGGGCCCATGTCAGATCCGTGTGTTATAAATAACTATAAACTGCAGTCCCACACTGGGCACTGGCTAACCAGCCATTGTTAATGGCCAGACATCAGCTACATCCACTGACAGTGGGACACAGCAAAGCAACTCCCAAACACTTGTGATTTCTGCAAAATTAATAGAAACTCCCAAGAAAAGGCTTTTTTAAAAACAATCCTTTAATTCAAATAGTCCAATACCCAGGATGAAAGACCCCAGCTCTTCAGAGGCAGCTCTAAAAACATCTGGCAAGGATCATTTTGTTCCATCTTGGAGGGACAAAACAGGGGAGAACAAAATGACTCCACTCCAAGTTCAGCAGATTAAAAACCAGTTTATCAGGGCTGAGAGGGACTGGCACTGCAGCCAAGAGCATCTGTTTATGGTCACTGTTGGGAGGCAGGAAACTGAGCCAAGGGGATCTGGAATTTTAACCCAAAATTATCTTAGGTCATGTTCAACCACTGCACACTCTGAAATGCAACAGAGACAAACACGTTCAGGCTGCTCAACCTTTAACCAAAAACCCCCACAACTGCCTCAAACCTGAGGTAAATAAGAGAAACAAGTCCCTGAATTCACCTGTGTCCTAAACCTTCATCTTTAAAGCAAGATTTTAAATTTCTTTTTACAGAAACAGTATCCTAATGCTCAGAAAATATCCTCGCCCTTTATGCTTAAACTTCATTTCAAACCTGTTGTAACTGCGTGTTGCAATCATTTAAAAAAAGAAAAAAAAAAAAAAAAAAAAAAAAAAAGAAGCAGCAGTTTTGTGTTCTGGGTGAAAAACCCAAGCTGTGTTTGAGCAGTGAGCTTCCAAGGGCAGATCTGGGTGCCTGCTGCCCCAAGCAGGAATGTGTCCCAACCCCTGCCCTGCAGCGGGCACTGAGGCTGCCCTGCACCCCGGGCTGCTTGCAGCAGGAAGCACTGCTCAGACACACACACAGGAAAGGCTTTTTCAACAGCAACTTGTTCTTTCATCATGTTTATAGAGCAGGAGGAAGGAAAACAAAGCCCACAGGGAGCCCTCAGCGCTGTCCCCTACCCAGAGCTGGATGGAGGTGACAGAAATTCAGCCCAAGGAAGGAAATGTTCCCCTCACACAGGAATTACCTGGAGGGGAATGTTTTCCTGGGCACCTCTGACTCCTGCTCACCCCCAGATAAGGCAAACACCTTTCTGCATTCTGATCACAAGCTGAAATAAATGAATTACTGGGAGCCACTGCACAGTGCAAAGGTTTGTATCTGCTCACATTGATTTAACAGAACCAGAGTGTTGTTTAGCAGCAGCACTGGGGAGTGATGTGTAAATGAGCTCAGCGTGGACCGGTGCTGCTGAAGTTTGTCCTGTACAGTTCCTGAAATGGCCAGGCAGTGCCTTTGCACTCCCCACATTGCCAAATGTTCACTGTTGAACCAGCCTGAGCTCCCCAGCAGCAGCACAGCCCCAGCTCCTGTGCCAGAGGCCACGGGGACCTGTCCCATGAAGCTCCATCAGACCAGGGCAGTGCTGAAGGGCTCTGAACCTGCCTGAGAACACAGACCTGCAGCTCCCTGGGCAGCACACAGCCACAGGCAGAGCTCACAGGTGACACAGGTGATGAGCATGACGAATGGGAGGCATGAGAGGAGCTGGGAGGTATCCCTAGCTCCACCATGCACCTGGAAACAAGCTCTAATTAAAACAAATTACATCCTAAAGAATTGGAAGGAAGGGGAAAGAGGTAATCTTGCTGATTTATGCCTGGAAAAAAAGCTGAAATAAAGGCAGAACAAAGGGAAGAGCCTACTCTTCATCCAAAGGACAATACTGAAGCACTTCCCGTGATATACCAGCAATTTCTAACAGCTGTTTGGAGTGGCACTAACCCACCAGACCACCCAGCAGCAGCGCCCGAGCTGGGAGCACCTGCAGGCAGGGCAGAGCTGTGCCTGGGGCAGGGCATGGCTGCAGAGCCCAGGGGCACTGCCCAGGGCAGCTCAGACCCTCTGCAGCTCCTGCACCCCCAGCCTGGCCCCCTGCCACCCAGGGCTGCCCCTGCCTGGGGGAGCAGGACATTGGCTCCTGTCGGGTTTTGGTGTTTGGTTTTATTTTTAAACCCAACTCACACAAACCTGAGCAGCTGCTTGCTGATGACCTGGCTGCCCAAACCCTTCTCTTCTGTCCAGAAGGGAACAATTAAAACCAGTGCTAAGGACACAAGCTGCCACCTCCCTGTATTCCTGCAGAGCACTGCTGGATGCCTGCACACACTCAGGGAGCTCCTTTATTAGGAATAAGAATGTGTCCAAAGCTCAGGCCCGTGGAGACTCCTCTCTGAACCACGAGGAGATCCTAACCCTAACCCATGAGGAGATCCTAACCCTAACCCACGAGGAGATGCTGCCAGGCTGAGCTCTGTCACCATTAGCAGAACTTTGCTCAGCCAATGGTCAAAGTGATCCACGTGAAATAGGTGTTCTTGGTTTTTTTATGCTCTGCAGGTATGAAAGGAGATGGTTACAGGAATGACACTTGGGGCAGGACACTGACGTGGCACTGACATGGGCAGGATTCTGCAGGTTTATCCATCACTCATTCCTCAGCTTCTGACAAGAATCACAGACTGGGTTGGATTGGAAGGGACCTCAGAGCCCACCCAGTGCCACCCCTGCCATGGCAGGGACACCTCCCACTGTCCCAGCCTGGCCTTGGGCACCGCCAAGGGCACCGCCTTGGGCACAGCTGCTCTGGGCACCAGTGCCAGGCCTGCCCACCCTGCCAGGGGAGAATTTCTTCTTCTCTTCTCATCCCAATCTCTGCTTTGTTAGTCTGAAGCTGCTCCCCTCCTCTGTGCCCAGGTGAGCAGCCCCTGCCAGCCCCAGCCCTGCCACGTGAGTGACAATGTGTGCTTTGTCACTAAGGGCCACCCCCTGCTCCAGGTGTCACTGTGGGCAGCACTCACAGTCCTGTCCCCTTCCCACCCAAAGCTGCCCAGCTGCAGAACAAGTGAGTGAGCCCAGCTCTGCAGGACAGGCACAGGCACAGGGACAGCTCCTGGCAATGAGAGCACACACACAGGTGTGACCCAGGCACAGCCCCAGGTCCCCTCACCCCCATTTCCATCCATCAGTGACACCGCTGCCTGTCCCACAGGGACCAGAGCCTGCCCTTCACCCCATCAGCCTGACCCTGTGCCTGCTGAGCCTTGTGAGGCTGCACAGCTGCCCTGCACAGCTGCTGTCCTGCCCAGGGCAGTGATGCTGCCCTGCACAGCTGCTCTGCACAGCTGCCCTGAGCTACTGTCCTGCCGAGGGCAGTGATGCTGTCCTGCACAGCTGTCCTGAGCTGCTGCCCTGCACAACTGCTGCCCTGCACAGGGGCAGCGCTGCCCTCCTGCACAGCTGCTCTGCACAGCTGCTGCCGTTCAGCTGCACCAGTGCCACCTGCACGGGCAGGACAGGCCAGCACAGCCACAGCAGCTCCTGCTCCTGTCTCTCACCTGCTCAGTGCCAGGCTCAGTGCCCGCCATCTGCAGGTACCACCCATCCAGGAGCCCCATCCTGTCACAGCATCCCTGAGCTGCAGGGCGCCGCATGCCCACGGCGGCATGCCCACTCACGGCTGCATGCCCAGGGGTGCCCTGCAGCCCCCAGCCCCCCGTGCCCGCTGCCGCGCTGGCAGCGCTGTCAGGAGCCCCGGGCGATGCCCGGGCTGCCGCCGCCTACCTGCAGGGCCCGAGGGGATCGTCCATGGCTGCGCCGGGCGCCGGGGGCCGGGCACGATCGCTGAGGCCGCCGCTCCCGGCCCGAGCTGCGCCTTTTGCCCTCTCGCAGCTCAAAATGGAGGCACATGCGGGCTGCCCGAGCTGCCGAGCCTGCACTGAGCTTGTGCTGTGACCTAAGCCCGCACGCAGAACGCACAAACTTCGCCCTCGGACCGGCGGCACTGAGCATGTGCTGTGACCCTCCCTCCTTCCTCCTCCTCCCTCCCTCATCCTCCTCCCTCCGGAACGGCTCCGCACGCCGCCGCTGCTCCGGCAGCGAACACGGCGGCGCCGTGAGTACAGCGGGGATCCGCGGGTAAATACAGCGGGGATCCGCGAATAAATACAGCGGGGATACGTGAATAAACACCGAGGGCATCCCCAGAAACAGCCGGGGATCCGCGAATAAATACCGAGGGGATCCCCAAAAACAGCCGGGGATACGTGAATAAACACCGAGGGCATCCCCAAAAACAGCCGGGGATACGTGAATAAATACCGAGGGCATCCCCAAAAACAGCCGGGGATATGTGAATAAATACAGGGGGGATCCCCAAAAACAGCCGGGGATCCGTGAATAAATACCGAGGGCATCCCCAAAAACAGCCGGGGATCCGTGAATAAATACCGAGGGGATCCCCAAAAACAGCCGGGGATACGTGAATAAATACCGAGGGGATCCCCAAAAACAGCCGGGGATACGTGAATAAATACAGGGGGGATCCCCAAAAACAGCCGGGGATCCGTGAATAAATACCGAGGGCATCCCCAAAAACAGCCGGGGATACGTGAATAAATACTGAGGGGATCCGCAAAAACAGCCGGGATCTGTAAATACAGCCGGGGATCCGTGAATAAATACAGAGGGAATCTGGAATTACAGCCGGGATCCGCTGATAAATAGAGAGGGGATCTGGAAATACAGCAGGGGATCTGCAAAAACAGCTGGGGATCTGCTGATAAATACAGCTGGGGATACGTGAATAAATACAGTGGAGATCCGTAAATAAATACAGCGGGGATCCGTAAAAAACAGCTGGGGATCCGTGAATAAATACAGTGGGGATCTGCTGATAAATACAGCCCGGGATCCATGAATAAATACAGCAGGGATCTGTAAATAAATACAGCAGGGATCTGTAAATAAATACAGCAGGGATCTGTAAATAAATACAGCCCGGGATCCCCTGGTACAGCTGGAGATCCTCTGATAAATACAGCGGGAATCCGTAAATAAATACAGTGGGGATCTGCCAATAAATGCAGAGGGGATCCGGGAATAGAGCCAGGGATCCGCTGATAAATTCAGCCAGGATCTGCGAGGCACATAGTATTCTCCCATTTAAAGAATATTCTTCTCCCATTTAAGGAATATTCTTTTCCCATTTAAGGGCTATTATTCTTTGGCACCCGAGGAGCCAGGCTTGATTCTTCCTGCCTGAACTTCCTGCACCAGCTGCATCTCTAACCCTTCTATTTATTGGAGGATTCCAAACATGCTCTTAGGTACCCATTTACATGAAGGCAATGTCCCCTCCAGCACACACAGCTTTAATTGGGACACATCCCTCTGTTCTCCAGTTTCCGAGATGCCTCCACCCACCATGAGGCCAAAGAAGGATAAAAAGTTCCCCAAATATTGTATTTTGAAATACAGAGTTAAGCAAAACAGATCAGGCCCCAGAAAAATCCTTCATTTTCTTGTAACAATCCGGTGAGGAATGTTCATTGTAGCAGGAGTGGATACACAATTTCCTTGTGTATCACAAGTTTCAAACAGCACGGAAAGGACAAAACAACCTTTCCTGGAGCTCTGAGTCCTCCAAGAACAAAAGAGTCTCATCCTACACATCCTCCCCAGTGCTGGGGATGTTTCTGCACTCTGGGGTTTTTTCAACTTATTTTGCAAATACAAACACACAAAAATAGCTTCTTTGCAAACATAAACACACTAAAATAGACCCCAAACATGCTGAGCTGCATCTGAGAGCGCTGCAGAAGTTTCTGAGCATCCCATGGTGAGGCCAGAATGCCCAAGGCAGAAATCCCCTTGCACACACAGTGCCCAGTTTGGAACTGCTGGGGGGCCACCCCACATTGCCCCAGCAGGCTCACTGCAGCCTTCAGAGCCTTTATTACAACAATATCACACAACCAGGGGTGCTTCTCACCCTCCATGGAACCAAAACACCTCCATAGGAAAGCAGAGCAAGGGGAAGATGGAACCGACAAACCCCCATAGCCTGCAATGAAATGTACCCAAAACATTCTCAGACCAAGGGAAGATGGAACTGACAAACCCCCATAGCCTGCAATGAAATGTACCCAAAACACTTTCAGACCAAGGGAAGATGGAACTGACAAACCCCCATAGCCTGCAATGAAATGTACCCAAAACATTCTCACACCAAGGGAAGATGGAACCGACAAACCCCAACAGCCTGCAATGAAATGTACCCAAAACATTCTCAGACCAAGGGAAGATGGAACTGACAAACCCCAACAGCCTGCAATGAAATGTACCCAAAACATTCTCAGACCAAGGGAAGATGGAACTGACAAACCCCAACAGCTGCCCTGAAATGTACCCAAAATATTCTCACATCAAGGGAAGATGGAACCGACAAACCCCCATAGCCTGCAATGAAATGTACCCAAACACTTTCAGATCAAGGGAAGATGGAACCGACAAACCCCCATAGCCTGCAATGAAATGTACCCAAAACATTCTCAGATCAAGGGAAGATGGAACTGACAAACCCCAACAGCCTGCCCTGAAATGTACCCAAACACTTTCACTTCCCACAGCAGAGGAAATGCAGCAGCAGAAACTCGCAGCCAGCCACGAGCACCAAAACACAGCTCAAAAAAAGAAACCTGGCTGCAACCAAATGAAGAAAAAGCGACCTTGCAGAGCTGGCTAATTGGAGTAATTAGCTGATCACTAAGTGCTCTGCTCTGTCCTTTCATTGATCCTTTCAGGCTCAGTCATCCTCTGAGAGCTGGAAGAACTAACAGCTCCTCTACCCAGAAAGTGGGTTTAAAACCACACGGACGGCACCAAAAATGCCATTTCACAGAGAAATCATCCCTTAGGCACCGACACCAACACTGCAACCCCAAACTGAAACACAGGGACAAGCACGGGGGTCAGGGAGGGCGCTGAACATCAGAGAGGGGCACCACAAAATCCTCATCCACAAAAACCTCACCAGGAAAATCCCACCAATGAAAACCTCACCTGGAAAACCTTATCAATTAAAACCTCATCCAGGAAAACCTCATCCATGAAAACCTCACCAATGCAAAGCTCCCCAAGCCGTGCCTCGAGGACCACTCAGAAGAAGACACCAGTGATGTTCCAGAAGCATTTTAGGTGTCTGAATTTGGGATATCCCCAGGGCTCAGCACCATGAATTCCCAGAGACAGGGAAATGCCTGAGGGAGGGAGTTTCAGCAGCCCAGCCCACCCAGACAGCCTGGGACACCTCATTGAGAGGCAATTCCATAATAAACACCACTCAGGGAGCTCCTCCTAACTGCAGGCACTCAGTGGCTGGCAATGCCCTGGAGCACAAAGATCCAGATCTGCTTTAGGAACAGTAAATCCACCACAGAACAATTGAAATATCTATTATTTACATGATTATCTAACCCCAGTTCAAATGAGACTTTTCTCCAGGATATCTCTGGAAATCAAGGAGCACAGCTGATTGTGTTCAAAGAACAATTCCCCTCAGTGGGCACAGACCTGAGCCAAATTCCTCATCTCTCACCCATGGAAACACCCCCTGCACAGCAAACTCCTCAAGGCTGGCACCTGAGGGGCATTTTCTGTGCTAGAGAATCCCATAAATGCAGAAAATAACCAAGCCACAGCCTGGACTGAGCTTTCCCCCAGAGCTGCCCAAGGCTGGCTGAACAAACCAGAGCATGGACACACCTTCCTCAGGTATGAACTGACCCAAAAAATCCTTTCTGTGCCTCTCTCTGTTCCAGCCATCGAGGCATAAACCAGGACCTCCTGATAGGGACCCTGGACAGTCATTTACACATGAAAGCAGGAATTTCCACACTTAAAAACTTTCCATTTGATTTCTTAGAAGTGTCTAAATTTCAACTTTGCTGACTAGAATATGCAAACGACTTTTAGAGGTATTTTCAAGGGTGCACATTCAGCCAACAAGACGGCCAAGAATTCCTGCTGAAGTTTGCAAGTTTTACAAAACTTCCATATTTCCAAGAAGCAGCACATTATTTACCCAGAGGTGCACCTGGATATCAGGACTCACTGCACAATTTTATTTTCTGCTCTTATTTTTCTCCTGTATAAACACACACCCAGAAATTTGTAGCTTGTCCCTTGCATCCCAGCCTCCTGCCAGCTGGGTTTGAACCTTTCTTCCCCTGAGTGATTTTCATAGAATTAAGGTTGGAAAAGACCTCCAGGATCATCGAGCCCAACCTCTGAGTGAACACCAGCTCGGGTCAGTGTGAAGTGGAGTTTAAAAGCCATTTTCACTTACCTTGTCTCTGGATTGTAGCCCAGGATGTAGAAAAATGAATCCACTCGTGCCTTGAACTCTCTAGCAGCAAATATGTCAGAGAAATGGGAGATGTTGCACTTCCCTCTGCAAGGAAGAAAAAGGAGAAAATGGCATTACAATTCCAGCTTGAGTAACAGCTACTTTAATGAAGTGCAATCTGGGGAGAAGCCACAGGCATCCCTGCTCCCATAAATGTCCAAAACACCATAAATACAGAAATCCTTTAGCAGCAGTGTGGGCTCTTCCCACGGCGCAGAGGGAGGGAGATGCAGTCGCGGTGGCTCAGATGCTGCTCTGCAAACTCTCATTGATTCAGCACAGCCCAAACACCACCAGCCCCACCAACAACGGCTTGGATGCGATGCTGACAGTCTCCAATGTGCAAAGCTGCTACAGTCACAGTCACAGCCTCCAAAATTCCCCAATCCCAGGTCTGAGAGGCCCCACACGCCCTGAGTGCCAGCCTTGCTCTCACACTCAGTTCCTCCCTGCAGGCTGGCACTGCTTCCCAAGTTTAGCCACTTAGAGAGACAGAAAATGAGCAGGGGGGTTCCTTTTGATATTTCACATTTTAGAAGTATTCTAGGGCAAGAGGTTTGGCTCCCTTTCAGTAATTGACCTGGCAGCTAATAAGCACTTTGCAGCTAAGCTGCATTGCCTCTGTGGATGGCAGCAGCACCTCCTGCTCCCAGCACTCCAGACCAGGAGTTCTGCATTCACCAGAGGTAAAAAGCACATCATGTTTATTACACACTTCCACAGAGATCTACAACGACCCTCTAGTTGAATTTTCCCACTGGTTAGAGCAGAATATTGCTGGTTACAATCACTGGTTTTTACTCCCCAGTTTGTCATCAATCCACTGTGTGTCCATTTGTTTGCAGAGGGCAGAGAGATAATCTGGCATTATAATAAATTAAGAGTCTCATGTTAACCTTTCATGCATCACGACACACTGTGCCTCCCCCACGTTCTCTGCAGGAACACCATGTGCAATTATCCTTCTGCTCATCCTCTGCCCTCACAGGTTATTGCCCAACTTTGTTTGGCACACACGGAAATTCCATTTTTATCTTTCCGTTCCTATCTTTTCTTTAAAGGGAAAAAGCACTGAGGGGATGTGGCAGGGGAGTCAGAGCAGCCCCAGAGCTGAGTTTGTGTGTTTGATTTCCAGATTTGCAGCCCGGCTCCTGGTGTGACACTGGGACTCAGCAGAGGCTCCCAGCACACCCTGCAATGCTCTGAGTTCATAAGGAAGGTTTAATATGTAAATCAAAGGCTTTCCCCCACCAGAACAGAAGCCAGTTTGTCTTGAAGTAAGTGGCTTCAGCAAAGTGACTCTGAACAAAAATATGTCTCCAGATGGCTGTGGTGAAACACCATCTGAGCACCATTATCAGGGAGATTATTCAATTTGCATCTTGACAATATCCATGCGTGTTTGGCACGCTGAAAATCAGCTGACAAATAACGCCTGGCCCTGGGCTCTGAGAGCAGCTCCAGTGAGGGTGTCCCCTCAGCCTGGGCAGCTCCAGAGCCTGGAGGGTGCCAGGGCAGCAGGGCAGAGGGAGGGCACACGGCTGGGACCTCCCTCAGCCTGGGCTGGGCTGTGGGCAGGGACAGCACCACCACAAACCTTTCCTGCAGCTCAGCAGAGAGCCAGGGCTGCACGAGGGGCCGTGCCAGCAGGCTCTGAGGGAAGGGCAGGGCAGTGCTGCATGCCCTGGGCTGGCAGGGAGGGCAAACAGCTCCTGACTGACTGCCTGGCACAGAGAGGAACCCACAGGGCTGCAGCTCCCTGCTGCGCCAGGGCACAGAGCACAGCACTGCAGGGAGAGGGCACAGCTGAGCTGGGCGGGCAGCGACCCCAGGAACCTCTGTCCCCCCTGGCTGTCCCCAAGGGCCTCAGGAACCTCTGTCCAGCCCCAGGCTGACCCCAGCCCACCCGCAGGTGTGCCCAAGGCTGTCCTCAGCCCCAGCCCATCCCCAGGATGACCCCAGCCTATCCCCAGGTGTCCCCAGCCCATCCTCAGGCTGTCCCCAGGCTGTCCCCAGCCCCAGGATGACCCCAGCCTGTCCCCAGGTGTCCCCAGCCCATCCTCAGGCTGTCCCCAGCCCAGCCCCAAGATGACCCCAGACTGTCCCCAGCCCATCCCCAGGTGACCCCAGCCCATGCCCAGGTGTCCCCAGCCCATGCCCAGGTGTCCCCACCCCCAGGTGACCCCAGCCCGTCCCCAGGTGTCCCCAGCCCGTCCCCAGGTGTCCCCAGCCCCAGGTGTCCCCAGCCCATGCCCAGACTGTCCCCAGCCCGTGCCCAGGTGTCCCACCTGAGGGCAGCAGCGTGGTACGTGTCCACGTAGTCAGAGATGAAGAGCTCTCGGTTCTTGATCACGGGGTCGGTGATCACCAGCTCCCGCCCTGAGTCTGCAGAGACAAACAGCAGCACGGCCCTGACACACAGCTGGGCCACCAGGGCACGGCCCCAGGGGCTCCTCGGGTGCACTGTGAGGTGACAGACCCTGCTCGTGTGGGCTGTGCGAATTAATGTGCAGGAACATCCTTCTATTCTCATCCATCAATTCTCCCAGGAGTTCTGAAAGGAAAAACCTTCCAAGGGCACTGGGACTCCTCCTGACCACTGGGAGCGTCACTCCCGGGTGGGAGGAACCAAGGAAATGGATCTGTTTGGTTTGCAGGATAAGGTATGGGCTCCTGTGCATATTTAATGTCAAATCTGCAACAAAATCCTGACATAGAGCTCTGGCTTTGAGGTAAATATTGACATTCATGTTCAAACACAGAAAATTCTGAGTGCTAACAAAGGAACTGGAAGACAACTTTTTCCATGACTTCTTTCTAATACCTTTGAGGAAGACACAAAAATACTTCTCCACACACGGGAGACTGCAATAAAAGCAGCCATGCTATCAAAAATCCTTTCTGACACTGTGCCTGTAATCTCATTGTTAGAAGCTTCAAATAAATTAGTAGCAGAAATGTTAGATTTGTGGAGCTCTTGCTAAAAGCACACACAGAATGTCCTTTGTAAGGGGAGCGTGTGCTCAACTTTGTTCTGTCAGGCACCAGAAAGTTGCTGCATTCCACATTTCAATCACCAACTTTTATCAGCACGGTTCACCTTGGAGTATCTTCAGAATTTTTAACAGTTGCCTCAAGGAAATTTCCTGGTAAGAACAGAAGCAAATGTTATGTCTTCCCTGGAGGCAGGAGATAAATGACACTGGGATATGTACTAAAGTTCCTTCTGCTCCTGTGAAAGCCAAGATCACACTTGTTTTTGCAAAGAGAAAAGGGGAAACTCAGCTCCAAGTGCTTCAGTTGCATCCCTCACTGCAATATTAATCACAGTGAATATTCACTGCAAGGGAGCACGACTGGGAGAGACACAGCTCTCATGGCACTGTTCGTGGCAGAACCACAAACCAGAGGAGATCCCCAGTTTCTGCAGATGATTTGGTGCTCAGCTCATTATCAGCACAGTGTCCTGAGGCCTACCAAGGATCCAGGGTGACTTTGCTTTTCTATTCTCCTTCAAGGAGGTAACAGTAATAATCATCATAATAATGATAATCATTTTGTCATGCTATTATTAACGTTGTTGCTGTTGTTATTAATTATTATTAATAGTGCAGCCAAACACTTCCAGCACACCTGGAATGGTCCTGATTACAGGAGCAGGACACACAGCAGTGACGCCAGGCAGGTAGAGAGCACCATGTCCTGGTTCCACACCCCTGTGCAGAAGTGTTCTGTTAAACTGGGACTGGGACAGGGCAGGGCAGGCTGGCTCTGTTAAGGCTGGGATTAGGCCAGGCTGCCCCTGTTAAAGACAGGATCAGGGCGGGCTGGCTCTGTTAAAGCCAGGATCAGGCCAGGCTGCCCCTGTTAAGGCTGGGATCAGGGCAGGCTGGCTCTGTTAAAGCCAGGATCAGGGCGGGCTGGCTCTGTTAAGGCTGGGATCAGGGCGGGCTGGCTCTGTTAAAGCCAGGATCAGGGCAGGCTGGCTCTGTTAAAGCCAGGATCAGGGCGGGCTGGCTCTGTTAAGGCTGGGATCAGGGCGGGCTGGCTCTGTTAAAGCCAGGATCAGGGCAGGCTGGCTCTGTTAAAGCCAGGATCAGGGCAGGCTGCCCCTGTTAAGGCCAGGATCAGGCCAGGCTGCCCCTGTTAAGGCTGGGATCATGCCAGGCTGCCCCTGTTAAGGCCAGGATCATGCCAGGCTGTCCCCACTCACCGTTCTCGTTGTGCCTGTCCTGCACCAGGTGCTGGTACACCGAGTCGGGCACCTCGGACTGGCGGTAGTACCACTTGACGTTCATCAGCAGATGGTCCCTCTTGCTCTGGAAAACAACCCTGGGGTGTTACTGGCAGGAAATCAGCCACAGACCTCACTGGAAACCCCCAGGTCAGACCCAGAGGGAGGAATTTCTCCAGCCTGATTGATTTCCAGCCCAGACAAAGGCAGGGAGACCCCCCTGCATCAGTTGTGTCTCTGCATCTGACCAGCAAACCCCAATCTACTCACTCATGTTAATTAACCCAGGGAAAGAGGCAGGGATCAGGAAAGGATTGCAATTTTTGGCCTCGTGCAGGCTGCTGATTTCTACAAATAAGAAGTATTTATGGCCAAACATGCAGAAAAGAATACCCACAGCAACACCATTCAGTGCAACCATTCTGAGCAGTGGGAACCAAGAGATAATAGATTTTTTTTTCCCCCAGGACAGATGGATCCAGACATAATCATAGATGTTCTTTATTACACAAAAGAATAGGATACTGCACTTCAATCACAATAATTACAGGCTCTGACTGCTCATCAACCTCACAGCAAAATTTACACAAAACTGTCTTCCCCAAATGCTCTTTTTTCACTGAGGCTCCAGCCACCAATTTGTTCTTTCTTAGAAGGAAACTGAAGCATAAACACCACTTAGAGAGAACTTTTAGATGGAGTCACTACAGACTCTGCTCAGTTCATCTCCAAACCCCCTGGTCTGCAATTCTCCCTGCTGCTCCAAGACAGAGAACAAAGGCCTGAAGGGAAGGGAACATTCTTGTGGCATGAGGCAAGCGCAGCCTTGTTTTCCTCTGGGCTGCAATCCCCTAGGGCAGTCTGAGACTGCTCCTGAGCTCCTAAACCCGCTCGGGGCTCCCCTGCAGGTCACTGGGCTGCGGGCAGGGTCTGCTGGCTCCCTGCAGCAGCGGCAGCAGCCTGGTGTCAGAGCTTTCCTGCTGAATAAACAACAGGCAGACCTTCCCGGGAAAGGCATTTCCTGAGCAGAGCTGTGTAATACCGGCACACCACTGCCAGTGGCAGCATTGTGCCAGGAAAGCTGGGAGCGAGCCACCTCCACATCCCCATCCCCATCCCCAGAGCCTCTGAGCAGCCTGACCAAGCCACATCCCCATCCCCAGAGCCTCTGAGCATCCCGGGCTGAGCCACCTCCACATCCCCATCCCCAAAGCCTCTGAGCATCTCTGGGCGAGCCACATCCACATCCCAAAGCCTCTGAGCATCCCAGGCTGACCCATCTCCACCATCCCCATCCCCAAAGCCTCTGAGCATCCCGGGCTGAGCCACCTCCACATCCCCATCCCCAGAGCCTCTGAGCATCCCTGGGCGAGCCACATCCACATCCCAAAGCCTCTGAGTATCCCCAGCTCAGCCACCTCCACATCCCCATCCCAAAGCCTCCGAGCATCCCTGAACCGAGCCACCTCCACCATCCACATCCCCAGAGCCTCTGAGCATCCCCAGCTCAGCCACCTCTACATCCCCATCCCCAAAGCTTCTGAGCATCCCCAAAAGCCTCTGAGCATCCCTGGGCTGAGCCACCTCCACATCCCCAAACTGCTCTGAGCATCCCAGGCTGACCCATCTCCACCATCCCCATCCCCAAAGCCTCTGAGCATCCCCAGGCTGAGTCCCTTCCCCATTCCCAAACTGCTCTAGGCATCCCAGGCTGAGCCACCATCCCCATCCCCATCCCCAGAGCCTCTGAGCATCCCAGACTGAGCCACCTGCACATCCCAAACCCTCTGAGCATCCTGGGCTGGAGCCTTTCAAACACCACAGCTGCAATCAGAGCCAACAGGGAAAAAATCAAAGGGACAGCGAGTGAGAGGCTCTGATTTCTGCTGCCTGCTGCTCAGGAATTGGGGCTGCAGGCTCAGCTGTTCTGCTGGAATAATGCTCTGTGCACCACAGCTTTTATGGGCAGTCTCTCTGAGTTCTGGAGACTAAAAAGTCCGAGTAAATAATCTGTTACCCTCTCACTAGGAGTTCATAAATTCTCTTGGTGAGCTCACAGCAATGATGGGAAACATCAACCCAGCATCCCTCTGCAAATTCTCTGGGTGTTCTTTGGGGGGAAGATGAGCTGATCTCCTTCCTAAATACCATTTTGGTCATTTTGGTCCAATTCATTTAACAGCTGCACCATGACAACCCCTCTTCTGTGCCCACTCTCCAGCACAGAGCACTTTGTGGGGTTTAACCCGAAGCTTCAATCTTGCTAAAAACACAAAACGTCTGTCAGAGTCTCCCTTTTCACATTTCCATCCCTCACGGCACAGAGATTCCTAGACATGCTATTTTGCCAGCCAACTTCCTAAATGCTCATGTCATTTACAAAGCAGGCTGCACTCAGAGGTGTCAAGGCACCCACTCCTGTGGCAGACTCTATTTCCAAACCATGTGCACACAAAGGAAGTGTCCCCTCCCTCCTAAAAGTGTGACTTTTTTTTCCCTTTTTTACACCTTTACATGTGAAAAGCTGCAGACAGTCACATGCCAAAGCCAGGCTTGCAGAAAGTGCAGCCATGGCAAGAGCTTTAAATTTCAAGTGTCTTTGTGTCAGCTCAGAACGATTCCCTGTGCTGCAAAACCACATTCCCCCCTTTAATGAAAATATTGTCTTTTGCTGCAGCGCTCACAAAGTGCTCATTTGGGGGTTTTATTCTCGCTGACATTTTGGGTTTTGTTCCTTTTAAACAGCATGAATCAGTTTTGGACATTGAACAAGAATTAGATGGGATCTGTAAATGGATTAAAGCATCTCAGTTCACAGGCATCTGGTCAACTTCTATTTAAAATGAGCCTCTGCCTTGAAGGGGGAAAAATAATGCTGCAAATTCTCTGTAGAAAGCAGGGATGTCCTGATTTCACAGCATTGGTGGCAGTTCCAAGGCGCCTGTTTTCCCTGGGGAAGCAGAGTTTCAGAACAGCTCCTGCAGAGGGGTGAGAGCCCAACGAGCATCAGCACAGATGTCCTGCAGCTCCTCCAGGGGAACAATCACACCCTGCCCTGTTTAGGGCCCGGCTCAGCCCCAGCCAGCTCTGGGAGCAGCGTGCCAAGGGCTGGGCACGGCAGATGGGCACAGACCAACAGCAACCCCAGGGACACAAACAGGACAAGCAACACAGCATCTCCACTCCCAACCTGTTTGCCACATGAAACATCACTCCTCCTCACTCTCACTCCATTCTGACATTTACTAATAGTCAAAGAGAGAAAAGGAACAACAAAGACCACTCAAATTCACTGGTTTGGGGTTTTTTCCCCACAGAGGGGGCACAAATGAACCTATCTGGAAATCAGGAGCTAAGGAGACACAGCAAGGATTATTTCCCTTCCCTCTCCACAGCAGCACGTGGAATCCAACGTTCTCAGGGTATCTTTTTGTAGGCTGTTTGCTAATTAATTAAGAAAACCGATCAGCTGTTTGTAAGCCAAGCAAACCCAGCCTGGAAATGCAGAGGTTATTACTACAAATGAATGTTATTTTTGCAGCTTGATTATTTAATTCAGATGCCTGCATAGCAACACATAATTACTCCCTGCAAACAGAGCAGCATTGTCAGTGTTCAGCAAGAAACACAAACGTGAAATAAAAGCAGCGATGTGGGCACAGCAGATTAACCCTCCATGCCCCTGCCCAGGCAGGGCTGTGCCCTCACCCTGAGCCAAGGCAGAGCCTAAACCTGCTGCTGCTATCTAATGCTCCATCTGCAGGGATTTCCTGATGGAAACAAGCCTGGGTGGCTGCTCTGGGCACACAGGCTGTGGTTGGTGTGATTGGGCTGATGGAGGGCACCGATGGAGCAGGAAATGAGCAGCCCTGGGAAAGCTGTGTGATCGATCAGAGGATGCACTGAGTGTGAGCTGAGCTGGGAATGAGCAGCTGGGGGAGCAAATATTGCTGCGTGCAGGCTGAGGGCCCATTCCTGTGATCTGTGCAGGGCACAGTGTCATTTATTGACAAAACAATGTGGGACTTTTTCACAACTGACTTCTGCTGACTGATTACAGCAAGAAATTTTCACGCGCTCTTTTTATTCACAAACAAAACTCCTTTTGGCATTCACTGAGTCACCTCAGCGTGCTGGGAACGGATTCAGCCTGGTATAGGAGGAGCTCTGAGGTGTAAAACACTGCTCACACTCACCTTGCCCTGAATTCCTCACAAAACACTGCTCACACTCACCTTGCCCTGAATTCCTCACAAAACACTGCTCACACTCACCTTGCCCTGAATTGCAGGCTCTCTCTCCAGGCTCTCAGAGCTCTGCACAGCTGCAGGGGCCCAGCTGGCCCAGGCACACTCAGGCACACTCAGGCACACTGCTCACAAGTGTTTGTTCTGTATTTGCAGAACGTGAAGCAGCACTGGCTGCACACATCACACACAGCTCACTTGTGCTCCTCACAGGAGACAGGGGAGGCACCAGAGCCCAGAACACCCCTGAGCCTACTGAGCCACCCCAGCATCAACCAGCAGCCTGTGCACACCTTCGAAAGCTGCCCAAAGCCCCTGTTCCAGCAGGTCACATCACCTCAGGGCTGTTGGTGCCCCTGAGCAGCCCCGGTCCCCAGGGCTGGAGCTCTGCAGAGCACTGGTGCAGTCAGTGCCCACGAGATGCCATCTGCTGTCTCCCAGCGTGGGAGTTTGGCACTGGAGCTGCCAGACTTGCTGAAAAACACAGCTCAGAACAGCCCTGAGAGCACAGCTCTGAGAGCACAGCCCTGAGCTCCAGCACAGCTCTGACAACACAGATCAGAGCTCCAGCACAGCCGTGAGAGCACGGCATGTTCTGCTGGGACATGAGAACCGTGGCACCTCTGCAGCAGGACAGACCCATCAGCAAATGCAATAAAAGGCACCAAACTGAGCCTGGGGAACCCAGCAGGGAGATCCTGAGACCCACCCCACCAGGAAATGCAATAAAAGGCACTAAAAACTGATTCTGGCGAACCCAGCAGTGAGATCCACCTGACAAGAAATGCAATAAAAGGCACAAAGCTGAGCCTGGTGGATCCAGCAGTGGGATCCACCCCACCAGGAGCCAGCACTGGAGCTCCCTGTGCTCCGAGCACACTGCAGCCCTAAGGAATTTCAGCAAACCCAGCAGGTTTTACAAAGCTGACTGATGTGGAACAAGTGTCAGCCCTTTATTTTATTAAGTGTCACTCTCACGTCTCACCTTGAGCACAGCCTCATCCAGGGTTTCACAGGAGACAAAGAACATGATTCATTTCAGCTGATGACTGAGAGATGTCTGTATTTAAAATAAACTCCACTGTTTATCCCATCAGCTCTCCAGCTTTACCAAAACAAAGCTGCTCACTGTGCTGAGAACAGCAAGTCACCTGCTCCCATTTAAGTGAAACACACTCGGGTACAAAATACCCTTAAAATTTCACTGTGATCCTAAACGACACAAGATAATCTCATCTTGTTAAAAAAAAGCAGTTATGCTTAAAAACTGACTGGCTTAAAATAAAACTATGATAAGATGTTCCATGAAGGTTATGGGTCATTGCTTACTGCCTCATTTAATCCCTTTGTGGCCTCTCTCTGCTCCGTTTCCTGGGTTTGTTTCCCCCCTACAGCTGCACGTTCAGTGGAATTGCAGGTGATTGTGCAGTGAAGGTGCTGCCAGCCCCCAGAGCTGCCCCTCCATCCGCGGGTACTGCCCTGCACCCGGCTGGGTGTAAATCCCATTTACAACAAACTCACCAACGCCTATGTCATATAAACCTGGATTTGTGAATCCAGGTGAGGCCTGGAGGTGCCACAGCTCTGCTGTAACTGCACCAACGCCCCCGAGTCATTAATGGGCTGTAATTAACACCCCTGAGAGAGAAATCAGCCCTGGTTCTGGCCACAGCATCCCTGCCCCTGCTCTCTGCCCTACTCTGGACACAGATTTTCAGATTTTGCCTTTCCCAGGAGCAGATTTGGGGGAGCTGCTGGCCCAGAAGTGCCAGGGACCCCCTGAGCATCCCCTGCTCAGCTCAGCAGCACCTAATGGGATCACAAATGCATTCACCGAGCACTGAATGGATGCTCTGGTAATTAAATTCCATTAAGGTTTTCTTAGCGTTGTGCCAAAGAAGCGCACCACTGAAATGAAGATACCACTCGGGCCCCGCCTGACATTTGCCATTAAATGTCATTTATAGCACATAGCTCAGATCTAATTGCAGAGCAGCACCAGCCACAGTATTTATCACTTCTATTAAAACAAGCAGCACTCAGCAGTGGGGCTATTCAAAGCCATCATCCACAGTTTAAATAGATTTCTCACCTTTTAAATATCAAGAGGCCACATTTTCTTTACCATCTCACCGAGGGGTTTACCTTTGAACAAAGACACACCAAGAGCTGGAGGATAAAACAAGCAGGAGTTTGCTCTGCAAACCCAGCCCCGAGTTTGAACAGTCGCTGCCTGCTGAAATATCACCTCAAGTGGGCAGGGGATTTGTAACGGGAAAAATTCAAGCGCTTTGCCAACAGGCTGGGGCTGGGAATTACAGAAAGAAAAGGAAAGAAAATGCACTGAGCAGCCAGAGTGAGACTGGGCTGCTCCACCACAAAAGCAAACGCTGCTCCTGGGAGGAAACAAAGTGGTGTCAATAGCTGAATTAGCAACACCACCTTTAGAGCTTTTCTTTGTGTTTGTATGTAAATCAGGACTAAACAAACACCCCAAAGCAGCTCCACAGGCTGCAATCTAATCTGAACAGAAAGATTGCAAAGGTGCTCTCCATTCATCTGGAAATAGCCAGATATTGAAAACACTAAAATCAGACATAACTACACTGAGAAATGCATTTACCTGCTGGAAGGGAAAAAATCTCAAAGGAAAAGATGGGAGAGAGATTTTTTTCATTTTTTACAATGAAAAAAATCAACTTTTATTGGGTGCTGGAAGTGTGAACATACAGACAGCTGGGATGGTGCACAAGAAAAGCAGTTCTGAAATAAAGAAATGTGGTTTTTAAACCTCTAGCACATCCCATGGCCACCATGTGCACTCTGCTCTGAACTGCAGTGAACACAGCCAGCCAAGCTAATGCACAATTCCAAAGTTAATCGTTTGTCTTGGGCCATATAATCAGCACAGCATTACAACTCCAACAAATGAAGCCACTAATAACTTGTATTAAAGAAGTCAAGGTGTTAATTCACTGCCAGGTCCAGCAGCAGGAAGCTCGGAGCCCAAGCAGCACAAAGCACTCAGCCCTCGTGCAGAACTCAAATTAATTTCCTCTATTACTGCAGGCACTGGATGGAACCCAGCAGTGCCAGCCCAAAGGCTCTGGCTCCAGAAGCCTCCTGAGGATGAGGATGATGATGATGAGGGCTGATGCCTCTCCCCTGGCCTGGGCACAAGGATTCACCCCAAGGCAACCAGCACAGCCAGTTCTGTCCAGACCCACTGCAAACAGGAGGATTCTCTGAGCTACCAGAAATGCACAAACTGGCAGGGAACCTTCCAAAACAGAAAAATGACCAGAAGTCATTCGGAGAATTTGTAAAAAACATGGTTTGACCGTTTAGAGAGCTCATGATTTACATCAGCTTCCTTTCACCGAAGAGAATCTTCTCAGAAAGGCTTTAACACTTGCATGAACTTGGTTCTGCAAACTGCCTGTCTTTGGGGAAGCGGGAGTGTTGGACATTGAGCAGTCCAATGAGGAGCTCTGCCTCTCTGTGACACACAGGTTAGGGGCAGAAGCCCTTGGATCAACACTGAAGCCCACATTGCACCTGTCTGCAGCTCTGGCTGTGCCATCTCCCTGGGAACCTGCCCCCAAAAGCCCCAGAGCTCCCTGAGTGCTCAGTTCCTTGGGAAAGTGCAATGAAATATTCATGCACTGGCACCAGCAGCACTGACAAATCCAAAGGCATTTCCCAGCACTTGAACTGGTGCAAGCTGCAGCACTCGTCCCACAAGTGCTTCCCAAGGAGCACAGCAGAAATCCATCTGCAATGGGAGGCAGCATCAGCTCCAATTTCAATATTTACTGTGCCTGCTGCAATCGCAGCCCTGCTCCAGATGTGCTCCCAGCTGTTTGTTTTCCTGGCCCAGTCTTTGGTAACAAACAGCCCCTTGCTTTAATCACCTCCAGATCAGAGACTGAGGGTGATATTTCACCACAGTTAATGGAATTTTGCAGCTGAAAGGCCCAAAGCAGCTCAAACCTCCCAGAGTTCGTGTTCTGAGGGTGCAGCAGAGCCCCACCAGAAATCAGGGGGCACTTTTCAGGAATTTCCTCCCAAATCTGCCCCAGCTCAGGGAGGGCAGCCCTAAATCCCAGCCCAGGCTGGTGCTCACCACCCTGGATCAAGAGCCCAGCACAGGCAGAGGCAATTCCTGGGTTTGGGAATATCAACATGGGAAGCACCAGAACCCCCCAGAACAGGAAAACTGGCACCAAATGGCATCTCCCCTCCTGAAAACACCCTTTCCATCCTCTCAGCCACAGGCAGTGCACAAATCTCCCCAGGACAGCTCCTGCAGCCCTGCTGCCATCCCCCAGCTGCTGCTGCTGCAGCCTCTGGGGTCACACATATCAAAGCACCCAATTGCCTTTGCTTTTCTTGCCTCCCTTTTTTTTTTTTTTTTAAACACGAGGAATATGAAAGCACCCGCTGAAGCTGGTCCTTGTTAGCAGAGCCATTTTCATCTCTTTAAACTCAAAGAGAGCAATTCCCTTGAAAACTGTCACAGCATTTTCCCAATCCATAAAGAGGAAGTTCAACAGCCTCGGGTCACTAATCGCAGATACAGAGCATAAATTATCTCTTTCTATTGCACAGCACTGAAACATACACATTCTTTTATCTTACTTATGTGATTCTCCCCATAAACTGAACCTTTTAGACGTGTTTGTAGTCTGAAAAGGATGTTTTACAAATAAAAGGGAAGCACTTTGCTGTTTACACAGCATTCCTTCCGTGGGGTATATTAATATCACATCCAGGTGGGTGGACAAGAATTGCTTTACACAACAACACAACCTGGGTGTTTTCCCAAAGGAAAAACTTCATCTGAAGTTTAAGAGTTGCTCAGCACAGGTTTCTTGGTCTTAATAATTTTGCATCGCTTTTAACCTTAAAATGTGCCAACAACCAACTGAAGGGAATATGATTTAAAAACCCCCAGAAGTTCTGCTTAGAAAGCAGAGCAGGATGCTTACACACTACTAATTTAATTAAAGAGTTATTTTCCTTTCAAATACCCTCTAATGGCCCAAAACGAACTGAGGCTGCTTTAAAAATCAATCACTTTAATCAAAACTACAAGTCCAAATTCTCCATGGATTGGTGTTCAGTGATTGCAGTGTCAAAAACGCAGATCCATCACAGCCCTGGCTGCGAGTGCCAGGCAGGGACCCGTCCCCAGAGGTGACACCGGGGGACAAACCCAGCCTGAGAGGCTCTGAAGCTCTGCCAGGCACAAGGTGGAGCTGACTGAAGGCTTTCCCTAAGTGGCTCCATCAGTCCCTGCTGAGTAAAAGGGAGATTGTGCCTTTCCTGCCACTCACGTACCCAAAAAAGGGAGATTTTGCCTTTCCTGACACTCACGTACCCAAAAAAGGGAGATTTTGCCTTTCCTGCCACTCAGGCACTCAAAAAAGGGAGATTCTGCATTTCCTGCCACTCAGATACTCAAAAAAGGGAGATTCTGCTTTTTCTGCCACTCAGGCACAGAACAGGTACCCAAAAAAGGGAGATTTTACCTTTCCTGCCACTCAGGTACCCAAAAAAGGGAGATTTTGCTTTTCCTGCCCCTCAGGCACAGAACAGGTACTCAAAATAGGGAGATTTTGCTTTTCCTGCCATTGAGGTACAGAATAGGTACGCAAAAAACGGAGATTTTACCTTTCCTGCCACTCAGGTACCCAAAAAAAGGGAAACTCTGCCTTTCCTGCCCCGCAGGCACAGAGCAGGGGCTCAGAGAGCATCCACACCTTTGCCCTCCGTGCTCCTCTGTCCCTCTCGGGCTGTGCCTTTATCCCACAGCAGCAATAACAGCATCACCCCCACCCCACAGAGCCATCCCAGCACATCCCTGGGGGTGGGACCCCCTCTGGAACCCAGTGACATTTCACATCCCTCAAGGAAACCCTCCGGAAAGCAGGAAAACAAATTCCTGTAATGAATTATCCTCAGCAGCTCAGCAAGCATAACAATGTGCCTTTGGAGGCCGAGCAGAGCCACGAGAAATCTGACAGTGCTCAAGGAGCCCCAAATGACCAGAGAGGAAATTTCGACTTCAATAATCCTAAAGGTCAGAAGCATTATTAAACATGACAGATGCTCTCACTATTCAACACCAGAGGACACGGCTACATTTATCCTAACTCCATTTTCTCTTGCTACATAAAACCCAGCTAATGTACAATTTGATACTTTTTTTCCCCCCTAAAAGCCAGAGATAACATTTTTTTTCTGGGTATTTTCCAGCTGGCACACAATGATTTATTTAGCACTCAATTATCTCAGCACAGGTGTAGGAAACAGGTTTACCTTGGGTAAGGGGGAGGAAACAAGGCAAGAGAAAGGTAAAATGGAAAGCTAAAGGTGCTGAAGACATGATGCCATGACAAAAGGCTTACTGAAATTATAAATATCAGCCCAGGGAAACAGCCCAGGAACCTTTCCTGGGGGAATAATCCTCCACTGCTCCTGTGCCAACAAGCCAGCCATGAGAATTCCAACTGCTGGATGCCAACTGGGGCAAAAACTAACAGGGCAATCACATTAAAAAGGAAAAAAAAAATCAAAACAACCCCCTGTGGATTATTCTGTGGGGGTTTTTGTTTGTTTTGGTGTTTTGTATATTTGTTTGGGGTTTTTTTGTGTAGTCCCTAAATTGTAAGGGTTGGATTGCAGAGATCCAGGCCATATGGAAGGAACGGAGGCAGAGCTGGATTTGAGCCCTCAAAAACACACATATAGCCTTAAATTCCAGCTGTTAATCCTCCCTGTGAACAATGCTGCCATCTGCTTTACACCCCCAAACACGAGCACTGCCTCTCCAAAGGACCATGGTGGAATTGTGACATAACTCTGCAGCTCTGGAGGAATTCATTCACTTGCACTGGTGCATTACCCTGCCAAGGCTATCAGAAAAACAACCCCAAAATCCCACAAAAATGTTAAATATTGGTTAATTGACAAAATAATGGCACTGATGAAATGACACATCTGAGCCAGGTCTGAACACAGCATCTCCACACAGCCCTGAGCACCAAAATCTGCTGGGTTAGCAGCTCAGAATGGATGATCCTGCTCCTGCTTGCTTCCCAAGATGTACAACAGAATAAAAGGATGTGGCTCCATATTTCAGCCGAGTCCAGCAAAAGCCCAGTGCCCATAAATCCACAGAGCAGCCCCGTGCCTCAGCTCTGAGCTCACCTGAGAGACGCTGCAAATCCCCTGCTAATTTAACAGCTGAAAGCAGCACTTAGACAACAGCCTGCCACACAAAAAGGATTTATTTTTACACAGATGTGACAAGCCCAAACCTCACTGTGCAGCACAGCTTAGGATCTGTGTGAGAATTCAAAGTGGCATCTGGGTAATAGCGACCAAAAAAAAAAAAAAATACACAGAGAAGCATTGTAAAAAGGAGGGGAATTATCAAAATGGATTCATATGCATCTGGAATGATTTTAATACAAAACACCCAGCAAATCTCCCTGTGCTGCTGACAAATCACCAGCTGAGGTAAATCCCAGATAATGAAACATTGTAAGGAAGGCTCTATTTAATAATTTAGCCCCTGTCAAGGAGTTTGTATTGATTCTTGTTTCCAGCACAGGCGGAGAATGTTATCTGCAGCCTCACGGCTCAGTGACAGCATCAGAGGATTTAATCACTGAGCAGCCCTGCCCTGCAATCCCCAAGTGTCACCTCCACCCCTGTCTGCACCCACATTCCCACCCCGCGCTGCCCCACTGCAGCCACAGCAGCACCTCCATCTGCCGCACATTACACAGAAAAGCCAATCTCATTTGCAGGCTAAATTTTTGATTTTAAATAATTCAGTGTCCCTTCAAAGGCCTCATTTGTCTGGCTCCCATCAGCAAGGCTGCTCTGGCCCTTCACATCACTGTGAGCTGCTCCAGCCTCGCCTTGGAAAGGTTTAGCAGTGATCTGGAGGAAGCAGAAAATCTTTTTTTGCCTTTTTTTGGCCTTAGAAATAGCGATGGATGTGGAGAAGCAGGGGGAAAAAAAAATCTGTATTAATCAGCATTTTTTCCACACCAAAAAGGAAAGGTCACGCTGCCTCGGAACTGGCCAGGAAAAATTTGCCACAAATTAATTCAGCTGCAGTTCAGGAACAGAACATCAATTCATCTGCAAACAGAATGAGGCTTTTAAATACATAAATGCTTGTGGCTACAGAAACCTCACCCAGATATTTGCAGGCAAAAACCCCAGCTCCTGTAACAGTGCAGAGAATAACAGATGTAAATTTAACATGCTTGCTAAAATGCAAGGCCATATGCAGGAGGAATGCAAAGGAGAGGAAGCATGAACTATATAATTTGGAAAAAACAAATTTCTTGTGATTTTCCCCCTCCTTTATTCCAGGTGAGGTGCAATCCTTTCCATTTTCTAATCCTTGGGATGGGAGCAAAGCAGTCCCAGGGGCCCAGGCAGCCAAGGTCATCACAGCCAGATTTTCTATTATAGGGCACTAGCAGCATTTCACAACTGTCTTTTTATGCACTTCTGCCTTTCCATGCAGACTATAAATTGTTACAAGGCCCTGGGGCAATCCAGCTGTACACTCCATTCAAATCAGGCTTCAAGGAGAAAGCTCCACAGTCAAGATGCTTCAATCAAGTAAACACACAGGCACAAAGGGCAACTGCATCACAATTAATAACGTTTCCTTTTGTGTGGCAAATTCAGCGTTTTCCCGGTGTAAAGTTTCCCTCTGATGCTCCCATTCAGAGTGTGGCCATTAGCATTTTAAATGTGACATCAAATTAAGGCAGGATGCAGAAAGCACAAACAGGCTGCCGAAATCCATCTGCTGGTGGTGTTCTGGGTCCCCGTGGAACACAGGAAAACCTTAAAAAGGCAATTTGGGCTCATTTATCCAAGCTGGAAACTCGCACCAGGAAAGGTCTGAACGGCAGGATGGGAGGGCAGGTCTGCAGCTCTGCTGTGTTCGGAGGAATGCAGAAATAAATGAGTGTAATTGCAGCAATGAGCTGCTCTCAGCTCCCACAGAGCCTGCAGCAGCTGCCTCTGCTCTGGCACTGCTCACTCACTCACCCCGTGCCTCTGCTGCCTCCTGCTCCTCCTCTGCCTTCACCTGCACCTGCTGGGCCAGGGAAAATGCACATCAGCTGCTTGGGTGAGAGTGCCAGGGCTGCTGTGCCGGTGTCCCCTTCCCCTCCAGGCTGAGCTGGGGCTGCTGGTGCCAGCAGGGCCACCTGAGCTCACCCAAACCAGCACAGAGCTCACCTGAGCTCACCCAGGACCATTCCCAAACCATTCCCAAAGCAGCACACCCACCAGAGCTCACCTGAGCTGCTCCAGGGTCCTTCCCAAACCAGCAGAGCCACCTGAGCTGTTCCAGGACCATTCCCAAACCAGCACACCCATCAGAGCTCACTTGAGCTCCAGGACCATTCCTAAACCAGCACAGAGCTCACCTGAACTGTTCCAGAACATTCCCAAACCAGCACAGAGCTCACCTGAGCTGCTCCAGAACATTCCCAAACCAGCACAGAGCTCACCTGAGCTGCTCCAGAACATTCCCAAACCAGCACAGAGCTCACCTGAGCTCCAGGACCATTCCCAAACCAGCAGAGCCTCCCTGGCCCAGCTCAGCTCCCAGGCAATCCCACCTTGTGCTCCTGCCCCTCTCCCAAACACCAAAATTCAGTGAACTTCTCCCACTCTGATCTCTGCAGCAGATAAAGCCCTTTTTTTTCCCACAGACATGGCTCTGCACTACTTTTGATATTTAAATTGAGCCTTAATCAAAGCTGGATCCGCATGGGTTTACAGGCACTACATAATTAATACATTCATATCTGAAATGTAATTACTGCTGTTGCATCATATATTTAAAGCCAACAGCTGGCTATTCAGGTGAGGAAGACACTTTGATTGGGATAAAACAATGCTGTAAGCAACACTGCAGGGTTTTATTGCTCACAACCACTCTGAGGCAACTTCACAGGGACAGGAGAGCTGGGGACCCTTGCCCTGTGCACAGAGAGCTTTGCTGAGATCCTGATGGATTCACTGGGATATTCCTGCTGGATTCCCCATCACAGCATGCTCCCTCAAACAGGTTTAATTTCTGTATCTGGGGTGTGGGGTTATAAAGTGTCCCTTAACCAACTGGGTGCACACAGGAACTGGATTTCTGCACATTTATTGGATTTTCTCACACCAGTCACTCAGCTGAGTTTTAATTGTGTGTTTTCATCAGCCAGAAGTAATCACAATCAACATTTTAATTAAGATAAAGGGAATGGACAGAATTTTAGGACTTGCTAACCACAAACAAAAAGATAAAAGGAAATTTCACTGTTTATAATTCTTTGTATTACAATCACTGTAAACTACAAAAGAAACACATTAAATACTAGTATTTGATTAAAAAACCCTTTAGCTCTGAAGCCATACCCTCAGCCTGAAGAAAATACAAATCTATTTTTTCAAATGGCCTGATCTGTAAGGAAATTCAGTGAGAATTTCCACTCTCAAAACACAGCACTGTCCAACTGAAAGAGAATTTTGGACAGGAGGACTCGTTTCCTTTTGGGGTGGAAGGAGGCAGCAGAAGGTGCAGGCTGTGAATGGCACACAGGGCTGGCAGAGCAGACCCTTGGCCATTTCCCCCAGAAATTCCAGGTGCCACTCCTGTGCCAGCCCCGCTCTGCTGCCTGGGCTCTGAGCAGGCATCCGCAGCCCCACGGAGCATTTAAGGAACACTTTGTCAAGCCTGGGGGTTTTTAACGTGTTTGACTTGTGCCAAATGAGAATGAAGGAAAGCATGCTTCCCTAAGCTGCTGATGAATAGGAAATGGGCATTTCTGACAGCAGCAGGCTGCTGTGGGAACAACTGCACTGTTCAAAATGCACCGGTGCTGCTGCAGAGTGAAGGGAAACGAGCAGATTGACATCCAGGAGACAATTCCTGATGTAAACAACCTGAACGTTTTCCACAGGAAAAAATAATCAGAGAAACTTATGTTTTTTTAATGCAGCAGAGCATTTACTGTTCCATTTTATTGATTTGCCTGTGTAATTTAAAGCCCAAGCTGTAAGATTGTTCTGGAACAAAAACACCCGGAGCAAGCAAAGCCTGAATCCCAAGCTAAGGATCCCACTCTCACCATCCTCAAAACAACATTTTCCTCCTTAAAGCTGCTCAGCACGCAGTGCCAGGAAAGTATAAAGTCACATTTCTCTGCCCCTTCCCAGGCTTTCTCCACCTTCCCAATTACATTTTGCTGTTTCCCTTTTTTTAAAAACAATATTTTTAAAGTAACTGACACTGTAAGCTGGATAGGACAGGCTTAAACTGGGAAAGAAGTGCTCCCCAAGGGAAAAACAAGGTAGGAAAGTTGCTTTAAAGCCAATCTTGACCTTGCATAATCCCGATTTCCAGGGGACCACTTGAACCCAAGCACTGGCTCAGCTGCCCCGAGAGGAGGGAGAGCAAATATTGAACACCAGCAATGAAGGGGAGCTGATAACCAATAAAAACATCTAAGGCAATAGACCAAACTCAGATTGAATCCTGCCTCACCACAGCTTGCTCCTAATCAAAGTCCTCAAGAATAATCTGGTCTTGAATCCTGAAAGAGGACAGCATTAATCCAAAGAAAATGAACTAGCACCAAAAAGAGATTAATAAAATGTTCTGGGACACAGACAGCACAGAATAACCCAATCAGCAGAGAAAAAAATCATACACTGCCTTTTTTTAAAAATCCAGACAACTATCACATACTCTTCAGAGGGACAACAGCAATTTCACTCTTAAAATGTTTGAAGCTCAATAATTCACACTGGTGAAGTGAAGCCAACAAAGAAAAGCATTTATGGATATGATACCTCCCCACCTGCCCTGCCACCCCATCCTTCTGTGAGGACAGGAAAAGGAAACTGCACTGGTACCAGCCAACACTCACACATTTCAGTGCTGGAGGGCAGAAATAAACCAGAGGATTCCCAGAGAACTCCACAAAGTTCTGCAAAATTCCAAACAAAACCTGAACCACAACAGCGATCTTGGTGCAGCAAGGACATCCTGATTTTCACTGGGTCATCTGTAACTCCCTCTCATTTTATTAAATATAACTTTATGTTCCTGTTTTATCAGTAAAACACCCCCATAATTCCTGTCCTCACACTGCACCTAGCACAGGGGAAGCATAAGGTAAGGCTCACACACTCAGCCAGAAACTTTTATTTTGTGACAACCAACACATAATGTATTTAATTAGTGGGCGACATTTCAAAGCTGTTGACTTTAACTTTCCTGCTTCACTTGACATATTTAGCTGAAGGCAAAACAAGGCTGTTTTGCTGTTGGTATCTCACACCAGAAGAGAAATCAAGTGTCCTTTCCACTGCTCATCCTCCCTCTCCCCAACAGGAAAATCAGCAGCCACACACACACTGGGGATTTCGTTCTGCTGGTATAATCAGCACCAAGAGGGTTTTGGTTTTGTCATTTATACAAGTTCCTTTTATGCCTTATGTCAGTGAGAAAAATTAAATTAACAGAGAAATTCGAGAACTCTGAGCAGGCAAAAGTAAACATAGAACAGAGACACTGTTTCCATGTCAAAAATTATGCACAATTGCCAGCAGCCCTGGTGCCAAGTCCTTTGTGTGCTGAAAACAAGAGTGAAGAGAAACCACTTCCAAACCATCCAAAGGTACTAAAGCTGCAATTCCCTGAGCTGAAATGAGTGGCCCAGCCCCAGAGGCTGCAGCTTTTGTTCACCCCCTGAGCAATTCCTGCAGCTCAGCAGCACCCACAGGACTGGAACCAGGCAGACCCAAAGGGCCCAGGGCTCTGCAAACCCAGGGACTCCCCAAAAACAGGGGGAGCAAAGAGGGAACAAACCCACAGGTGCCAAGCACCGGCAGGACAGCAGCACTGAGGAACACCCCAAATTGTCACAGAATAACTGGAAAAGCCTGGAAGGAATGAAGGCAGGTTTATTCTGATAGCAGCAGCCTGGGTGATCTATGGCTGTGGACAATACATTGATAAGGAGAGTTTATTATCTGCTCAGGACTCAATACAGCAATGAGGAGCAGCAGAAACAAACTCCCAGAGGTGTCCAAATCTCCTGCCCACAGAACTGTGCCAGGTGCCAAGCCTGTGCCCTGGCTGTGAGCAGGAGATTTGGGCACCTCTGGGAGGGGGACGGGGGGACAGGCTGAACCTCCAGGGCTGCAGTCACACAGAAAGGGGCAAACCCTGCTCTGATCAGTTCCTGCTCAGCTCCCTGACTCTCACTGCTAGGGAATGAAGTGCTAACAGTCCTTCCATGTTATTTTCTGTTCCTCCCCACTGAACTGGCCGCCCTGGTGGGTGTCCCCCTGCCCATGGGCAGCAGAGATGCACAGGGTGCCAGGGCTCTGCCTCACCCCAGAGCTGCGCTGGACAAGGCACAGCCAAACTGCCCTTCCCGAGCCCCAGTTTGCCCACAACACAACTCAAAGCCCAGGTTTGTGTTCAGCTGAACACGCCAGGGATCTCGGCCCGAGCTGCTGGGGCTGCCCCAAAGACAGAGCTGGGGTTTAGCAAAAACCAGCTCTGGGTTCAGAGGGTAAAGCCTCACTCAGAGCTGCATGGAGGGATCCAGGCTAAGGAACATCCCCACCCTGGAGCCTGGGGCAGGGGAAAGGAGGAGAGCTGAAAATGTTCCTTACCAGTTTGAAGTCTTGAATGCTGCAGATGAAATAGGGCGTGTTCGGCCGGCGGCTTTCAATATAAACGCAATCTTTGAAAACACAAGATTTTACAATAATGGGCATTAACTTCTGTGCCTCCAAGAAACAGCATAACAACAGGATACATTCAAATACAGCTTAAACTCTGAAAGAACCACCATTGCATTTGCATATTGTGTAATTTATTCTGAGTGTGATCTAAAAATAGGAACTATTTATGATGATAAATAAGGGAATTTACTGCATCAAAATTAACTTTGATTTGAATAGACATTTTGCTAGGAAAACAAAAAGGAATTTAAAGACCACTCTGGATTGAGTTAATAACAATGACCAGGTCACAGCCTGTGAACCAGACCAAGACAAGAGAGGAAAGTAATCAGATTTTTCGTGGTCAGCTCGCCATTAAGAACCGAGCACCAACATATTTTCTCTTCTAATTGTGAAGAAAACCAAGGCAACCAATCACAGATGAAACACAGCAAACTTAAATTAGATTTACCTCAGGGAAGGCCTGCGCTTTCTCGAATTGCATTTGACAAGACAGAAACACAGTAATTATTTCTGTTTGCTTTTGACAACCGCGCTCTCCAAGGCTGCTCTAACATAAGGTCTGTTGTGTTCAAAACAGTCTTGGCAATAACTACAACAAAAGCAGTGCCCTCGGAATGAAAACACAGCACGGATGGGAGAGAAGTGCCTGATTAATGATCCTGACCTTGGAGCTCAGCAAGCTCGCACACAGCTTGCTAAACAGAGAGATGCCAACCCCAAAGCCAAGCAAACATTGAAGGGAACGTCCTGGCGACCCCTGTGACACACAGATAAGGAGTGTCGCCTCCAAACACAGCAGGGACAACAAACACCGCTGTCCTGGCAGGGATTTTCCATGGGCTTTTCTGGGTTTCTACAGAAAACCTCCAAAATCCCTGAGTTTCATAAGGCACATTTCAAATCCAGCTCATTTGGGAGCTCCAGCAATTCCAGCACATCCCAGCATCCCCACAGCCCTGGTTATCCCAGATTTCCTGGTTATCAGGAATTAATCCAGCAATTCCAGCACATCCCAGCACTCCCGCAGCCCTGGTTATCCCAGATTTCCTGGTTATCAGGAATTAATCCAGCAATTCCAGCACATCCCCGCAGCCCTGGTTATCCCAGCTTTATCCCACATTTCCTGGCATTCCCAGTGCACGTGGCCAAGGCTGCAGTCCCTGCTCAGGACCAGCTGGGCCATCCGTGCACATCCTGCTCCTCCAGCAGTGAGTGAGGTTCCACACACGCAGCACCACAACTCGCAAGATCTTTATTTTATTTTATTTTTGCTATGCGGGCTGTGCAAGGCTCGTTCCCCAGGGTTTGCTCAGGCAGCAGGCACAGCCAGCAGCCCTGTGAGATGGCTGGCACACAGTGAGGGGCTGTGGCATCTCCTGTGGATAAAATCTCACTCTGGGCTGCACCGAGGGAGGCTCTGCTGGCTGCCTGCCAAGCCCAAAACAATGATGACATCCAGTTACAGGGCTCCAAAGCACCAGGGGCCGGGCAGATAAGAAAAACAAGTTTATCCAGGTGCACAGCAATGCTGGGGATGGCAGGAACTTGGAAGATGCCCCTCAAGGAAAGGAGAATGTTTACAGAGGCACTCACAACAGCCACCCAAAACTCAGACAAGTTCAACATCTGATGTGTTCAGTCACTGAGTTTAGCGATGACAAAACAGCAAATGCTCTGAAAGGAAATTAACAAAAATAAAAATAAAAATAAAAGGGTTTTCCATGAGCTTTGCAGAACAGAGTGAGGAAATGCTGAGTGCCCTGCAGAGCCCCTGCAGTCCCTGCCAGCCTGAGCCAGGAGTGCACTGCTCACTGCCCTATCTCGTGTCAAACGTCCCACTGGAGCTGCAGCATCTCCCTGACACATGGCACACAATCATTCTGCCTTTGGGCTTGTGATCCTCACCAGATGTGCCCTACTTCTGAAGGGTTACATTCATATTCCCACACTAAAAGCTGCTTTTAAATTAGAGCTTCAGTGCATGGATGTAAAAATTCTCTTGGAAATCACCCCAACCAGCTTCATTTTCTGAACCTTTAGCAGCCTAAACGCTGCAGGTTTTGTAGCAACCATCCTCACAATTAAATCCTTTCATGTTTCACCTAATGAGTCAACACTTCCATCATCCAAGGAACAAAGCCACGGGCTCTGTGCACAGCACACACTTCCACAGGGAGGATATTCCTGGAAAGCCTTTGTCAAGGAATTATCCACAATCCCTCCCCATCAGCCTCACCAGCCACAGCTCACTCTGCATGTGTGTACAGACATGTACAAACCCTGAACTCAAGCTGTGGAAGCAGCAGTTGAAGGATGTTTACACTCCTGCATTAAGGAGTATTTACATTGCTCATCCTGGTGCCTGAAATGAAAAGGCTCGGTGGTCCCAGAGCCCTGTGCCAATCCCTGACCTGGCCCCTCCTGCAGAAACTGCTCTGAGCCAGAGCCAGTGGGAGGCCAGGACCCTCCCAGGTGCTCCAGGTTAAATACCAGCACCCCTGAGCACCCCCAGAACAGTTAAATGTGAATAGGGTTAAATACCAGCACCCCCAGAACAGTTGAATGCGAATAGGGTTAATGTCAGCACCCCCAGAACAGCTGAATGTGAATAGGGTTAATGCCAGCAACCCCAGAACAGTTGAATGCGAATAGGGTTAATGCCAGCACCCCTGAGCATCCCCAGAACAGTTAAATGTGAATAGGGTTAATGCCAGCACCCCCAGAACAGTTAAATGTGAATAGGGTTAATGCCAGCACCCCTGAGCACCCCCAGAACAGTTAAATGTGAATAGGGTTAATGCCAGCACCCCCAGAACAGTTGAATGTGATCAGGAGCAGGGTGCCAGCAGCCACAGATCACTAATGAGCAAGAGGTACCTGCCAAAGGATCAGAATCAACATTGACAGCACTCAGTGAGTTTAAAGGCTGAAATGTGAACTTGCCTGCACCCCAGGCTCAGGAGACGTGCCAAAGCTTTGCACACAAAGGTCAGCACTGAGACAAACATGCAGCAGCTTATCCCCACTCACAGGTAGGGGATATTTATCCCCACTCACAGGCAGGGGCTGTGCATCCCCACTCACAGGCAGGAGATATTTATCCCCACTCACAGGCAGGAGATATTTATCCCCACTCACAGGCAGGGGCTGTTTATCCCCACTCACATGTAGGGGCTGTGCATCCCCACTCACAGACAGGAGCTGTGCATCCCCACTCACAGGTAGGGGATATTTATCCCCACTCACAGGCAGGGGCTGTGCATCCCCACTCACAGGCAGGAGCTGTTCATCCCCACTCACAGGTAGGGGCTGTTCATCCCCACTCACAGGCAGGAGCTGTTCATCCCCACTCACAGGCAGGAGATATTTATCCCCACTCACAGGCAGGAGCTGTTTATCCCCACTCACAGGCAGGAGCTGTTCATCCCCACTCACAGGTAGGGGCTGTGCATCCCCACTCACAGGCAGGAGCTGTTTATCCCCACTCACAGGCAGGGGCTGTGCATCCCCACTCACAGGCAGGAGCTATTCATCCCCACTCACAGGCAGGAGATATTTATCCCCACTCACAGGTAGGATCTGTGCATCCCCACTCACAGGCAGGAGATATTTATCCCCACTCACAGGTAGGGGCTGTTCATCCCCACTCACAGGCAGGAGCTGTTCATCCCCACTCACAGGCAGGAGCTGTTCATCCCCACTCACAGGTAGGATCTGTGCATCCCCACTCACAGGCAGGAGATATTTATCCCCACTCACAGGCAGGAGCTGTTCATCCCCACTCACAGGCAGGAGCTGTTCATCCCCACTCACAGGTAGGGGCTGTGCATCCCCACTCACAGGCAGGAGCTGTTCATCCCCACTCACAGGCAGGAGATATTTATCCCCACTCACAGGCAGGAGATATTCATCCCCACTCACAGGCAGGAGATATTCATCCCCACTCACAGGTAGGGGCTGTTCATCCCCACTCACAGGTAGGGGCTGTGCATCCCCACTCACAGGCAGGAGATATTTATCCCCACTCACAGGCAGGATCTGTGCAAGCCTCTCCTCCCCACGAGGCTCACAACACACCATTTGCCAGGCTGATCCTTCAGTGGCTCTTCCTGCTGAGCAGATTTCAGGCAGCACTGCTGGCTCCTTGTCAGGGAACAGGAGCTGGAGCCCTCTCTGCAATAAATGGCTCAACCAATTTACTGTGTTCATTTGAAGCTCACAGGAGTATTCCCAGTGCCTGGACTATAGCTCTTATTTGGCAAATGATTTTATTATAAACCGGTATCATAGTGAATCCATTTTCTTTAAGGGGTTTTGCTGCTGTTTAATGGACTGTCAGTATAATTTAGATTTCATCTATTTAAACTCATTCAAGCCTGGCTCCTGATTGTACAATAAATGGAACATATTTCTATTCAACAAAATTAATGACAGCTAATTGTACTCTGCAGTTCCCAATTTCATAAAAGCAACTGTTCTGCAGCTCAGGCCCCCAGCTACATCATTTCCCACAGCAATTATTTTCCTGCACTTTTCAAGCATGTCCACAACACTGCACAGCTCTCCTTGCAAGGTGCACCCACACATGCTTCATTAAGAGATCTGTACAAATAAACACCTTTTCACACCGAGCTGTGCCCCAGAAATGCCCCACTGCCAGCAAAGACCCTGTGGCTGCTCAGCCCTCACCTCCTGCCAGGGCTCCTCCTGCCTTGGAGTTGTTTTTTCAATTAAACACATGAAAAGGGAGGAGGGGTGGGAACAAGAATCCAGGCTGATAAAAGAAATTCATTAAATAACCAGTTAGTCTGAAACTCCTCCCCTAGCACAGATAAGCTTTGCTGCACGCATGCCACCCCTAACAGGCTTTTCCTGCCCTTTTAGGGCCACAGGAAAACTTTGCTGGAGGTGCCAGACTTGCCCTCAGTGATGTCCCACAAATCCCCTTGGGAAATCCCACCTGTCCCAAAGCTCTTCATGGCCAGTGTGGGGGACACAGGGACAAACAGCACCAAAACTGCACCACAGGCCTGCAGGACATCACTGATTTATTCTGAACAGCCTCAAGCACACCAGGAGAGCTCAGAGAGACAACTCTGCTGCTCCCAAGGCCACCACAAACACCAAAGTGGCTCCTTAGCTCCCCTAAAGTGTGACACCCCTCACCAACATGGGGATGGGCTTTATTGGTGTATCCTCAAGGAGAATAAATGTCAGCATTTCCCATTTCCCTGCTAGTGACCCCTCCCCTCCCCTTGCTGGTCAGACACAGAGCACAGCCCCGGGCACAGACATGTCCAGAGGAGGAAAATCAGACTTTTGTGACACTGATGAGCAGCTGCCCTCCCCTGCCTGGCTCCCGCAGGCATTCCAGCATTTCCCCTGCCTCAGCCCCTGCTGAAGGGCTGTTTGTGCAGCCACTGATGTCACTGCAGGAACAGAGCCCCACAAATCCCTTTAATTCCTGCAGATCCCTTTAAATGGCTCTACGCAGGCAGAGCAAGCAATGCTGTCCCCAGTGCAGGTGACGGTCACCTGCTCTGCCAGGCTCCCAACCAGATTTAACCCAGCACTCCAGGCGCCACCACAGCACCACAACATCCTCAGCACTGATCCTGTGGCTTCAATTCAATCCCAGCCCTTCCTGAGGTGGATTTTGGCAGAAGCCAGGGACATAGAAGGGATCAGTCTGCATGGGAAATGGAAGAAAAATCAGCAATAAATTATCTAACTGAAATCCAAGAGGAGGAAAAAAAAACTCTGCTTTAACACAACTCTCTTTCATTGGCATCTCCCTGGGCTAAGGCAGCCTAAAGCAAATTTGAATTTGTGCAACAGAAATTAATGCTACTCCAACAGGCAGTGTGACAACAGCAAGGTGAGAACTGCAAGGGAAAGAAGGAGGAAAACCCCAGAGAGCAGATTTGGAAGGAAATGGGAGGGAGGGTGTGGAGACTGAGAGGACAGATGGGGAACTGGGCCAACAAGCTTTTAGGCTAGGCCTGTGTGATTTCCAGCAAAGTAGAGAAGATTAATTGCACAGTGTTGTCTAAGCCCTACTCAATTCTTTTTAATACATTATTTAAAGCTGTGCAGCATTCATTATATCTATGCAAATTAATAAGAGCAGTATTTACATGGTAACAATACAGTGAAACCTTTCCCTTGAAAAAAACTCAATGATCTTGATTATCTGTTTATTTACAGTTTATTTGCTATTACTCCAATACAGCTGCTGAGCTCAGCATAGGGAAAAAAGCAGAATTAAGTGCTGGATTAAGTACTCTACAGCAATGGGGTAAACACAGAATGAGATTTCAACCAAGAAATGCAGACCTTGAACTTTCATCCACGTCAGATGAGAGCACTTAAGAGAAAGAATCAAATGATTGGAAAGGATTTCCCCTCCTTAAAGGCCAGAAGATGTAAGCTGAAGATGGCTATCCCTTCTGCACACACCTTTAATTTTCATCTCTGTAATCCTTGCTGTGTCTCATTAATTTAAACTCTCTAATCTCTCTTAAAATTTCTGTAATTTTCACCCTTAACCACAACTACATCTCCCTGTATGGAAGGAGCTGGAAGAGCTCCTTCTGCAATGGATGCTCACAATGGTTTAGAAAACCTCCAGCACAGGGATGTGGAGTCAAGATCTCACTCCTGACAAGAAATTCCCTTTAAAATCTAATTTAAAATGGGTATATTCAGTTCAGGTCCCAGCCATGCTCAGGTCCCTCCTGGGCTGAGCTCATGTTTGTTCTCTTCACTCTCAGCAGTTTTCAAGTTGAGTTTTCCAACAGCACAAAGAGCCAACACAACAGAAAAGTTTCAATGCCAGGGTAAATCTCTTATGCTGATTACTATTAACAAAATGTAAAATTTCATATGCAGGGGTTTAAGTTACAGAACTGCTACAAAATATCCCCATTATCACCAACAGAATGGCTCTCCTTGCTCTTTCCTTGGACAACCTCCTCCAGATCAGCCACAGCCGCTGCTCCATCCTCCTACAGAATAAAACTGACACCACAAACTGATTTCCCATCTTCATTTTAAGCAAACCCTTTTTGCAATAAAGCCAGTGTATCACATTGTACTCCTGGGCCCACACAACAGCTGTTCTCAACAGATTCTGAATTATTTTTCATCCTCTGACACTGAAAATAAGATTGCCACCAAAGCTGACGCTTCCGCAGGCTCCCAGCTGCCCCTGCTGGAAAACAAATATTCCTGACACCATGGCAAAGGCAGCTCCTTTGCGGTGATGGATGAAATGAGCTGAACTGAAGCTGAGGCTGTTCTGACTCACATTGGTCCAGCTAAGAGCAAACCAGAGCGCTCAGGGCTCCTGTGGGAGGAGGAGGAGGATGGAGCTCAGCACGTGCTGATACAGCCAGGAGCTTTCCATGCACACCCACACGTGTCTGCAAGGGCAAGGCTGCAGCCTCCCCAGGATGGGGTAATTCCAGCTCCCAGGAGCACATTGAGCCCTTAGGACAGGGGTAATTCCAGCTCCCAGGAGCACATTGAGCCCCCCAGGATGGGGTAATTCCAGCTCCCAGGAGCAGCCCCCAGGACAGGGGTAATTCCAGTTCCCAGGAGCACATTGAGCCCTTAGGACAGGGGTAATTCCAGCTCCCAGGAGCACACTGAGCCCCCAGGATGGGGTAATTCCAGCTCCCAGGAGCAGCCCCCAGGACAGGGGTAATTCCAGTTCCCAGGAGCACACTGAGCATCCCTGGGCCACCAGAGCCAGCACCAAAAGAGACTGATGTAACTTTAGGATGATGTAACTTTAGGATGACGTAACTTTAGGATGACGTAATTTTACAATTATATAACTTTAGGATGATGCAATTTTAGGATGATGTAACTTTACAATGATATAATTTTAGGATGATGTAACTTCACCATGATATAACTTTAGGCTGCCCCTTACCTCCAGGCCTGTAGACCACGTCATCCTCGGTGATGAAGGACGTGATCTCGCCGTTGTCGGTCCTCTCGTAGCGCGACTTCTTCTTGGGCGGCTTCTTCTTGCTCTTCTTGGCCGACTCCTCGGTGGTGGCACTGTTGTTGTCGTTGTCCTCGTCCTCGCTGTGCTCGCTCTCGGCGTAGTTCTTGGCGCCGCCCTCGAGGGTGCAGCTGCGCCGGGGCCGCGAGCTCTCGCTCTCGCGCGCCTTGTCCCGCTTGTCGCGCTCCTTGTCCCGCTCCCGGTCCCTGTCCCTGTCCTTCTCCTTCTCTTTGTCCTTCTCCTTGTCCGCCGTCATGATTCGCCACGTGCCTTCTTCTGTCCTCTCACGGCTGGGCCTCCGTGAAAGGTAGACAGTGAGCCTGGGCTTCAGTCTTCTGAATTTCTCACTCAAAGCCAGGAAAAATTCAACCACTCCAGCAACCCCGGCGTTTCAAAAAGGAGCTTCAGGAGGCGAGGGGAGACAAAGAGGGGAAAAGCCCATGTTAGTATTCCAAATTCCTTCAATTCCTTAAGATAAAAATTAAAACCGAACAAAACCCCACATCCTAAAGCAATTGGTGTGGAAAGCACAAACAGTACAATACAAAGCCTTTTGAAGACTTCCAGACACTGAAGTTACCGTTTCTGTGAAATGTTTGAAGCTACCTCCATCCTCAAAAATGATCCCTCAATTCCTTAAAAAAATTCTTTAGCTCGCTGCAGACACGTAATAACTCCTGTGATGGGCAGCGCCCACTGAGAACAGGCACCACTTCACAGCTGGAGCTAACAGGGAGCGTGCCAGTGCCAAAAACAAACCCCATAAAACATTTAAGAGAGGACAAGTGCAGAGAGGAAGAGTCTCCAGCTCTCCTCTGGAAGCAAATGAGGGAGTTCAGCAAATGGCAGTGCTGTTTCACATCTCAGCACCACTCACAAGCCATGCCCTACAAAGCTGGTACAGGGTAAGGGATGCCATCTGCCACTTCCAGGGCAATCTGTTAGCAAGTCCTGCCCCTACCCTGCTTTGCCAAAAATAGAGCTAACCTGTAATCCACAGATTACAGGAATTAATTAATTGAAACCAAACCAAACCACAGTAGTTACAACAGCACTAACGAAATCTGCTTTTCCATATATAAAAACAGGACCTGTCATGAAAGGAGGATATTTCAAAAAGAAGGCATTCAACTCACAAAGGTAAATTATCTTTTTTTTTTTTCCCTAATTCACCAATAATGCTGAATCTGCCCACATCCAGTTCCTCAGTTTCCAGGAAGCTACTACGTGGTGCAACTCAGAATTAGCCCACAGTGTAGGATGTCTGAAAGGCAGGGACCTGAGAACATTGATTGCTCATGCATTAGGCTTTTGAAACCACATCAGAGAGGGAAAAAGGCTGGTTTGATTTTTGAGAAGTCAGCTGAGGAGTCCCTGATCCCATGCACGGGAAATTCCTTCAGTCCTACACAGGTCTCAGCCCTCAATGTTCCTGTCCCTGCTGCTCCTGGAGCAGAGGGAGCAGCACAGGAGACAAACAGGAGAGACAAACAGAAGAGACAGACAAACAGAAAGGACAAATTGCTGCTGCTGCTGCAGTGAGGCTGTGCCTGGGCTCAGGAAGGAGATGAAGGCAGGTAGGCAATGATGCTGTTTGCTCTGCCCCCAGCAGCTCTGACAGCTCCCAGGGCATGTGATGGAACTGATGGCAGAGGAAAACACCTCAGTGAGCCTGCAGGGATCCAGGACAAACCTCCTACACTTCCAGAGGGAGGGAATTCCCCAGCAGCAGAGCTTGGGGTATTCCTATTGCTGCTCATACAAAAATCACCTCAGGGAAAGGATCACACCCCTCTTGTGGCACAGCTGCAGCACAAGCACCTTCCTTGGACTGGCAAGTGCAAAATGTCCGTTTTTTTCCTTTAAATCATTTCTAATTTAAAAAATCCCCATCAGTCACCATTTCATTATTGAGGATGTAGTAAATGACAGAAGGAGCAGGTTTGAAACCTGGCCAGCTCCAGGGCTTCTCCTTGAAGCCTCAGGATGAGGAGCTAAGAAGGTGCCAACCACCCCACACCTCTAAACTTGAATGCAAAATGATGTTAAAGTTCCTGTCTTAAGGACAAATACAAAAGTTGATCAGTAACTGACAGATAATGCATCCATGTTCATTTTCCCTGCATCTGAAACACTCTGAGCTCCACCTCACATTGTGTAGGTCTCAAGGAGCCAGAGCTGTGCAAACAACTCTGAGAAAGCCACAATTGCAGTGCAGGCTGCTCCTTGCCAAACTTTCCTTTGTGAGTAAATGTCAAGCGCAGCAGTTTGCAGCAGTGGAGCCTGTCCTGAGGCTGGAGCACAGCAAACCCTGTCAGCCTGCTGGTGAAACACTCCACACAAATCCTGCAGCGCTTTTATCACAATTACTATGGGGATCCTTTTCCTGGGTTTGTTTTCTTTGCACAACACAGTTCTGCACAGAGGAGTAACGCTGAATAAACAAACACCACGTTCAGATTATTTCGTTTACTGGAGGGCTGTGCAAGAGGCAGTGTGTGCCACACTTTGCTCAGCCTGCTCAGCTGTGAAATTTCCACTCCAATGGCCATTTCCTCCCAGCTCCCATTTCAGGGATCCCATAAAAAATAATTTTCACAGCCATTGCTTTCCTACATAAATATCTCACATTTCCAAGTCGATTTCACTCCAAATACTCAACTTCAAAAGATTTGGCAGGATTAAATATCACCATGAAGCACTGACTACTTTTGTCTATGTTAAAACGCTCGGGTTTCCAGTGATGAGGAAGCAAGAATTCCCCACCAGGACTTTGGAGAAATCCAGCAGGCACAATTTAACCTTTAACTTCATCTAATAATCCCAAGTGCACAAGTTCATAATCATTATTTTCAACTGATCATTACCCCATATTCACCTGGTTCATTTCCCCACCCACCCCCAGCATTTTAAATCTAGCTCAAATTAAAGTTTCAACCTTTTTTACAGCCACAAAACCCTTCTCACACTCCAGTCCCAGCCTGGAGAGGAGGACTTTGCTGCTCCACAAGTGACCTGCTCACAGTTGTTCTGTCTGGACACCTGGAAAGCCCTGCCAGAGCAAAAGGCACATATAGCACCACTCTGCACATTAAGCACTTAAACCTCTTAGCCAGAATTAAAGAGTCAGGTTTTACAGACAATGTGAAGGCAACTCCACCAGAAATGCTACGAGACTGTAACAACAGGAAGGCATCTGAGAATGCAGGGCAACTAAAAATATGGAGAAGAGCTCCTTTTTCTCATTTAAGCTAGACAGATAAATCTTTTAACAGGATTTGTTTGGTCATGTGTTACCAGTCTTAATAAACACAACAGGACCATTCTTCTGTAAGCCTTTAGTCTCATATTGCCAGATAAAAAGGCACTGTTTGCAGCAAATGCCAGATTAAAGGAACTATGTGCTGCCACTGCTAGAGTTCCTGCCACAGAGCTTTTCTAATTTTGATGTCAAGGGAGAATTTTAACTCAGGTTAAGTGCGAGGGATTAAAAGCCCCCCCCCCCAAAAAAAAAAAAAAAAAAAAAAAAAGGAACAGAGAAAACAGCCCATAAAGGTTTGCCCATATGTTTATAGGGTCTTCAGAACTGCTTTAAGAAAAGCCCTGAGATCATTTGTGAGAAATGACACAAATTAGAATGGAAGCAGAGCTGAACTGCAGGAGGAATCCAGGAGCTCAGAGCAGGGGAATTTGGGAATTTGCACCCAGCCCACCCTGCTGAAGCCCATCAGCTGCAGGGCAGGCACACACCTTTAACCTCCAGCTCTCAGGGGAGACTGGAACATCTGTTATCAACTTTCTCCCACATTCCTCCCCTATCTCTGCCTGCCAGGGCAAACAGGAGCTGCAGATATTGAGGGACAAGGGCATCAAGTGTCATGGGGACATCCCTCAGAATATTCCCACTCCAGGGTCCATCCATCACCTCCACTGCCAGCAACACACCCAGCAGGGCAAACCCAGACACAGCAGGAGGGGAGGGAAAAGGGGGAAAAGTGAGAAAAAAGGAAAAGGGAGTACAGCAAGGGTTTTACCCCACTATTCTTGGACAGTTTTTCACTGTTGGGGTGAGGTGTTACTAAAGACACTCACCCAACTTTGAAATTCCAGATCCTGCTGGGTTTATCTATAGAATTTTCCAACCAATCATCACACACAGAGCCAAAATACAGATCTCTCCCTGCCAGCAGTACACAGACACACACAAAGCATTTTCCCCATAACACTAATGCCCAAGTCAGTAAAAATGTTCATTTTCCTCTGTGCCAATCCTGCTGGTGCAGGAGGTCCCACTGCCTATACTGGAATGCTCAGGGGACAAGTCTGGGACCCTCCTGGGAAAAAAGATTTGCTTAAAAGTCTTAAAAAGCCCTTAGGAGTCTCTCCAGTGATTGATGTGCCCCTTATCAGGTGTCTCCCTTATCTCCTGTTTGGGGTTTATAGCACGAAGCCAGCCCTGGTCACTGTGGGTTCCATTTGACATCCCCAGCCCCTGTGAGCCGTGTCAGCACGTGAACCAAAGGGTGTTTGTTCCCTTTGTGCTCTGTGCCCACCATCCCCAGGGCAGGGGCAGCCCCTGGCAGGTCAGTGCCACTGCAGGACACAGCTCCAGGTGTTTCCCATGACAGGCTGTGACCTCTGCTGCCCCTCTGCTGTTTACCCAACCTGACCTGAGCACAGCAAACACGAGATCTCACGTTTCTGAGCCAGGGCTCAGCTCCCCTGCACATTCCAGGCACGGTGGCATCACCCAGGGCCAGGGGGACACTCTAGACAGGCAGGATGACACCTCAGAGAGGATCCTAAGGCACTTCCTTCAACACAACCCTGATGCTACACAGCTCTAAGGAATGAGAGAAGACGCTACACAACTCAAAGGAACAGGCAAAGCAAGATTTCCCCCAGCACAAACATCCCTGCACTTAATGGAGAACAGTGCCAGGTTATTGCTGTCACTGTGTCTGCAGTCACCCTCTCAAGGAAGAGGGAACTGCCAGGGAAGCCCAGGCAATCCTGAGGATTTTTAAGGAGCCAAGACAGCAAAGCAACGTTTCCCTTTGTGTTATTCTCATGGGCACAGGCAGGACAAGCAGAACAACTTTCTATTTGTGAGAGGTCAGGAATTCAGTGAGGACTGGCAGTGAAATTCTACAGGAGTCAGCTTTGAGCACAGGGCAGACTGAAGGGCTGGGGTGAGGTTTGGGGTGAACATTTCAGCTCCTAGCTCCCCCAGAAATGGATGGGCAATTTCTGCACCACATCCACAACAGTGAAGTGCCACCACCTGCCTTTGGACAGTTTTACACACAGGCTGCCATGAAAGGAATGTCACCCCAAATAAGCCACATCCTCTCTCCACACTGGCTCGAGAGCAACAACATAAAATCAATGCACCCTTAGAAAGACTCTGCACCGCCAGAATTAGCAGATCAATTAGGCAGGCTTTCTGTGCCATTAGTGCCTGGTGAGGAAGGCAGAACAGCAGGGCTGCTGCACACACACAGGGACAGGGCTGCTGCTCAGGTGTCACCTGGCTGTGACACACACACACACACTCAGAGCACTGTGGGCAGGCTCCCCAAACCCAGCTGTGACACACTCAGAGCACTGTGGGCAGGCTCCCCAAACCCAGCTGTGACACACACACACACACACACTCAGAGCACTGTGGGCAGGCTCCCCAAACCCAGCTGTGACACACACACACACACTCACTCAGAGCACTGTGGGCAGGCTCCCCAAACGAGTTTGGGGTGACCCAGGGCAGGGAGAGCCCAGCTGCAGGGCCAGGAGGGCAGCACAGCCCTCACTCCCAGCCCACAGCGCTGATCCAGGCCCTGAAGTGGCTGCTCTGAGCCCCTCCTGTCATCTCAGATCTGCTTTAATGGCCTCTGTACTCACAGCAGACAATAAATATGAGCAGGGTATTTACCCTGCTCTGCAGCCATTCAGCCTTAATGGAAGTGATTACCACAACACAGGGCTGAGTAATGTGGAGCAGCCATCCCATCACACCATTAAAAACCAGAACTTTAAAAAATGACCCTATAATGTGGGATAACTCCCTGCTATACTGCAGGATAACTCCCCTGTTAGGGGAGAACAGGCCCACAGGACCTGCAGAAGCTGCTGTTAAAACAAAAACAATTATCTGGGGAACCTGAAGTCATTTGGAGCCATGAAAACATCTGCATTATGAGGCTGCTTAACAACACTTAAAACAGGGGGGAAAAAAAAAGTTGAACAAAACCATGTTGTTCTACAGCAAATTATTTTGAACAGATAGACAGACTTTGAGAAGCAACAAGGGTAAACCCTGAAAAAGCATGCAGATGGATTTCCTGACAGGCAAGTCTGTGGCAAAAAAAGAGAAGTCTGCAGTATTGTTACTATAATAGGTGAAATAAAAACATTCCAAAGTGCTGTAAATTCAGCTCTGGGAAATACCAACACAGAAATCAAAGCATAAAGAGAAATCCCTGGCACACAGTAACAGCCAAGCCAATGGTAACAGGAAGGAATCCTTCCATGGAACAGAACCACGTGTCCCTCCTAGAACAGCCTGGTTTTATGGCATGTCTGATTATTGAGGCCACCAGGGCATCACCCTTTGCTGCCTGCAGGTCACTTATTTTAAGACAAAAATGAATTCTGCACGACACTGACCACATTCACTTGTGGGTGTTTATAGAACCAGCCCATTGCTGCTCTGCAAGTGCAACTCATCTCCAACTCCCAACTAATTCCTGTTTCCATTCTAAATTTTATTTTGGTGCCTCCATCTCTGGAACATGTCTACAAATATCTACCAAACTGTCCCTCCCTGCATGTTTTTAGCTGAGCTTTTCTCATTTGGATGTTTCATTTTTAAATGGCTGAACACTCAGCTGTCCCCCTGCAATCCTTTCATCCTCCAGAAAGCTCCAAACCATAGTTATTTAAATCACCCCAAAGAGAACTAGATCAGGTTATTTTTGGAAAACCCCTTTGAGCAGGAAAGGCAAAACCTCTGCTCCTCAGCCACACGAGTGTTTTATTTAACTGCAGACACACTTGTGCATCTGAGCTTCTCAAAAGGGAAGAGTAACTGCAGGGTGGGCTCCGCCACGAGCTGCCTGGCCAGACACTCCCAGGGAAACGTGCCTATAATTAAAGCAATTTCTCTCTAAAGAAAGCAGCATCCTGAGATTTAGAGGCTATCTGAAACACTAACTAGAGCCGTGCCCCATAAAATTCCCCAGCAGAGGAAACAAAGCAATCCTGCTCCCAGCCAAAGGGCAGAGGGTGGCACAAGGTTACCAGGATGAGCAGGAGATATTAGGAGGACATTTTTTCTTGCCCACTGTTTTAAACCACCTGATGCATAAGCGTGAGGACAGATGATATTTCTGTCTGGAGAAGCTGCCTTTAATTTCAGCATCGGTCTCATTTCTCCGAGGAGCAGCTTATTTTGGTTAATGACAGAGCAGACGTCAGAGCTGCTGCCCAGCCCAGGGCACAGCCTGGCTGCTCTAATCAGGAGATTAAGTGTGCTTATTCATGTGTGAAATGCAGGCCTGAGCCCTGTCTCACATTAGAGCCTGTTCCTCATCAGCTCAGAGCCTTAACAACTGAGATGGATTCAATTACACCTGCCTTCCTTTCCTGCACGCACAGAAAACACAAATATCCAGTATTTAGAGCAGTAAATCCTCACACACAGAAACACCCAGAATTTAAAGCACTAAAACCCCAAACACAGAAATATCCAGCATTTAAGGCAGTAAAGCCTGGCTGGGCAAGGCTGACCTCTGATCTGTAATCTCTGCTGCACGAGCAGGTTGTGCCACGAGGCAGCAGGAAAATGATTTGAAAAGCAAACAGACACTGTCCTGGGCAAGAAGAGTAAGCACAAACTTGTCAGACATAGGTGCACTGCTGCAAAAGCAGCTGGTCAGCAGCAGAGAGCTCCTCATGCCCCTGGGCTGCTGCTGCAGGGCTCCAAACACGTGTTGAAGGTATTTGCAAAGGGGCTCTGTGTTTCCAGGGATCATATGAGCTCCTGCATGACCTTAAGTGAGAGAAACCAAAGCTGTCAATGTCAGCCTTTGACTTCCAACATATTTTCACCCCAGAACTGCATCTCAGAGTCTCTCACACATCCCTCTGCCCGAGGTGAGCTTCCCAAAGGAGCCCCACGCTGCCCAACCCCACAAAAACCCCAATTTCCAGTGCCCCAAAGCCTCCAATGGCTTCTCTCTGCACTGACTTTCACAGCCTTTTCCCTCTAGTCTGGTTTGCCTTGTCTGCAAGTCAGAAAGGTTCCTTCTAAAAAAAGAGAACATGGTTTCAAAGACAACTGAAAATTCACCTTCTGTGCAGCCACATCACTGCTCCTGGGCTACAACCGAGTTCCTGAGCACATTTTAAGCACTATTTTTAATATTAAGAGTATTTTTTTTTAAGGACCAGCTGTCAGCTCTCACACATTGGGTGTTTCAACTCTATAAAATTATGCTCAAACAGCAACACCTGTGCTACAGCAGTGACACCCCCCCTCCATCAGTGCCCAGCCACCCACTGCAAGGGGCTTCACCACTGGCCTCATCTTCCATGAGAAGAAGAAAAAAATATATTAAAAAATGCTCCGAGTGATTAATCTGCTTCTAATCTACAGCAAGAGGAAATACTTTAACACTGCATGAAATAACTGCTGGCTGTGGTCACGCTTCAGACATTAATGTCATTTCTGCTGGCAGGGCTCTGAACTGCAGGGTGCTCAGGCAGGAGCTGTGGGGCAGCACGAGCTGGATCCTGCATTTGGGCTCATCTTGTAAGCTGCTGAGAGAACAAGGCTGCAGAGTAAGACCTTAAGCCATTAAGCACAGAATAACCAATGCAAATAACCACTAAGCTACACATGAAATGGGTGGCCTCGCTCTTGCTGTGGCACCAGCACACCCCATCACTTGCCACCAGCAAAACCGGCACGTGGCACAGGTCCTGTGGCAGCAGTTTGGGTTTGTGGCCTTGCACACATATAAAATATAAATAAATATAAATAAAATAGGGGGAAAAAAAAGGAAAACCTTCCCAGCTCTCATGATGACACACTAATACTCCATGACACGCAAATGAAGATCACACAAGCCATGTCTCATACTGAAAACACCATCCAAACAGAGGCTATTGTCCTGAAATGAAGCAATATGAAACTCCTGACTCTGTTTTCAAGGTGAAGCTTTAAGGTTAGACACCACTAACAGCTCTGAACAACATTAAATGTTTAATAAAGCAACCTGCAGCCTGCAGTGGAGCAGACACAGACTGAGCAGAGCAGTGTTTGATCCATCTCTGACCAAGGAAACCCTTTCAAAACCTTCTTCATTCCCACAGTAACAAACTGGGGTTACCCTAGCTCCTTGTTCTTCCAAATGAAACCTGTGATCCCTCAGCAGCCAAAGACAGCAAAACAAATCACATGATTTATTAGGGGCGTGATGCACTGAAGTGTTTTTCCCTGTAAAAGCTCAGCTTTGAAGGCTCCTGCCTGCGAAGTTCCCATCCCTGCACATGAACAGGAGCAGCTGAAGAACAGCACTGAGGATGCCCTGGGCTCTCAAACACAAACCCCATCAGGGCCGACTCCAGAGCCACTTCCAAAGCCCCACAGGAAAATCCACTGGTGCCAGCTGCCCAAGCAAGTGGGAGCTGATGAAACGCAGGCAGCACTGAGGGATCAGGCAGCCGATCCTGCCTCCTCCAGCCTCTCCCCCGAGATAACACACACAGCTCTGCTCACATTCATTACCCTGACTGCTCCTCACATACGCTGATCTGGCCTTTGAATCGGAATGAACTTGGCTACAAGTGACATTTCAGAGCTGTTCTCAAAGTTATCTGCTGCTTTTTATTCAAAACATGAAATAAGAAGTAACGTAGAGCATTTTAGTATCTAATGGTATGGATAAGACCAAGAAAAGAGAAACTTTCAGAAGGGTATTTCTCAAGCTCTCAGCCCAACAGCCAAATGAGAAACTTTTCATTATTTCCCACTAGTGCTGTGTGTATTATTTCTTTGTCCATGCTTCCCCGACAGGGACAACTCCACACCCGCTGCTCAGTTTTAAATAAACCCTCCCATAACAGCCTTTCTGGAGAGGGGACAAAAAAAAATCCCCACCAAACCAAAACCTCCAGAAAACAACACATCAAAGCAAAAACCCCAAACAAAGCAAAAACCACAGCAAGAGTTCTAAGAAAAAATCCCCGTATAAATCTAGACAAAAAAATCCCCTACCATAACCACTATCTTCCTCACACATCATGCTTCAAAACAGAAATAAACTGAAATTGTCATGAGCACCGCTTGGGCTGGAAGAGGCAGGGGAATTTCAACCCTCTCCATAGGATAACCACGAGGAAGTTTTTATTGTTTATTTTTTACTCCTCATTCTCCAGGGCTGAAGCACTTGTTTATGTGGCCAAGAAGAACAGGTGGAACATTTTAACTTCCATGGAAGGGCTGTCCCATGAGATCTCCACATCCATCCCAGTGGGGATCACAGAGAGGAAAAAGCCCTGAATTTTATTAACCTGACACACAGCGCTTCTAATCCATCCCCAGCAACTCTCTGCACTCCAGCTGAGTGATGAGCACTGAACAATTTCCCTGCCAGGACTCTGTCACCTCCTGCAACCCTAAAGCACTGTGGAGTCCCACAGGAGCAAGCAGAACAAGGGTTATATTTTTATATTTTTATATTTTCCTCTGGCACCTCGGATGCCACAGCAAGCCCTGAGAAGAGAGGAGCCCAGCTACAAACATGGATCCAATCAGGTTTTGTGCCAGAACAGAACTTTATACAGCAGTGTTTGGTAAAAAAGGCCAAGTGTAAAGTTCAGCATGTGCATGTTTAGCTGCATTCCCATTTATATTGCTGACTCCATGCCCTAAAAATCCACAGGAACAGCTTTTACCACCCCATGGAGGTGTACATCTTGTACATCCTCCTAGGGCAAATGCAGGTACCAGAGGACAAACCTGACATGGCACACAGGGTCCCAACCCTCCTAAATTCCAGTGCAACCCCAACCTCAAGGTAAATCAGGCCTAGTTTGATTTAAAATCAGAGCTATATTTATTTTTCACATTATTATAGTCACTACAATAATTCAAACCACAGATCTCATTTTTTTTGCACTAAAGACTAAACCTTAATTTTTATTTTAATCTTAAAGCCTTCACGGGAGCATTGGTCACTTGCTACCTGAGTTCCAAACTGAGCATCAGGACCGGTTTTTTTAGCTCGTGTCAGGGCACAGAAACACCAAGGGATGAAGCTGTAAGAGCCCTGCAGCTCCTGCATCCCTTCCATCCAACCCAGAACACCCTGAGCTCCCCTGGCAGGCAGCAGAGCCAAGGTGAAACCCAGAATGTGAAAACCCCGCACAAACAGATGGCACCGTTTGGGTTCTGAGCGCTGCTGAGCGGCTCCAGCTGCAAGAGGCAAATGCTGAACATGCTCTGAATGTGCAGAGGGTGAGCTCAGCACAAAGGGGACGATGCAACTCCTGCTCCAGAGGCACCAGAACGTGCAAACAGCCTGCACCCACCTCACAATTGCTTTATTGCACTGGGAAAGGGCAATTGCTTCCCCACAGCCCCATAACCTGGGCTGCTCTTAACTCTTTAATACCAGTTCTAACTGCAAGCCCGGGCTGGGGCTCCAGTTTGAGTCTGATATTAAACACACAGGGCAAATCAGCTCTGTCTCAGGTACTCTCACACATCAGCACGCAAGACACCAAAGAACATTCAATTATTAAGCAGGAACTGCCATATATATATAAAAATCCATCCCCAGCTCTAATCTCAAAGGAATAGCTTTATTAGCAGGAAATGGAAATCTGATTTTTGGCTTCTTTGTTAGATTTCAATAGGAAAAGGAGCAAATACGGTGTGTTTTGACTGCTTGGAAGAATAAATTCTGTAGGGATCTGTTACTATGTCAAACTCAGGGAAAGAAGTCCCCAACCTTAAGAGCTTGAATTGTATTGACTCATGTTACAGCTCAGTCATTCCCACACTGATCTCACTGTGCTCATCAGGAAACTTCTCAACAGCAAAAACCACAGGTTCAATTTGTGCCTGGCATTAAAAACCTGCTGTGGGCAGGACCAGAAATGCAGAGAACTTCCCACAGCAAGGACAGAACTGCAGATGCTGCTGGAACACTTACTGCCTATTAGCAAAATCTCAGTTTTATTTCAGAAAAACAAGTAATTCTGATCTCTACAAATAAGCAGATTCACCGAGGAAACACTGCCAAAACCAAGGCAATTTTTCTTGCTAGTCTCAAGAAAATTCAAATCAGCATTTAAGACAAAATGTATTTCATGTACAAAATTGGCGTTACAGACACAGCAATTATCTACACCAAAACTGGTTGCTTTCAGTAGAAGGTTTACCTAATCACAGCTTTTTACTGTCAGCTCACTTTAAAAAAAAGGGGAAAATAAGGGATGAAAAACATGCAAGTATCTAAACTTTTAGGTCCCAGTACTAACACATTCCAGATTTGTTATTTCACACTGTATTGTCATCTCACGAAAATGAAAGTGATATCCATTCACAGAAGACTAATTAAACCAAGTTTCCTTTCAAAATTTGCCATTCCTTCCCCAGAGAAGAGCACAGCTACATCGTTAATGCTGAATTTACAGCCTCCACTTCCTTCTTCTGTACTTCTGCTAACATTAGAAAGTGCCTGAATTCCAAACACAGCAATTACACAAAAAAAAAAAAAACATTATGAGAGAATCTACACATCACAATCAAACACTATCTATGCCACTAGTAAAACATTAATCCAATTACCAAGCCCTTTTCCTGGATAAACTTGACACAAATGTTTCCTAGGGAAGGCCAGCTTGCTTTAATCATTTACATTTTTCAACACTATTTGTTCTCACTTCGTATCCAAAGGTCAGAACTCAAAGCACTACCCCAGGCAAACTTTGGAATAAATACTAATTTTGTCCACTCTTTTAAAAGAGTTTCACTTCTGCTAAGAAAGCTGAAGTATGACAAACCAGGTTTCCCTCTGATTCATTTCAGAGTGCCTGACGTTATTTTTCATGAAGTCGTTCTGACAGTGTGCATTTCATGGGTCCTCTTTATTTATCTACATCATCACAGGCTGTTCCAGTCTGCAGGACAGAGAAATCTGTGCTGTGTTCTGAGACAGGGGAGCAGCAGCCAAACAAGGAGCAAGGCTAAGCGAGGTCCAGGTGACAGAGTTGGGATTATCCAGCTCTGCTGACACAGCCCTGCTCCCCCAGGGCCCCTCCTGACACGGTTTTATAACATTTATAAAGATTTGCACATTAATCTGCTGTTAGGGGCTGCTGATCACTCAGGTAAGGCTCCCCACCGCACTGAGTGTTTATATCAGGGTGCCTGCTGGTCAGGACCACCTGCTTTAGAAACCATTTCTCATTTTATTTACCCTTAAAACACAAACCAGAACTACTCAGTGCTCTCATGTGTCATTTACAGAGTCTGGCACTTTAACTACACAAGGTTCAAGCGAAAATAAAAGTTACTTTAGAGCAGGAATAGGTATGTTGGCTCACAAAAACCAATAAAAGTGATCTGCAGCAATTTCTGCACCCTGCCCTCATTCACAGCTGCTTTTCTCACCAGCCACTGGCTCTCAGAAATGTCCTGGCAGCCACATATATCAACAAGTTACAGAATGCTGCTCTGCACTGCTTTAAAACTAAAGTGTGTGCCTTCCAATCCAACATCCACCACATCAGCAGAACCCCAACATCCCCTGAAGTCCCAGAACAATTAACAATTAACACGTGCACACTGACCCAACACTCAGAGCCAGCTCTATGAGCTGTAGAGCCATTAAAGAATTAAACTGTAAGAAATGTAGAGGTGACTCCTGCCTGCTCTGCAGCAGAACAATAGGCAGCACAAAGAAAGACAAGGAGGTTTAGGGTTAGGTCAGTGATAAACAGCTTATTTCCTTCCCCACACACAAAAATCAAACCCAGGCTCGCTGGCAGGGAGCTGTTAACCACTCACCAGGAGACAAAGCCCCATCTTTGTCACCTTCACACAAACAAAAGTGAGCAAAAGAGGCTTTGAGAGGCACATCAAGGGATGCTCCACAACCTGGAGTAAAACTGCAAAGACACTTCTGACAGAACAGCTGTACGCATCATTATGGTAATTAAAATAAAGTCTCATCTACTTAGCATACAAGCAATTCACTGAACCTTAGTGACAAAAGGAAGGAACCATTTCCTCAAAGGGACACAGTCACACACAACTGGAACAAGTTGTCTGCTTACACTGAAGGCCACAGCAGAAAGGAGACAGAAAAGTATTCAAGAAGCAGTCCTGGCTATTTTAAGCAAAACAAAGCACTATCAACCCTAAAACACACACAAAGGAAGTGGTCGGATAGATTACGTCAGCCCTCGCCTCAATTCATAAATCCTAACCACAAAACAAGACAAATTCTGAGCCGCCTCTCTGGAATCCTGTTTAAAGCCAATACACGCAGCTCGGGTCTTGAAATACGCTCTCGAGCAACACTCGCTGATGCATCACTTTCAAACAGCAACCGGGGGGTGAAAAAAATTGTGTAATCCAAGTGAATTCTATCGCGCTGCCAGATCAAATAACATTTCCAGAAGTGCCTGCCAAGCACCCAGCCTGCCAGAGCACAATGAGCACTCGAGTGCTTGGGACTGAAACCACCTTTCACTGCTCCCACAGATCTTTAGAAAATACTTTAAACACTACCAAATTGCAGCCTTGGAAAAAACAAATAGAAGCTTTTAAACGCTGGTCCTGCTCGCAGCTTGCTGTCGGTCTGTCTGCTGATGGGCACTGGGCACGGGGATTCACCAACAAGAACAAAAACTGAGGAAACGCGGGCTGGGCTGCGCGTCTGGAACTAATTGCCTGCAGATTAAGGGCTGTGCATGGAACAGCGCTGTCTGCGGAACCCGGCGGGTCCGAACCGGGCTCAGAAAATACAAATGTGAGCAGCATCTGAAAGCGCAGCTCACCGGGCTGGGGTCGCCTCTTCCTTCTGCTTGATGCCCAGCAGTAATGTTAAGTTTAAACCAACAAAGAAAGGAATGAAGTGGCCTTGTCAAGCGCCATTTCCACTCCCCGACAATTAAAGCAGCCCCATATGGCTGGAGGAGCCATCCGGGCACACAATGCCCCACGCAGGGCAAAGCCGCACGGACCCAGACGAGCTCAAACCCAACTGCAAAACAAAGCAGAGCTGGTTTCTTCCTCAGGAAACAAAGTGGCCGAGCAGGTCTCCTGTCACTATCGTAAAACACCATTAAACATCGTTTAAAGAGTTACACCACACACTGTCCCAATTAGCGCTTCAAAGGCATTCCATTGTACCGAGCGTAATGAAAAAGTACTTTCTTCCAGGATAAAGAAAATGCAATCCTTATCTCCTCATCTCACTCGCTTTTGAAAAACAGAATTAAACACAGCAGTCCGGCTACCCCAACTGTTTATATTTAGAACAGGGAGGTAAAGCATTTGTTATGGAAAAAGAAAACAAAACAAAACAAGACAAAACCAACAACCCTGCAGCCTTTAGAGCGTTCTGAACTTCCCAGGCCAATAACAACCTACCCACGCCTCACCTACCAAGTCGATCCAACTTTTTCCAAAAAAAAAAAAAAAAAAAAAAAAAAAAAAAAGAAGCCAAAAAAACTGGAGCAACCCAAAGCGGAAAAGAGAATTAAGCCAAGCCTTTCCTCCATCCAGGCAGCTATCGTTAGCCAGGTGACAATTAATCAACTCGCAGAGCAGCCTCAATTCTCGTGCCGGGAACAGAACGGTGAGGCAGCGGGTCCCGCGGGCTCGGGGGGCTCGGGGGGCTCTCACTCACTCACTCACTCACCGCGCTCCGGTGCGGCCGAGCCCCGAGCCCCGAGCCCAGCCCGGCCCCGCTCCGGCGGCGGAGCCCGGCGGGAGGAGCGGCAGCAGCAGCAGCAGGAGGAGGAGGAGGAGGAGGAGGAGGAGGAGGGCTCCGGGAAGGGCAGGCACGGAGGAAGCGGGGCCGGCGGCGCAGCTGCCGAACAAAAGGAGGCCCCTCCGCCGCCGAGCAGCTGCGGCCGGAGCCCAGCCGAGCGTCCCGGGCCCCCGCCCGGCCCCGCTGCTCCGGCGGGCTCGGCACCGGCTCCGCACCGGCTGCCGGCCGGCCCCGCTCCGCCTCCCGCCGGAACCGGGAGCCCCGTGATTGATGGCAGCGCTGGAACGGAGGGAGCGGAGCGGGGAGCATCCCCCGGGCCGGGCAGCGCGGGGGGAAATCACATCGGGCATGGCCAGGGTGGGAAATGAGCGTGGGTAACTCGGGGTGGGAAATGAGCATGGGGGTAACTCGGGGTGGGGAAATGAGCGTGGGGCATGGCCAGGGTGGGAAATGAGCGTGGGTAACTCGGGGTGGGAAATGAGCATGGGGTAACTCGGGGTGGGAAATGCACATGGGGCATGGATGGGCAGGGTGGGAAATGAGCATGGGGTAACTCGGGGTGGGAAATGCACATGGGGCAGTTCGGGGTGGGGAAATGCACATGGGGCATGGCCAGGGTGGGAAATGAGCGTGGGTAACTCGGGGTGGGAAATGAGCATGGGGTAACTCGGGGTGGGAAATGCACATGGGGCATGGCCAGGGTGGGAAATGAGCATGGGGCAACTCGGGGTGGGGAAATGCACATGGGGCATGGATGGGCAGGGTGGGAAATGAGCATGGGGCAACTCGGGGTGGGGAAATGCACATGGGGCATGGATGGGCAGGGTGGGAAATGCACATCGGGGTGGGAAATGCACATGGGGCATGGATGGGCAGGGTGGGAAATGCACATGGGGTAACTCGGGGTGGGGAAATGCACATGGGGCATGGCCAGGGAGCCATCCTGGCCAGGACCACGCTCTGCCACACTCTGCACAGGGATTTGGCTGCCCTGCCTTCAATTAGCAAGCCATTTTGTTCAAAATCTTCCCTACGACGCCTTCCTTCCCCCCATTAGGAGCAGAAATTCATCTGCTTTCAAGTGGATTTTTTATGAAGAATGACTATTTATCTGACTGTGCATCCCCACACAAACCTGTAACTCATCCCCCAATGTCTTGTGCTGTTCCTCTACACCACAACCATGACCTTTCAGTTGTTAGTGCTGCCTTAATTTTCGAGCAAAGCCCTGCTATTTCCCTTGCAGAATAACATGCAAAACAAGTCATCTGTGTAATCCATTACCTTGGGGCAACATACACTTTATCCCTGCCGAGCAAATCCATTTCCTAGCTGTACAGTAATATTTTACCTATAAAATAAATATGGGAGTACACCACCTCTGAGCTAGTTTTACAAAGGCAAGTTAAAAAAAAATAGATAAAAATGATAATCATTAAGGTTCACAGACCCGGTTAATTAGAGCAACACCCTCAAGTACTGCCTGCCAACTTCATCTTTCCAGAGGCTGCTAATTAATGTAGTTGTGTATCTTCCTGCTATTTATCCATGCCCATTTCCACCATTTTCATACTAGAGCCTAGGAGTCCTTCAGCAGACAAAGATCTAAGTTTGAAATTTATCCTGTACTTTCTAGAAATAGCTGCCTAAAAGCTGATTAATTCCAGCGTCGCAGGGCTGCTGTGATCAATACAAATTGAGGCGGTGCAGCACGAGCTGCACTCCTGCAATATTCATGGCACAGCAGCTCCTGAACTGCGCCTTGGCCAGAGCTGGTGCAAAACACACTTTGTGTGAGAGCCCCAAAGCTGCCAGAGCTGGAGCTCAGTGCCCCAGCCAGCACAAAGCGAGCACGGCGCCTTCAGCCTCGCTCCTCCGTCTCATCAAACCTGGCAAAAGCAGGAGGGAACTCGCTGCTCCAGAGTGTATTCAAATCAGCTTTGCTCATAATGACTTCCAAAAGAGCTTTCCAGCAGGAAGTTAATTCAGGCCAGGTTTCATCACTTGAAAAATACCCTGTTGGATGGTTGTTGTTCAGAAATACCTTATCCCTCCGGGGCAGGTGACTCAGGCAGCTCGGATCACAAATCCCTAAAGTCAGTATATATTGGGGAAAGGCATTCAGATAATAATAATAATTTTAAGATGCGTGGATTTCTTTGTATCCCGTTAGGATGAAAGTTGTCCAAACAGTGCAGAGCACAGCAGCTGACAGTCTGAGCACAGCAACAGAACTGGAGACTATTCTTGAATCTCAGACACCGTCTTGCAAATCCAACACAAACCAACTTCCCAATTCAGCAGTGTGGGAGATGGCAGAGAAATCATCTCCAGTCCCATCTGTTTGTATACAGCATTCTGGAGATCCTTGAGTGAGCAGAACAGCCACAGCACTCAATCACCGACATCAGAGACAACTCAACTTTCACTAATTGGCTTTCCTAGGAGATATGGAGATCTGCCCCCATTTCAGAGACTGAAATAAAAAACATGCACAGAGTACAGCCTCGAGCTCCATTTTGCAATAGGGACTTTTTATCTGGTCTTTTGAAAATGGGCTATAAAAGATCTTTTCCTGGCCATGAAATACACCTTTGCTAGCCACAGCATTATAAACTTACAGCATTTCTCTTTGTATCCCTTCTGAAAGCTGGAGATCTGAAAAAGGGGGGGAAATTTGAGTTACACATTCACAAAGCCCATCAAGACCAGGCAAAAATCTGCTTCCACACGGGTCAGGAAAATACTCTGGGAAGAGGAGACCTTGGGTGGATGGGCAGGGCTGGAACCAGTGCCCAGAGAGCTCTCCGTGCACTCTGTGGTGTTTGGTCCAGCGTGCATCAGCCCTCTGGTGTTGCACAATGAAACAAAGCTCGGCTCCACCGCCTGCAAAATCCATCCCGGCTTTCTTGGCAGGCTCCATTTATCAAAACAAGCCTGTCATGTTGAGTACCATTAACAGATAATGAACTGAGACAAGGGATGCAGTTACAAGCAAAGCACTCCGCATGCTACAGGCCTGAGCACACAGCCAAGGGAGCTGATATTTACTATAAACATCATAATTAAATAGAACACCTAGCTGAAGAAACATTAAGGTCGTGACAATAAACAACAGAAGCTGGAAATCTGAAGAAATAAGGCTCTGACTTGCTGTCAGTAGCTCCTGCCACCGCTCAGAGGCGTGTGCACATCCAGCCCTGCACACCTTCTCCTGTGGCAGCTAAAATCTGGGAAGCACCTGTTAACTCACAGCTTTGGCTTTCAGCGCTCCCCCGAACGCTGTAACACTTTGTATCCTGTACCCACGCACTTCAGCTCATGAAAGATTGAGCGCCGAGAAGTGACAGACAGTGTATCTTCAAAGGGCTGGAAAATGTGCTGCTTTCCAGACACACGACTCATAACAAACGCGAATAATTCATAACTTCGCACCGCTCCGACCCGATTGGAAGAATATTAAACACAGACACACAAATTGGAGGAATATTAAATAAAGATGTAATCCCTCCAAGACACGAGACCCATCAATCAGCAGCACTCCCCGCTCCTGACAGAATGAGCCATGGAGCACACACAAACATTCCACCAAAGGAGCCATCCCTGCTCTCCCAGGTATGCAAACACTGGGAGCACAAACTAGCCCCGAACAGCCCTAATGAGATTATACAGATTACACAGGTCCGTTAAGTTGTTTTTCTCCAAGAGATGATGACAAAGAGGTGCCACAAGCACTTGGAGCAGCTCACCCACACAGGTTCAGAGCAGGCTGCAGAACACCGGTGCTTCACATGGACTGAATGAACACCAAGGAGCCTGAAACTCCTTCTGAGAACACGGAGACATGAACACAAGTGTCTCCTAAAGGGCTGTCCAACACAACCTCCCTGTCTAGCTCTAACCCCTGCTAAGCTGGGTCTATTTCTAAAAGGAGACTCAACACTGCCTTCAGAACTCCACTAAATCAAGCTCTCCCCTCGGATTTAACCTTGGCCAGGGGGAAGAGGAAGGCAGTGGGTTCATGGAGAACAAACTAACAGCTCAATGCTGTCCCAGCAGCGTTTCCTTGTGTGTCATCAGTCACAGTGCTCACCACAAGCTCCCCAGTCTGTCAGTGGTGCCACCCCGGCCAAAACCCCCGCGGCACCTCCAGTAAAACAAAACCTGACACAGAGGCAGCTCAAACTGAAAGCGAGCTGCAGAATTCCAGGGGTCACCTGGAGCTCTCTCAGCAGGGGAGAGGAATGGCTGGCTGGGCTGCCAGCAGGAAAGGTCACCTCCCCCTGCTCCACAGCAGCACCGAGCGGCTGTAACCCACTGCTGATTGTTTGCACTTGGACATCAAAGCACCCGGCTCCATCTAGACACAAAACCTTTGGTCAGGTGAGAGGTGAGGCTCTGTTCCTGTAAATAATGCAGTTTTCTTGGCACAAACAGCGAGAGGAACCGATCCCCAGCTCCTGACAAGACATTACTGCTGTCTACACACACATTGCTTCAAACCCGCTGGCAGCAGGAGCCGTGCCTGATCTGTGACACCCACAGGAAACCTGCTCTGAGCTGTGGCAGCCACAGCACCGAGGCAGCTCCACAGTTACACCAGGCTGCTCCTTCACACTGCTGAACTGCTCACTCCTGAGAGAGGAGAGCCAGGGCACTGCTGCTCCTGCCCAGCACAAAGCACAGGCCATTTGGGGCTGCACTCCCAGCCCAGGGAGGCTGTAAACTGCTGTGAACTCTGCTGTAAAACTCTGCTGTAAACTGCTTTAAACTCAGCTGTAAACTCAGCTCACAGCTCAACAGCCATGGCCACTTCTGCTGCACCACACTGACACAGAGAGCGCTTCACACAAACCAGCGTGCCAAGGGTTAATGCCATTTACAGTGAAACTGCTGGCACTGGCATGAGCAGAGGCACATGCCTTGCCTCTCTCCAATCCCCAAAAGGAACCTGCACCTTCACAGACCAAGGACCTTCAGAGCCTGGTTTTGTTTGCTGGGTTAGGTTTTGTTTGGCTGGGGTGAGGTTTCCCTGTTAAACAGAATTACCAGCACTATCTCACATTTTATGGCTCAGCAACTGAGGCTCCCTCCCTGCACTCACCTGGTGCTCAGGATGTTCCAGTGGCCTCTGGCCAAGCCCCGAGTCCTCACAGGTCCTGTTAAGCTCCAGCACCACAGAGGCACTCTGGGCTCTCAGAACATCTGAGCAACTTCAGCCTCTTCTTAACGACCAGAATTGCAGGCAAAGCCCTCCTGTAACTGCCACCAGCAACTGCCACCAACTGCCCGGTGCCAGCCCTGCAGGTCACCCCGACAGCGCCCAGCTGAGCACACAGGCACAAACCAAAGGCTGGCTCAGGAATAAACCCAGCTCACTGCCCACCCTGTGCTCCCTGCTGCTCCTTAGGAGGGGAAAGCTGCCTGGGACTGCCTGCCCCTCATCAGGGAGCTGTGACACAGCCCCAGAGCGCCCCTGGCACAGACACAGCATCCCTGAGAATGGGACAGGACGCCAGGGGTGCCTGGGACAAAGCCTGGGCTGTCTGAGCACACTCAGCATCCCTGAGAGCAGGACAGGGGTGCCTCCCTGCACTCTGGGGTGCCTGGGACAAAGCCTGGGCTGTCTGAGCACACTCAGCATCCCTGAGAGCAGGACAGGGGTGCCTGGGACAAAGCCTGGGCTGTCTGAGCACACTCAGCATCCCTGAGAGCAGGACAGGGGTGCCTCCCTGCACTCTGGGGTGCCTGGGACAAAGCCTGGGCTGTCTGAGCACACTCAGCATCCCTGAGAGCAGGACAGGGGTGCCTCCCTGCACTCTGGGGTGCCTGGGACAAGGCCTGGGCTGTCTGAGCACACTCAGCATCCCTGAGAGCAGGGCAGGGGTGCCTCCCTGCACTCTGGGGTGCCTGGGACAAAGCCTGGGCTGTCTGAGCACACTCAGCATCCCTGAGAGCAGGACAGGGGTGCCTCCCTGCACTCTGGGGTGCCTGGGACAAAGCCTGGGCTGTCTGAGCACACTCAGCATCCTTGAGAGCAGGACAGGGGTGCCTCCCTGCACTCTGGGGTGCCTGGGACAAGGCCTGGGCTGTCTGAGCACACTCAGCATCCCTGAGAGCAGGACAGGGGTGCCTCCCTGCACTCTGGGGTGCCTGGGACAAAGCCTGGGCTGTCTGAGCACACTCAGCATCCCTGAGAACAGGACAGGGGTGCCTCGCTGCACTCTGGGGTGCCTGGGACAAAGCCTGGGCTGTCTGAGCACACTCAGCATCCCTGAGAATGGGACAGGGGTGCCTCCCTGCACTCTGGGGTGCCTGGGACAAGGTCTGGGCTGTCTGAGCACACTCAGCATCCCTGAGAACAGGACAGGGGTGCCTCGCTGCACTCTGGGGTGCCTGGGACAAAGCCTGGGCTGTCTGAGCACACTCAGCATCCCTGAGAACAGGACAGGGGTGCCTCGCTGCACTCTGGGGTGCCTGGGACAAAGCCTGGGCTGTCTGAGCACACTCAGCATCCTGGCTGCTGCCGCCTCTCTGTCACAGCAGGCATCAAACAGCGACAGCGCTCCCCCGGGGAGCTGTGAGCGCCAGGCAATTCACATGATAACACTGAGAAAAGCAGGGTTTTACAGGAAGGCCTGGCTTAGGAAGTGCTGCGGAAAACAAACAAACCAAAAATACCAGAGAAACCCCAAACAACCAACCACAGCCCAACAAGAGAGCCCAGCCCTGTCAGAGCTCACTCCCAGGTGCCCGTACAATGAAATGAGCGCTCCCAGCAGTGCCAGCCCAGTTCCTGCTGCCTGCTCTGCCCCCCTGAGCACCCAACTCTGCCAGGACAGAAACCCCAGACCCCAAATCATCCTAAAACCCTGACCCCAAATTCCCCCGAGCACCCAACTCTCCAGGACAGGAACCCCAAACCCCAAACCCTGCTGAAACCCTGACTCCAAACCCTCCTGAACTCTGCCAGGACAGGAACCCCTGTGGCCAAGCAGAAGCAAACCTGAGGCAGAGAAGGGGACACAGCAGGGTTAAAACCCAATTCTGGGGCAATGATCTCACATAGCTGCACCTCAAAGAAGGTAAAATTGAGCCAGAAGTACAGGATGATTTTTCTGGGAAGACAGAAGGGGGGGAAACCCTTTGTTTTGTTCTGGTACTTCTCATCTGGTTTGTTTCCTCTTCTCTGTAGGGACCAACACTTAAATTCAAAAGTGTCTCTGTAAAAAAATCCCTGCCCTGGGAAATTCCACATTACAGAATGGTAAACTGTAAGCCAAGAATATTAAAACAAAATGCAATGTGTCTGCCAGATTTTGTGGTACTTAGGGCAAGACACCAACCTGTTCAGCAGCTTCTTGAATTTAACACAAAGGAATGCACACAAGTCCTTTTAGAATGTATTATCTTACATAGAAAAAAAAAATCAAAATATTTGTCCAAAAAAGCCATTTAAAAGGAAAAAATTACATACTTGAAAATGTAACAAATGGATTAAAACAAACAAGAAGCTCTTTGTTCTCAGATGAATATAAAAAAGCAAACAAAATAAAATTCTCAATAGTTAAATGTGTGTGGGAGGGGTGAAGCCAAAGGAGGGAGGAAGAACTGAGCACATGCATCTCTTCCAGCTCTATCAAAGCAGCTGTAAAACAATGGGAGTTTGCCTGTTCTTCCCTCCAGTTTAAACTAAGAGCAACTCTGGGAATGGAAAACTTGATACCTCCATCAGAGCCTGTGGAATGTTTGAACTGCCGTAGCATAAAGCAAGCTGTACTCACTGAAGGAAATGACTCCCAAATGCTTCCTCTGCAATCTTCCTTCCAGAGCCTGCCTGATCCTCCACCAGGGCATTTCCTCCACTCAGCAATGGAGCTAGCAGAGATGGAACATTTGCAATGGATTTACAGCTTTTATTGAGATCACAGAGGGGATGGGAGCTGAGGCTGCAGCTCGGGTTTAGAGCAGTGATCACACATTCAAAGGCCTCTGAAAATTCAAGATTTTTTTTTTTTTCTTTTACAAGTGACAACAAGCACAGGATGTGACCGTACCTAGAATAACCTCTCCCCCCAGACAGGAGATAAGCTCTGAAAACAGGAAGTTTCCAGTGTAATCTGGAGACAATATCAGCAGCCTGAAAGTACTCAGGTCCCATTCAGTCGCAGGAGGAGGGAGCTCTTCACTTCCCAAATCAGAGCACAGGGCACCCAGGGGAGGGCACTAACCCAGCACTGCTCCTCACACCTCCCAGAACCCCCAGGCATGGAATAATTCTCGTTTTACCCCTCTTCTCTTCCACGAGTAAGCACACAAGCCAGCTGCCCTCCCACAGGAAGCATTATGATTTTAGCAGTTTGCTGGACTCGTTTGGATTTGTTTTTTCTCCAGCAGACAGGGATTTACTGGTGCAGGGCTGTGTTTCACACAGCACTCAGTCTGAGCCACCTACACAGGAACTTTGAGTCAACTGAAAGGAAGCAGCAGATTTTTGATAGCTGCTATCAACCAATTAACAGCCAAAAAAGCTTTTCAGAATGAGTTTTACAATGTTGCTCACGCTGGAGATGAGGAGGTGGCAACAGCTAAGCAGGGCTCACACCAACTCAGCAAACACTGTCACAAGGAAAGGATCCTGCTGTATATTTCAGAAATCAGAAATCAGCTCCGAGCTGCTTGTCAACACAATGCACGTTCTGTGTCAGTATCCAACACAAAACAACAGAATCACTCTGAAGGCTCATGAATCCCATTCTCACGGCTGTGTTCTGACTCTGAACTTCCTTCTAATTCTCAAGTAAAACACACAATGGTCTTAACTCCATTGATGTTGGGTTTGTGTGTACCTCAGCTATACAGAATGTTTAAATCAGTATTTTTAGGAAGGCTAAACCTGCAACACATCAGGTTTTCCTTTACACGGTTCCTTCAGTGGCCTATTACAGAATTCGACATAAAAGGCATCCCAGGTGTTCTATTTAGCTTCTTGCTATATGGAGATAAAACAGCAAAAACTTCAGATACATAACCTCCACCAGCATGAGGCAACCAAATAATCCAAGGCATCCCGGCAGTGAGGACGTGTGAGAGGATTCTGTGGAATTTCCCTGGAAGCCCTTGCAGAAAGCTCTGAAATCCCAGAGTGCCATTCCCCCAGTGTAATCCATGTCCCAGCATTACACGTGGGATGAAATCCCCTCTGCAGACTGCAAACCCAGCCCTGAAACACACACAGGGTCATCCAGAAAACAAACACTCAGCAAGGAAGTCCTGCATGAAACCCACAGGAAAAACAAACCCTCCTGGAGCACGAGGATGTGAGACAATTCCCCAGGTAACAACAAACAGCTTCAGAGGCAGCAAACACTGCAAACCCCTTGAACGAGGGGGACAGAGCTGTGCCAGGGCTGCAGGGAGGTGCCAGGGCATTGCAACTGGAAATGCAATTCCAGTGCTGCTGGTAGCCCCACTGAGAGCACTGAGGGGGAATCCACAAAGCACAGAAATCACAGAAATTCACAAAGCAATCACAGAAAGCCACCAAGCACAGAGCTCAGGGACATCCCAGGAAAGCCCTGAGTGTGCCCAGCTGCCAGTGCCCCCATGGACCGAGCCATGGACCAGGGAACAACTGGATGGACATGGAAAGGGCACAGGGACCCAGAGGGACCATCAGGAACCCAGAAAGGGGGGCTCGGGCAGATCCCAACCCGTGATTCCCAGAACAAACCACAGCACCTTCCCGTTCTGAGTGCTGCTCCCTCCCTTTCCGAGCTCTCTGTCTGGCTTTGGAGAGGTGAATGACAGGAACTGCTCGATTTCCATGCTAATGTTTTATCAGAAAGAAGTATACATGTCACATCATGAGCCCGTTAACAATCCATTCCTAAGACTTGTAGTAAAGCTTGGCAGGCAACTTCCTCCTGAAATGAGATCTGCTGCTCTGCTTTTCAGGATCTGAACGTGCTGGTGTGGCACATCAAGAGGTAAAAACACCATTTAAAGGCTACACTTTATTCCAGTTTCACAGAATCAGCATTGAGCAGTCACAGAACACACACCAGGTTGTCCATCTCACTCTTTATTACCCTCAGCCATCAAGTCCCAGGAGGAAACTCTGAAATCACTTCTCTGCTGCAGCACACGTGTGTGTAAGTTCACATGCAGGTAAACATGCAGCTGTCAGTCCTCTCTTCCCCCTTCCCAAGGAAATCTCCCCTCTGGGGCACCAGGAGCCAGCCAGGAAACTGAATTTGAAATGTATCTGAAATAAGCAGAGCTCGCTGGACAAATGAGGTCAAGAACAAGGCTGACAATGGCCTTAGATTCAGTTCTTGGAATGAAAAGACAAAGTCCCTTTCATGGCTCCCACTACAAAGAAACCCATCATTAGACCTCATTTTTGTCAGTTCATACAAAGGCTGAAGATACAGACAAGTGGTGTTTAAAGGAAAAGCCTTTGAAATGAAATGGCTCCCAAGAATATCCCTCCATCCAGGGCAGAAGGAAACTTTCCTCCCCTCCCTTGTCAGTCCAGCTGAAGGTGGCAAGCAGTGTTTTCCTCATTAGTTCCAGACCTGGGCTGGGCTCTGTGCTTTGTTTGTGGGCTTGGTGGCTGCTTTTGTTTTTTAAATAACCTTTAAGACATCTCTCTGTTGATTAAACCATTTTCATCCTTCAATGAGTTTGATTCCTATTAGTTCAGACTGCAGAGAAGACATTGATTTTTACTATGCTCAGGATCAAGAGAAGTAACAGCTTTTCCAATTAAACAACTGCTCCCCACGTTAAGTAGAAAAATATGTCCACAGCAATAATGTGCAGGCATCCAGAGCACTGTGCAGTGCCAGCAACAGCTCACACACATGCTTGTAATAACTTTAACCTTTAACTCAGGAACAGGAAAACTCCATGAATTACAGACAGCTCAGCCCCAGTTAGCTCTGCTGATAAGAAGCTGGAGCACTGAGAGGCTCAGAATTACAGACAACTCATCTTCCAGCTCAGAATTACCATCATCCCACCACACAAATCACCACACTGGGCCCCCACCTACTGAAATAGAAATCACAACCAGAAATGGTCAGAGGCTGCTGCCTCTCCTCTCAAATGAAGCTTTTATACCAAACAAATCCATACAGTTCTCGTGTTACAGCCTTTCACAGGGCTGCACCGTAAATCAAATATTTTATTCCACACCCTGCAGCTATTTCCACATTTAATAACTGACATGGGAGACAAGTTTTAATCTCCATCAGGCTGAAACAATTACTGTCCTCATAACCACTCAAGTCAGAGGTAAAAATTACGAGATTTCTATTACCCAACTGCATATTCAGGGGGAAACACACACACAAAGAACCAGCAGTGGAACAGAAAGGGGAGCACAAACATCCATAGTGCCCAGTTTTTAATGTGCCACAATGGCCACTGCTGGCACTCCAGGATTTCTTTAGGCCAGAAAAGAACAGCAGCAGCCCTGCCAAAAACCAGCACAGAGACAAGGGATCTGCACAGACGTGACACTTGCAGATGTAAATATTCCCTGGCCAAAAACTCCGGCTTTTAACTTTTTCTTGGCATCGAGGAAACAATTGCCATGCTCGGAGGAAAAATCAATTAAAACTCGAGCTGAATTAGAGAGCTGGGAGCCAGCCCTGAGCACCATCAGCACCTGGAGGCTTTACAGAGCTCAGGAAATTCCCTCCCAAGGACTCTGGGGCAGGGTCACAGGACTGGAAAATGAAAGGGAGAGATGAAAGTGTCACACAGACACTCACAGCCAACAGCAAAAAAACCCCTGTGTGAAACCTCACTGTGGAATTTGTCTGTTATTACATGTTTTACTACCAGTTATTACTGGCTGCTAGAAAGGGATATTAAAAATCACAGCAGGTCAAGACACTGCTTCTTTCTCTATTAATATATTGAGGCAAAAATGCAGTGATTCACCTCCTGTCCAAGAAAGGGAGAAAATGCCATCAAGTCTGAACCATTCATCCTTTTATTTATGCTCTCTAAAGACCTCCAAAGATACTTAAACATCCAAATTATTTAAATCAGCATGAGAACACACGAAGGATGTTGGAGCTCACAGCGCAGGAATCCCCCTAGAGCTAAATAATTAAGCAGCATCTTGCAGAAAAACTCTCCAGGCCAAACTAATATTCAGGTTTCCAATAAAGAGCGAGCCCATGTGCTCGGGGAGGAGGGCAGGAGGCAGGCAGAGCCATTTTTATTGTTTTTCCTCAGCAAAACGTCACCAGTGGCTGCTCAAGAGGGGAAGGAGACGCTGCCTTGGCTCAGAGCACCCTCTAGAGCCAACTCCTCATCCCTGAACCATCGGGGTCCCAGCCCGGCCCTGCTCCCTGCACTGCTCTGAAATCAGCAATATTTCACCTCTGGGGATCGGGAAACTCGGCAGCACTGCATGCTCCAGGGAATAAATGTATTTTCTAAATTTACACCCGGGTACATTCATCTCTGCTCTCCCCGAAGTCCCACCCGTGTGCTGATAACAAAATTAGACACCACCTCTGACCAAAGTACAAAGCTATTAAAAATAAGGCACTGTTTCCCAGCTGGAGGAGATGAGCCACCTCATCCTGAATAAAGACTCAGCTCTGTTTTCCAAAACTCCGCATGCACCTTTCACTGAAGTGAATAAAGAAGCTTCTCTGTCTCCCAGATTTTTTATATCAGGCAGAGCATGGATTGCAGGAGCCATCCTTGAACTGCAATTTTTAATTATTTGTAAGTGAAAGATTTTAAGGCACAGGTTCAGTTAATTAACATCCACTTAATTATCAAACTATGACCAAAAGACCCATTTCAGCCTCAAATGAGGGTAACTGCAAATGTGTCATTCAGTTCTCACTCACTGACTGTACACTTTTTGCTTCAAGCAGGTACACCTAAAAGATAACAGTGACAGGGTGAGCTGTGCAGAGAGCCTCTAATCAGGAACTAGTAATCAATTCAATTATCAGGAATTAATTTCTTCCAAATCCCAGCCCTTAGGAGGAGAAGGACCACAGAAAAACCAGAGTGCAGAATGTAGTGATGTCTTTTTGGTTTTATCCCCCAAATCAGGCAGACTCCCAGAGCTGGCTGAGGACACAGAACAAGTTACACAAGGCCAGCAGCTCCCAGGGAGCTGTGATAATCCTGAAACAAAGGGCAGTGCTGTTCCTTCACCCCACCACCCTCATCCTCACTCAGGGCCACAAGAAGGCAGGGGACACACAAGGTGAGCTCACCCTCAGACCTGAACCTGTGCTTCAGAAAATCTACAATTATCCTTCCAATCTGATGAGGACATCATCCTTCATCTGAGGGGACTCAGAGACCTCTCCTGAGGATCTCCTCTGGACACAGGGCTCTGAGAACTCAGGGCTACCTCCAAACAGCCATTCCCTCAAAGTAAATCACAGGGGAAATGGGGAGTTTAAATAAAATTATTTAATATTTAAACAAGTTCAACATAAAGCCAAAGAGGCAGAAGAAAATAATTTGTCTCTTCAACACAAAGTTACTGCCAGGAAAATAAGGATTTGGAAAAGGTCAGAAAAATTCTTGGCAACACAAACAGGCGGAAAGACTGATGTACAGAGAGGACAGAGCACACTTCCATCACAGACTGCCTGCCTCAGAGATCCTTGCTGCAGCAGAATCACAGCTTTGAAGGCCAAATGAAGTGTCACAGCCAGCCAAGGCATCTCCCAGGCTTCCTGCTCACAGAACCTGCAGTTCCACAACACTCAGTGCAAGAAGCAATGAGAGGTTTTAGCTGAAGCCTTCTCACAAGTTTCTTTGCCTTAGGACATCAACCAAGAATTAAGCACAGTAACTAAAACCTCACGTATTGAAAGGCAAACCAGAGCCTCTGACAGCTCCAACGCTCAGTACAGACTCTTCCCAAAAAGGATCAATGTGCAGCCCCTGTTCCAGCAGAACCCATTCTCTCTGTAACCCCCTGCTCTGATGGTGAACAAACTGCTGTGCACCTAACAAAAATTACCTGCAATTCCACTGACACAGCAGTAATCTTGGTGGCTCTCACAGCTTTTGCTAAAGAGCAATTCTTCAGACCTCATTTCCCTTTCACTTGACCAAAATAGAAAGATTAAGGTAAGCCATTTACAGCTCGGAAAAGGAAAACTTGTTCCATGTTATTTTTAACCAGCTACACTGAACTTAAAACCATTCCCAGAAATTATGCCATGGCTTTCAGCAGCAACATTGATGCCTCCCACAGCCAAAGTCTGGGCATTTCCTCCCTCCCTTACATTAATGTGTTTATCCAAGCATAATTCCATTAGCATTATGTAACACAGACAATCTTCTTAGGCATTTGGTCATTGTCTCACCCAAAACTCACCCTGCACACAGGAGCCCTGACTGTGGGGCTGTGATCCCACAGCTGTCCTGTGCTGACACACAGGAGCTGGTGATGCAGAGCTGAGCTGACACCTTCAGCTGCTGAGCAGCTCTGCTGGATCCTCACCAAACCCCTCAGAACACAACAGCATCACTGGCCAGGGCATCTCCTCCCCTCACAACAATAAATTATCCTAGCACCTGGGATTCTTCCTCCAAGAAAACAAATAATTTAAAAATATCTTTCATGTTTATCAGCTGTCTACCCCTCCTGCACACTGAACACAGCAAGTGCTATTTGCAGTTGTGTCTGTAATTTGACATTAATTCCTTAATCTTCTTAAGGCAAGGCAAGCCTGTAGATCATTATGAGGTTATTTAGAAGAGCACACCTCAAGTGCTACATGAAATGTACATTTTATTAGGAAAATAAGTTAACTCAAGTTTTGTGTTTTGTCATTCCCACACCTGACAAATAAATCAACCTCCTTTGGAGAGCAGTGAGCAGATGCCCTATGGAGCAGTGTAATCCTCTTTGGGGTGCACAGGGGCTGCTAACCAGATTGTGGGGCTTTCCCAGGGCTCAGCAGGACTGTGCCCTTTGCTGACACTATTCCATAACAGTGCCAGGGCAGCATCTCCCCTTGGTGTGCCGGCCCAGCTGTGAGCCCCTGGACAGCTCCCACCGTGCCCTGCTGCCCCAGGCCAAGGCACACCCAGCACAGGCTGCTCCAAAAATCCACTTTTGGCAGCCTCTGAAACTCCACAGGGGCTTCACCAGGCCTTTCCAAAATACTGGTAATAAACAAAATCAATCAAGCCCCCAAGCAGCACAGGGCAGGGACTGCTCTGTGCCCACCACACACCATCCTCCTCCTCCTCCTCCTCCTCCCATGTACAAAGGCCTTCAGCCACACCAACGCTAAATCCAAGTTCCAAGCCAAGGGGTTTAGTTAAGCCAATAAAGATGAGCTTAGAAACAGCTTTTAAAAAATTACCTGGGCAGGGTGAGCTCCTGAACTGAGTCGTGGGACTCACACTGCTGCCCTGGTGAGAGGAGGGGACCAAAGCCACACCTTCCTCAAGTTTAAATTGTGTAAGCAACTGCTGTGCTCAATTTCCAGAGCAAGATTCACTCTGATGCAAATTCACATATTTCACTTGCTCATACGATGGCTCCTAAAGCTGATTTTGTGAAAAACAGGATGTGAAAGAGCAGCTACAGCTACCAGCAAAGTATTTCTTGCTAGTTTTACAATCACAAGGCATTTTGTAATTAAATTGCTAATGCTGCAGAACCTAGTTTTGGTCAAATCTACATCTAATTACATTCATCAATTAGCCTGTAATTGCATTTTTCTATTTTTAATTCCTAAGACTTTGCTGGGTATATTTGACAAACTGATCTTCCCTGCTTTTGGTTCCTGGGATGGGGTGGAGAAAAATGCCAGACTACAGAAGATGCTGAATGGTTGGAAATATCCTTATGCTCTCAAATTCAGGTTTACCTGGAATGCAGCAATGACCTGCAGTGGCCAGAGGGCCAGAACGAGTGCTCACAGTGCACACAAGCTGAAAAGGGATTCCATCACCACCCTGCCACATTCTGGTTTCTAGGTACATTTCTGAATGCAGAAGTGAGCTCCTGAAACTGTTCTTTTCTGCCTCAGAAAAGCTTGCACCCAAGTGATTACTGTCATTTTCAGGGGAGATAATCTACCAAAAATAAAGGAAATCCCATTCTGAAATTTTACTTGCACTGTGAGCTCATCTGGTGGAAAAAATGACATTTCAGTACCTTTTCCTCCAAAACACCAATGGAAGGAACACAGAGTGAGGAATACTCTGCTTCAGGGTTTTGCCTGAAGGTTCATGACACAAACAATTATAAAAACAAAAATGAGCTGAGTAGGAAACATTTTTTGCTGGAACCCAAAGTGAGCAGGCAGGCAAGCATTGATCATCCACCTCCTCTCTGTAGCACATAATTAAACAGACAACTTTTATTTCCAGTACCAAGACACAGCTGAGTCCATGAAACAAGGAGCTAAAACTTTGCCAGACGTCCCCACAATGACACAACGAAAGCAGAGGGTTTGTTTCTCTGGGAAGGGCTTTGTTTCTAAAACTAAAGATGCAGATTATCCCACTAGGAGTTATCTGCTGTTTCCCCACAGAGTCATCAGCACTGTGGTGCTGCATGACTGCAAACCCATAACCTATGTCAGAATCAGCATACTTCAAAAATAAAAACCTTCTTCAGGAGCAGTAATACCTTCCTCAGGAGCAGTAATACCTTCTCCCAGCCACTGCAGGCATGCCCTGCTCTGGAGTGGCCCCTGAACCACTCCTGGAACCCTTCAGAAGTTATTCCCTAAGCAGAGAGCCCTAAGCTTGTCAGGGATCAAAGTTTACAGGGATATTTATACAAACTTCCTCCCCAAAGAGTCACGACTCCTGTTGAGATAGTGAATTACTCTGGGCACACTTCACCCACAGAAATTCTGTTCTCTGTGATGAGCCAGCAGTAATTGTAACCGAGAAAAACTAATCCCACTTTAAGAACTACTTTTAATGAATTTCAGCTCTATGTGCCAATTCTGGTTAAGAACCCAATAACTTTGGTGCTGCAGCTGATTAGGATCCAACCGAGTTGGATTTGCTGCCATTTACATTTCTCAGAATGCCCTAATAAGATCAAGTGTGATCCAATAGCAGCAAATACAAGATTTTGATTTTTTTTTCCACCAGACACCACAAAAGAAATCTGAGTTATTACCCAAGGTAGCAAACAAGTCAGCACGCCTTCAGCTGTGGTTAGAACCGAAACTGTCAGGCCTCACTTAGCACGTAGAGCTCTGCCTTTGCATATTTCTGTGTTTGTCTCACAGCTTATTAAGTTTTGCAAACAAAAGCAGTCGCGCTCTTGCCAACAGATTATCGCGTTTTATTATCAGGGATCATCCCAAACCATCAATGCACCTACAGAAAGGAGAGACTCCAGCTGCAAGTGTCCCTGGGCAATGGCAGGGGGTTTTCTTTGTGTCAGCAGCAGGCACACAGCAGCGTTTGGAATTGCAGGATGGTGTTTTCATCTGCCATGACAGCTGAGGCTGTGTAGATACCAAACACACAGTAAATGCAGCAAGCATCCCTTTTAATAAACTGCCACGGAAAAAGTATGAAAAAAATGATTCAAGCTGAGGACATATTGATGGGTACAAAATCCTCGAGGCATTATGCAGCTCACACAGGCTCATGGATCAGTATTATTGCAGCTACCAGAACCCGTCAAAGCCAATTACCCCGGGGAGAGGGGCCGGGGCTCGGGGCGGCGGCGGCGGAGCTGTCACAGCCAATTACTGCCAATGTTTTATTTATGGCAGGATACACCTGATCAGCCAACAATAAAGCCATTTTAGAGAGGCTGATTACAAACACAGAATGCAAAATGGCAACAGCTGGCAGGGACCGGCAGCCACACGCGAGGGACGCCGGCCACCCAGGGCACGGGGAGTGGGCTGGGACACGGGGTGGCAGCCCCTGCTCCTGCTGTGCCCCACGTCTGTCCCCAGCCCTGTCCCCAACACCCCGACCAAGGGCTGGCCTGCCCACACCTCCTCTCACACACACGTGAATCCACCTACTACAACGGATTTAAGGAATTACATTCGATATGGAAGGAAAGCAGGCAGGGGAGAAGGGGGAGCAGAAAACGCTGACACAATTTGGAGATAAGCCCGCAGAACATCTCTTCTGTGCAACTCCAGCCTTTATTTCAATTGCCCAACTCAGCTGACAGAAGAAAAAGGTTATCTGCAGGAAAAATATAGAATTTTTAACATTCTCCAAGGCTTGAGAACCTGCTTTGTACTTATCTGTCTTCATCTTACAATATACTACCTGCATTTTGAAGTTAAACAGATTTAAGTGGACTCAACATCAGATCCCAAAGAAAATATTGATTTTTTTTTTCCCCACAGATATATAAACTGTGTCTAGTTTTATTCACAGCAATTTCCATTACTTTCAGGAAAAGGGCAGAGCACAGAGCTGCTCTGAATGAACAGATCAGCCCTTATCAGGTGAATATGCAGTGGGGAAATCCCCCTTTAAGCAGCACTGACCTCCCAGGAGAAGCTGTATCAGCCACTGAGCTGGAAGTTGGCACTTACAGATAATTTTCTTCTATTATTTTGCTGCCTTAAGTTCCAGCTGCCAATATTTCCTGTGCTCCCTGCTGGAGGCTGAATCCTGACCCCATTCCCAAACCACAGAGATGGGCAGGAGATTCCACCCAGCACTGCTCTGGAAATGCCATTTCCACACACCTGGAACAGCCAACAAGCCCCAGGTGCTAAGGGCTGGACAGCTTTTGTCTCAAGTATGGCCTTTTGAAGTACCAGATCTAAGCTGCATGGTGCTCCCAGTATTTTGTAAACTTGAAAAATCTATGGAGAAATGGCAAAAAGAAACTGAAAGCCCAAAGACACAGAAACTAAAACCCCAGGAATACATCTACCACTTTAAAAGGTATTAAGACAAGACACGAGAGAATTGGGTATGGCCTTCCCTGGAGCAGACTGCAAAGAGTGCAGAAAATGGGCATTTTGGCCCTGAAATCAAAGTATGAAAGGAAAGGCTGTTAGGTGCCAAGCTGAGCATTGGATCCTCGGGTTCTCCCCTCCCTTCCACATATCATATATGCAATATTCTTCAAAGGCTCGTTTTGTTCACAAGGCAGACACTGTGCAAGTACAGCTGCGGAATAAGGCAGCATTTGAACACAAAAATACACTCCCTATGCAGAGTTTTGTGTGCACTTTGATACATTTTTAAAAATAATCCGTCCTGTAGGTATTCAAAGGAGCTACACGGGTATCTGCCAATAAATTTCATCTTTATTCTTTTCTCTCCAAATGCACGCCTTTGAATTTAATCTAACTGTGCCACCATCACCCAGCCCATTTGTGTGTGTGATGCTGCAAACAGATTTAATCAAGGCAATGTTCCCCACCGGAGTGCCTGAGCTCCCCAGTGCCCTGGAGAACGCGTTTGGTTTCGATGTGAATACCTGACAGGGACACCCCACCCCTCGGAAAAAATAAAATCAGGAATCCAGCAGATCTAACAGCGTGTCTCACAATGGAGTTGCACAGTGTATGCACTCAATCGCTCCATTTCCCAGAAGATTCATTACAGTTCCATTAGAAAGTCAAATCAGGCAATTCTGCAGTCTGGTGAAAGCTAGCATATGAAAGCAGGTTAATACAAAAGAATTTCATTTTAAATAGAGGACATTTAGGACTTTTAAAAGCAACATTATGATAAAAATTTCAGGGTGTTTATTCTGGCTTCAGAGCACGCTTTTCAAGTCTCGTTTCAGTGATGTAGCTGATTTTCTAAGGACACAGGGAGGGGATGCTGGATCTCCAAGGTTTGCCATCTTAATTACCCTGTGCTCCCACACGTGGCTCGGAGTCAGGACAGATGTCCTTGTCCCTGCAGCAGGCAGGGCAGGGCTGGGGCCAGCTCTGAGCAGCAGAATCCATCCCCAGTGAGTGAGTGCCTCCCTCCCAGCTCCCAAATCCCAGACACAGGTGCCATTAACTACAACATCCCAGGCATTTGAAGTTTCCTGCTTACCTCACAACACAGGTATTATGTCTAATTATTACCATTTAGAACCTTGCCTCCATCTCAGCGAGGAAAATGCAAACAGTGAATGTAATTACTCACTAAACTAATAATGTAAGACCTGATTGACAGGATGGAAGGGGGAAAAAAAATCGGTTCAAAGCAGTTTTAACTTGAGTATGAGCTCGGCTGAATGAAGACAGCCAATTTCAGAGCTTCTCACTACAAGCAAGGCACCTCCAAACACACAAGTCACACCCAGAGGCAGCAGCAGCACCAAAGCCCCAGAACAGAGTGGCTGTCACAGCAGCAGCCTTGGCAGCATTAATGATGAACTTCAGGCACCCCTGCCTATGTTTAATTTAATACAAAACCAAATGCAGTCAAAACATCTGGTGCATTATTGATGGTTACCATGATAAATGAGATTTGACATTTCACAGAACTCATTAGATATTCTACTTACACCCCACATTTAAAGTGTTTCTGATTTTACATCTCTCTGGAAAACACACACTGTGTGGATATTGAACTGGTGTTTTTGACCCCACTGTTTTAAAGGCATCGACTTGCACAGCTAATTACTAACGCTGAGAATTCATGCAGCACAGAGCACATCACTGAAGTGATGTAGGACCCCTCTGCTAACCCAAACACTCCTGAAATCCAGGAGGATTTTTGTGCTGTCCCATCTGAAGGGACATCTGGTGCCACTGCTGCCCAGGGATCCTGCAGTGACCCCCCAGGAGGGTCCCTGCACCCTTTTCCATGTCTGAGCGAGATAATGCAGGAACAAACACGCTGCAGGCCAAGCAAGAACTGCCTCCCTTTAATTTCTCACATCTCGACTCGAGAGCTGCACAAAAAGTTATTAAAATTAATGCAAACTATCATAACTCTGTCTTTTTATTACTGGTAATATTCCTTCTAAAATATTAGTCTCCTTGGCTGAACCAGCATGTCTTTTTGAAAATTGTCTTTGAAGATCAGAAACTCCTTAGCATAAAAAGTGAAACATGCAATCATGTTAATTTGACAAGGTAAAAGGGGGAGAAAAAAAAATCACTTCAGCTTAGTATTTCTGAAACTCAGGCTATTCTTTCATTAAAAAAAAAAGGCATTTTTCTTTCCTGGTTCCCACTCCAGTAACAGAAGTGAGGATGTAACAAAGGCTTTTGGCACTCCGAGTGTTTTAAAAACAAAACAAGTAAGTTTCAAACCTGGCGAGCAGCCAAAGCAAACATCTCCCATCTCACATGAAATTACTAAGTTTGAATAAATTGCTGAAGCTCAAACAACCCTGGCAATCCAGTAAGTGCTCATCTCTCCTTGTTTGCATAATCAGCACCACCGCCGATATATGTGATATATATATGTGTGTGTATATATATATATATATATATATATATATACATATACATATACACACACATGTAAGGACGAGGCAAGAGCCCCAGCACATGTGTTGTATAAACAAGAAATTCCAGCTGGAATTTCTCACTCTTCCTTCCCAAGTTACAGTGAGCTGTGTGCCTGGCCAAAACACCCCATTATGCAGTAATTTCATCAAAAACAAACACAGAGCATCCCCACATTCCCAGTTTTCTATCAAAAACTCCACACCCAAGAACTTCATGAGCTGGCAGAAGCATCACAGCTTCCCAATACCCCGGTGCAGCTTATGGTAACACTTTGTGCATGTCAATGTTGTGTTCTCAAATCATTTGCTCCTCTGCTTTGCAGCAGGAAAGGCTCAGAACAGCCCATTCCTCCCTGCTCCCGTGGAGCACAGCGTTCCTGTGAGTAATTCCTGTTCCCATTGCTGTTCCCAAACGTTTGTGGGCACCTCTGCAGTCAGCAGTGATGGCAGAGCTGCAGAACAGCACGCTCAGGCTGATCAGCACCCTGGGAGTCACACACTGCTCAGAGCCATCCTGGGGGAACAGCTGAGTGCCAGCACCGGGGCTGACAGGGATGCTGCCAAACCATCCCATTTCTCTGAGGTTATAACTGCAGAGATACTCCCTGGGAAACCAGGGGCTGTGCCTCTCCTCACAGGCTCTGCTGAGCACACGGTCCAGGTTCCACAGGCACACCAACCCACCCACACCAGGGTAAACGCACAGAGCCGCTCTGGGCAGCTGGGACTGCTCCTGCCCAGAGCTGCTTCAAACAGCCAGCACCCAGCCCCGACTAAACACCATTTCCAGGAGTGCAGAGTAACCTCCTTTTCATAATTGCTCACTCCATTTTTAAAAGCGTGTTCCTCTCCCTTACAGTTACAGAATGATTTCAAAAGCATGAACCCATTAGACATTTGCCTCAGTCTGCCCTCAACAATAGCCTGGAGAGATAAAACTCTCATTTGTTTCCACAGAGGCCCTATTGATTCTGCTGTCACAGAATATGACTGTTCTCTCCTCATGCTGCTTTTCAGAGCAGAGCATTCTGCCGTGGAGCTGCGCTTTTATTGCCTTGCCTGTCTGGCAGAGCAGCTCTGGAGCAGTGGTTTCCCACAGCACCACCCCTCTCCATCCCAGCAGAGCTTTCAGCAGGCAAGGCACAGATAAACCCGCCTCACACACCCCAGCACACGGCAGAGTTAATGCAAAGAAGCAGCCAGACTGTGGGGAACACCCAAACCCTGAGTGCTCCCCACTGCTCCAGCAGGAACATCCAGGAGCCTGGAGCCAGGGGCAGAGGAACCACCTGTGCTACAGCAATCACCCACAGCAGGGCTCAGGGCTCTCCAGAAAAACAGGGTCAGAATTTCTGGCAGTGCTGTAAATGTGAGAGTCTGCAGGCTGATCCTGGGCTGTCACTGCAAAGCTGCCACATTTTATTAGGACCAGGGAATATCGACTGCGTTCCCTCCCTGGAGTGTCAATGATGTGATCTTGTAAGGGAAGTCAGGCACAATTTCCATTTCCAGCATAAGAAAAAAAAAACAAAAAAACAAGGCAATGCAATGTACAGACATTGATAAAAAGAATAAATTTAGCTTGCTGATATTTGGGTCAGTATGGACCAGTCCTGCAACATCTGCCACTGACTTCATTTCCACCAGAGTAAGGACTAAATAAAGACATCAGAATTTAGCACACCAAGTATTTTACAGAGCTAGAAACATTTTCAGTGATCCCGATCCAACTCCAGTTTTAATGCTGCAGCCACCTTTAGCTCACTGAGATGATTCTATTAACTGGGGGGAAACTCCTGCTTCTCTGGCAGCAGGGAAAGCTCCTTCAGTGAATCTGTGTCAGAAACATAAATTAGCTTATGGATGCTGAGATGTTTGGGGATGGACAAGCTCAGCCCAAGGGCCACAGGGGGCTGCACATGGTGAGAACTGTCCCTGATGTAACCCTGCCAGGCAGCTCCTTGTCCAGCTAACTCAGAGTTTCCACTGCTAGCAGAATATTCCAACAGCCTTACAAATCTCCTCTTAACCTGCCCACGTTCCTAATCCCTGGCAGCACAGGAACTTTTCCCCAGCATCCTGAGCAGTTTCAGAGGGATATAACTCACATTGAGAGCTAATATGCAGTTCAAACAGCATCAGATTCTTGCATGGTTTTCATACCAGCCCTGTAATCCCTGGGTTCCTCACATCTGTCTTTCATTTGGGATATAATCACACATTTATTTTCCATTTTATAGTTTAATTTCATATAGAATGAAATGTTTACTTGATCTGGGGTCTGATCTTGCTGCAGCCAAGGGACATCATGCTCCTCCTGACCCACACAAACTGGAGCTCAAAGTCCTGCAGCTCTGCTGCTCACCAACAGACCCCTGTATTTATGGAGGAGAATTGCTCATACATTCCTCCCCCTAAACTACAAACATAAACTCTTAATACTTCACAAAAATCTAGTGGGAAAACCTACAGAAACTTGACCAGCTCTTCTCTAAACACTTAAAAACAACTGCAAAAGCTTTGAGTGTACTGGGAGGTGAGGGGGCAGAAAGAGGTATCAATATTTAATCCACTGCTAAAAGTGGAGCATCAAAGCTGCATCAGGGTGGCGTAACGTTGCAGCTGGTTCCATTTTCATGTTCTTACATTAAGAAACCAGCTTTTCCTTTTGCATTATGTATTAAATAGTACATATTTTAGAATCTCAGAAAATCATCTCTAAGCCTTGCTAAGCCTTTATAATTGAAAAAATTGCATTTAGTATTTTACCAGCTAGACATGCACGAAATATTAAACTCAAGGGCAGAGCTCACGTTAATTTCTCTACAGTCTTCTGTGATCCGTGGCATTTCTCAAACTCACCACATCTGCAAAACAGAGCCATCAATGCAGTTCACATCCTAACCTAAAGCACACTTGCACCCTTCATGTTTGAGCACGGGGAAGTTCAGGCTCTCTCCATCCACAGATTCCTTTCCTGAGAAAATTGCCACCATGTGGTGACTGGCTGTACACTGGATACTCCCTGGATATGCCGCCTGCCTGGAGGAGCACTGAGAATCCAGGATGTGTTTGAAAGCACAGCAATGCACTTCTCACCAGCCTGCCCATGAAAATCTGGGTTTGCAGGGTGCCCCAGACTGGAGTTGTGTTTTCCCAGTTCCAAAGGGCATGGGGATGGTCAGTGCTGTGTGACTTTCCAGTTAAACCCAGACCCTGGACACAGCCCCTAACACAGGCAGGCACACGCTGGCAGTGCCAGCACAGAGCAGCCTCACCCCAGGCACAGGCACTGAAATTGGACATATTGTTAACAGAACACATTTTTGGCAAGCAAAGAGCAATTACCATCAGAATCCTTAATCATCTCGAGCATCCCCACACTGGAGAGCTGGGTACCAGCTCTGGCACAGCCCTGCCACACAGACCCAAACAACTGCAAGGCTTCTTGTAAAAAGGAGAGGGGAAATATCCTTTTTACACTGCTTCCAGAGCAGAACATGCACCACTGGAGGCACTGGAAGCTGGGTTTACTCTACCTGCACGCAGAAATCCACCCCACAGAGCATCCCTCAGCAGCAGCTCCCGTTTGCCCAGCAGAATCACGCAATGTGAGTTTGCCCTGTTTGTTTGAACTGGCTGGGTGTAAAACACACCGAGCGCAGCCCGGAGCTGCCCAGGCTGCCTGGCATCCATTATTAAAGGCAGCAGATGTTTATTCCCACTGTGCCTGCATTGTGGCTGCGGCACACAGGCACCGTTCATGGCCAGGGGGGCCGGGCACCCCCTGCTCCGGAGGGACCCCAGCCCCACAAAGGGACCCTTTCAGCAGCACAGCTCGCTAATGGGGTTTGATAACAGCACAGACACCCGCTGTATTCTTCATGCTGCCCGACCTATTTCACAGCTCATTCTAAACTGGTCTAGATGCATAAAATCATCCTAAGCACTGCGTTTAAAGACATTATCTCCCTAAGCACAGGATCCCTCCGACACCTCTCCTGTATTGATTAAATGACCAACACAGCCAGGATTTACAAGTCCACTATAATAGAAACCATCTCCTCCAGCATCTGCTCATCAGTTCTTTGTGCTCCTTTATCCCCTCCACGCTTTAAGTGGTTTTCCATTTTTAATAAAATACATTTCTGGTCACACTATTGAGAGTATCACCAGAATGTAAGAGCGCCGAAAACACTGAAAACAATACTCTTCCACTCGATATTTCTGAGCAAGCAAACATCACATTAAAAGAATAATAACACAAAAGGCAATCACTCTGAAATACGGCCTGGTTTTGTCAGCTAGTGTAGATTTTAAAAGTCAGATGCTTGCATTTTACTTGTCTTCCATTACTGGCAAATTAAAGCTATGAACAAATGCTGCGTAGGCAACAAATAATTCTACTAACACGCCAACAATCACTTTAATCTCTTCCACTTAACAACTCATGAACCTTTTATGAACATAATCTTCTAGAAGGTAGCTGGTAATACAAGATAATCCCAGTACAAGTTTAATTAAAAATACAAACTACATATAGCTCCATGCTTACCAACTCTTTCAGGCTGAAGGAGCAGGAGTGGCTATTACTAATGGCTCCGTTAATCTGGCAAACTGAAGTGCACAGGAACATGCTAGAGAAGCATTCAACAGACCATTTCCCACTGAAAAAAGAGCCCTCACAAATTCCAACTTGCCTTAGCACAGCATTTAAACCCCCCCTGTTTCAAACAGCTGAACTAAAGCTTGCTTGCAGAGTTATGGATCCTACTTTTATAAAGAAAATCCAGTACAAGATTATTTATTGTTCCAGGCTACAATGGAATTAATCGGAAACTAAAAATAAAAAAGCCATTTTCCTTTAGGAAACATAGAATTTGAGTCACTTGGCTGTCAGATGGAAGTCAACATAGATTTCATTTGACTGCCAAGAACCTTATTTGACTGGACATAAAAGACATTTGCTATTTTTAAACATACCTCATGTAATCATTTAACCAGAGCCCTGTAATTCAGACCGGGGAGCTCTTTCCACATTCAAAAGCTGATCAGAGCACGGGTCTTTACAGTTCTGTTTAAGAGCTGGCTCCTTTCCAATAAATACAGTTTGCACTCCCAAGCTCCCCTAATAATCATCTGCACAGCTCTTTCCCCTTCTCCTAAACCCAGGCAGAAATGTTTCCAGCTGAAAGCTTTTCCTGCTGCCTCCGAGCACAGTCCCTGCCTCAAACGTGTGGCAAGCACAGCCAGGCCAGCCCTGGCACTGCAGGGCCAGTCAGGGCTCAGGGGTGAGCCCAGCTCCTCCCTGCTCCGGGAACAGTGAAATCCAGCATCTCACCAACAGCCAAAGTGCCACAGACACGGAGTGGCACCTACCTGTGGCCAAACCGGAATCACTGTCTCACTCAGCCTCCAGTGTGTAACCCTGAGCTTTGCACTGCTCAGTCACAGAAGGAATTCTCTTCAGCACAGATGAGCAAATACATCTCTGATGAACTCCCCTGACACACACGGAATGAAGTGATGTGTAGGTGAGCTGTCACATTCTTTTTGAGAAGCACATTCCCCAAACCCTTCCGTTTTCCACCTTTTTTTTCCCATTTTCCTTTTGGATGGGGCTGTGCCATGGTGAAAGGCACCCTAAGGGCTCTTTTTCACACCAAGAAAATAGCAAGAAATCCCCTGCTGGAGGAAAAAAGTGCACAAGCAAGCAAAATTAAACCTTGTGATCTAACACAGATCCCTTTAAACGTGTTTCAGCTCTGACACTTCACTGAGAACCAAAGGCATAGCAAATATTTTTGCCTCCTACAAGAGAGAATCAGATTTTAGACACAGCTGAATGAGTTACCACTACAGAGAAATGTGGGTTTCCTCAAGCTCGGGATCATCAAAAAGCCAGACTACACAAAGGCTTTGTCCTCTCAGGAGCACACTGCACTGATGGCAGCAGCCAAATGCAATTCTGTGGATTTCCATGGATTCCCAGCTCCTGCAGGCACCTGGGAGGGTGCTGGGGCTCACAGGAGCTGGGAGGATCTCAGAGGGTGCTGGGGCTCAGGACTCCCACATGTTCAACCCCTGGAGATGCTGCACTCTGACAGCATTTAGCAGCTCCCTGCTCTGACATTATTTGATGCATTTCCCTTCCCAGGGTACCCCCAAATGCCAGACTCCAGTGCTTCCTCATCTCAGTTTCTCACTAATGTGAGAGCTCCCAATTCAGGCAGGCTCAGTCCCCAGGGCACTCAAGGTTTGTTTGGATACCAGTGGCTTAAAAAACAAACCAAAAGACCTAAAAATTGTGCTGTGCTATAGAGACAACACTGGCAGCCCTCGCTGACAGCCAATTTATCTGCAGCCCAAACCCAGAGCTAATCAAGTCACCAGAGCAGGCACATCAGGCACGTGGCACGCTCCAGCTCCTCCTGACAAACACTTAACATCTGCAGCCTTGTGAAACTGCAGCAGCATCTCCCCACAGCTGCAGGAGTCAGAGCTGCCATGGATGGCTGGCCCCTGAAGCCCCAGCTCTGCAAGCAGGAACTGATGACCTGAGAACCGGCAACATCAGGGAACTAAGCAGGCAGCAACCTCCCAGGGATGCTTAGGGATGCTGCTCAAATAGGTTCTGCCCACACAAAAACCCACTCCTCTCAAAACTGCAAGGATTTTTTGAGGCATTTGCCTGAGCACTGAAGACAAGGGCTTTTTTTAAAGAACCTTTTAAGTCTGGTGTCTTTCTGTATCAACATAATGAGGAAAATGAATGCAATGAATCTCAAAAAGAAAAACCCAAACAAACTAGAGGGGAAAAAAATAAGTCACATTCAAGAAACGAGGCAAACTCATGCACATGCCTAAGTACACTCACAAGAGCAGGAAACCCTCCAGCCCCAGCCATGCTCCCTGATAATTGTTTGAGTTTTATTTTAGAGTTTAAGGACTATTTTGGTTTTAGTTGTGACACCAGCTCACTACAGCCACAACCACTTCTCTAATCACAGCCCAGACAGAAAGGCCACAGCAGCTCAAACACACATCCAGGCACACAGAGAATAGACCTGCCTGGACTTCAAACAGAAACTTTAGATCAGAGGGATCAGTGTTTCCTGCACTGCAAGTATTAATCTCTTCTGCCTCATTTTCCTCCCCGGAGCCCGCCCTTCCTCTCCCCAGGGAAGAGAGAACACAGATTTGATTCTTCATACACCCACTGGACCACAGACTGATTGAAAAACCTTATTTAAATGAGGTGCAAATTACGTTCCTACTGAACTGGATTCTGCAGAACGTATTTTTATTAAAACCAAACATGTACATAGGAAATATCCCCCTGGCTTTTCCTCAGCCTCCAGTGAGGCGACTCCACCTCATTCCGTCCTGGAAGGCTCATTCAGCATTCAGAACTTCACCTTTGTGCACCTGAAAGTGAAATCCCGAGCCCTGCAGTTTCAGGGAAGGTTCCTCAGGATATTTCCAGTGTTGGTTGGGAAGGAACAGGAGGGACACCAAGGGCAGGACTCAGCCCCAGGAACACCCAGAGCTGTCCTGCCTCATCCTTCTGCTCCACTGAATGCACAAATACCTAAACCAAGGGCAAGATTATCCCTAAAAAGCTTATCTTAAAGGCAAACTTGATCCACCACAAGACATAAAAGAGTTCTGAGAACCACAGAAAACAGCAAACCAGAAATTTGTTCGAAAACTTTTAAGGAAAAGAAAAATTAGTATAGCTCAAACTTGGCATCTAACAGAAGAGGCATTTAAAAAACAATAAGAATAATTTCCATTCAATACCAAGGAATTAGATATTCTCCACAGCTGCTGGTGTGGCAAAACCCTAAACTACTTTGCTATGGACAAGTAATACCAAATAGATACACTGGTACACAAAATAACAAATGCAAAGATACAACACACAGTGGCCATCAGAATTAAGTAAAAGAAGAGCAAATGCCTTAAACTCAAAGGTACAGTGAGAACGTGGTGATCTGCAGTGACATGGAACAGAGCTCAGTGATGTTTTGATGTAAATATACCATTAAATGCATATATTTATATTTTTATTCATTTACTACCCGTTTTACAATCACTGAGAAAAGGAAACATTGTGTTTAACTAAGTTAAACACATTTTTAGATTAGCAGAGTAAACAGACACAGCAAATTGGCACTTTGTTATTGCCCAACAGCTATAGAGCTCCCTGATAACAAAGCACCCTCACACCTCTCCTGTAAGCACAACACAGCTGCAAGGAGTTTCTTGGCTCAAGGTCATGCAATGAGTTTGGCCACTTTTGTGTCTGGAGCACAACCCAAATATTGTGGTACCAACATCTAAATTCTTGTCAGGAATTCACAACCTGGACTCTCCGCAGTCTCACTTGCTACCTGCTTGTGCCCTGACCCTTTATCATCTCCAGGAATGGAAAATATTACCCAAGTGCAATAAAGTGTGGGGATATAACACAGGACACACGCTCAGGCTCAAACAGAACCCCTGGACCAGGAATCCCTCCCAGGAATGGAAGATATTACCTACATGCAATAACCTGGGGATCTAACACAGGACACACACTCAGGCTCAAACAGACCCCCTGGACCAGGGATGCTCCAGGAATGGAAGATATTACCCAAGTGCAATAACCTGGGGATCTAACACAGGACACACACTCAGGCTCAAACAGACCCCCCGGACCAGGGATGCTCCAGGAATCCCTCCCAGCCCCCCTCAGAACACCCCAGATGTTCCCCAGACCAGGACAGGACAGTGAGGAAAGCCTGAACGGAACTTCTGGGGACTCGGAGCCTTGACTAAACACACATAAAAGTAATTACACTCCACATCTTGCCAACTCGTACTTTGGGACAAAAGCTGGGGAAGGAGTTATTTGCTGACTAATTAGCGCGGGGAAGAGCCTGTTAATTGAGGCAGGGCTGCAGAGAGCAGGGAGCACCCAGAGAACCAGCGCAGCTCACGCTCCAAAGAGAAGCACTTACACAGTAAAACCCAACAATGAAGGACTGAGGCTATTCAGCATGAAGACAAGCAGGAAATAAGAATCAAATGACTTTTTCCAGGCAGAAGAATGAGCAGATATGCTGTTTAAAGGCTGTTTAACAAAGCCAGCCCTGCAAGGTGAGCTGTCACAGGGACTGAGACTCAGGGAAAAAGAAACATCCTCAAACACTCACATTAATCACCAAAAAGCAGAACAGGGAGAATCTCAAAGCCTACAGTGGGGAAATGGGCAGAATCATGAAAAACACCCAAGCAGAGGTACAAAATAAACATGTTACAAGTCACACGCATTTCTAGTGACCTGCTAAGGGACATGTGAGATACAGGAACTGATAAACCCAGAACCTCCCCATGAATTAGCACAATTAAAATCAACCTTCGTATTAGCAGACTGTGTGCAGCACTGCCTTTTCACCTACTGCCCTGCAATAGCTCAGAACTCTGATCAAGCATTCCAACAGCAGCCAGGACTGTTCCAGCAGAGCAGAAGAGAACTGGATTCTTACTGGTTTCCCTGATCAACCACAGACAGGAGGGGCACATCAAGGGGGAAAACCAGTTATTTCCTGGGGAGTTACTAGCTGGGCATTTGACACACAGCAAGCTTTAAGTGTCCAGGTAAATAGGTTTGTTGAATCATGGAGTAAAGGTTCTCATCTAAAGGGTTCATGTTGGAAGGCAAGTAACATAATTCAGTGGTTTAAGGAGCAGTCAGAGCCAGGTCTATTAAGTTTCATGAAAATGAATGACCTTAGAGACATAAATTAGATTTCCTGCATCTCACTCCCAGTTTGTAGAAATGAGGATTAAGTGTTTAAGTCTCCTGCACCGACCTCATTAGAAGATCTTTAATGGAGACACTGCATTCCTTCTTAGCCAGGCTGCACCCCTGGCACGGCAGTACCAGGCACCAAAGGACACACAGCCACTGGTAAATTGTGTTTCCTGCACTTAAAGCAGGGAGCAGCTGCTCTGATGAACCTGTGCTCTTTCTTCATTCAAAGCCCCTCTGAAGGTCCCAATTGTCTGCCACCACTGTTTTTTTACTGGGTATTTCTCAGGGAAATACAGCCCTTAAAGTACCAGAATTCCATGATCTACAGCACTTTCTCCTTTCATATTCATGACACTTTTCATGTAAACATATTCCAGTCCCTTGTGGGTGCTGGCATCAGCAGACTACTGCCATATATGCACTTGTTTAAGAAGATTCATAATCCTTAAACACATATATTTAATAGCTTTGATATTTAGCACAAAGCTGCTGATCCCCTAACACCCTATAATGCATAGTTAATTACTAACTGAATTTGCCATTTTCTTTAGACCAGGGAATAAACTGGTTGCCAAAACAGTGAGCTTTGACAGGAACCATCATATTCTGGTTAAATTCTTTATTTCACCACACCAAAACACTCAAGTCTAGACCATCCTGCTTTACTTTGCAATGCAACCCCATAATTACTGAGGTGCTCAGGTTTAGAACTGCAGTCCTACCAGCTCCCTCCAGACCACTGTGACCTCAGCAGCGACAGAGGAAAGGCCCCTCTGGCTTCGTTTTGGTTAAAATTTTAAAGACATGAGCTCAAATGAGAGCATGTGTCAGTTTGTACAATACATGGGTGGTTATGGAACAGGCAGTGCTCTGGGTGCAGGGCTGAGATGCCAGAGCCACTGTGCTGAAGTGTCCAGAGCCATGTCCTACAGACAGACACTGAAGGGCTGCTGGAAGGCACCTGTGGTTCAGGAGAACAGAGCTGGCACCTTCCCCATGCACTGAACACCTGCTGCATGTGGGGAAAATGCCACAAACACACACACAGCTTCACACCAAACCTAACAAAAGCCGGGCTTCCGAAAAGTTTAAACAGTGACTTCTCACCGGTAAGAAATCCTGCTCCTTACTGGTTTTACTCATTTTTACTACATGACAAGAATGTTTCCCCTGTGTATTTTACCAGCAGTTGCAGGAGATGCCTGCTCCCAGACCAGCTGACAGACACTACAGCACTTCTAAAGAGCTCTAAAAAATAAGAAGGAAAATCTGCAGGAAGATGGGCCCAGTGCCCAATAATTTGTCTGCTTCCACCCCAAAGCAGTTGGCCACATGAAAAGGACCAACATAAAGGAGACACTGCTCATCACCCAGACAGAAATATTTATTAGCACTGGATGACAACTTCCTTTCTCTTTCTTTATCCCCTTTCCTCAGAGCAAACAAACTTCCCTAATTCACCTCATTTCCCCCTTCCCCCCTCCCCAATTCCCTCCTTCTCTTATTTCATGCCAGTAACTTGTAGTGCATAATGAATTTCCAACCAGCCTGCCACGACAGTCATCTCAGCAATAACCAACATTCCTGAAAGTTTTGTGCAAGCCAGCAGATGGATAGGAAAAAACTCTCTAATTAATTACATCCCCAGTAAGGCATGGCCAGACAGAAAGCAGCATTTGGGGTTTTGCTTGGCAGCCAGGAGCCCGCAGGCACAGCCATGTTATTGCCCACTCAACTGCTAGGAAGGACAGAGGGAAAAAGAGGATTTCACTGGCAACAGGGATGGAGGGAGCAAACTTCAGGGCTTACCAGCTCCTGTCTCCTCAGCAGAAACACTAAAACAGAACCTTCATTCTGCTGATCGGGAAAATAAATTTACACTCCAGCCCTCACTGCCCGTACCAGAAAAGATCACGAACACCCATCACCATAAAAGAGAAATCCTGTTACATATCTGAAACTGGCCAAAATTGACTCTCAGTCAGGGATTAATAATACCACGGTAACTTTTTTTTTATTACAGACAAGTAGATTAAATGCATAGATTAACTAAGACCTCAAAATTAACGAGCACTCATTTTCTTCCACTTATCCTGAATCTTAGAATGTGAACTGGCCTCTCATTTGTGTTCTGTAGGAAGAACAAAAGACAACCTACACAGTCAGGGAATAGCCCATTTTTCACCAACTCAATCACCAAAAGTTACTTTTTCATCTATGGAATTTATGTGATACCCAAAGTGATCCACATTTTCAGAACTGCACTTCTAACATAATTAAGATGCCAAATGCAAATAGAACCCAGAGAACCACCAGCACCTCCACACAGTGCACGCCAAACACACGTTTCTAAGAATTGCAAAGGATAAAAACCCAAACACAAACCGGTGACCATTCCCCCAGCTGGCACAGAGGGAAATGCGATGTTTGTATCCTCGCTAGTTGCACTTTTCTCTAGGTCAGTGTACAATTCCGGGCGCCCAGTGAACTAACAAACATTTGCATTAAAAACAAACGCGATTCAAGCACACAACACCTATTGAGGCAGGCACAGCCAGGCCAATATTCCGATGTGCTTGTGCTTTTCAGCCCCTTGCAGGCAGCCTTACCCGCGGGCTGGAGGCACAAGGAGCCAGGGCAGCATTCATATCTTGTTTGCTCCTTTGTTCCCCCATCAGCCTCTCTGAAAGGAGCCCTTGGGCACAGCCACCAACACGAGCAAAGCCTGCGCTGGCAAAGAGCACAAAGCTGCCTTGTGCACCCGCTCCCCACACCTCCATCCCTGCGAGGAGGGCAGGGGTCTCTCCCAAAAGCAGCTGATCACACTCAGGTCCCTCAGTGCCTCACACACCTCCCCACACCCCTGGCCCAACCAAACCTGCAAACTTCATCTCGGGCAGCTTTAAAAAGAAGCACATTGAATAAACAGGTTTCCAGTCAATAGGGGGTTTGTTCTGTTATGGTTCAAAGATAGGTTTCACTTAAAAATACGCTGCATTTTCAACCTATTGATTTAAATTTAAGCTCTGAGCTAAAATCAGAGAGCATGCATCCTTTTAAGTGAAGCAGGATGATTTGTTTAGACTTCATGCAACTGAGACAACTGTAACATATAGTAAAACCAGAGTGAAAAATAGCTAAACATTAAAAATAGCTAGTCTAGCCAGGATGCCACTTAAAAAAAACCCCAAATACCAGTTCATTAGAAACTTAGAGTTGGTTGTTTTGAGTTTGTTTGGGCTTTTTAATGGTTAACTCCAACCCCAGCCACCCCTTTTTAATTTATGTCCTCGCTCCCTCATCTCATTTCAGGATCACATAATAACTAATTGTTTTCCAATTGTCATTATTTTTCCGACTAGAAATGAAGCACAATCCGGGCACTGTTCACGCAGCAGGAGCAGAGTGTAACCTGGCACTGGGGCTCACGGGGTCCCTCAGAGAGCTGGGATGAAGTCAGAGCCCCTGGGGCAATGCAGGCTGTGAACGGCCCTGCTGGGAGGGCAGGCACCTTCTGCAGGGCCACTACCCCTGCACTCACACACCCTGAATTCCCTGTGCCCCTGCTGTCCCAAACCATTACCCTCCACTCACACACCCTGAATTCCCTGGGCCCTACAGGGCCATTACCCCTGCACTCACACACCCTGAATTCCCTGTGCCCCTGCTGTCCCAAACCATTACCCTCCACTCACACACCCTGAATTCCCTGGGCCCGGCACACCTGGGGCCCTCCTGTCCCAAAAGTGAAAGCAGTTCTTTATGGCTGGAACAACCACCCGGCTGTGGCTTCTACAGAAAGATGCATTTTGGAGCCTTGAGAATAAATTTACAGATTGTTATTTTAAAAATGCAGCTATTAAACCACATCAGCAAAATGCCCTTTTTCTCACCTAAGCTGCAAGCGGTGTTAACAATTACAGGATCACAGGATCTCCTGAGCTGGAAGGGAGCCCTGGGGATCAGAGTTCAGCTCTCAGCCCTGCCCAGACACCCCAAAATCCCACCCTGGGCATCCCTGAGAGCTCTGGCAGCCTCAGGGCTGTGCCCATTCCCTGGGCACCCTCTGGGGGAAAAACCTTTCCCTGAAATCCAACCTGACCCTCCCCAGCACAGCTTTGTAAGTTCACAGCTTCAAAAATCACACACACACATCTCCTCAAACCCACGAATACTGTCATTTTGCTGCGGCTGCCCTGGATCTGCAACCACAACTCCACAGGAAGGATTCTGCAGGCAAACCAAATCCCTGGATGCACAGAAATCTCTGCCTGCTAATAACCCCCACCAAGGAAAAACAAACCTATGGATGCACAGAAATCACTCTGTGCTGAGCCATAGGTGAGGGCAAGGCTGTCTGTCCTGGTCCCACTCACCTTTTCTGCCCAGGAAATGTTGCCTGTTTCACACAGGAGCATCAGGAGCTTTGTCCAGGGCAGAGTTTCCCATCCCAGTCCCTGCAGAGTAGAAATTCACAGGCACGGGAGCCCCAGAGGCACTGAGAGGCAGCACAAGGGCTTCCCTGCACCTCTCTGACCTCACAGCATTCAGGCAGACAATAGCCACAGTCTCCGGCCACACCAAAGCTGGGAGTGGGAGAAAAATACCCAAAAAGTGTCCTCAAGCCAGAGGCAACCACCACATTTCATTCAGGTGAGGAAAATGAAGTCATTTACCCCAATTACACACTGAAGTCAGCTAAAGAGTCAAAAGCAAACTCGGAGACCTCATGATTAAACTATGACAGTCACTGTTTCCTGTTTTCCAAAGGATCCAGCACTGGCAACTTTTGCTCAACAACCACGTTATTTTATTTTACACTCCCTTCTGCACACCTCAGCCTCGCCAGCCAGCCAGCTGGGATTTTACATATCTCACCACCCCAAAGCTCAAGCCCTTGGGCAGCAGTTGCTCCTTTCCGATGCCCAGCCCTGCAAGGAGGAAGGGGCTGCACTCAGCGACCCCGGGGGTGCACCCCAGCCCCGGACACCCCCCAATGGCACAGCTGCTCTGACAGAGCCTTTCCACACACGCTGCTGGCAAAACAAAGGCCTGAAACGACCACCAGGAAGGGAAACCGTGTATACACCGGAGTCAAGCTCTGCACTTCCTCTTGCTTTTGTCATCCCCAGGCTTTTCTGTGATGTGCCCTCCCCTGGCAGCAGTTACCCCACACACAGAGGGAGCCCAAAGGAGCGGGAGCTGCAAGGAGCTGCCAGGCAGGGGGGCGTTCGGGGAACAAGGAGGGGAGGAAAAAGAAGGGGGAGAGGAAAAAGGGGGAGAGGAAAGGAGCAAAGTTGCACGGAGCGCAGCGCACTTGCCAGCCTCACCTCGCGTGCTCCCCTCAGCCCCGGCACCGGTCCCTGTCCCGCCGCCGGGCACCGCGCGCCGTGCCGGGCGGGCAGGGCCGGGCCGGTGCCGCGCTCCGGGCCCCGCTCGGGCCCCGCTCCCGAGCACGGCGCCGTGCAGCAGCCGAGCCCCGGCGGCGGCGGGCGCACAAGAACAATGAGCTCGCAGCCCGGGCATTGTGTGCAGCCGCCTCCCGCTCTGCCCTCCCTCGGCACCCACAGCCGGCGCTGGGCACGCCAGGCACGGCCTGCAGCCCCCTCCGGCACCCCCGGGCCGGCTCCACACCGAAACCAGGGGGAGACAGCCTTACTCGAGTGTTTTATTATCACAGAAACGGCTCCACGCCTCTTAGCCACCATGGATTGCTCAGTTCTAAGGGAGCTGGGTATCAAAAGGAAAAAAAAAAAAACAAAAAAACCCAGAAAAACCCCCAAAATGTTTGCCTGGCGATACCAGAACAACAACAAAACATGTTGTACATTTGTATATTGCACATTATTCAAAAATTTGACATGCGCCTTTCACGACCAAGAACTACTTCTTTTGACACAGTGCTCATTTTTATCTGGTTAAACCCCACATTTTAGTACCTGAATTGTCACTTCAGATCTGTTCTGAGAACGCATTTTTACTGAATTCTAACAGGGTGAACTACTGCGTGAGGCTCCTCAATTCAGCTGCACGGGTGCACAGGCGAAATAACACCTTTGATTTCAATAATTGGCCAATGTAAGGCAGGAGTAAACAGCCATCAGACAGCAGCCTGCTGACTGCATAAAAACCCTGTGAGCTCCTCATCTCCAAGAACGCTGCTGCTTCGAGGAAAAACTCAGCATAAGAACTCAGCAAACCAAAATAACTGCAAGCAGCCTGTAAAAATAAATCTAAGGGCAGAGACACCTCAACAATGAATCATATTGTTTTGTTCCCAGCAATTTCTTGAGCAGTCAGTTTCAGCAATGAAACCTCCAATGTTGTCTACCTCCTACTACTTTCCTGATTCTGGGCATCTTCTTTTCATGCTTTAGAAAGAGAAATGGGAACAAAACAAAACAAACGAAAGAGGGAAAAAAAAAAAAAAAAGAAGAAAGAGAAAACCCCACCCCTTCCTATGCTACCGAAAATGTTATGATTAAATCAATTTGCATAAAATCTTCATTTCAGGATTCCATACCTACACACATGAAAGCAAGTGTGCCTTTTAAACAGCCGAGCCGTTCAGCCGTGTGCGCGCATTTAAATCACGTATAAGTCATACATACACCCCCTTTATTTGGATGGCTAACAAGTTAAGCCTTTCCCTGAGCACATTATCCCCACGGAGCATCAGGCGGGCGCGACAGGCGAGCAGCAAAATAAAGAAACAAACGCGGAGCCGCGGCCGAAGCGAACAAATACCCGCGGAGCGCGCAGCCCAGCCCCGGCAGCGCAACTCCCGCTGCCCCCGGAGCATCCCCGCGGCCCGCCGGGCTCGCCCCGTCCCTCCCTCCCCGCGGCCTCTCCCGCCAGCGCGGCCCACCCACCTCGGCGGGCTCTACACCATCCGCGGCGGCTCCGGGGCGCTGCCGGGACAAAGCGGCGGCGGCGGCGGCGCGGGGGGGAGCGAGCGGCGGGGAGCCCGCGCGGTGCGGTGCCTCAGCAGCGGCAGCCCAGGGGCATCTTCCCGGGGAACAAGGAGGGGACGGAGGAGGAGGAGGAGGAGGAGGAGGAGGAGGAGGAGGAGGAGGAGGAGGAGGAGGAGCGGCCGCCGGTCCCGCGCTGCCCCCGCCCGCCCCGGCCCTCGCGCACGCACGCACCGCGGGCACCCAGCAACGCCGCCGGCCGCGCGCCCCGCCAGTATCGCCGCGCGCCATTGGCCGCCGCGCCGCGCCGCGTGACCCGCCGGCCAATGGCGGCGCGGGATGGAGGGCATTTAAACGCGAGGGGAGGCGGGGGCGGCGCCGGGCACAAAGGCGGCTGTGAGGGAGAGACGGGGAGGGAGGGGCGGCTTGGCCCCTTCTTCTTCCTTCCCCTTCTTCCTTCCTTCCTTCGCCTTCTTCCTTCCCCCGCCCCGCTTCTGCGGGCCGGTTCCATGATCGCCGTCCCGAGCGCCACGGGGATGGTTTGAGGTGTCTTTGTCCCCCGCCGCTCCCAGCCCAGCTGTCGGCTGTGGAATCGCGGCACCGGTGGGGTTGGAAAGGAGCTGTGGGACATCGAGTCCGGCTCACGGCCTGCGCCCACCGTGTCCTCCTCACCCAGAGCGCTGAGTGCCATGAATTCTGAGTGTCCAAAGGTCCATCCCGACCGCACAGACCTTCAGGGCTCCGACCTGAGCCCGCCGGTGGAGCGGAAATGGACAGAGGAGAGGGAAATGGACAGGGGCTGGAGTGGAAATGGACAGAGGAGAGGGAAATGGGCAGAGGAGAGGGAAATGGACAGAGGAGAGGGAAATGGACAGGGGCTGGCGTGGAAATGGACAGAGGAGAGGGAAATGGACAGAGGAGAGGGAAATGGACAGAGGAGAGGGAAATGGGCAGAGGAGAGGGAAATGGACAGGGGCTGGAGTGGAAATGGACAGAGGAGAGGGAAATGGACAGAGGAGAGGGAAATGGACAGAGGAGAGGGAAATGGACAGGGGCTGGAGTGGAAATGGACAGAGGAGAGGGAAATGGACAGAGGAGAGGGAAATGGACAGAGGAGAAGGAAATGGACAGAGGAGAGGGAAATGGACAGAGGAGAGGGAAATGGACAGAGGAGAGGGAAATGGACAGAGGAGAGGGAAATGGACAGGGGCTGGAGGGGAAATGGACAGAGGCTCCAGGGGGAAACTGACAGAGCCGCTGCATGGTTTGGCTTAGAGGGACATGAATTAGTGAACAGTCATCAATGGTTCTTACAACCATCCATCCCACAGCTTCCCCTGTCCTGGGTTGGCCTGGGACACTGAGGGATGAACGAGCCACTGAGGGTGATCCCGGTGCCCAAGGCTGGCCCGGGACACTCTGAGGGCCAGCCAGCCCATTGCCCCAGGCTGAGCAGCCCTGCTGCGCTCAGTCCCTCTGTCCTGGACGTGTCTGACGGGCCTGTTTGCCCCGAGCCTGTTTGCCCCGTGCCTGTTTGCCCCGAGCTGGCTCGTTCTCATGCGTTAGCGAACAGTCATCAGCCTCAGGAGTAAATGTGTGTGAAGTGTCTTCAATGGAAGGCGAGCTCTGTCAGAAGCTCCGGCCCATCAGCCCTCCAAGGTTCACACTCCGGATCAGTCACATTAAGCTGCTGCTGCTGGCCCTGCACTGAATGTTCAGATTATGCATAAGTGCTTTGCTGGATAAACAGCTGATGCTGCTTTTGCTGCTCTGTGCAGCGAGGAAGTTGACACAACAGCAGAATTCCAAATTACCGAGTAGCAATTAATAAAACACTTGGTCACTTAGGAGATTTTTTAAGCTTCTTCGTGTCCGAGCTATCACATATTTTGACAAGATAACACAAAGGTACCAGAGCTGGAAATAGAGCAAACTTGTTATTTAACATTAACCTCACCTCTCCTCCACAGGCCAGCAGAATAAATCACATGGCTGTAAAGAAAGTCACACATTCTTCCCGGGCATCTGAGCATTTTCATGTGGAATTATATCTTCCTTCTGAAAAGGCACTGGGATATGTCAGGGCAGATTTTGCCCTCAATTACACCCGTGTAACCCCAACTGTTTGCTGTCTCTGTAAACTGTCTCCGTGGTCGATTCCAGTGGTGCTGCAGAGATAAGTTTGAGGCTGTTATTGCCTTCAGCAGGGGGAAGTGGGAGCTGTTCTCACTGAAGAGAAGGGAACACACAAGGAGATCTGAGCCCAGCACATCAGAGGAATTCAGTTCTCTGCCCTGAACACACAGGACAAATTTATCCCCGGCATAACTTCGGGGGCATTAGCACCAGAGGGTGAGACACAGAGCAGATTGTGTTCTAATAACTCATTTAGATAAGGGTCTGGCAATGCACATCAGCTCAGTGCTGCCACAGCCATCTCGGAGCTGCACTTAGGCTGTCCTTGATGGAGCCCGATTCCATCTCTCCTATTTTCTGCACTAATTACAATTTCATGTTCCTTGGCCTCTGGATGTCTGCACTGAAATCTCCATGAATTGCCACGGTGGCAGGTTTGCCTTCAGCTTTTCCCAGTCGCTCTCTCTGTGATGGGGAAATTCTCCACAGCAGCCTCTCCCCCTTTCTCTTCCCCTTTCCTCTCCTCTGCCCTGCTGAGGGAGTGGCCACACAAGGACTGGAAATGTTTACTCACAACATTCTGGTGCCAGATTCTGTTGTTAAACAAACCCAAGCACTCCTGGGGGGGAATGGCCTCACAAATATATATATAATGTGTTTATCCTAGTGCAGAGCAGGCCACCACCTTGATTAGAGGGAGAATTGGGGTTGTTCACCCTGGAAAAGAGAAGCTTTGGGGTGACCTCACTGTGGCCTTCCAGGACCTGAAGGGGCTGCAGGGAAGATGGAGAGAGAGGATTTACAGGAGCTGGAGGGACACAGGGCAGGCATGGGTGGGATGTTGGGCAGGAATTGTTCCCTCTGAGGGTGGGCAGGCCTGGCACTGGTGCCCAGAGCAGCTGTGGATCCCTGGATCCCTGGCAGTGCCCAAGTGGGACAGTGGGAGGTGTCCCTGCCATGGCAGGGGTGGCACTGGGTGGGCTTTGAGGTCGTTCCAACCCAAGCCAGTCTGGGATTCTGGGATTCTGTTATGTAATAAACATCTGTGTACCCCCCAAAATTATCCCCAGCCAGCCCTAGCAGGCAAAGCCACATCCTCACACCACCACCAAGTGATCCAATGATGAGTTTGGTTCACAGCCAGGGGATTGCTGCAGGAATAGCACTTGAAGCTGCTGCTTTTTTTGGGATGTCTTTTTTTCCTTTGGCAGAGACGCAGCTCTCCCTGTGGACAATAACAAACAAAGCCACAGAGCTGGTCCCATAATCTCCTCCCAGCTAAAGCCTCGGGGCTCAGTGAACACCAGGAAGGGCAGGGAGCCCCCAGGTGCTCTGAGGAACACCTCTGTGCCTCTGGGTGCTCACTGCAATCTCCGCGGCTCACACCCACGTGCAGAGGTCACTGCGGGGAGCAGCGGGCAGCTCTGTGCTCAGGGTGTGAAACCTCTGCTGTCCCTGCAGAGTGTCCCTGGGGGAGCCTGGAATCTCTGGAGTTCGGTGCCTCTGTCTCCAGCACCAGCTCCCGGGAGGAAGGAACTGCTGACACACAGAAAGCCTAATTGGCCAAACCCGCAGAGACACCGAAATTCCAGCGTGCCACAGGGGTACCCGCACAGAATGTTAATCCTCACATTCCTCTCCTTGCCCCTGGATGTTTGTGAGGATCTGAGCAGCAGTTTCTGCTCGGTGTTGTGGCTCTGCGGCTCTCCTGGCTCCCCCTCTCCCACACCCTCCCAGGGCTTTGGGGCCCTCAGCCACGGGGTTCAGCTCTCCTGGGCACCCCCAGACCCACTGAGGAGGGAAACAGCAGGAGCCCCGCATTATTCCTGTTATTGTCACAGAAAAATCACACCACGTTTCACCTGCTCCCATTCCATCTCCTTCATTTCAGGGGAACAAAACCAAACAGTGGCAAAATTCCACCGGAGGCTTCTTTCTGCCTTTGCCAACCCTTGCACCTATTTTATTTGGCATCCATATGGCAGTGTATGCACTGCATTTAACTTTTTAAAATTACCTCTTTATAAATCTGTTTTAACATGGCTCTATTTTTAATAACTGACATTTTGCCAACTGATTGAAACAAAAATCTACAAGGAAAAAATCTAACAAGGAACTATGAAGTCAAAACACACCAACACTGAGATATTTGTGAGCACCATCTCAGCCCAACTAGTTAAAATAATGGAGGGGGGTTTTGGTTTTTAATTCTCCAGTCATGAAATTACAAACCAGTCCTTGACCATGACAGATGAGTCGGGTTGTAACCTCAGCAATGCAGTAAAAACTCAGCTCTAATGAAACAGGCAAATGTCAATACAGCGATTAGCTCGGGAGATAATATTCTGAGAGGCTTTTACAGATGACCTAACTCCACTCACAAAAAAGGATTATATTCTCTCTTTCCCTTTGTCATAGCCGAATACCAGCCTTTAGCTGAAAACTGTTTGCTTTGGGGGGTTTTCTGCTTTGTTTTGTTTACTGTAGAAATCTCAGGAATTTACAATCTCATTTCCACAGATATTACCAGGGAATTTTTGGAAGGCTCATCCCACCTGGAGGCCGGTGCTCTGGATTTGTGTCAACTCCTCCTGTGTGGACACAGAGATCTCTGCCTAGAAGTGGCTGTATGGCTTGCAGCGAAAGCAGAAGTCATGGAAATGAGATTCAAATCAGTCTGGGCATATCCACACCCACTGGAGGGAGCAGCAAGTGCCAGGGGCTGAGCAGAGCCCTGATGCAACTTCTCTGAGGCTGGAGGAACGAGTTCCCAGCAGGACGGGCTGGGCTGACCATGGCACTGCCACCCTGTGTCCCTGTGGGACAGGGAGAAGCTCTGGGCTGGTGGGTGACCATGGCACTGCCACCCTGTGTCTCTGTGGGACAGGGAGAAGCTCTGGGCTGGGCTGACCATGGCACTGCCACCCTGTGTCTCTGTGGGACAGGGAGAAGCTCTGGGCTGGGCTGACCATGGCACTGCCACCCTGTGCCCCTGTGGGACAGGGAGAAGCTCTGGGCTGGGCTGACCATGGCACTGCCACCCTGTGTCTCTGTGGGACAGGGAGAAGCTCTGGGCTGGTGGGTGACCATGGCACTGCCACCCTGTGTCTCTGTGGGACAGGGAGAAGCTCTGGGCTGGTGGGTGACCATGGCACTGCCACCCTGTGTCCCTGTGGGACAGGGAGAAGCTCTGGGCTGGACTGACCATGGCACTGCCACCCTGTGTCTCTGTGGGACAGGGAGAAGCTCTGGGCTGGGCTGACCATGGCACTGCCACCCTGTGTCTCTGTGGGACAGGGAGAAGCTCTGGGCTGGGCTGACCATGGCACTGCCACCCTGTGTCTCTGTGGGACAGGGAGAAGCTCTGGGCTGGGCTGACCATGGCACTGCCACCCTGTGTCTCTGTGGGACAGGGAGAAGCTCCTGAGCATTACCAGGGCATGGGAACGAGATCAGGGAGCCCCTGGGAGCAGCCAGCCCCACCTCAGGGGCTCCCTGCAGCTCCTTGAGCATCCTCAGCCACCTCCTAACGCATTTCCTGCCCCCTCAAAGTCTCTGCATTGGCCCAGTTCTCCCGTTTTGCCAGCAAGTTTTGGAGCCTGGGCCACAGAACCATTGAGGTGGAAAAGCCTCTGGCATCACCCAGTCCAACCATGAACCCCACCCAGTGCACCACCAAACCACCCCTGCACAGCTCCCAAACAGCTCAGGAATTTGGGGGGAAAAGCTGCATTTCCCGTGTCACCATTCTCAGGGCTCTGACACACAGCACATACAACCACAACAGTTCTGGGTTTCATATTTTGAATATTTTAAATCCCGGAAATGTAAAATGTTATAAATTAGTTTCCTCATTAAATTAAAAAAAAAATTTAAAACGTTTTTATCTTTTAAAGGTTTTCAATTTCCCTGACTCAGACCATTTCCTAGTGGGTTCTGCATAATGAATATTAGCAGAGGTTGGCTTACCACAGTGTCTGGTGAGACTCATTTATCAAAGCCCAGGATGTGCGCCGTGCAAAGGGAAAAAAATCCCATTGAAAGGGAACAAAAAAATTTCAGCCCTAACAATCGCTCCTCTCATTCCTGTAAACTTGGGCATGTTCCAGTGCATGTGGAGAGGGGACAAAATGGCATCTGCAGAACATGAAACGTGTCTAACGAGAGATTTGTGCACCTTGAAAGGCGGCGGTGCTGAAGCTGCAAATGACTAATGAGTCTTTCCTCAGCAGTGGGATTAATTGCATCAGCCCTCGATGCTCAGCCCTGGATCCTGCTTACACCCAGGGACAGGCACAGGAGCCCGTTCTGCATTCACATACCCCATAAAACCTGCCAGACAAATGAAATAGCACTAAGCTGCCTTCAGCCCCGACCAGGGCCTGGACTGTACCGACATCACAAACTGGAGCAGCCCTTTGAAGCAGGGAATGGAAAGGGATCCGAGCACAGCAGGATCTGGGGCAGTTTCTGGTGTGGTTTTGGTGCCTTTTCACCCTCACCACTGGACACTGAGCTCAGGCACACTGACTCTCACAGCCCCAGGGGCTCCTTGCCTTCACACCCAGCTCCACAGCCACACACCCCAAACCTGCACATCCACTGGCACCTCACACAGCTCAAAGTGGGGTTATTTGCAATTCTCCCAAACTCCTGGGCTCTGCTAAAGGGAATTCACAGTCAGCCACGAGCACGGCACAGAGCTGGCTCCTTTCTGCACTCCCTACAGTTCATATCAATTGATTGCCCATCATCAATGATGGGCTGAGCCCTCACCACGGCAGCAGAACGTGGCACCCAGGGGAGGCCAAGGAGCCCAAAGCAGGGGCTGCTGTTTGCCAGGGCTGGCCTGCTGCTCCCTGCCTGCTCAGAGGTCTGGCACTGCTGAGGTGGGACTGACTGCTCAGCTGGGCACCTCCTGCATGCCCCTGTAAATGCACCCCTGCATGCACTGCTCAGCGCAGGGAGCAGCAAATGCATCACTGCTCCTCCAATTCAGGGAACAGCAAATGCATTTCCAGCTTCTTGTCCTCAGTGACCCACTTGGCTTTGAGCTGTAATAAATGACCAAAGCATTCAAGGCAGAGATGGATTGGTTTCAGATTTGCATTTTTATCCTCCCCACTGCAAATTGCCCCTCCAGGAGGAGGTCCTGGCCCCCACCTCCCCCTTGTAGCTGCCCTTTCCCTGCTGTTGCAGCACTGCTGCCTTTGATGGCACCTCTGAATGGAGAGACAACAGAGCCGCAGCAATGGGAACATTTCCATTTCAAGCACCGTCTCCTTTTCCCCCTCAGCACTTGTTATCTTCAAAGCACTGCACCAAACCCACTGAGGAACCCTCCCCAGCGCCCTGGGAAGTGTCACCCGTGCCTGGGGCAGGAGAGCAGCAGGGAAATGGCCCAGCAGAGCCCAGCTCTGGGTGCGTGGCCGGGGCCGGGCAGGGCTCACACCCAACGGGGCCTCTCTCCATTGTCCCTGACACCTTCACCCTGACAGCTGGGCAAGGAGGGCACACCAGGCTCGGTTCAGCACCACACACCTGCCTGGGGACTGAGGCTCTGCCCCTTGGGAGCAGGGGCCCTGCCCTGGGGCTGCTCCAGCCCAGCTGCTCTCCTGGCTCCTTTTCCAAGGGAACCCCACACCCTGTGCCCCTCACAGGCACCCCCAGTCCCCGTGGCTGCTGCCAGCCCCATCAGCAGGGGACACTGGCCCAGGGCTAGCCTGGGGACACTGACCCGGGGGCCACTGACCTGGGGGACACTGACCTGGGGGACACTGGCCTGGGGGACACTGGCCTGGGGACACTGACCCAGAACTGACCTGGGGGACACTGACCTGGGGACACTGACCCAGAACTGACCTGGGGGACACTGACCTGGGGACACTGACCCAGAACTGACCTGGGGGACACTGACCTGGGGACACTGACCCAGGCTGGCCCCGGGATGCTCCTTCCTGCAGACACTGCTGTCAGCACGGTGTCAGCTTGCCTGGCCTCTGGCCAAGGGGTTTCTTTTGCAGAATTAGCCCCCACTCCTCCTCCCTCCTGTAACTGAAGCCTGTAAGTGGCACCTGGATGATTAAACCTGTGTGGTTGCAGGCAGAGCTGTGCCTGGAGCTGCTTCAGGCCTGAGATTTCACCACACGCTTCCAGTGTGGCTCAAGGAAGTCATGTGGGCATTGTGATTATTTTCTTCCTCATAGTTTATTTTATATCTGTCATTTTTATCATCTGACTTCTTTATTCAACCTCTTTTCTTCCTCCATTCCTCAGTTCTCTTCCTTGTTGGTTTTTTATGGGTTTTTTCCCTCCAGGCTTTCCTAGCAGAACTGAGGTCTGCAGCTGGTTTGGCTTTGTTTCTTCTCCTCGTTCCCCTTCTCCACACCCTGCACTCCAGTCTCTGGGGGTGTCTATGCACGGAGCACACAGTGCATGCAAAGTGCCCCAGATCTGATGGCACCTGAGTCCCTCTGGGTGTTTTTCCCTGCAGGAAGGGCCAGACCTGGGCTCCAGCTCCAGCCTGGTGACCTAGCAGCAGCTGCAGGGAGAGGCCCCATTCCCACATGCTCAGAGGAGGCTCCTGCATTGTCACAGCCACCCCCAGCTCCTGTCTGCAGGGAAATCATTCCACCCTGCCCCACAAACGAGCAGCAGTCAGAGCTCTCCAGGGCAGAGCCCTCTCAGAGCTGCCACAGCCCCAGGCTGGCCCTGAGCCCTGTCCCCGTGGCACAGCCCAGCCCCAGCTCAGCTGCTCAGGGAAGGTCAGCAGCGCTGTCCTCACCCACACCAGGGCTCTGTCTGGCAGGAAAGCCAAGCGCTGAATCATCAGGTTTGCCAAGATCACTGAGGGATGGCGACATTCCCTCCTGCCCAGAGCAAACTCACTGGCACAGGGCCTGGAGCAGGCCTAGAAACCAACCTGAGGAGGTCAGTGCTAAGAGCAGGCTGGGCTACAAGGCAGAAAAGGCTCCCCTATGTAATCATCTCATTGTAAATCTCCCATACCTCAGTGATTTCTCATGGGCAGCTCCTCACAGCACTGACTCCTTTTTCTTCTTCACAGCAGAGCCAACAAACTGCAGCTCTCTCCTGCCACCCAGCCAACCCACTCTTTTGTAGCACTCTCCTTCTCACTGGACACAGCTGTGGCCTATTAAGGGCAGGCCCATTCCTAATCTTTGGTGATTAGTACAGCTGCACCTCCTCAGGTGTGAGACTGCCTTCTACATTATCTTTATTTCCTTACATTCTGTCCCTCCACACCCCTCCACACCTAGGAACAGCCAGGGGTAACGGGGGAGCTTTCCCAGCGCACTCCTTTGCATGACTCCATTATAAATCCTGCTCCTGAACAGCTCCCAGAGCACCTCCTGCCTCTCCCCTCTGCCATCACTCACCACAGCTCTGCTTTTAAGCCTGGCTGCCGCTCTCAGAGCAGCCTCCCAGCTCGTGTTTGCTAAGCTGATGCCTCCTCTGCTCCAAGGAGTGCCATCCCTGCAAATTATTGCAGTAATAAAGGCACTGGCTGTGCCACATTTGCTCTCTGTTATAAAGCACAGCCTTTCGAGTCCAACTCCGTGGGGACAGCAGGGAAAGATGAGGAGCTGTGCAGCAGGAGCTGAGCCCTGATTAAGGAGCAGACACGGCTCCCCCCTCTCCAGCACCGCAGGCTTTGGTCTTGATTTTCAGCAATCAAATCTTGTTCCCTGTTCACTGATTCCCCTCACTCCAAACACACACAGCGCTCCCAATCATTCACTGTTCTCTGACACGTTTAAAATCCTTATCTCCAAACCCCAGCCCCACGTTCCAGCACTTCCCCTCTCGGGGCTCCTTTCTTCCTTTGCAAGGGACTCCTTTCAACGCGGCAGCCTCATTAGGGAGAGCCTGAATCGGCTGCAGCTGGAAGCACCTTGCTGCTCTGGCCCAAATACTCTCAGAGATTGAACTTGAAAGCTTTCTGTGAGGGGTTTGATGGGACAGGTGAGCACAGCACCTGGCACGGCAGGATTGACTCACAGACAGGAGAACACAGCTGACTGCAGCTCGGGGCTGTGCAGCCCCAGCAATGTTCCAGCCCTGCCACTGCCGGGTTATTTCAGGCACCACACACCTGGTAATTGACCTGTGAGCGTTCTCTGCACCCTGCTCTGACAAGGTGGGAACGATAATAAATTCATTTGCAGCGACAGTGGAAGGGGCTTTTGTCAGAGCTGGGAGTGAGCTCTGGCTCTGAGCAGAGCAGGATTCCAGCCTGGCTCTCCCCACAAGGAGGTGGCTGCACACAAGCACAGCAGCCCAGGTGCCAGGCCCTGCTCGTGCCACTCACTCCATCACAGCCCCACTGCCCTTCAGGCTTTGCTCGAGTTATGGCAACCACTGACCTGATTTTGCAGCTCCTTCTGCTTTCTGATCCTCATTAAAAGAAAAGCACCAGGTGGAAAAAGAGGCCCAGGTAAGGGGTTGAGCATTTTGGCTTCACTTACTGAAGTGCCAGGTGAGGAGCAGCCCGACCCATGCTCCTAAACACAGCTCTGCTAAAAAGCTTCCTAAACCATTCTGCAGATATTAGAAGCTGCCTCTTTGAGAGAAGAAAAATCCCTTGATAGGATTTGTGTGTAATTAGCTGGTTTATTCATTTAACAGGTCTAATTCAGAGATCAGCTAAGTGTGAAAAGTGCAGTGGGCTTCAAATTTGCCACAGAGTGCAACCAGCTCAGAGCAAGGCCTGGGGGAAGGACAAATGTGGGAGAGAGGAGGCCCTGGCCCAGAGCTGGGGCTGGTAAATTTGGTATTTATAGCAAAGCTCTTTTTAAGAGCAGCCTGACAAAGGAGATAAACCTCCTAAGGCAGCACAGTTGCCAGGTGCCCAGGGAAGGCTGTTTCCCCGTTATTGCCTCACCAGAACTGAGAACATTCTTTAGGGTAGCAGGTGACAGGTGCCGTTCAGCAGCACTGGCTGTGCCAGCCCCAGGGGAAGGATTTAAAACATTAAAAATCAGAATTGGTTTGTGCGAGTGCGGTGCAAGGCCCGGCGCGCCCACCGGGGGGCAGCACCGGGCACCGCAGGACTCATTAACAGAATCGGAAATTAACGATTTTCCTACTAATCTGACACTACGGAAAAAAAGCAGCAAGAACTGGCTCAGACATCCTCTCACTCCGTTGTGTAATGATTTGTTTTTTCCTGTCTGGGAATGGGCTGAGGTCACAACTCTGCTCCCTGTGACAGAGACACCCCAAAAACCTCTTGCCGAACCCCAGGAAAAAGGGCAAGAGGAGCCTCAAGGTCCCTTCCAACACAAACCATTCCACGAGTCCACGATGCACAGCTGGGAATCCCTGCTCCCCACACTCCTCCAAACACCTGCAAGCCACACACACTGTTGGGTTGTTTGATGCTTTTATTTATCACATGTAAAAACACTACTGTCTCTGTCTGCAGGTACCTCTTGCTGCACTGCAAATCACACGGCTCCAAACGGTGAAGATGAGACAGAGAAGGGAACTAAAGTGTTTATGCCCAGAATCACAATGTCATGAGCCCCAGGGGTGTTAAATACACAGAGCACCCCCAGGGACTGTTCTACAGAAGCAGCAGAGCGTTACAATTAACAGACCAGAGTTGGTGAAAACACCGGGTGAAGGGATCATCTAGAGGATAAGAGGACCTGCAGACTGGTCTTTTCCTTCAGCTGCCCTTATCTTTCTAGTACAGGTAATTGTGATCTAAGTCGATATCTAGTGCTGAACCAGAACAGAGGGGACTCTTCCACACTTAGTTGACACGAGGGTTCCTGAAGTTCCTCCCAGCAAAGCGAGCCTTGCTGCCGAGCTCCTCCTCAATTCTGGGGAAGGACAGAGAGCACTGGGTGTCAGCAGGCAGCACAGAACCCCAGCACTAGCACAGGCCTCACACTGAGCAGCTGGCACACCTGGTACTGAAACACCTGATCCATGTGGCACTGAAACACCTGGTCCATGTGGCACTGAAACTCCTGACCTACCTGGCCCTGAAACACCTGGCCCTAAACTCCTGACCCACCTGGAGGTCCCACAGCACCAAGGCAGCTCTCAGCAAGCCCCTGCACAGTGGGCAGTGCCACACACCTGACACAACCCAAATGTCTGAGATGCTTGCCAAGAGAAGTGCCCCGTGCAGAGGACAAAGTCTCAGTCCAGCACCACAGGATGCTTGGTGTGATCTGTTCTGGACCTCCCCCACCCAGCTCCTCCCGTGCCACGTGCTGCAGGTGCTTCTGAGGGGCAGAGCCCAGCACAAGCAGTGCCCTTCCCCAGCCCAGGCTCACCTCAGCAGCTGGTTGTACTTGGCCAGACGCTCGGATCGGCACGGGGCACCGGTTTTGATCTGAGGGAAATCACCAAGTTAGTGAAGAACTCCAAGTGCCAACACAAAACTTGCTCCAGGTAATGAGCATCACCACAAGCTCTGCTTGGGCACCAGGCTCAGTGTCTGCCCAAGCAAACACAGCAGGTCCTGGGAGCAGCAGAGGTTGTGCATTTGCTACCAGCTGCAGGACCAGGAAAGCCCAGTGCAGCCACTGGAGCCAAGACCTTTGACATTGCTGATTAAAGGTGAGTTTGCAAAAGATAAGGTGTTCCCTTGTCACAGTCCATTAACAAATCAGCTCCCTGCAAACAGACACAGCAAACCTGCACCCCTGGAGGCAGTGCAATGCACCATGGCTTTGGCTTCACCCCCAAATTATCCCATCAAGCAGAGCCAGACTGCAGCAGCTGCAGACACCAACCTGGCCAGTGCAGAGACCCACTACCAGGTCAGCAATGAAGGTGTCTTCTGTCTCTCCAGAGCGGTGGCTCACCATCACACCCCAGCCATTGGACTGGGCCAGCTTGCAGCTGCAAAGGACAAGAGAAGCAGCTCAGAGCATGCCCTGTGCCCAGGAGCCAAGGGGCAGCACAGGGCTCTGCCCTGCCCCTCCACCTGCCCCAGGTACAGCCAGCCCCATGCCCTGTGCCCAGCAGCCAAGGGGCAGCACAGGGCTCTGCCCTGCCCCTCCATCTGCCCCAGGTACAGCCAGCCCACCCTGGCCCAGCCCAGAGGGCAGCACTTACGCCTGCAGGGACTCTGTCACGGAGCCAATCTGGTTGACCTTGAGGAGCAGGCAGTTGCAGGCCTTCTCATCCACAGCCTTGGCAATTCTCTTTGGGTTGGTCACAGTCAGATCATCACCAACCACCTGGATGTTGACGCTGCCAGTGAATTTCTTCCAGGCACCCCAGTCATCCTGGTCAAAGGGGTCTTCAATGGACACCACTGCAGAGGGACACAGCAGCTTTAGGACAATGCCAGCACCAAGGTCCTGTTTGGATGAGTGGCACCAAAGTGCTGCAGGCATGTGCCACCCACTTCCCAGAACATTGCCGAGACCCTGAGAGAGGCACGAGCTCTCAGTCTCTCCTGTAAAAGGGGCTGCACACCAACTCCCTCCTTCAGCAATCAACCCTCATTCACAACTCCCACTGATGAGCAACTCACCAGGGTAGTTCTTGACAAAGCCCTTGTACAGGTCAGCCAGCTGGTCAGGAGTGATGTATCTGCTGGGGTCATCAGGGGATTTGAAGTCCAGGTCGTACTTGCCATCCCTGTAGAACTCTGAGGCTGCCACGTCCATGCCAATGACCACCTTGTCAGTGTAGCCAGCCTTGGCAATGGCTGTCTTCAGCAGCTCCAGAGCTGTAACACAGACAGAGCAGCTGCTGAGGGCCTGCAGGATGCCAACAGCAGCACACCCACAGGGCAAACAAACCACCTCCATCACCCCTTCAGGAAGCCCAAAGGAAAGGGTTCTTAAATTCTCCCACTTCTGAACCGACTGGAACAAGATATTACTTTAATGCTGCTTTTAGCTTGTAATACCCTTGAGACACCATTATGGGATTCCTAATCTCTTCAGGCAGGACTACATGTCAGCCCAGAAAGCTTAATACTAGATGATTCCACATCCTCTTTCAACTTTATGCATGTGGGCAGGAAGCAGTGCCTGCACTCTAATCCCCTTTAGCTGCAGAGCAGGTGTTGACCATGCAAGTGCTGAGCATCCAGAGCCTGGCAGCAGGGAGACAGGGCCTCCTCTGCACAGGAGGCTCCCCTGGGCACCCACCTGCTCCCCACGTGCACTTTTACCTGCACAGAGGGGACAGAACCACTCAGCAGAAGTCTCTGGATGCTGCCCACTGTGCTGCTGTTGGCAGAGTCCCAGTGACCCCAATGAGTTGCAGGGGAGCAGCTGGGCTGTTTGCAGCAGGAAGCTTAGATCAAGTGTTTTCTTTTGTTGTTGGGTTGGCTTTTTGTTTGGGCTCTTTTTGTGTGGGTTTGGTTGTGTTTTGTAAGATGCTAATGTAGCACAAACTGCAAAAGCAGCTGCAGACAGCAACAAAAATTCTTTGGAATGTAATTGTCATTCAAGGTCATCTTCCCTGATGTCTGCAAGGGCACAGACCCAGCAGAGCTGCATGTGACACTGGGACTCAGAAATGGAACAGCTCTGGTGCTGTCTCAGTGTGTTCAGAAAAGGCAGGGCAGGTCACCAGTCCCCTCCACAATAACACAACAAACTGTAAAGCAAAAATCAACTGATCTGAGCCCATGTCCTACTGCCTGTGAGCAGCTCCACTTGTGGAGAGGCACAGAAAGCTCCTCCAGTGTTTGTAGGAACAGATATTCTGCTTCCCACAGACAAACTGCCTCTCCCACAGGTTCCTGAACAGAACTGTTTGGCCATGGAAGCAGCAACTGCCTCAGCTTCCCAGGCAAGCCTTTGTGCCCTCCCACACACAGCCAGGCAGGGCACAAACTGTTTTCCCTCTGTCTGCAGAAAAACAACTCCACTGATATCTGAATGTTGACTTCTGGAACACTTGCAGTGCACACGATTCCCTTAGGCTGCTACGGGAATGAGAGCAACGAGGCACTGCAGTAAAAACCATCCCGTCCAACCGCACGAACTGATATCCAAGGGAATACCTGACCACATCAGCAGAGCACCTTAGGATGTCTGCCAGGGTAAGAAACAGAGTACAGACAAAGCAGGAAGTCCTACACCTTTGATCCTATTGATCCTGCCCATCATTGTATTGGCCAGACTATCAGTTCCACCTCCTCCCACACTCAGCTCATTCTCACCTTCTTTGTTTTCCAGGATGTTGGGGGCAAAGCCACCCTCATCCCCCACGTTGGTGGCATCCTTGCCATACTTCTCCTTGATGACGTTCTTGAGGTTGTGGTAGACCTCTGCCCCGACCCGCATGGCATCCTTGAAGCTGTCAGCCCCCACGGGCAGGATCATGAACTCCTGCATGGCCAGCTTGTTGCCAGCGTGGGAGCCCCCGTTGATCACATTGAAGGCCTTGGAGGAAGCAGGAAAGGCCAGGTTGGAACTGGTACCAGCCCTTACATCACTCTGCTCGTCCCCAGAGCCTGATCCAGGCTAAAGGCAGAGCCAGGCTGCCCCACCCAGGCACTTACAGGAACTGGCAGAATGACCTCTGGGTTGCCAGCAAGGTCGGCGATGTGCCGGTACAGGGGAACTCCCTTCTCAGCAGCACCAGCTTTGCACACGGCCAGGGACACACCCAGGATGGCATTAGCACCAAATTTGGCTGAAAGGGGAAGACATTGATTAGACAAGTGTCTTTATAAAGAGAGACTCAGCAATACTAGCCCATGGTTTGAATTATGGCAGTGCACAGCACAAGGCCATACACTGGCTGTTGGCTCTGGTAAATAGAACTCAATTGACTCATCTTTATCTTTTACCCCCTCAGTGCAACACAAAGCCCACTCACATTTGTTCTCAGTCCCATCCATTTCCAGCATCAGCTTGTCAATCTTTTCTTGTTCCACAACGTTCACATTCTGCAGAGAGAAGCAACCAAACTGTTGTTTGACACCAAGCACAGCCCCACAAACTCTCACCTACCCAGCATGGCACTGGACACTTCCCAAGGGCAGCTGCCAAGAGCTGACCTGACCAATTCCTGTCACTATCACACAGCAGCAGCCCAGGGCTCACAGCTGAGCTCACGTGCCATCACTTCACCCACTATCACCGAGTTCTGCACCAGCCTTTGTAGGCCAGGCTTGGCGCCCACAAAGCACAAAGGAATCTCATTCAAGCAGACTGTTCTAGATGCTCTCAGATTCCCCTCCAATGGCCCTGCTTGGATAAAACCTGGCCCCTCCTCATCATTCAGGCACTCTCTGAAGCATAAATCAGTGTATCCCAGCTGCAGCCCTGCAGCTCCCAGGGCTGGAGTGTTTCTGCACACCACAACACCAGGCTGCTGGAGAAGGTTCCATTACGTGTTAGATGTGCACTCATTAAGTAAATTAAGTAAAACCATTGCTGTGGTCAGTTTGTTCACATGCACCCCAACACACAGGCTGACCCCCCCAGGTGCCACCCCACCAGAGGAAGGTTTGGACCCTGCCTGGCTGTAGGAGATGTTAAGAGAAGACAGATTGCTCCTACCTTGCTAATCAGTGCAGGTGCAATCGTTTTATTGACGTGCTCAACAGCTTTTGAGACACCTGGAAGGAACAAGCAGATCAGACACTGGTCAACACACAGGTTATGCAGGGATTAGTAGGGGATCTCAGGAACATCCAGGAAAACCACCTCATGCTGCCCCAGCCCAAGCTGAGCTCATGGCCAGGTGTGAACACAGAGGCCCTGGCTGGACTGGAGGGCACATGAGGGATGCATTGGCTAGGACTGGTCCAGGAATGCCAGTTAGTGTGCCAGGCCATGCACTGGAGAGACTGATCCGAGTGCCAGGCTGCACTGGGAGCACATCCATTACCTGTGTGCACAGTGCCGTGGCCAGGAACTCGTTAACATATTTAACAGCTCTGGAGACACCTGGCAGAAGCCAAACAGACACCCCAGTCAAGGACAGGTGGAGACTCAGCCAACCCAAGGGATGCAGCAGAGGACACAGACAGGCAGCAGGAGCCTGGCACCGAGCACTGGGCCAGAGACAAAGGCTCAAAGAGCAGAGGAAGCTGTGCAAGGCTGTGTTTGGGCTCCAGCCCAGGTCTCTGTAACTCTGCCAGCCCAAACCTCAAGGGCCTGAACATCAGCATTTAGGGAGGTTTTAGGATGAGCTCTCCTACCAACTCACAGAATCCAGGAGTAAGGGGAGGGAAAAGGTTTCCCCAGCAGTTACACAGGCAGCATCAGGCACTCCACTACCTGACACTATTTTGTAACACTGCTATAACATCACTTTATTTGCTGTGTAGTGTTTAAAGACTTCCAAAAACCTAAGCTTCAGAATGATGAATGCTATTTGACTGCATCCTAAACAATATTAATTGCTTTTCCAAATGGTCTAAGTCTGCAGACTTCTATTACAAAAGGCCTAGCAGCTATCTCTTCCCATTTGATAATTATTTCTTCATAACTTGTGTTATTTCCCAGCTGACAAAGCCCTTCAGCTACAGCCTGTTAACCACAGTCTAATTAAATGCCATTAAGAACTGCCCATAGGATCAGACTTAACAGGCCTAAGCACACACACATTTAGCACAGTGAGGTAAATACACATTTATTCTTTGCAAGAAAAGTGCCCTGGGTAAACAGTACAACAGCCTCAGGTTTTTGGGACATTCAGTCATCCAGGCATTTGTTCTCTGTTAAGGCATTAACAGCCATGAATCTTCTAAGACAAGGCTCTCTAAGTTCAATTCAGCTCTCCACTTTAATTGTTTCTTCTTAATAGGCAAAAGATATTTCAGCTTCTTTTCACCTGACTGGCAGGTCAGCAGAGCTGCACATTCAATGGACAGAGCTGGCACAAAACCTCAGGTTCAGGATTCAACATGCTGGGAGATCTAAGGAGCCTGCAGTCTCAGAGCTGACAGATTTAAGGGCTCTGGGAGAATTTGATCTATGAAAAGCCCTTGTGACTAACAGCAGGATGACTGAGGCTTTTGGAGCTGGCAGTTCAGATGCCCTGACCACACTGGTAAAGCCCTCTCACTGTGCCACGCACCAACACACAGCACAAGGGGAGCAGGGTAACAAAGTACACCTGGACACCCTGTACGAGGCACAGTCACCTGGCTGGGTGTGCCCAGCTCCATGCAGGTGCCCTGCCCTGCAGCACGAGGCAGCTGCACTGCTGGAGCAGCCACCCTGCAGGCCATGCCCAGCAAACCAACCCTGCCCCCTCTGCTTGGCCTCTGCCCAGCTCAGCCCACGCCTGACAGGAGCGGCTGTCTGTCTGTCCCTGTCTGTCCTGCCCAGCTGCCAGGCCTCGTGCAGGACAGACAGCGGGACAGGAGCCCAGCAGTGCCAGTGCCTGTCCCAGGGCACTCGGGGTGCCCAGCCCCAGCTGTACCTTTGCCCATGTAGCGTGTCTTGTCATTGTCACGGAGCTCCAGAGCCTCGTAGATTCCAGTGGAGGCACCGCTGGGAACAGCAGCTCTGAACAGACCTGTCCACAACAGGAAAAACACCTTGGCACACTCAGACACCAACCATCCCCCAGCCAGACAGCATCCCAGCCCTGCAAACCACACCTCTGCTCACATACAGTGATCCCACAAGGGCTTCCTGCTCATGACAGCATCTCCCTCACGCTCACTGACCAATAGCAAACTGACTCCTCCTCTTCCACTGGCATGTCAAGAGTTAAGGAAGGCCTCCATTCCCTTCCAAAAAGGATAGCTTCATTCACTGGATCTGCTTTTGAGCTCAGGCAAGGCAAGCTCTTAAATTCTTCTAGGATATGGCATAAAAGGGACAATTAGCAGACCTATTTTGTTAACAGGAGTTCTGAGCTCTTCTGGCAACAGCAGAGCCACCCAGACAGCCCATTCCTCCAGCCAAGGATGCTCAACTTGGAGCCAATCTGCACTCTGGAGCCTGCTCTGCCTGGGGTTCAAGGTGCCAACTTCAGCCTCCAGCCTCTCCCTTATCCCACTAAATCAAAGAGCTTAGTGGGGGCAGTCTCATTAAATGACTGCATTAATCTTTTGAGGCAGAAAGATCAGCTCTTTAGTCACTGTATTACAGCCATTGTGTTTGCTCATTCCACCAAATCACATTGGTATGAGCTTGCACAATGCTTTTGTCAGATCCTATCAGATGTGGGATGAACAGCTAACAAACCAAGGGAAAGGCCTACAATAATTAAAAATATAAGATGTTACATGTGAAAGCCCAATTAGGCATGTTCTTCAGTCATGCCTGAGTACTTGGGCAGAGGAGAAACCATTACCCAAAATTCAGCTGAGCAGCAGAAGACTCTGTCATTACAGAAAGCCACTGCAGACAAATTGAGAATTCAACTTCAGTGTACTCATACAGAGTGTGGGGAGCACGGACAAGCAGGGCCATCAGCAGCTGCTCAAGAACAGTTTCCAGGTGCTGTCCCAGTTTATGCTGGGGCAGGGAAGGAGGGCAGGTTTGGAACAGCTCTCCCACAGTTTGGGCTGCAAGAAGCAGCACCCTCCAAAAAACCCTGCACTGCCCAGGCCAGGAACTCGAGCTCAGCAAACTCATCCAACAGAATGAGGCAGAGGCTTTTTCTGCAAGGCTCACAGCAAGTTCCAACAAGTTTTATGTGTGGAGGAAGAATTCAGCACAGCTCCACTGCTAGAACAGAACTGGCTGTACACTTCTGCCTGCTCAGGTTCTATCAGCTCTAAGCCAGGGATGAACAGCTGCAGCTGAGGACTCACCTTTGTTGGTGTACAGGTCTACCTCAACAGTGGGGTTGCCACGGGAGTCAAAGATTTCACGGGCATGGATCTTGGTGATAGACATCTTTAGTACCTGAAAAAGGAGCTTACAGTTACTCACTGAAGGTTTGGGTAGGAAGGGACCATAAAGCTGAACCCATCCCATGCTCTGCCATGAGCAGGGACACTTCCCACCAGACCAGGTTTGCTGGATGAGCCTCATCCAGCCTGGCCTGGAACATTCTCAGGGATGGGGCAGCCACAGCTTCTCTGGGAAAGCTCTTCCAGTGTCCCATGACTTTTATTATTAAAAAAAAAAAAAAAATCACTTCCTCATGTGCAAGGGACAATCTCTTGATGATTCCAAATGACTTGAAGTGCATCATCAGACCCTAGGCAGCAGCAGGAGCAGATGACAAATCTAAAGGAACTTCACCTCATCATGTCAGAGCAGCGAAGAGCTCCCAAAACAGCAGCTCTCTGCTATCAGTTCAGAGTTCTTTTTGATAAGAGACCCGAGTGCAACAGCTCTCAGCATGCACAGAGTGCTCTTAGTATGCACAGCAGCTGCTCAGAGCCAAACGGAACCCATGACCAAAGAGAAGCAGCCACAGCTCTCGTTAAAAACTTGCATTAATAGTTACACCCTGTTGAGCATTTACAGGAATAGTTTTTCCTCTTAACTTTTCATCTTAAAAGGAATAAAAATCTCCCATGTCCTTTGAATACTTCCTTTCTCCCTTCTCACATTTATCCACTTCAGAAAACTGCAGTAAGGGAATTCTTACATAAGCCCAGCTACATTTTAAAAACCAAGTCATACACATGCCTGTAAGCCACTGACTGGCACCAAACCCAGCCCATCTGCACAGAAGAAAGCTCAGCCTCAGAAGCAGAACTATCTGGAAGCTGTTTTTTTGGCAAGCCAATGTGGGTGGCAACCCTGTTTACAGAAATGGTCATGAATCCTTCCACAGTTAGTGCAAAGTTAGAAAAACATGACCTTAGCAATGCTGCTGGTTCCCAGTCTGCGAGCGAGGGGGTGGCTGCACACCCTGCCCTCCCCAGGTCACAGGCACAGGCAGCCTTTGCTCCCCGTGTCCCTTCCAGCTGTCTAAGATTTCAGCCAGACCCCCACACTGACACACGATAGCACTAAAATGTGAAACAAGACAGCTTCTTCAGGCTGACCTTCATGCTGCCACTACCTAGCTTCAATTAGGGAACACACAAGCTAGAAATAAATCCCTGCAAGGCTCTGCTTATCAGTCCCACCCACACCCACATTCAGCTCTGCAGATGCACTGAGCAGTGGCTAACAGGAAGGATTGTCCCCTTATCCAAAAAGGGCTTCCAGAGTTTATCAGGCTGGCACCTGCTAAACCTTACTTTCATTTTTAGAACCTTGGCTTTGCCACAGAACTTGAGGCGGCTCATTCTTTGAGAGCACAGCCAGTCCCCAGGACCCCCCAGAGCAGTGCTGGAGCTGCTTGCTGACCTTCAGGAACACACACTGCAAGAGCTGCCACTGGAAATGCCAGGTCAGACATTACTCAAGCTTCCTTGACAAAGGACCACAAGTCCCTCCCTTCTCTGCAGAAAGAGGCATTTCACAGCACAGCATCACCCCAGAAATCCTTCCTGCTCCTTCTGCAAACTCCCCACTCCTGTGCTCAAGAAACAAGTCTCCCTTTGAGCTATAAAATAAAACTGATGCTGTTTAGCTCACCACAATGGAGTCAGTGAACTCACCTAGAGCACAAGGGTCAGCCCCTGTGTGCCCAGGTCCAACCCCAGAAATGCTGACTGCAGGCAGAGAGGTCACAGCAGCACTGCCTGCCCAGACCTTTGTCCTCTCCAAGCACGCAAACACCCGGTGGCATTTAACGAGCACACTGCCTTAAACCTTTTTTTGCAGCATAATCTGCTGACAAGGTCACTGTCTCCCTTCAGGGGAAGGCACACACTCCAGCTTGCCCGGTGTGCTCCAAGGGTAAGTTACAACCCCTGCCAGCTCTGAGGACCTTCACTAGCAGCTCAGGTCTAAGAAATCACCACTTATTCCTCAACTGACCCTGCACAGGGAATGCAGTACTCTTAACTGGAGATTACTCCAACTGAAAGTTATTTCAATTAAATCAAAATATATTTTCTTTATAGCCAACCCAACCACCAAACCTTGTCCTTGTGTGCTGTCTTGCAGCCAGTCTTCTCTAAAATCAATATGGGGTTAAGGCTGAGCACTGCAAACTGAATGGAGACTTAAAAAGCAACACTAAAGTTTAGCCATAGAAATAACTGCCCTAGTGAGTGTCCAATTACAGGCCTGCCACATTTATCAGTGGAAGACTCTCCTGACACTTAAAGGTCCTCATGACCCCAACTCTCATACCACCAGTGCTCTGAAAAAAGCCGAGACCTTTCAGTGCACTCTATCAGATCCCAACGTATTAATTCCCCTGCCAAAGCACTCCTAGAAACCGGGCAAATGGGCACATTCCACCCCTGCTCCTCTGCACTGCACGGGCTACTAATGCACCTCTACAACATGATCCAGCGGGTTCTAAAGGATGCCTGGCAGGGAGCAAATCACAGACACGTCCAACCACTTTCTCTCCCTGTGTTTGGTAAGATGGAGGCCTGAAACTGCGTTGGCTCATCTCCTGTGGGTTTGCATGACAAACTTCAGTACTTCCTGCCAGGCTCGGCGAGCCATGGCCCTGCCCTGTGACTCAGCAGGCGAGTAACGGGGCAGGAGAGCTCAGGATCGTCTCTGGCAGCGCTGCACGAGGTGAGATGGTTACAACAGCAGCTGCTTATCCACACCTGCACATCCAGGTGCTTCCCCCCCACCAGCGCTGCCCGGGGACAACCAGCACTTAAATACCCCAATAGACCTCAGGCACAGGTTGCTAGCACACGTTAAATATTTGAGATGGGAAGCTGAAGGACATCCACTAAAGAGGGGAAGGTCCAAATCACCACACGCAATCCGAGAGCGACTGTTAATGATTAAAAGGAAAAGGTTAAACTCTGCGTTTGAGGATGCCTTGACCCACCATATCCCCCCGATTCTGCCCCCGCCCTGACCCCCCATAGCCCCCGTTTTTTACCCCCACCCCCGCACACTGCCGTGGCTCAGGGCTCCCCTCCCCGCCGGTGCTGCGGGAACACACAGCGGCCTGCACCCCCTGGGGACCACCGAGCCTCGGCCCGGCCCTCCGCCACGCGGCCGCTACCCGGAGAAGGGAAGCGCGGCCTCCGGGCCCGCGGGGCGCTGCGGCCGCCGCACTCACCGCTGTGCCGGCAGTCCCGCTCCGCAGCCGCTCCGCTGTCGCCGCCCCGGCTCTGACTGAGACCCAACGGCTCCGTGCCCGCCCGCCTATAGCCGCCCTCGCGCACAGGGCCCGCCCCCCGGCCGCGCCCATTGGCCAGCGCCGTCCCCCGCCGCGCCCCGATTGGCTGGGACCGCCTCGCGCCAGCGGCGGGCTCGCGTGCGTGCGCTACGTGCGGCCGGGCCGGGGCCTCGTGGAAAATCCCCGCGCGAGGGGGCGGGGCCGGCGCATGCGGGTGGGGGGAGCGGGCGGGACCATGTGGGCAGTGCCGGGGGAGCCGTGAGGGACGGGCATAGCGGCCTGGGCTGGGGATGGACGCTGGGCATCAGCCACACTGGGCATCAGCCGCGTCCGAAACCTGCCGTGGGCAGCCACATCTGCCACTGCCGCAGCTGAGGGACAGGCATGGCGTGAGGAGACCGACACTGGGCATCCACATCTGCCACTGCCCCAGCTTGCTCCAAACCCCGTCCATCCCTGCATGCTTTCAGAGTTATCCTCCATCCAAAGTGCCCTGTGCCAGAGCCTCAGCACCCTCACAGGGAATTTGTTCCTAATCTCCGATCTAAAACTGCCCTCTGTCAGGTTGAACCCATTCCCCTTGTGCTGTCACTGCTCGCCCTTGTAGGCAGTCCCTCCCCGCCTCTCCTCTGAGTTCCCCTCAGGCACTGAGGGTCGTGAGGAGGCTGCCCAGGGCTTCTCTCCAGGTAGAACAATCCCAATTCCCTCAGCCTTGCCTCACATTTGTGCCCAGTTCTGGGCTCTTCAGAGCAAGAAAGGCAAGGAGAGGGTCTGGTGTTGGCCAAAAATTTGGGGCTGGAGCATCTCCCTGGTGAGGAGAGATGGCAGGGCTGGGCCTGGGTAGTCCCAGGGAGACCTGGAAAGAGGAAGGCTGGAACGGATGTGTGTGTTTGTAATAGTTCCAGGGAAAGGCTAATTACAAACGCAATAAATACTCACTCTGATTTTGAAGTGAATAACCATCACGCATCCTGGGGCAGGGGGACAAGGAGCATTGATGGTGACTGTGACACCCCACAGCAGTGTGCCAGCAGGAACACAAACTTTGCCCAGTGTGGAAAAGCTGGGCTGTGACACCCCACAGCAGTGTGCCAGCAGGAACACAAACTTTGCCCAGTGTTCTGGGATAGTGGAAGGCGTCCCTGCCTGCGTCAGGGCTGGGATGGGTTGAGCTTTCAGGTCCCAGCAAGCCAAGCCATTCTGTGTTCCATCTGTGAGGATGTGGCAGTGCCCAGTTCGTCCTGACTGCCCCAACAAAGCCGTTTTACTGCTCACAGATCAGTGAAATTTGTGCTCCTCAGCCCTGCCCTGCCCTGCCCGCCCGTGCTTGATGTACCTTCCGGGCACATTTTTCTTTCCTTCCTGAGAACATCCCCTCGGGACAAGCTTAAAGTCTAATAAAGAGCAAAGGAAGTCAGCTGGACTGAGCTGGACTGAGGCATTGCAAGTGCCCTCAGACCCGCTGTGACCCCGGCTGGGACAGCAGAGGGACGAGCCCTGTGCCAGCCAGGCTGGTTTGTGGCAGTGCCCTGTGTCCCCTGTGCCCGCTGTGTGTGGGGTTTGTCCCTTCCCTGCACACCCCTGTGGCTGCACAGCCACCAATCAGGGCGGAATGATGCTGGGTCCTACCCAGCTGAGATAAGGCACTGTTGGGCAGGAAAAGCTCTTGGAATTAAACTGGTAGATTTTTTTGAAGTGCCAGCCACTCCAAAACACACTGTACCCCTTATAATACTATTGTACCCCTTAGCAGCCCTGGCTTGTCCTGCAGCCTCACCCTTCCTGGTGTGAGGGCACATTCCCTGTAAAAACACATTCCAGATGCTGGAAATCCTAAAGCTGCATTTTTATGCTGCATTTTAACTGCTGGATTACAGATGCTTCACTATCTTCGCCTTTATTGCCATGCAGGAAAACCACACAGAGGTGTCGAGTCTCGTAATGAGCTCAGGAAAATGGAGCACAAGAAAGCCTGAGGCTGAGGGAAATTAAACATTGTGGTAGACAGCAAAGGCTGATGCTGAAGTACAGCAGGGTGCTCTTTGGGGACAAAACGTTTTCTGAAAGGTCATAATGGGCCTGGTGGGGGGCAGAGGTGGGGTTTAAAGCAAACCCCCCTGCCCTGAGCTCTCCCTCAGAATTTATTAGGAGGGGTTTAGGACTTGTCCCCTGCCTCACCCTCCTTCCCCTGTGGGCGCAGAGGCAGCACAAAGCAGATTTCCTGCGCTGGAGCCTGCGTTCCCCATGCCAGCAGGACCCTTGAGGAGGCACAGCTGGGGACACCGGGGCTGCAGGCACCCACAAGCACAAGCCTGGCACTGTTCAGGTGTTGGTATAATTTTTTCCTGGATCAGCAGATTTAAACTCGCGCTGTGCCATGCATGTTAAAATTAAACTCGGAGCTGGTATTAAAAGTGCTGCTGCTCACTCGTGTATCCTGCCTGATTTTTCTTCTTTTGTCTCGCTTTAAAGAGCATCCCCAAGGCTATGAGGTTTCTAGGAAGCAGGAGTTCCTTTGGGAATCCAAGCTTGTTACCAAATTTTTATCAAATATTCAGTACACACTTAAAATATTTCACGGCTTGGAAGGGGCCCGTAGGGTTAATGGGGTGGACACTGGGGACAGAGTTTGGGGACACATAGAGCCAGTGTTCCCAGCAGGAACACTAACACACAGAGGGGAAAACCATGGCACAGGCCTGGCTCTCAGGCACTCAGCAGCCAGAAATGGAGAAGGACCCTGAGGAGCAAAATCCCTGCACTGCAAGGCCTCGCATTCCTTGTGCTTTGCAGGTAAAATTGGAAGTGTGATAAATGCACATGTTTTGGAGCACAGAAGGCAGCCAGGGCAGCCTTTCCCAGTTCAGAGCAGTCGGGCAGGAGCCCTGGGAGCTCTGCAGAGTGTGAAATCACTGCTCCAGGCAGCCGAGGGTGCCGAGGCAGAGCAGAACCACCACAGATCAGGACTTGTTTGCGATGCATCCAAGTGCTAATAACCACCAGCAGTGCAGGGCACATTCCAGGGCGTGAGCTTTCAGAGCACCTTGAAAGCACTTCCTGCACGCTCTGGGCCTTCTCTTTCCCCCCAGTGCCTCCCAGAACAGCTGAAGATGTGCCTGGGTGGCTGCGAGGGCACCTCCCTCCCCTGCTGCTTCCACTGCAGCCAGTGCCAGCCTGCTTGTGTTCTGAGCAGGTTCCTTGGGGAGGGCAGCTCTGCATCTCGGGGAGCTTTGCCCCTCACCTCAGCCCAGGTGGGATCTCCAGAGGGAAGCCGCTGGATGCAGACGTGAGCACTCAGATCCCTGCTCTTCATCGACCCTGCAGAGCCCGGTGGTTTTAAGGAACGTTCATTGCAAAGGTAATGGCAGAGTCTGACTAATGTTCTTTCTGGGTATCTATTACATGGGGGAATGACTGTTCAAGATGTTTTCTTCCAGGCATTCAGAGCTTCCTCTGACTTTACATCCTTCTCCCTCACTTTTCATCCCATTTTCTGGCGTGCCTTTGCCTCCCAGCTTCACCCTGCAGTGAGGCACCTTTAGGCACATGAATAGTGAAATGGCTGGAGGTGACAGACCTCATGGCTTTCTTAATGCTCTTAACTCCCAGCACTTCCAGCTTGCTTAATGCTCTTAACTTCCATCTTCATTATGCTGTCTTCTCTAGGGCCGTGGGGAAGGGCTGTGAGTCCATGCTGGTTAGTGTGGTCTGTGCACTGTGGCTCCATCACCAGCCTCCCTGAGTACTCCAGGGCTGTGTGAGACACTCGGGAGCAGGCAGGATGTTCTTTCCTACTGGAAATGCTAACCTACATTTACAAGTGCCACATCCACTCTCAGGGCACGGGCAATAGCCATTTGGAAGGGAACCAGTGCATGAATCAGCGTGCTGATACCAAAGAGAACATTTCCCAGGAGCTGATGATCTGATATGGTGATCTGCAGGGAGACTGAAAGAACCAGCTGGACATTAATTGCCAGGAGTAGAGGATCCAAAGGCCACAGCTGCTTGCTGAAACCATGCTGAAACCATGCTGAAACCATGCAGTAATCCTCTCTGTGGAGGCCAGAGTGCAAGTCCTGCATTGCGTCTCTCAGGCAATGTCTGAGGCTCCTTGCTCAGCATGGCCTTCCCCCTCTCTTTGAAATATATTCCACTATAAAGGGGAAAGAAAGCTAGGAATTGATTTTTGGTGTTTAAGATTGGGGGCTTTTTGAATGATAACCTGAAAAAAAAAAAAATAAAGTAGTCCAAAAACAACTAATTTGTTTCCTTAATGGGTGCAAAATAGTTATGTAAAGCACAAGAGTTATCAAGCAGGATCCTCTTGCCACAGAACAGGTACAACACAGACAGTAGGATTTAAATTTCCTTCATGTTGTCTTCCTGCCTTAAAAATCAACCTCATTCTCATGGGAAACACTTCCAGCTCCCATTGCCACTCTCACTCCTCAGAGGGCAGTGGTGGTGAGCTGCTGGGAGAGGGGGACTGTGGGCACTCTGCTCCTTCTGCAGGTCCCTGCAATGACCTTCCTGCAGACGAAACCACTGCAGGGCTGAGCAGGCAAACACTGGGCACTGATGAAGTTTAAGGTGGCATCTCCTTGTAGTCACATTTCTTCCATTCCACCGCTGCATTTCTTAATCCAAATCCACATCTGTGCTGCCTCCCCTGCCTTCCACATCTATCAGCAATGTTCTCTGATGTTTTCAGAAATTCTCTGCTGAAGCTTTTCCCTCAGGCCAGGCCTCTGACAAAGGATCTCCTCCAAAGCAGCTCTGCTCCTGCTGGGATCTCTCAGCTTTCCCCATCCTTTCCTCTCTTTTTCCGTGGACATTTTTGCTCTTGGGAAAACAAGCGCAACCCATCCCTCAGGTGTGGCCTCCTCATCAGGTGCTGAGTGAGCTGCAGCACTCTGATCCCTTATCTCTCAGCTCCTTGCCTTGGGGCTGAAGGTCCTGCCCTGTGCTCCTGCAGCAGGTTCTCCACGGCCTGGAGAGCTGATTGCCATGCCTTTGGAGAGTGCTGTCCCCTGCTCTTGTGGGATGGCTGCATTGCTCACCCCTGAGCTGTGCAGGGGTTAATGCATTCGTGCTTGTGCAGCATTTGAAGATGAAAAGTGCCGTGGAAGGGCTCTGTTATTGTTAGCCCGTATGGAGAGGTCTGTACCAGACCCAACCGTATTGTGTTTGGCCACTGGATGTCACAGCTGCTCAACACACAATGCAGAAAGGAAAAGTGCTTACCCAGCAGTGAGCAGCAGCACTTTCCAGAGCCCTTACTTGTTCTGTGCACTGGGTTTGTTTGTTTGCTCGGGGCCTTGGGGTCCGCTCCTTTGTTTGTGCACTGCTAATGTCCATTTTCAGAGGGATGGAGCAGCAGTTGTGCTTCCCCTGCCTGCCATAACCTTGGAGATGAGGAGCAAACTTAACATTTTTAGGGGAGCAGTGCAGGTAGGTACAAAGCACTGATTGCACCGTGAGCAGGTATTGGCACATGCTGCCAGGCTTCCTTGTCACCCAGCCATTCCTTCTCCGTCCCAGCCAGAGCACAGCACAGAGCCCTGGCATGATGGAAACCTTTGCCCAAGGCTCTCTCTCACACAGCTCCTCCATCCCCACACTCAGACCACGTTCCAGAGCTCCTCACACACAATGCAGTGGCAAATCTGGCCTCCCCCATCCTAATCCTGCCTTCACGCTTTGCTTTCCTCCAAAGTCTCAAGCAGAGATCCAGAACATGAAATCCCCTTTCAGCAAAGTCTGTAGAACAGCCCTAAAGAGACATCACAAGGGCTGTAATGACATTTCCTGGAAATGAAAATGAAGAGGGATTATTTGACCATGTTCTCTCCTTTTTATAGCATCACATTGTCCTTTTCTCCACCTTGGGGAAATGGCAGTGAAAGGCTGCTCCTGCCCGTGGTGCAGCGAGGTGATAACCACCCCAGAAGTGATGTGAACATTAAAAAGGGAAAACTATTTTAAGATAATCCAAGGGTTACAGCTATAACTAAGAGTAATTGGCTGAAACTGAGCAAAAGAAAATTTAGGTTGACAATGAAGTGCAGGTAGCTAATGCTGAGATCTGTTAGACCGTGAAATGGAATTCGCAGAGGAAACCTCTCTGCTTTCAAATGGGCAAATCCTGCCTTTAGGAGCACTGGTGTAGATCTCTGGTGTCTGTCTCTGACTGCCTCAAAGCTCATTTCTTCCACAAAGCTTCAGCAGAATCATAAAGGTGTCTGAATTTATATCAGAAGAGGGAAGAAGGTGTCCCTGCCCATGGCAGAGGGTTGGACTAGATATTCTTTAAGGTCCCTTCCAAACCCAACCATTCTGATTCTATGATTAAATTTAGTCAAATACATCAAAATATTGTATAAGATGAAGGTCTAAAGGGATTGTGTGAACTGGAGAAATGAATTCCAGCGCTTTTCTGCCTCTGTGATCTCTGTATGTACTTGAAAACCAGGGGCAAAAAGGGAACAAAAAAAAAGAGCCTGGACAAAATATCAAAGAAAAGAGGGCCAGTTTTGGAAATAAGATGTAGAAACATTACAGGAATTGTTGAATAAAAGAATCTCGTGTTTCAATCCGCACAGCTATTGTCAGCTTTCCTCATGGGTCTGGGCCTGCCAGCACTGGCTGATCTTTGCCTTTCATAAAGCCTGTGCAGGCTCTGGATGCCTTCACTCATCCAGCACAACCTCGGCAGAGAGAGCTCTGTTTGAAGAGGTTTCAGACTCACTCACAAAACCCTGAATGGCCCAATTGAAGGCACTCTGTCCATCTCACTTCAAACAGCCTGTTCCTGGTCAAATGTTTGCTGGGCTGGGGAGTGATGCAGCTCTCACTGCAAGCCCTGATGGAATTCCTGCTGATTCAGAGGCAGAGGAGTTAACCCTTTCAAGTTCTGGGTCAAAGGAGCACTGAGGTTTGAGCCAGCCACTTCAATGCCACATCAAGGTTTTAATGTGGCCACCAATTCTCAGAATGTCAGACTTGAGCTGAGCTTTAGGCCGGCGAGGACAGAGAGAATAGCCTGGGAGAAGCAGGATTTAAAAGATGGCAAAGAGTCAGGGGAAACTGTAGAGATAAAAGTGAAGAGCATGGAAGCCAACGATGTGGGATAAAAGGCTTATTTCCTACTGCAGTGGAGGCAGGAGGGGCAGGGCCGAGGTCTGTGTGAAACTTCCCTGCTGCTGGGAAGAAATCATGCCAAGAATATCCATGGCTGACACACACAACATCAGAATTTCTCACTGGCTGAATCTCGGGGCAGAGATGAGTCCTGCTCCAGTCTCCACCTGTGAGAGAACCCCCAGCTCACCTCAGGTGCTGCCATGCTGCCCAGGCACTTTGTCCATTCTTCTCTCCAGAAAATTATTATGGAGAAAATTATTCTCCTGAAATTGCATCCAGGCAGCAAAAGAGCTGACCGAGACAAGCCTCAGGCCAGCCAGGTTTAATACCACACACTAAAAAAGCCCCAGGAACCAGTGACCAGTGGTTGATGTGGGCAATACTAATACAGGAGGACTTCCATAACATTCAGCTCCTAGTTAGAAGCTCAATTTCCAAATACGTTTAAAGAACTTAATTGAAATTATTGTTCTGTCCTAACTGCAAAAGAAATTCATGCTTTGTGCAATTAGTAAATCCTTTCCACAGATTGCTGTGTCCTCACAGAATCACAGAATGGTTTGGGTTAGAAGGGACAATAATGACAAGAATTTGAGCTAACACAGATGTGGGGTTTGGGCTGAGCACCCACAGCCCCTGCTGATATCAATGAAATGTCACAAAAGCTCCATTAAAAATGAATTCCAGTGCAGCTCTCCAGTGCAGAGGTGATCCCCTGTGCCTGACTCTTCTTCACACCCTCCTGAGCTGCTGTGTGGAATCCTGAAGTGCAAAGAGGTATAAACCCTCAAGATTTCGCCCTCAGCTAATTTCAAAGCCTATTTACACAACTGGATACACAAGGATTAAGAAGTGCATTGCAGGGCAGGTTTGCTTGGTTTGGTCCTTACACAGTTCAGTGCAACCGTCAGAATAAATGACTTCTTCAGAGGAGAGAGGGAAAAAACACATTTGGTTAATCAGCTCAATATTACAGCAGTTCCCAAAGATTAAACATGCACTGCACAAACCAGCAACCCAGGAAAGGCCTTTTTACATTGACAATTCACTTGCAGAGAATAAGATTTTGAGCAAAATACCTGTAACTTCTTCAGCACAGAAACCTGACTTCCCATGGCACCTGTAGCTCACCTGTGCCTCTTACTGGTGAATTGCTGTTATTATTCATAGAATCACAGAATGAGCACGACTGCCTGTGCTGCAGAATCCTGGGGCATGTCCTGCCCAAACTGCCCCCCAGACTGCCTCAAACTGCCCCCCAAACTGTCTCAAACTGCCACCCAAACTGCCCCAAACTGCCCCACCAGGTCCTGCCTGTGTGCAGCTCAGCCTGACCCTCACCCCCAGACTCACCTCAGCTGCTGCCACCTTGCTGGGTGGCTGAAAATCACCTTGTTCCTGAAAATAATTGCCAATTTTATCACAAGTGGCAGGGACGCTGGGCACGGAGTGCTGAGATTTCACTGATCTGAGTTTTCTTGCCTCGTGGTTAATGTTGCTGCCTGTCACCTGAAACCAACAGCCCAGCTATGCTGCTTTTGTTGCAATCTCTAGTTCTTTTCCACAGAAGGTAAAAATTCCACTCCTGGGGAGATTTCTGCTCCCCTTTTGTTTTGAAACCGCGGGTTTAGGAGCTGGGAAGAAAGGGCTGCCAGCAGTGTCATTCCTGAGGGGGGAGGAGGATTTTCAAAGGGAATGGCATTTGCCTGGCGACAGGATACAAAAAGGCAGGGAGAGAATCCCTGGTCTGTTCCCTCTTCTGCCAAATGACTTTTACTGGACCATACACAAGTCTTTGCTTGGGACACATTTTTAAGGAAATCAAGTGTCTGAAGAGACAGAGAAGTCCACAGGAGCATTTAGACACCTGTCACCTGCTAGTTTTTATTTGAATTCCTGCATGTTTTTTGAAAAGCCATCAAGCTTGCAGTCTCCTGCACCTTTCAACTCTAAGTAGTTTTTGAGAGCTCTGAATTTTTCAAAGGTTTCAAATCTCTCCCATTCAAAACTAGATTTCCAGTGATGAGGGAAGGCGTTGAAAGCAAAATGCTTTGAATGCTAAGGCTCAGGGCTGTGGAGTGCTTTTAGACCCAGTCTCTAATTTTCAGAGGAGCCAAGTGTCTGCAGTTTTGATTTCTAGCAGGATTGTGAACGCTCTGCACTTTTGAAACCCAGTGAATGCCTTGTGCCTTGGTCCTTGCTGTGCAAAGGGGAGCAGCCCTGAGGTCCGGGCTGCCTGTTTCTGCTTACAAAGCTCTGCTGTACCCATACTTGCAGCGAGGAGCTTTTCAACCCATTCATCAGCAATGAATGCACAGGAAAAGCTGTGCAGGGGTCAGACAGACCCGGGGCCATCAGCTCTGGCCATCGGGGCACCTGTCCCCTCTGTGGGGACAGCTCAGCCAAAGGCCAGCAGAGCTGACTGGCCAAACCCATTGTCCTGCTGGGGGTGAGGAGGAGGGCAGGAGGGCTGCTGGAAAGGCCAGGCCTGGAGAAAACCAGAGTTTGGGGTTTCTGAGGGGTTTTTAACCAATCTCCCCCTCGGCTGTGCTGCAGGTACAACACAGACATGCTGATGGCAGCGTTCCTGCTCCCCCTGCTCCTTGTGCTCCTCAGCCACTGCCACGAGGTGTCCTGGACATACAAAGGTAAAAACGGGGCTGCTCTGGGGCTGCAGGCTCCCTTCCCTTCCCTTCCCTTCCCTTCCCTTCCCTTCCCTTCCCTTCCCTTCCCTTCCCTTCCCTTCCCTTCCCTTCCCTTCCCTTCCCTTCCCTTCCCGGCTGTCCCTTAGTGAGAGATCACAGAGCAGCCAATTTATTCCACTTCAGTGATGCCTCCATGTCTTGAAAGTGATTCTCCTCAATGTCACCTCCTTTTACTCCTTTGTGTGGTTAGGACACATTGTCAGGGTTGGCAGCACAACGAGGTTCAAACAATTGGGGAAACCTTTAGAATGTGTTTGAAGAAAAGCTGCCCTTTGGATGATCCTGCAAGGAAAAGCTTTAAATACTGCCTGCTTCTTGTTTTATTGTCATATCCCAGGCAGTACAGAGCACTAAGTACTTATTTTGGTATTTATACTTTTTTTTTTGGTGAAATTTTATCTAAATTTCATTTGTGTCAGGGGTTTGTTTGCAGAGCTCACTGAAGTAAGTGGTAATCCTTTTATGATCTTCAGCGGGCTACGTTAAAACAAAGGATATTGAAGAGTTGCAATATTGCAATTGCTCTCTCCCTAGTTAAAAATAGCTAATTGCTGTCAGTTCCTGATCCCAAGCTGAGCCTTCCTGCCTATTGCCCTGATCCTATTCACTCGCACTGGTTAAGAAGCCAGTTCCACACCTCTGGCAGCTGGGACCCTTTTAAATCCCCATTTCCACGTGAACACCCTCGTCCTTTGGTGGGGGCTCAGCCTCCAGCCATCACCGAGCCTCTGCTGCAATGCAGGTTTCCCACTTTGCAGCACAGCTGTCCTGCAGACACGATAATGTGCATTTCCACTCTGGGGAAGGCACAGCAACCCGTAATGGCTGCAGCTCCTGGCGTTCCCAAAATTAGAGTGGCGTTTCCTGCTGGCACATGGGGAGAGTGCTCTGGCTGCTGACTGACAGCACATCCCTGTCACCCTCCTTCCTCCCTGCAGGAGAGGGGGAGCTGGACGAGGAGCACTGGGCACAGCACTTCCCCGACTGTGCTGGCCAGCAGCAGTCCCCCATTGACATCCAGAGGAGGAAGGTGAGGTACAACCCCTCGCTGCAGCTGGAGCTCGGTGGCTACGATGAGCCCCTGCAGGGGCAGCTCAGGATGACCAACAATGGCCACTCTGGTAAGGCTGGGGCACTGCAGGAACACATCTTGTGTTTCAGCTTGGAAATGCATCCCCAGACAATGCCCTTGTTCTGAACTCACCTTGCTTTGCCTTCTCACCTCATTCTGCTCCCTTAGGTTTGCTGTTTTCCTCAGTCAGGCAGGAAAGCTCTCCAGAAATACATAAATAAATCAGGCAAATAAAAGGCAGTTAGGTTTCTGCAAGGTATTTTCTCTGTTGGACATGAAAAGGGAATAAAATGCAGCTGGAGAATTCCAGATTGATCCTCTCCTTTAATGTGCTGCAAGACAACAGGGGTTCAGCAGTGGGTGGTATTGGGGCACACTGCATTCAGACTGACTCCCCTGCTTTCAGAAAAATGCATCTTTTGGCCTGTGCACGAATCCTGTGACAGGAATGGAACCTTTGCATCCCAGGTTTCATTGGATATAGGTCACCCTGAGTACAAGACAGAGGGGGATCCCTCCCTCACCAGAGGATTGGTGTTTTGGAGCTCAGGAAAGGAAACTGAAGCACAGCACATGTTAAAAACCCAGCCTTTGGCTACCCAGTTTCAGGGCAATGCTTATCATTTAGGAGATCCCAGATCCCCCTGCTGCAATCTGTAATTCATTGCCTAAATAATTCATCAGCTGGTACTGTTGGGATAACGCCTTTGGACTACAGATGAGCAGTGAGAGAATTTCCTAATGGCTGCAGGGGAGAGAGGATGAGTGCTTTGGGAAGGTGATGGCAGCATGAAGCTGTCAGCTCCTGAGTCCTGCACAGCAGCTCTTCCTTCCTGCCTGCAACAAGGAGAGAGAAACCCGGGGTGAGGGCAGGGAGGGGAGTGCCAGCAGGGGAAGACTGCTGTGATTGTGCCCCTGAACACTGAAACTCCTTTTGTGTGGCCGCACCAAGTCAGCGTTCAGCCCGGAGCTCTCTGTCAGCACTACTGCCCTGCCTGCCTAGACATTAATTCTTGCAGGTTTAGCTTTTTTGACCACATGTGTGTATTTGCCCGTTCTTTTGTTAACTTCCCAACAATGCTTTTCTGATGCGGGGCAGTTTCCTAAAGCACAAAGACAAACGGCTGTGCTATTGACAGCTCCTGTGAGTCAGGCTGGCCTTTTCTACTGGCTTCAGTGAGATGGGACAGGGCAGCAGAATCTCTCAGGGAAAGCACTCAGCAGATCTGAAAGGGACAGCAGGGGGATTTACAGCAGGACTCTCCTTACGGGCTCTCAGAGCCAAACCCCAAATGGCCAGGGCTGGGCAGGCAGGGTGGCTGTGCTGCTGTCCCTGCAGGCAGGCATGGCCAGGGGCCAAGCTGCAGAGCAGCAGTGCTGGGGAAGGCTCAGCTGCACTCTCCCTGCTCAGCCCAGCTGATTCTCCACCGCCTGGCAGAGCAGGAGCACTCACACTCCCCACTCACACTCATGGAGCACTCACACTCCCCACTCACACTCATGGAGCACTCACACTCCGCACTCACACTCATGGAGCACTCACACTCCCCACTCACACTCCATGGAGGACTCACACTCCATGGAGCACTCACACTCCATGGAGCACTCACACTCCCCACTCACACTCCCCACTCACACTCCATGGAGCACTCACACTCCCACTCACACTCCATGGAGCACTCACACTCCCCACTCACACTCCCCACTCACACTCATGGAGCACTCACACTCCCCACTCACACTCCCCACTCACACTCCATGGAGCACTCACACTCCCCACTCACACTCCACGTGGGGGAAAAGCAGAAGCAGGCCAGGCTGCTCCCTGCCTTTTGCTTGCAGCAAATATTTGCCTGGAATGTCTTAGAGGAGCCTCGAGCTTGTAAGAAACTCACAGCACAATTCCCTGGCTGAGTTTTGTAGAAAGTAGAAACCCTGGTGAGGTGCTTGAAGTAAATAACCCTCGTTATGGCAGGCAGTCAGCAGGGAACTCATGAAAAAGGTAGATTGTGTTATCCCTCCCGCTCTAGAGCCTTTGGGATATTAAAAGGAAACATTCTTTCGTCTTGTCTGTCAATAAACAGTTCACAAACAAAAGAAACTCCTCAGAAACCCAAACAATGACTAATTAATAATATGTTGTGCTGCATTTTGCAAGGATAGTTGCTAGTTTTTGTAACATGCTGGGGGCTTTCATTTAGATGAGGCAATTCTCCACTTCCACTCCTAGATATATTAACATAATCTATGATTTCTGGCAGGGAATCAGCAGGAAGACAAAGGGTTTGTGACTTCTCCTTGGCAAGGAGAAGAAAAGAGGTTTGTCTCCACAAATCCTTCAGCAGTGACACAGCCTTTTCAAACCTGCAGGGCGTTCCCAGAAGGGCTGGGCCTCACTGGGAATTGTGATAACAGATGAGGCCACTGGCTGTGTTGATTCCCATTCCCCTTTTCTGCCTTGGGAAGGAAGTGGTTAACAGACCTGTGCCAGATGTGCTCAGCTGGGTGAGCCGAGCATTGAAGCTTTCATTAGTGCCCGCTGCCAATGCCAGAGCTCTCAGGGGGAGAAGGGGTCTGCAGGCACAGCTGGGGATGCCCAGTCCTGCTTGTGCCTGCCCCAGCCTGAGCCCAGGAAAGGTTTTAAGCACACAAAGTTTTAAATTTCACCGTTTTCCCTCCCACGCCGGGGTGGCGACGGTGCCTGCTCCTTCCAGGAGGTGCCACCACAGGGATGGGCAAGGCTGCCCCCCCTGCTGCCTCCAACCCTGTCCTCCCTCAGTTCAGATCGACTTGCCACCCACCATGAACATCTCCCGAGGGCTGCCAGGTGTGTACACAGCTGTGCAGATGCACCTGCACTGGGGAGGGCTGGACCTGGAGAGCAGCGGCTCGGAGCACACCATCGACGGCATGCGCTACTTCGCTGAGGTTCGTGGGGATCAGGGGTCTGGGGCTCACTGGGAAAGGGGGGCTGCACCCCACAGAGCCTGCAGGGAGGGAAGGGGAAAGCTGGGCAATGGGAAAGGGGGCTGCACCCCATAGAGCCTGCAGGGAGATAAGGGGGAAAGCAGGGTAATGGGAAAGGGGGGCTGCACCCCACAGAGCCTGCAGGGAGATAAGGGGGAAAGCAGGACAATGGGAAAGGGGGCTGCACCCCACAGAGCCTGCAGGGAGGGAAGGGGAAAAGCAGGGCAATGGGAAAGGGGGGCTGCACCCCATACAGCCTGCAGGGAGATAAGGGGGAAAGCAGGGTAATGGGAAAGGGGGCTGCACCCCATAGAGCCTGCAGGGAGATAAGGGGGAAAGCAGGGTAATGGGAAAGGGGGGCTGCACCCCATAGAGCCTGCAGGGAGATAAAGGGGAAAGCAGGGTAATGGGAAAGGGGGCTGCACCCCATAGAGCCTGCAGGGAGACAAGGGGGAAAGCAGGGAAATGACAGGGCTGAGTCTGACAGTGCTGGCACAGAAAACTCCAAGAAAAGCCATGGTGAGAGCACTCGTGTCCTTCAGAGGTGTTCCCCCACAGCCACCACAAACCTGTTAAACCTTTTGGCCTGCTCTGAGGCACAAACAGCACAAACTGGGAGGGTGTCTGTCCCGCCAGTGTGTCCCTCTAAGCATGCAGGAGCCACTCATCACTCCTTGCTGAATGACCCCCTCTCTCTCCTGGCAGCTGCACATTGTCCACTACGACTCTGCTAACTACTCCAGCTTTGAGGAAGCCAAGGACAAGCCCCAGGGGCTGGCTGTGCTGGCCTTCCTGTACACGGTAGGTGTGAGCCAGGCTGGGGCAGGGGCACTGCCTGGGCAAAACCTCCCTGAGACACGAGGTTTGCACAGCTGGCCCAGGAGATGGGGTCTGGCCCCTCTTTAGGGGCTGTGCTGCTTCCCCTGGGCCATCTGGGCTTCACACAGCACCAGCCAAAACCCCTTGGGAGCCCCAGAAAACTGCCCCTTAAGTAGTATTTTATATATATATATCTCCCATATATGAGACTATCAGGTGGGATTTCCCTGCTGTGCCTCCTAGCCTTGCTCTGCTTTGCCAGTGGGAACACTTGGATTTTACAGTAAAAAAGAATCCTGTTCACTGTTCTGCCCAAGCTGAACAAACTGACCATTGTCCAGCCCATCAGGGGACCTGTGGTGGTGTCTGTTCTCTTTGTCTCCCCCCAAGTGCTCAGCAGTGAGAAGGACAGGCAGGTCACACCGTTGATCAAGTGTCTGTGCTGTGTTTAGGATGGGCACTTTGAGAACACCTACTACAGCGAATTCATCTCCAAACTGGCGAGGATCAGGTTTGCAGGTAAGACCTGGCAGTGCCTTCCTCTGTCCCTGATAGCTCCCAGCCTGTGTGTGCACCCTCTGGGAACTGCCCTTTTCCTGCTGCTGTGCTGGCAGAGCATCCTCAGCCCAGCACAATTTCACCCCAGAGCTGTGGGGAGGGTGCTCAGGGCTGCAATAAATGCACTCCTGGAGGTGTGTGCAGCACAAATAGCAGCTTCCTGCAGCCTGCACAGCACCCCAGGCACTGGCAGAGCACTGAGAGCACTGCCCAGCACCCCCAGGACCCAGACATGTCTGTCTGACAGAGCACAGGCCCAGAAAGGGCCTCTCGTGCCTCTCCATCTCCACCACAGTTCTGATGGGCCAGAGGGCTTTGCCAGCCCCAGCTCCAAGAGCACTTCCCCATTAACTGCTGATACCATCTCTGCTTCCTTTGGAGGTCACTCCACAACTCTCAGCTCCCTGGACATCCAAGCCATGCTGCCAGAAAACCTCTCCCACTTCTACAGGTACCAGGGCTCCCTGACCACCCCTCCGTGCTCCGAGAGCGTCATCTGGACCATCTTCCACTCGCCCATTGTCCTGTCCCACACTCAGGTCAGCGCTGCCTCTCCCCAGCTCCTCCTCCCTCTGGCTGTTCCCTTTCTGCCCTCCAGGGAACACAGAGCTCTTGGGGCACCTCTCCCACAGAGATTTGGGGTGGATTCCTGGAGTTCCAGGTGCCTGTTGTTCTGCATGGCAGCAGGGCCAGGCTGTGCAGCTGTCACCCAGCTCTGGTGACTGATCACAAAACTCTGCTCAGCAAAGCTCAGCCACCCCGGAGCACTATAAAAAAGGAAGAGACCCATGAGATTAACAAGGCAAAAACTACTGCAAGAGAATCCCCCTGAAAAAAAAACCAAGCCAAAAAAAAACCACCAAAAAAGAGCCATTCATAACATTAACATAATTACAGAATAATTGGCCGATTTTAGAAGGTATTTCAGGGTTTTTCTGTGTCTAGACTCACACTGAAAGTAATGCTTTAAAGTTAATAAATAATAAAGAAGCATCAGAAACATTTTCTTCCAGGAGAAGAAAAAGATAAAACCGAGACCACAGTAGTGGGAGATCACAGTGTGCTCTCTTTGAAATAGAAATGCTCTTTTTGGCAGGGGAAGGCTGGAGGGCACTTGTGAGAAAAGCACTGAATAGCAGCAGAATCTCCATCCCTGCTGTCCTCAGGCAGGAGCTCAGAACTCCCCCAGCTCTTATCACGAATTGGCTGATAAGGGCCCTCAGTCCTGTTCCTTCCCCAGCTGCTGCTCAGCAAGAGACCCTGAGGATTCCTGTGTGATCCTCAGTGCAATCCCCAGCTGCAGGGTGTGCACTGCAGGTCTGGGCACAGCTGCTGTCCCCATGCCCTGAGTGATGTCCCTGTGTCATTGTGCCCTGAGTGATGTCCCCGTGCCCTGTCCCTGAGCGATGTCCCCATGCCCTGTGTGATGTCCCTGTGTCATTGTGCCCTGAGTGATGTCCCCATGCCCTGTGTGATGTCCCTGTGTCATTGTGCCCTGAGTGATGTCCCCATGCCCTGAGCGATGTCCCTGTGCCCTCTGCCATGTCCCTGTGCCATTCTGCACTGCAGGTCTGGGCACAGCTGCTGTCCCCATGCCCTGTGTGATGTCCCCGTGTCATTGTGCCCTGAGTGATGTCCCCGTGCCCTGAGCGATGTCCCTGTCCCCTGTCCCTGTGCCACGGCAGGTGCAGCTGCTGGAGAACACGCTGCTGGACTGGCACAACTGCACCCTGCGCAACGATTACCGGCACGCGCAGCCGCTGCGGGGCCGCGTGGTGGAGGCATCCTTCCGAGCCCGGCGGGGCCAGGGTAGGGCCAGGGGACCCTGGGGGAGGCTGTGACACTGCCAGGCCCTGTGCTGGGACAGGCTGGAGGCCCTGGCTGGGAGGGCAGTGTCCCTGCTCGGGCGGAGCTGTCCCTGCGCCTCCCCTGGTTCAAGGTGTGTGCCGGCCCTGCCCTGGCGGTGTCACACCTCCGGGGCAGCTGGTGCCACCTGGCACCACGTCAGGAGCCTCAGCTCAGCTGTGTCTGGTGCATGGAGCTGCAGGAACGGCTCTGCCTGGGCAGCCACACTGAGGAGAGGAGCTGCAGTTTGAAACAGCTTCTGCTCCAGTTGGAAAATGCAGCTTGTGCAGGTGCCAGCCCTCTGTAAGTGCAGCTCTCTGATTGCTCCAGCACAGTGTGATCCAGAGGAATTCACCCTCAGGCTGGACCAAATCCAGATGCAGCTCCAGGACATGAAGAGAGAGTTGCTGAATGGACTGAGCCACACGGGTAAGACACAGGTTGAGTCCCCTCACCTTGTGAGGATGGAGAGCCCTGCTGAGCTTGCTGGCCCAAACCAGTGACAGCTTTGGCACTGGCACACACAGGTAGAATTCTGTGCCATATCTGGGCCTGCTGATGGAAATCCTTCACCATCATCAAGGCCAGCCCTAAGCCAGCTACTCCCACAGCAGCTGCAGCTCTCTCCTGCCACATGGGAGCACATTTTTACAAACGGTAAAAATGCTCAGCTCAGTTCCCTCAGGATAAATAACCCTCACCTCTATTTTATACAGCATGAGAAAAGGGAGGAAAGAGGGAAAACCATTTTTTGCCCAAATGTTTCTGTGGAGGAGCTCAGCTCAGCTTTTCATCATTCCAAAGCCCTTCCCTGCTGGCACAACACACAGCATAGCTGGGAGCTCAGACTGCACAGCCCCACCAGCTCTGTGGGTGCCAGCCTCCAGAATCTGGCTGGTTCACAGGAAACGTAACTGCTGGTTTTGGGTTATTTCAGATACCAACTCCAGCACCTTTCCAGCTTTCTACTTCCCCGTGGAAAACGTTGAGAGCTGTGTGGAGGTGCATCCCCTCCGTGCCGTGTCCCTGCAAGCCCTCACGCTGTGCTTTTGGAGCAGAGCCCAGCGCCAGGGCAGCCAGACCGTCCTGTCCTACTCCACCGGGGAGAGCGAGCACGAGCTGGAGGTGACCGTGGGCGCAGAGCTGGGGCTCTGGCTGGGAGGGCACTTCCTCAGCTTCCCCCTGCAGCACGGGGCGCAGGGCTGGCTGCACCTCTGCGTCACCTGGGCAGCCCCGGAGGGAACGGCCACGCTCTGGCTCAACGGGGCCGCTGGCAAAGCCAGGAGCATCCAGAAGGGCTACGTGACCCGGGCCGGGGGCTCGCTGCTGCTCGGCAAGGCCAGGGACCCTCTGCTGGGCACGTTCTCCAACGGCCTGGCGGGCTGGCTGAGCCGGGTGAGCCTGTGGAGCAGGGTGCTCAGCGCCGCCGAGGTGCGGGCGCTGGCGCTGTGCAGGGCAGGGCAGCCCACGGGGGATGTCATAGCCTGGGGACAGACCCCCATGGCCCTGCTCGGGGGGGTCCTGCTGCAGCCTGACACCAGCTGCCAGTGAGCACAGCCCCAGCTGTGGCCTGGGAAAATCAGAAAAGCTGAGCTGGTTTGCTTGTTGCTCCTCCTGCTTTGTAGGCTCGCTATGCACCTCCTGGTGCTCCAGGGTGTTTTTCAAGAGACCAAAACCTCCATCCGTGAGATAAGAGCAATGAACTGCAGAATCTGGCACAGTCTAGCACCCTGGCTTGTTACCTCTCTCCAGGGGGTTGATTTAGATCCCCATACACAGATTTGTTTTTTCATGCCGAAGAGCTGCTCTCTGCTCAAAGGAGCTGCTTTCTCAAATAAAATTTCTCTCCCATTCATTTCCCAGTCTCAGTTTCTCTCCATCCTCCCTGCTTGTCTCTCGTCCTGTTTGTCAGCACCAACTCACCTCCCTTCCCTTGCAGTCGTGTCCCACAGGAGCAGATGTGGAGCTGTGGCAGGGCAGCTCCCAGGACAGGTCCTGTGCACTCCCTGTGCCCTGGCCTGTGGCACAACTTTGCTTCTTTTCTGTAGTGGATGCAGAGACAGAGCATGGAAACAGCTCCTTTTCCAACACTCATATATCACAAACTTGAGCACAGGTGTATTGTGTATATAAACTGATTGTTGTGTATATAAACTGATTTGCTAAGGTTAAAGTAAATCAGTGAGGGATTCTCCATCTACTGCACAAGATCCATGCCAAGCTGCTCAACAGTTCTGCTTTTGTCAGAACAGAGGGCACACACTGACATACCAAATGGAATTTAATTTCCCTTGCTGGACCCTCAAACACACAAGTGACAGTTCTCAGAGGAGTTTGGGGCACTCCTTGCACACAGCTGCCCCACAGCCAGCCCAAGGGCTGCCGTGTGTCCCCTGGATGTGCCACCAGGACACCAGGGACACTCACCAGCTCCTTGGTCACAGACTGAGCTGGCTGAGGACATTTCCTTTTCCTTGGAACAAGAGGAGGATTTGGCAGCATTAGCTTTGGATTTGATGTTAAATGTCTTTTCCAGCCTTAACAGTTCTGTGATTGTCAGATCAGCATCAAAGGAGGAATCCCTGGATTTGTTTTCCTGCTGAACAGATCCTGTCAGGCCAAACACAGCTGGCTCACATCTCAGTGCTGGAGAGTGATTTCTTCTCTTCCTGCCTGCTCAGGGGGTAGGAATCTTTAGGCTCTTGGCTTTCCTGCACCTCCACTTTGTTCCTCTTGGCCATGATCCTGTTGATTTCCATGAAGGTTTTATTCTTGGTCTCGGGAACGATGAAGAAGATGTAGAGCAGGGTGGCCACGCAGATGGCACAGAAGATGAGGAAGCTGTAGGGCCCCAGCCCAGCCTAGGGCAGGGACAGGAGAGAGCAGGGGTCAGGGCACATTCCAGCTGGGAACGCCTGTCTGGGCCTGCCCTGCCTGTGGAAATGCTGCCACGGTGAGGTGCTCGTGGTTCAGCCTGAACGACTCAAAGCTGGGGAGCTTTTGGATTCTGTATTCTCCAACCAACACCAGGGGTTCATTGGAAACTCACTGGGAAAGGAGGCTGAGGGTCTGCTCTGTAACTCACACAGAGCTCAGCAGCTGCCTCTGCCCAGGGTGAAGTCAGGGCTGCAGCAGTTTGTGGTCCCTGCTGCTGGGGGCAGTTTAACTGGACATCCAGATTTCAGAACCTAAAACTGTCCCTTCAAGGCACATCCTGCAGGGGAAGATGGGGAATTTGCCATCTTTTCCAAGCTCCTGAGCTCAGGATGAGGCCTGGCAATCAAACTGCTTTCTTTTAAAGCCTGTGCAACAGGCAGGTGTGATGAGACAGTGCTGAGCAGCATCAGCCTCCTGCCCACGACACATCCCACCCAGGGGATTTGGGAACCAGCAGATGCACCCACACTCCCCAGAGCCTCTCTGCAAGCGCACAGGGGTGAAGAGGCCCGAGTCCTGTCCTCCTTACCTCCATGTAGAGGAAGAGCAGCCCCACGGTGAAGTTGCTCAGCCAGTGCACAGAGCCGCCCACCATGAAGGCCGCGGGCCGGGACGACTGCAGGAACATCTCGGTGATCATCACAGCAGGAATGGGACCTGCAGGGCAGCTGCAGCTGAGGGCACCCCTCAGGGAGCCCCCCTCACCCTGAGCTCCTCACTACACCGCTCACCTCAGTGGTTTCAGGTATCAGCAAATCAAACAAGGATTCAATTTAAAGGAAAAAACGGGGCAATTAAATGGCTTGCGCAGGGCATGGCCACACAGGGGTGACATTGAGCCCCCCTGGACGAGCCCCACAAAGGTTTTGGCTGGACATTGAGGGCAGCACCTGGCTTTACCCAGCTCCTGGGGAGGCTGTGGGCACTTACTGGGTCCGATGGCGTGCCCAATGATGTAGGCAATGACACAGACTATGCTGAGGTAGGACATCCAGGACACAGAGCTCTGTGAGGATGGAAGCACAGCTGAGGGGTGGCTGAACGTGCCCTGCACACTCAGGGAGCTGCTCACAGTGAGGTCTGGGTGAGTTCCAGGGCAGGGTCACCCTTCAGTGCCAGGATCAGGCACAGAAATCGTGGGGGGACCAGCTGAGCCATCATACGCACCTGGAGGTTGAGGGCCAGGGTTAGCACTGCACAGGAGGCAGAGCACAGCACGAAGCCAGCCAGGAGAAGGATCCTCCTCCCCAGGGACTCCACAATGAAAACCTGGGAGAGACAGGAGAGGGGCAGACCCCAGGGGCTCAGCAATTGCTGCAGATGCTTTTGTCCAAGGGATGCCACAGGGCATCTGTCATGGAAAACACCTCCCAGAGTGCACAAACAACACTCCAGTGGAAGGTTTGTTTCCAACCCAAACATTCTGTCACTGCAGGATTCCACGAGCACAACCTAATTTAAACAGGGGCAGGGGAGAGCTCAGAGAGCCCCGGAACAAACTTACAGCCAGCAGAGTCATGACCACGTTGATGGCACCTATTGACACGGTGACGTACTGGATGCTGCTGCTGTGCACCCCTGCTGACTCGAAGATCCTGTCTGCATAGTAGAAAACCTGCAGCAGAACCACAGCACAGTTGCTGCACGGCCTGAGGCAGGGCATGGGGACTGCTTTAAATGCTGGCACTGGTGCACTGAAGCCCCAGGATGGAATCTGTCCATCTCTGGAGACACTGGCTGGGATGTGGGCACTTTGCTCCAGAAACACTCCAGTGATCATTAACAGGGCACTGAGCCTGCACCTTGTCCTGTGTTTGGAACTGACCCAGCCCTGTGTGACACTGGGCATGTCCTGGGTGAAGGGGCTCTCCCAGGGGTCTGCCCTGTGCCAGCACTGCCCTGTGCCAGCACTGCCCTGTGCCAGCACTGCCCTGTGCCAGCACTGCCCCCAGGACCCCTCTGACGTTCCGGCCCTGTTTGTGCCCCCAGCCCCTGTTTGTGCCCCCCACTCACCCCGTTGACCCCCGAGAGCTGCTGCCCTGCCATCATGACGATGATGGAGATGAGCTGCCACCTGAGGCCCCTGAAGGTGAACAGGCTGAGCACAGAGAACTGCCCCTCCTCCTTCTCGGAGCGATCCTCCTGGTACATCTCCTGGATCTCCTCATCCACGTCCTGCCAGCCCCTCAGCCTCTGCAGAGCTGGTGGGGAGAGCACAAGGACAGCCCCAGGGTGGCAGAGCTGTGCTGCTTCAGAGCAGGACGCAGCAGGGTGGGCACCTGGGCAGCGTGCTGGGCACCTGGGCGTCCCCACGCCCAGGGAAAGGAGTGGTGTCCTGAGAATTCCACCCCCATCAGTGGAGAATTTCCCACCCTCGTGGTGCTGCCAGCCTGTCCCACAGCCAGATCCATCCCCATCCCACAGCCAGATCCATCCCCTCCCATCTCCCTTTTCCATCCTTGTGGTGCTGCCAGCCTGTCCCACAGCCAGATCCATCCCCTCCCAGCTCCCTTTTCCATCCTTGTGGTGCTGCCAGCCTGTCCCACAGCCAGATCCATCCCCATCCCACAGCCAGCCCCATCCCCTCCCAGCTCCCTTTTCCATCCCACAGCCAGCCCCCTGCCCTGGCAGCCCCATGCCCTGGCAGCCCCCTGCCCTGGCAGCAGGGCACAGGTGGGGCTGTACCTGTCCGTGCCTGCTCCTCGGAGCCCCTCTGGATGAGCAGGTACCTGGGGCTCTCGGGGAAGAAGGGCAGCGCCAGGAGCTGGAGCAGGGACGGGATCCCGGTGAGCCCCAGCAGCACGGGCCACCCTGCAGCAAGGTCACAGCAATCAGAGAGGGAAATCCTCCCCCTGGGCAGCCCGGAGAGGCCCCGGGCCACGGCTTTACCTCTGGCATTGCCAAGGATGCCGTGCAGCCCCAGGATCTGAGCCGCAAGGATGCCGATGGTGATGAAGAGCTGTGGCACCACCCCCACAGCTCCTCTCAGGTTCTTGGGGGACATTTCTCCAAGGAACATGGGAACCACGTTGGAAGCCAGGCCTAGAAGTTAAGAGTTGTACAAAAGGATTGGTTTTTACATTGGCCAGTTACTGAGTCAAGTGCATGAACACATTGGAAATTCAGCCGGGGGCTCCTTTCCCAGCAGACTACTTCTAGAACGAGCTTGCACACTGAAGCTGACTCTTTTGCTCTCTTTTTGTTTCTTTCCTATTTTCTTGGCTTCTTTGCCACTACCTAGACAAACTGGGAGCAGTGTCAGACATGCAGCTCAGCCTTCAGCCAGCTGCTGATTGCCCACGGGCCACAAAAGAGACCCCTGAAGAACCACAAGGTGCAAGCTTCACAGCCAAACCCTTCTGCTTGGAGTGCCTGGGTCATCAGCTCTGGGCAGCAAAGCCCTTGTGGAGTGTGACAGGGTGAGCAGGAGCCTGCCTTGCCTGCAGATATTTGGGGGTTTCTTGCTTTGAGTGTTCCGTGTTCATCCCCCTGAACGCAGCTTTCCCCAGCAGGCTCTGCCAGGAGCAGCACAAGGCACACAAAGAACAGCTGTGCTGCTCCAGGTTTGGAAACTAACTGCAGACACAAGAGAGGAACCTTTTGCTTCCTCTAAAGCGAGAAGAGAAGTCAGTACCCAGACACGCTGCTGTGAAAGTGGAAGGAAATGGCTCTGTGTTGGATTTAGAACCTCCCTGCTGGCTCAGGCCGTGCTGAGGGCCTGGCTGCAATGGGTGTTCATGCTCTCATAAGGGCACCAGGGACACGGGAACTTTTATTTTTATTTTTAGGAACTTTCAGGGCTGCCCACAGTGACCCCAGCCAGCCCCTGTGCTGCCAATCCTGCAGCTCCCAAACTCCTGGAATCAAATGACCACAGGCAACTCTCGTCTGACCTTTCCAGAGCCCCTGGGCTGCAGGAGCCAAAGGTGATCAGGCTGATATTTGAAAGCTCAAAGGCCTAAATGTCGCAGACATCTTTTTATGAATATCCTTTCTTAGGATTTTTTCTTCTTAAGAAGCTGAGAAGTTCCAAGAACAAAATGCAAACAATGGCTATCTGCTGCTGTGGAATGCATCAGGTAAATCTGTGATTGCTCTTGTGTAAATGCTTAAATTTAGTGACCAGTCACGGCAGAGCTGGCTCTCTCTGTCTGAGCCAGCTGCTTTTGTTATTATTCTATTCTATTCTATTCTATTCTATTCTATTCTGTTCTATTCTATTCTATTCTGTTCTATTCTGTTCCATTCCATTCCATTCCACTCCACTCCATTCTTAGCCAGCCTTCTGAGATGAACTTTTCCCTTCAATTCTTTTTACTATAGTTATAATGTAATATATATATATATATATCATAAAACAATAAATCAAACCTTCTAAAGCACAGAGTCAACATTCTCGTCTCTCCCCTCACCCTGTGACCACTGTCACACCTAAAAGGCACAGCAACCAGAGCCACCAGTGCCAGGGGGTGCCAGCCCTGGGTCCTCCCCAGCCCCAGTTCAGGCCAGGCCAGCCTGAGAAGGACGAGCCAGGGCAGCCAGGCTGGATTTGTGGGTTATAAATAACTGCAGAGAGGGATCACATTCAACAGGACCCTTAGCATTTATCCCAAGCTCCGTGCTGAGGGCAGCTGCCAGGTTTGAGGGAGTCAAAAGCCAGGGTAAAACCTTTGGATTAAAAAAAAAAAAAAAGGAAAACAAGAAACTGGCTCAGGAAAGCAATTGATCTGTGCATGCAGCAATTACAATTGGCCAGCTAAGGCAGGAAATTGCTTTTACAAGCCAGCCCAGCTCATTAACAAACCATGGAGTGTGCCAGTCTCACCAGCCCAAAGCCAATTAATTGAGCCTAAATGCTCTTAGGACCCTTGGAGGCCTGGCTGAGCTCAGGGCACCCAGCATGGTTTGTTCTGTTCCTGCAGCTGCAGCACTGCCAATCCAGCAGGAACACACAGATATCCTGGATTCCCTCCCTCTGCAGGAAACCCAGGGGCTCGGAGCCCTTTGCTCTCCCTTTTAACATTTCTTTTCTGCTGCAGGAAGAACAGCCAGTTCCAGCACTGGATTATTGGATCTGGCAGTGCTTTTGATGGATTATTCTGGTTCTGTTAAAAAGGAAAGGAGCAGACTATCTGCTTCAAGGTGTCTGGGCAGACAGATTGTCCTCAGCAGGTTTGGAGCTGCAGTGCCCAGCAGATGTTTATTGCTGCATCTACAGACACTCATCTCCTCCCTGCAGCTCAAATTCCAGCCCCATTATCTCCCAAAGATCTTCAGTCCTTCTGCACCAGGCTAAAGTGCAGCCTTGTCATGCAGATCCCAAAGTGAGATACCTGTGAGAGCATCTGCTGGGGGAATAAAACACCTTTACACAGCCAAGGAAATATTTACTGCTCCCCCTTTACCACCCACTTACCAGCAAATATTCCCACGAGAACGCGGGAAAGGATGATCACTTCAAAGCTTTTTGCCAGCTCTGAGGTCCCCATGAGGATTGCAGCAGCGATGGAGAAGAGGTTATTTATCAGCAAAGTGCCCTTTCTGCAAGGGAGCAGCAGGAGAGAGGATTCAGCTGGGCATTGCTGAGTTGCAGAGAGATCCCCTCTGTCCAAAAATCAATTAATCATCGTGCCAAACACTGCTCAGGGAGGAAATGGCAACGGCCACGTTTTTCCTGCAGGCAATGAAGGCCTCCAGAACAAAGTGAAGTTTCTCAGGAAGCCTGAGCAGCAGAAGCTGGGCCTGATCTGACCCCAGGACTTTATTTCCCCCCTGGCTCCATGCCCTGCCCACACCAGAACCCCATAAATCCCTTCCCAATGGGAGATAACCCTTGGGGCTGAGCCCAACCCACACCAGAACTCCATAAATCCCTTCCCAATGGGGACACAACTCTTGGGGCTGAGCCCAACCCACACCAGAACCCCATAAATCCCTTCCCTGTGGGACACAACCCTTGGGGCTGAGCCCAGCTCACACCCCAGCCATACCAGAACCCCATAAATCCCTTCCCAATGGGAGATAACCCTTGGGGCTGAGCCCAGCTCACACCAGAACCCCATAAATCCCTTCCCAATGGGGACACAACCCTTGGGGCTGAGCCCAGCTGCTCTCCATCAGCCCCAAGGTGTGAGAGGGAATTTCAGGCAGCTGGAGGGCTGGGCACGGTGGGGTCCCCACCAGCTCAATGCTGTCTCTCCCAAAGGAGGGCAGGGCCTCTCACCCACCTGCCACAGCTGTTGACCATGGGCCACACCAGGAGTGACCCAAAGAGGCCACCCAGGGGGAACATGGACACTGTGAGCGACCAGAGCAGGGTCTGGAAGCCCCTGTCCATGGGCACCCCTGTCCTCTCCAGGTAGGTGCTGTTGTAGAAGTCCTGCATGTACTGGAAGGAAGCACAGAGCAGATTTGGCACAGAGGGACAGTCCCTGTGCTGGGAGGGTTAGATAACAGCAGCTCAGGGCCGTAAAGCTCTGCCATAAAACCCTGCCATAAAACAACTGTCCTGAGGAAAAATGGGATGGCTGAGCTGGGAACGAGTGCAAGGGAGGGATGGAGGAGCCTGGGGAGGAGGAGGATGGAAAGCCTGGGATGAAGGAGGAGGATGAGGATGGAGAAGCCTGGGATGAAGGAGGAGAAGGATGGAGAAGCCTGGGATGAAGGAGGAGGATGAGGATGGAGAAGCCTGGGGAGGAGGAAGATGGAAAGCCTGGGATGAAGGAGGATGGAGGACGCTGGGAGAAGGAAGAGGAGGAGGGAGAAGCCTGGGATGAAGGAGGAGAAGGACAGACAAGCCTGGGATGAAGGAGGAGGATGAGGATGGAGAAGCCTGGGATGAAGGAGGAGGATGGAGAAGCCTGGGATGAAGGAGGAGAAGGATGGAGGAGCCTGGGATGAAGGAGGAGGATGAGGATGGAGAAGCCTGGGGAGGAGGATGGAGGATGAGGATGGAGAAGCCTGGGGAGGAGGAGGAGGATGGAGAAGCCTGGGATGAAGGAGGAGGATGAGGATGGAGAAGCCTGGGATGAAGGAGGAGGATGAGGATGGAGAAGCCTGGGGAGGAGGATGGAGGAGGAAGATGAAAAGCTGTGCTCCTGCAGGCTGTCCTGCCCTTTTGGATGTGCCTGGCTCCCAGAGCTGAGTCCCAGGCGCACAGAGAGAGCACAAGCCCCCCACAAACCCCCACAGATAATTTTTCATAATTATTTTTCAAATAATCCAATGAATTGAATTTGCATGAGCCCGGCCCTGCTGGGGCCCTCGGCCACTCACCGGGGCAGGGGAGTTGATCACAGACACGTTGTAGCCGTACTGGAAGGAAGAGCCAAAGGCAGAAATCAGAGCCACCAGGGCCAGGGGCAGCGTCATCTTCTGCAGAGGGAGGGAAAAACCATCAGCACCCCCTTGGCAGTGGCTCTTAGGCATTAACAACATCCAGTGAAAACAATGAAACACACCAAGCCTTGCTTTCTGTGTTTTCCCTTCATTTTGCTGCATTTAAAGCCCAATGGGTTGTTTCCATTACAGCTCACTTTGTTCTGCTTGATATGCCCACAGCCATTAGAGTAACTCGCTCTGCTTTGCTGCTATTGATGAATCATTTGGATGATTAATTTTTTTTCCAAGTTACCATTCTTAAAACACCACCCTGCAGGGAAAAAGGTTGTGTGCAATTATCTTTTTCCAATGTGCAAACTGGGCAGTGCGATAACGCAGGATATTGGCACAGGAAAGCCTTAAAAAGAAGTGATTTTTGCATTAAGTGGCCAAATCCCTTTCCTGTTGGTTTTTTCTTCCTCTGCGTTTTGGGATGGGGCTATTTATGGATCCAACTGATTGCCACTGAAGCCAATTAGAATTTATCCAGGCAACCCCCAGGCTTGGCTGGGGGCACAGGAGCTGCACTTTGCCCTGGGCCAGGGGAGGGAATTGCCATCTGAGCAGGATCAGCGCCCCGACGTGGGCACACGTTCCCCAGGCTCACAAACCACCAGAACAATTCCCTTTTCCCGGCAGGTCAGCTGCAGCTCAGCCCCGGGCTGTGTTGACAGAGCTGGGTTGTCGGGGTTTTCTTTGGCTGGGTTTTACGGCTCACTAATGCATCTCGCTGCTGCTACATCAATAAAGCCATTTTTCATTTTAATCTCCTTTGCTGCCACCCTCTCCAGCCCTAATGGCCTTGATGGCTGCCAGGATTTCTGTCCCAGCTCTCAGCTCAGGTCCCACACGAGTTCTCTGTCCCTTCCCTAATTGAACATTTGTCCAAATAGCTGCTGGTGCTCCTTTCTGTCCCTCAGCATCCCTGGCAGCCCAGCTCCAGGGACCTGCAGGGTTTAAGGTGCCACAGGAGATCAAAATTCAGGTTTGGAAGGAGGCTCAGGCTTCCAGGTCCATTTTCTGGGAGGAGGCTGCTGACATTCCCTCGTGGGTGAAGAAAAGCAGCTCCTTGCTCCCATTAACCAGATCCCAGGAGCTCACAAGAGCCGCTGGTGTAAATCATTGACACCCAGCACTCCCAAGGAAACCTCTGGCGTTCCCCAGCGGTGCTTTGGGCAAGGCTCCTCTTTGGGACAGGCAGCCCCGTCCTGCAGCAAAAACCGATTGGAAAATAGGGAAGAAAACTCACACACAGAATGGGAAAGTCCCACAGAAGGAGAAAGTGACACAGAAGGAAAATTCCACAGAAGGAAAAGTCCCACAGAAGTTACGGGGTGGCAGAGCTGCAATCAATCACTCGGTGCAGCACTGCAGACAGACACAAACTGGGCTCAAGAACAGAAACATCTCAGCCCAAAATCAGGGTCTTTGCTCTCGTCACAGGTGCCCCCAGGTGTCCCCGGGGGCAGGCAGGCACCATACTCACCCCCCTGGCACCCTGGGTGCCCTCGGAGCTGTCCCGCTTCCCTCCTTTCATGCTGCCGGGGGCGCGGATCACAGATGCTGAGCACGGCTTCTCCCAGCGGCCACGGGGAAATGGGACTGCCCTGCACAGAGAAACCCCTCCCGTGACTCTCCCAGACACCTCCAAACCCTGCCAGGCTCTGTCAGCCGGGGTAAGGCTGTGACTGACCATCCCCTTCCCTGCCTGACTCTCCCGTGGCTGCAATTTCACTTTCGCCCAGCTCTGGTACCAGTGACAGATGTTCTTCCACCAGAGGTGCTGCCCAGTGAGAGGGGCACGGGCTCATCTCTGCAGGGAGAAGGGGCAGACCTTCCCCAAAGCTGGTACAATGAGCCAATTTCCCCCACATCTGTGCATGGACAAGCAGAGCCCACGGAGCTGCAGCTCCTGGGGTGGCACAGCCAGAGTGGTGCCCAGCAGTTGTGGCACCAGGGAGCTGCAGCTGAGCCCCACCGAGCCCGTGCACGCAAACTGCACAAATGTGCCCCAAACGCTGCTCCTGTCCTACCTTGGAGCCCAGGGAGCTGCAGCTGAACCCCACCGAGCTCATGCACTGCACAAATCTGCCCCAAAAGCTGCTCCTGTCCTACCTCGCAGCCCGGCTGGCTCAGGCAGCGCTGCAGCCCCCAGGGCTCATCCTCCCAGAGCTGCTCCTTGGCTCTCTCCTCCACAGCAGCTCCTTCCCCTCTGCGGGCAGGGTGCAGCGCGTGCTGCTGCCTCTCCTCTGTTGTGGGACGGCTTTGGAGCCCGGTTAATCATCCACTGCAGCCCAGAGTTTATCAGGGGAAGGCTCGCAGGCGTTCCCAGCAGCGGGACGAACAGAACAGGAGCCGCTGCGTCGCTGCTCTGCCCGTTCCTGTCGGGCAGTCAGAAAATGCACCTCCTGAGCAGCTCCTCCTGCGCCCCACGTGCCCTGCACAGCCCCTGGCTGGCTGCAGCACCTCCTGCTCCACGTGGCAGCAGCATGGCCCGGGCACGGACAGGGCAGGGCCTGCTGCAATTCCCACCGAGCAGCAATTCCGCAAAATCCAGCCCCGCTGATCTTCTCTTTCCTCGCCTTCCTTCTCAGAGCCTGAGGTTGCTGTTCCCAGGTGTCCTGATGGGGACTGCTGGGATTCATAAAGTCAGAGGGTTTTGAGAAGGTGGTTAAAAAGGCAGGCTTCTGACAGCAGATTTGTGAGCTTTGCTAATGCAGCGAAAAGTTTTCTGAGCAGTGGAGCCGACGTGAGAAACAGCACAATAGACTTTTGTAACGTGTCTTCGTAGATTGCAACAGGGTTATTTAATGTACATCTTTAGAAGGTCAGTGTGAATGAGTCTCTGTGCTTTGTCTCTCATGAACGAGCCATTGTGTTACCTATCACGACGTGTTTCATATGATTAGATAGAATTTTTGTCAAAATGTTTTGCTCTGTGTGTGATTGGCTGAAACCTAGGCTGAGATGGCTTTATGCTATGCTGTAATGTCACACCCCCTTGGCATTCCCTTTAGATCAGAGAGCTGTTAACATCCTGTCTCCATTGTCCTAACATGTGCTGAATAAACAGCTCACGACACTGGTTCAGATTTGCCCCGTCTCATTCGTGAATGTATACAGCTTGCCATGGCAGGGATCAGCTCCTGCTGCCCTCACCTTCACAGGTCTGCAGCCAAGAGGGAAAATTCTGCCCCAGAATAGGGGAAACTGCAAAAAGGGCAAATTTCCACTCCTTCAAAGGCAGTATCACCCTCTGGGAGCTCTGACAGCTGCTCTGACACTCAGTAAATGCAGGAAGGAGAATTCTCTATCATGGTCTTTAAGCTCTGCTCCTGAACCTGAAGAAATAATCTTGAAAACATGCAGGAATCAAAGAGATCACATGTGTTTGTCATCAGAACCCCCTCATCACAGCAAGTATTTGCTTGTGGCAGCAGAAGAGTTGGAACATTTTCTGAACACAGCAGGAGCGTGGCAGGAACATCTCTGTGGTTGTCATTGGCACGGGGATGATCCTGGAGGAGCTTGGTGAGGGGAGACAGGGCAGTAAATCAAACTCTTGGATTTTCAAAGCACTGCAGGGCTGTGACACCTCCAGCAGCTGGGATCCTGCTGGACTTGGCAAAGGGCAGGGCCAGGAACCAGCAAACAGCTGATTTTACAGCATTTACAAGCACGTTTTCCATCTCAGCTGCAGCACACCCCAAGGTTTTACATCTGCTCCCCACCCCTGTGTGCCTGGAGATGTTCAATGCTCCCCATGACTCCCCTGCCCTCACCCAGCCCCTGGTGTGCAGGGATTTATTCACCCTCACCTGATGATTTATTCACCCTCACCTGATGATTTATTTATCCACACCATGTGTGCTCAAGGCTGGGTCCGATGAAACCCTGATATCTTCGGGGGGAAAAAAATGATTAAGAGGCAAACTCAGTTTGCAGGACAGTAAAAGTGCCGGAGAAGGCTCTGCAGGGAACAGCAGCAGAGCTGGGCTCTGGAGCCAGAACCAGAACCAGAGCAGATCCTGTTTGTGCTGCACAAATGCAACGCTGGGCACTGTCCTGGTAAAGAAACTGACCTTTATTTTGTAAAACTCGGAGAAAATACTTTAAAAACACAAGCAAAGAGCTGTGAATGAGGTAAAACATCATCTCCAAATGGCACACACAGCCCCAGCCCCTGCCCAGTGTGATCCAAGGCACAGACCAAGCCCAGGAGCTGAGCTGTGAGCCAGGCACTGCCCTGCTGTGGGCAGGGCTGTCCCTGCTGGAGCCTGAGCACATCCCCAATCCCTGGGGAGCCACAGGGCTCTGATTCCCTCAGGAGAGCCCCCAAACCCCAATGGTGACAGCCCCCAAACAAACACCAGGGAGAGGGATCAGCATCCCCAAAACCCCAACGGTGGATCAGCATCCCCAAAACCCCAATGGTGGATCAGCATCCCCAAAACCCCAATGGTGACAGCCCCAAACACCAGGGAGGAGAGATCAGCACCCCCAAAACCCCAATGTTGGATCAGCATCCCCAAAACCCCAATGGTGGATCAACATCCCCAAAGCCCCAGTGGTGGATCAGCACCCCCAAACAAACACCAGGGAGCAGGTTCAGCATCCAGAGGCGCCATCCAGCAGCACCACAGAATAGTCCCTGTCCTGTCCCAGTGCAAGAGCAGAGCAGAGCCAGGCTGGGGCTCCTGGGCCTCTCACCATCACTGAGGGCCCTGCCCAGGTCAGTCCTTCGGCAGCTCCTGGAGCCTCCTGGCCGGGCTCTGTTCACCTCAGAACTCACCACACACCAGCCTGGGCAGGCAGAAAACAACACCCCAACCGAGGGTTCAGCTTCCCGCTGGGAAGGAGGGCAGACAAGCGGGAGGGCAGCGTGCTCCAGAGCATCCTGACACAGCCGAGCAGCTCCGGGAGCCGGGCAGGGCTCAGCACCTCCAGCGCGGCTTTCCCCGGGCTGCAGCTCCCTCTGGGGGGCTGTCACAGCACCCTGCAGGGACAGGGACAGCGACAGGACGGTGAGAGTCACTGCAGGGCTGTCACAGCACCCCGGGGACAGTGGCAGAACAGTGACAGTCACTGCAGGGCACTGCCAGCACCCCGAACCTGCAGGGACAGTGACAGGACAGTGAGAGTCACTGCAGGGCACTGCCACCACCCCAAACCTGCAGGGACAGTGACAGGACAGTGACAGTCACTGCAGGGCAGTGCCAGCACCCCAAACCTGCAGGGACAGTGGCAGAACAGTGACAGTCACTGCAGGGCACTGCCAGCACCCCAAACCTGCAGGGACAGTGGCAGAACAGTGACAGTCACTGAAGGGCTGTCACAGCACCCCAAACCTGCAGGGACAGTGACAGGACAGTGACAGTCACTGCAGGGCACTGCCACCACCCCAAACCTGCAGGGACAGCGACAGGACAGTGAGAGTCACTGCAGGGCTGTCACAGCACCCCGGGGACAGTGACAGGACAGTGAGAGTCACTGCAGGGCACTGCCAGCACCCCAAACCTGCAGGGACAGTGACAGGACAGTGAGAGTCACTGCAGGGCACTGCCAGCACCCCAGGGACAGTGGCAGGACAGTGAGAGTCACTGCAGGGCACTGCCAGCACCCCAAACCTGCAGGGACAGTGACAGGACAGTGAGAGTCACTGCAGGGCACTGCCACCACCCCAAACCTGCAGGGACAGTGACAGGACAGTGAGAGTCACTGCAGGGCACTGCCAGCACCCCAAACCTGCAGGGACAGTGACAGGACAGTGAGAGTCACTGCAGGGCACTGCCAGCACCCCAGGGACAGTGGCAGGACAGTGAGAGTCACTGCAGGGCACTGCCAGCACCCCAAACCTGCAGGGACAGTGACAGGACAGTGACAGTCACTGCAGGGCTGTCACAGCACCCCAGGGACAGTGGCAGGACAGTGGCAGTCGCTGCAGGGCACTGCCAGCACCCCAAACCTGCAGGGACAGTGGCAGTCACACTCCTGAGCTGGAATTGTGACCCCGGCCCATTCCTCCCACAGCATTTCTCACAGCTCTGTAATGGGAAAAGGCGAACTGAGGACATGGAACCTGTTTGGATTCTTCCTGGTGTTGTTTTTTCCGCTGTTTTGTTTTCCCCTAAGCCAAGCTGGTGACAATTCTTTCTCTCTTCAGGGCTGGCTCCAACAAACGGAGCACAGCACGATACTGAGTCTCATAAAATTTAAACATTGCTATCCTACCTTTCTGCAAGAAGTTTAACACATCTCCTCTTTGCAAGCCTTGTGGGACTCACAGGAGGTTGAGCCATCAAGGTTGCTATTTGGCTTTCAGAAGTTTATAAAAGCCTTTTGAAAGGAGAAAAAACAACTCTTGGAGCCATCCATGGCACAGATGAGACGCTTCCATCTGCCTTTCAGGGACTCCAGGGAGGAGCAGAGCCATGCAGCAGCCCCATGGAATGGGCTCAGGGGTGTTTGCACGGGGTTTAAATATACTGATATAATGATATAAATAGACGGATATAATTATATAAATATACTGATATAATTATGGAGTGAATGCCAAGGCTTCAGGGGAGAACAGGAGTCACCTCTGCCCACAGAGGTACCCCCTGGTGGGGAGAACTGGGGGCACCAAACACCCAATCTGTGCAGCACTGATGGGATGAGCGTGCACGTGGCATTTCCCATTATCAACAGCCACCAACTCCTCCTCAGCTCTGCCTGGTGCCCCATTCCTGTGGGGCAGACAGCCCTGCAGCTCAGCTCCTGCTCCCATCCTCCTTCCACAGGCTTACTGGAGTTACTATGGCAGGAGGAAAGGCTCACAGGAATTACCATGGCAGGAGGAAAGGCTCACACTGGAATTACCATGGCAGGAGGAAAAGCTCACTGGAATTACCATGGGAGGAGGAAAGGCTCACAGGAATTACCATGGCAGGAGGAAAGGCTCACACTGGAATTACCATGGCAGGAGGAAAGGCTCACTGGAATTGCCCTGAGATGAAGAGAAGCTCACACTGGAATTGCCCTGGGATGAAGAGAGGCTCACTGGAATTACCCTGAGATGAAGAGAGGCTCACACTGGAATTACCCTGAGATGAAGAGAGGCTCACTGGAATTGCCCTGAGATGAAGAGAGGCTCACACTGGAATTGCCCTGAGATGAAGAGAGGCTCACAGCAATTGCCCTGAGATGAAGAGAGGCTCACTGGAATTGCCCTGGGATGAAGAGAGGCTCACAGCAATTACCGTGGCAGCAGGAATCAGCAGCGGCAGGGCCGGCTCAGGTGCTGGGCAGCAGCGGCTTTGGCACATCCAGGTCCTTGTCCTTGTCCCCGTCGCTGTCGCCGTCCCCGCGGGTCTGGGGGCGCTGCCAGGGCCCGGGGGGGCCCTGCCCAGGCCAGGGCAGCCGTGCAGCGGGGCTGCAGCACAGCAGGGCCAGCAGGCGCGCCCGCACCGCCCGGGTGCACAGCACGAACAGGATGCAGTTGGCTCCTCCTTGGAACGTGTTCCCGATGCCCTGCGAGGGCAGGAGCGCAGCAATGAGCAGGGATGCCCCCAGGGCACCCCAGAGAACAGCTCACGCCTGCCACAGCTGCTGCAGGGCCGCGGCCACCCCCTCTGAGGACAAGGAACTCAGAAATTAGGGATTTTTCCCCAAAAAGCACCCAAGAGCAGACCAGGAGCCGTTGTGTGGCGGCACCGGTGTAGGGCAGGCACAGGCTGAGCCCGGCTGGAGGACAGACGTCCAACATCCCCCTGTCCATCCCCGCCGGTGCAGCTTTCCTCTGCAGCCACTAGATGCTGCTGCAGCAGCTCCCGCTGCATTGCTGCCTCGGCTGCAGCCCGGGCATCGCCTGGGGGCAGCAGCTGCTCCTGCCACACTCGGTGCCACCGGGAGAAGCCGCGCTGGGAGCTCCCACCCTGCCCTGCCCCAGCCGGGGATGCGCCAAACGTGCCCAGCCAGGTGCCCAGGTGCGCGCCACACCTGCCCAGGGGCGCATTCCCAGCAAACACTCACATGCAGCACGACCAGGACGGGGTTCTGCACGGCTGGGGAGTCGCACAGGGTCAGCACGAAGCGCACCGTGCTCCAGATGCGGAGGAAGATGAAGATGAGCGGGATGAGGATGAGCTTCTTGTCCGCCAGGCTGGCGCGGGGCCGCAGGGCCGGGGCTGCGGGCAGGATGGGGCGGTACTCGGAGAGGGCGGCGTGCTGTGCGACAGGGACAGCGACAGCGACAGGGGTGAGCAGGAGCTGTAGATGTGGCACAGCCCCAGGGCCCTGCCCGGAGCCACGGAACCCTCAGGAGGAGAGCAGGGCTGCACTGAAGGGCGCACAGTCTGCCCTTGGGGACAGCGACACTGCTGCTGAAGGCGAGCAGTGACAGCTCCCTGTGCCGCTCTGATCCCAGGTGACAGCGGGGCCAGCTGCCCCAGCAATGTGCCCAGCCCTGGGGAGGGACAGGAGGGACAGCAGCGTGCCCAGCCCTGCTCAGGGACAGCAGCGTGCCCAGCCCTGTCCCAGCCCTGTCCCCAGCCCTGCTCAGGGACAGCAGTGTCCCCAGCCCTGTCTCCAGCCCTGTCCCCAGCCCTGTTCAGGGACAGCAGTGTCCCCAGCTCTGTCCCAGCCCTGTCCCAGCCCTGTCCCCAGCCCTGTTCAGGGACAGCAGTGTGCCCAGCACTGTCCCAGCCCTGCTCAGGGACAGCAGCGTGCCCAGCACTGTCCCAGCCCTGTCCCAGCCCTGTCCCCAGCCCTGTTCAGGGACAGCAGCGTGCCCAGCACTGTCCCAGCACTGTCCCAGCTCTGTCCCAGCCCTGTTCAGGGACAGCAGTGTCCCCAGCGCTGTCCCAGCCCGTCCCCAGCAGTCCTGGCAGGGGCAGGAGCCCGCTCAGGTTTCCAGCAGCTCACGCTGCTGTCTGTGCCCAGCCTGGGACGCCGTGTCCTGCCTGCTGCACGCCAGGTGATGCTGACAGGCACCAGCAAACCCTCCCCAGCTTCCCTTCCCTTCCCTGGACACTCAGGGCTGCTGAAAATCACCTCATTCTCCCAAATCATCTGCAGGATCCTGCCCTAACCAGGGCTGGGCTCATCCCCACCACCACCGCAAGCAGACACAGAATTTCCAGATGGACACCCACCCACCCGTGGGCCTTTTCCCCTAACCCAGCTGAGAGAGAAGGAATGTCTGGGTGCAGCTCCCTCTGCCACTCTCATCTGGATCTGTGTGTAATGCAAATGCTGCCCTAGATGCCTGGATTCTGTGTTCTCAAGGAACAGAACAACTGAACTCTGAACTCCAAACCCTGCCAGGACAGCGAGTCTCCTGTGTGGAGCCCAGAGCCATCCAGTGCCTGGGCTCCCAAATGCAGGACAAAATAACATCCACAAACACAAACTACCACTGCAGACACTGAAAGCACTGAGGCTTGAGAATTCCAACCTTGGTACAAGTGGAACTGCAGAAAACTGATTAAAGCTGAGTTTGTCCTTCACATTCTGTTTCAATTCTTACTGTAGCATTTCCCTCATGAGCATCCCACACCCCCTGCTCGTTTTCAAAGGGCTTTTGCATTCTTAGCTTGTGCTAAGTCACTGTGTGATGGTGCTGCTGGATCAGGGACGTTTCAGAGCTGTGAACCCCTCCTGCCTGAACAGGGAGCAAGAAATGCAGAGTGTGGGGGGACAGGACCACCCAGCAAATACTCACAGCTCTGTTAATGTGCTTCCTGAGGAGAAATACTCACAGCTCTGTTGATGTGCTTCCTGATGAGGAGGTAGAGCACGGGCAGGGTGACATAGGCCAGGATCTCCCAGAGCTTTCCTGCCAGCAGCATCCACAGCAGCCGGTCCTCGGCGTCCAGGTTGACCCAGCACCAGCCCACGGAGACGTTGGAGGCGTCGTAGCCAATCTTCCTGAGGGCCACAGCAGCCACGGTGATGGCCAGGGGGACGCCCCAGCTGGGGGGACACACAGAGAGGGGGCTGAGCCAGGGAGGAGCCCCCAGACCCCAGGAAATGGAGCCAGAGGCAGGGGCTGTCACACAGACACGCTTTGTGGAAAATCCTTTCCTTAGGAGAAGCTGGGAGGCCTCAGGAACAGAATGTAAACAATGGTTACCTGCTGCTGTGGGATGCAACAGGTGCATCTGGGATTGGGCTCATGTGGTTGTTTGTAATTAATGGCCAGTCACAGCTGGCTCGGACTCTCAGTCCGAGCCACAAACCTTTATTACCATTCCTTCTTTTTCTATTCTTAGCTAGCCTCCTGATGAAATCCTTTCTTCTATTCTTTTAGTATAGTTTTAATGTAATATATATCATAAAATAATAAATCAAGCCTTCTGAAACATGGAGTGAGATCTCCATCTCTTCCCTCATCCAAAAACCCCTGTGAACACAATCACAGGCCGGGGCACTGTAAAATGTGATTTTCCTGCAGCCAGCTGATCCTGAGCTTTCAGAGCACAAGCAGCCAGTCCCACCTTCCCATTTCAAAATTCTGCACTCAAAGAAATCCACAACTTCATTCTGCCAGTGGTGTGTTTTCTTGCTCTGCTTTTAAGTGGAGATGGAGTCAGTATTTTGGGAGCAAAAATATGGTTTCTGAAGGACAAAGAGGCAGGGAAAAGTACTGGGAGCAACAGTAAAAAGCTAAGAAAGCAAAGAGGAGCCACATCCTCAAAACTTGGATCTGTGACTTCGGCTTCTCACTTGATGGCAGAGGCAAATACAGGGAAGCATTTAGAAAAAAAATAACTGTGGTGACACACTGGAATGAAGTCACTCAGCAGCTTGGGCTGCCCACAAGAAACCGTGAGGAAGGACAGAGGAATCCCAGCAGCCCAAACAGAAATTCCACCACAGGAGTGCCCTGCATCCATCTGAGTGTGTGACCTGCATCTGTTTGAGTGTGTCACCTGCACCCATCCGAGTGTGTGACCTGCACCCATCCGAGTGTGTGACCTGCACCCATCCGAGTGTGCCCCCTGCACCCATCCGAGTGTGCCCCCTGCACCCATCCGAGTGTGCCCCCTGCATCCAAGTGTGTGACCTGAATCCATCTGAGTGTGTCCCCTGCATCCATCTGAGTGTGTCACCTGCATCCAGCTGAGTGTGTGACCTGCATCTGTTTGAGTGTGTCACCTGCACCCAGCTGAGCGTGTCCCCTGCATCCATCCGAGTGTGTCCCCTGCCACCCCAGCTTCCAGCACTGCCCTCCTCTCTCCCAGGTGCACAGAAAACAAACCCACGACTGCCTTCCTCTCAAACAGCCCTCCCCTGACAGCCTGGAGCAGCTGCAGGGAGCATGGGGAGGATCTTGCCCCCAAAAATCAGATTCCAGACCAGGTGGGCAAAGAGCAGCTGCCTTGACCAGATTATCTGAAACTCCAACTGCAGCACCAGAGATAATCCCATGGTATTAGGTTTCAAAAATACCCCATTTTCTACTCTGAAATAATGTCTGGATTCACCTACTGACAAAGCAAGCAAATATAAATATAAGGCTGTAAAAACCTTCAGAGTCAACTGTGCAGCCCGTGTGGAACATTTTGTCTCAGGCCCAGCTCAGAACAGGCAGTGCTATTCCAAGCCAGGGCTGTTATTTAAGGACAGGGGTGCTGCAGGAAGCCCTCCCCACTCTGTTATCAGAGCAGGCTTCTAAAAACATCCCAAACGTCACCACCACCACCAGGAAAGTTTCCACACAGCCCAGGAGCCCTTTTGGTGAAACTGGGGATTTCTCAGAAAACAACTGCAAATGCAAAGGCATTCCGCTCTCATTCTGCTGCACTAAGGTAGAGAATTACAGAGAAATGGCACTTCCTAAAAGAAACCATGGAAAGGCACAAAGGCAGCAAGAAAAGGGAAGTGAATGGAGAAACTAATTTTACACGATTTTACAAATAATGATCTCATCAGTGAGCTGAAACTGCAAAAGAATGATGATAAAACCAGGTGAAATGATGGAGTGTGGATGTAAGGCAGGACAGGGTAAGCACAGACACAGAGGAAACAACTCACCACTGAGAAAGGGACTTAAAAACCTTCAGGAGAAAACTGGGGAGAGGAAGAACAAAACTGCTGCATTAACAGGAGTTAATTTCACTGGAATATTCTGGGATCAAATGGATATTTACCACTGGCACCAGGCAGAAGTATTACCAACAAAGGGAAATCAGAGAGGAGCTAGGAAGGAATCAGACGTTTCTGTGAATTCAGCTCCATGTCAGCAGCTGGAAAGGAGAACTGAGAGTGGAGGTTCGGTTGTTCTCAGGAGCTCCACAGATTCAGGAGGGCTGCCAAATGTCAGGGCTTTCACTGAGCTGGGAGGGCAGGAACTGAACCAGGACAGATCGTCACCCACGGTGTGGGTGAGCACCGGAATAAAAGGGATCCCAGATAACAGAGAGCAGAAATATCCCCCTAAACCCCAAAGAGCAGTTCTGTAGCTGGGCCTCTCCACAGCACACCTGGCTGCAAACACTGGCAGAGAAGGGAAGGTGACTCCCCATTCCTGTGCAAAGCTGGAAACCCAGCCTGCAAGGCGGACACTGCAGCATTTATTCCTCCAACACAGCTCCTGGTGATCTGTGAATAAAAAAATCCTCCAGCCCAGAAGATCTCTGCACAGCCACACCAAAGCAAGGCAAGGAGAGGCCCCTTCAGCTCCAGCAGCGTTCAGCTGGACTCGCCCTGGTTCTCTGGGGTCAGATTGCCCAATAAGCACATTTTGATTTGTGCTGTGCTGCTTTTCCCCCCTGAGGGCTCTGACAAGCAGGTGAGCTGCTGTCACCTGCCTGCACAGGTTAGCCAAGGAGCCATCCTGCCTGCAGGCAGCTCCTTCTGGGACAGGAATTTGTGAGGAGGGAAAAATCCTGGACGTCCCAGGCAGTCCAGGAGGAACATCTATTCATGTTATATATATATATATATACACACATATATATATATAACATATATTTTAATATATAACATGAATATATATATATAAAACATATATTTTAATATATAACATGAATGGATATGCATGGTTATAAATGTGTATTTATATATATAACATAATTTTAATATATAACATGAATAGATGTGCATTATAGATAGAATAGATACATTTATAGACAGTTATAAATGTGTATATATATAAAAACATATTTTAATATATAACATGAATATATATACGCACATTTATAACCATGCATATATACGTATTTAATATATTTTAATATATAGGCATGCATATGTTATAGATTTTTAAAAGTAATATATTTATGGTTAAAATGATCTGCACAGCCTGATCATTAAATGAAAACCCTTCAAAACATTGTCAGCAATTGGCACCAAAAGCCAAGCAGGAAACAACCCCAAGGTGGGCTCTGCCTGCTGCATTCCTCACCCCGAGTTTGGATGAATTTCTCTCCCAACAAAGGTGATGTTTTCCAGCAGGTGATTCCTGACCCTGGGGAATCCACAGCAGTGAGGCAGCCTGGCCACTGGCACTGCCAGAGCTGACATTCTGCAGCTACCTAAGGGCTGCCAGAGCTGGCTGCAGGCTCGTTCTCCGAGCTCAGCAGGTTTAGAAGCACGGCAGAGGTGCAGCTCTGCAGGCTGGCATCGGTGGAGGTGCTCCCACAGGAATCCCTGCGGCACAAACCTGCCTGACGGGTCTGAGCCGCTGTGACACCCTGGTTCCCTCAGGAAAATTCCAGGCCCTGGCTTCCAACGTGTATTTAGCCAGCTCCATCCCCAAGGATTATATTCAGAATTTAATTTCTCTGGTAGCTACAAAGGCGCGGGGAAGGAAGGCAGGGTGATGTGTCAGAGGGGATGGGCACAGAGCACGTCCTCACTTGTTGTCTCTGGCTTCTCAGACGCATCATAAAGCAGAAACACCTTTAAACACTGGCTCTGCACAGAACAGGCATTTACAAAGCAGAACCTGATCACAGGTGCTCAACAGCCTTTAAACAGAGCAGATGGTGCTGATCAATAGCAAGGACTGAAGATGGCATTTCATTTTCATTGTAAAGAACTGAAAATAAGCTGAACAAATCCTCCCAGAGCATCTCTCCCTCTGTGCCGGGGTAGAGCAATCTCTCTCCCTCCCAGGATTTTTACAGTTTTCTGGGAGTGCACAGACTGCAGCCAGCTCTGTTCCAGTGCCTCTGTTTCTCTCCACACTCGGTAGCTGACAAGGCTGAGGAGCACTAAACTGGATGGAGAAACTGAAGCGCAGACAAAAGCCACGCAGGCAATTAGCAGACAGGAAAATTACAACGAGGCCAGATTTGCCTGAGCCCTTTGATGTGCCTGATGGAGCCAGGATGCCCAGGAAGGAGCCAGACTTGGGTTTTACATCCATTTAGCAACACGTGGCTCTTTAGCAGCACCCCGTCCTCACCACAGCTCTCAGAGTGCAACTCTGCTTTGCTGGAGATGGGATAACATCATTATTAATTCTCATTACTATCCCATTATTAATTCTCCTGCAGGGCACCTTGCCCAGCTCCAGCAACAGCCCAGGGCCCTGTGCAGCCCCCCAGCCCCTCACCAGCAGCAATCCCAGGACTGAAATTCCCTTCCCTGGCTCACCCTCAGCCTCAAAGCCTCCCTGCCCATCCTCACCTGGACTCAGCTCTACTGTTTGAAACTAAAAGGTGTCAAATATTTGACTAAGAAACCAAAGAAAATTCTCTACTTGTCCTGAGGGCTTTTTTTTTTTTTTTTATTTATTCCCTTTTAAAGCAGATCACTGCTCTTATAATTTATTACAGAAGCTTGGCAGCACGGGGGACTAAGGGATCACTGTTTTGCTCAGCGTGGACACAGCACATGATTCCACAAGCTCCAATTGCATAATGAAAGCTTTTACTAAACATGATGTGGAAAACCAGTGCCCTAAATAGCAGAAACTGAGACATAAAGCTACGCTGCGGACTGGTTTGTCTTGCTTTCAATCAAACATGCCAAAACAAGCTTCAGAGCGCTTCCCCGGCAGTTTCCCCACATGTGAGGAACATTTTCCTGTGAGTGTGGGATTACAGCAACCTGCCTGGGCAGAGGGGAGGATCCGCACATCAGGCTGACAGGGGAGCTGGGGACCTGTGGAAACAGATCCCAAACACGGAAGCTTGGGCAGCAGCAGGCAGGTATCACAGACACAGGGTTTGTTATGTTATTTCTACAACATCAGAGCGCAGGGAAAGCCAAGCCAGGATTTCCAGTCATTAGAACTTGCCAGAGATTTTCCTAAGTGACCTTGAACAAAAAAAAAACCTCCAGCTTTTCCACGTCTCCAACTGCTCACTTGGGAAGGGAAAGGGGAAACAAGCAGGGTCGGTGAGCTTAAAGACACCAAAATCCCTGTTCAAAAGGAATCTGAGGGGAAGAGGAGGAGAAGGAAAGGACAGAGACTCAGGGGACGCCCAGCACAGCACACAGCACCCACCTGACGGCGTGGAAGCCCCAGAGCAAGCCCTGGCCCGCGGGGGAGGCCCTGACGATGCTCAGGTACAGGTAGAGCGCGATGGCCATGGTCCAGAAGAAGGAGCTGGTGTTGGCGAAGGTGGACAGGGCTCCCTGCAGGACGCAGTCCCACGAGGTGCCCTGGAAGTCCCTGAGCACGCCGTAGAAGTAGGAGAGGGCGGAGAGCAGGTCGGCCAGGCTCAGGTGCAGCAGCAGCTGCCGCGGGCGCGTCCGCAGCTCGGGCCAGAGCGCCTGGGAGCAGAGCAGGAGCGCGGAGCCCGCGCAGGACAGCGCGCACGACAGCAGCACCGGGACACGCTCCGCCAGCGGCACCCGGGTGGGCGGCAGCGGGGACGGCATGGCCGGGACAGCGGGGGGACAGCGGGGGGACAGAGGAGAGGAGCGAGGGACAGCGGGATGGAGAGGGATGGAGCGAGGGGACAGCGGGGACAGAGCGGGGACAGAGCGGGCAGCGGGGGGACAGAGGAGAGGAGCGAGGGCACCGCGAAGGGAGCAAGGGGACAGCGGGGGGACAGCGGGGGTTCAGTCCGATGCAGCCCCGCGGGTCGGGCGCGCTCTGCCGGAGTGTCCGGTCCGGTCCGGTCGCAGCGCTGTGTCCGCGGTGACCGGAGCGCTCTCCCGGAGCCCGCACCGGCCGGGAGGGCAGCGCTGTGTCCGCGGTGACCGGAGCCGGCACCGGCCGGTAGGGCAGCGCTGTGTCCGCGGTGACCGGAGCGCCGTCCCGGAGCCCGCACCGGCCGGGAAGGCAGCGCTGTGTCCGCAGTGACCGGAGCCGGCACCGGCCGGGAAGGCAGCGCTGTGTCCGCGGTGACCGGAGCCGGCACCGGCCGGGAAGGCAGCGCTGTGTCCGCGGTGACCGGAGCGCTCTCCCGGAGCCCGCACCGGCCGCGGAGGCGGCGCGGCAGCCGCAGGGGAGCCCCGGGAGCGGCGGGACCCGGCCCGCCCCCGCCGTCATGTGAGAGCGGCCCGGCCCCCGCGGAGCCGAGGGAATCCCCGCCGGGAGCGGGACGGGAATCGGGACCGGGACAAGGACCGAGAATGGGACAAGGACCGGGATCGGAATAACGACGGGGATCGGGACGAGGATCGGGAGCCGCTCCCGCCGGGGCGCACCGAGCGCCCCCACCGCAGCCCCGCAGCGCAGAAAACCCTTTTCCCCCTTTTTTTTCCCCTTTTTTCTTCTTTCAATCAAAACTCCCGCCCCGGCCCCCCGGAGCACAAGGAACAAAGCCCCGGGCTGCTGCTGCTGTCCCCTTCCTTTGCCACGGACACCTCCTGCCCAAGGACGGCGCACAGCTCTCCCTGCTGAGCCGGAGCCACCGGGATTTATTCACTGATTTACACACAAACTGCTGCCTTTGGAAACAAGATCTTCTTCCAACACACCTTAATTACCACTCGGTTAAACTTCAGTCAAGCAGCCTTTACTGTTTTAGGAATTTATTTCGGAGCGCGATGCCCCCTGCATGTTCTTTATAGAAAAAGGAAGCTGCAGCAGTTTGCATTTGTCCTGCACACAATCTGACACCAACAGCTCTTTTAACTTTATCACTGTTGCAGGCTTTCTTTAGCAACCATCTGACCCCTCAAAAAAAACACCCTCAAAGCCTTGTCAGGGCTGCATTCCCAGTTGTTGCTCTCACACATTCTTGGCTTCCTCCTGGTTTCCCTTTTCCCCATTTTATAGCACAAGCCCAACCTACCACAGACATCCAGACAAACCACATCAGCAAACACCCTGCCTGGTGAGTGCTGCTTTCATTTTGGGTGATGGATGAGGCTTCAGAACACAGCTTAATTAAGTCTTGCCAGACAGAGAACCAAGATAAATCCAAAACTTGCATTTCCACCGACTTGTGGCTGTGATTCAGATATTCTAAAATATTCTTTAAAAAGTGGCTTGTCAGGGCATCATAAACTGTTGAACTAAAACCCAGAGAAATGGATCTTTGCCTTACCAATCAGAAATAGGAGAGCAGAGGATTTTCTGCCAGGTCTCTCCCTGTTCTCTAAAATAGGAGCATGGGGAGTTTGCACACAGAAGTCACCACTCTGCAGCAGGCCATGCTCAGAGTTTGTGCTTTAAAACCGAGTGACAAAAGGCAAAGAACTCTCACTAAAGGTCCCCATCGCCTCCCATTCTCTCAGCAGCTCCACATGCAGCATCTCTGTGGCACTCCTGTCCCCTCCTTGCTCCCTGCAGGGCAGGGCAGCAGCTGCCCCTGCCCGAGCAAATCCTCCTCTCAATTCCTCCTCCAGCCCCGAGGAATCTGCAGCTGCCCAGGGAACAGGAATATCTGGGAAGGGCCCAAAGACACATCTCAGTTCAAAGGCAGCATTGTCTACAGCTGGGGAACAAAAAATCTGAGGAAGTGGTTTGTCACACAGCAGTGCACACAATGAAAATTCTCCTTTCAGAATTTCACCTTCATTTGCTTTTTACAGCACAGGGAGATGAAGCAACATGGTATTTGGTGAGAAGACACAGAAAAATCTTCTTTAATGACTGGAATTCACCCCACCAACTACTAAAAGACCTTTCTGACACACAGGCTGCACTCTGCATCTTATAAAGCACTGGGTGAGCTGTAACTACATAAATTTACCTCCTCAGTGAGGCAGAATGTACTGATATAACCTTTTAATTTATTTTTTTTAACAAGGTTTTACTTTGCAGCTGGGTAGGAAGCTGGGCTGAGCCAGAGTTCTCCATTAACTGGGAACCTGGTCATATGCATTGGGGCTTTTAAATGAAAATTTTAAAATGCTGAGAGCCCACAGCACCTCTGCATATCAGCACAGCACTCCCAGTGTCCCCATGCAGCCCAGCCCCAGCAGAGGTCACTGCTGGCACAGGGATTGCTGCCCCATCCCCAGCCCCCGTGTCACAGACATCCTTTCACTAAAAATCCTCTCTTGGGATTTTTTCCTTCTGAGGAGAAGGAAACCAAAATGTAAGTAATAGTTATCCGCTGCTGTAGAATGCATCAAGTGTGTCTGTGATTGGACCATCAAAAAGTGTCTCAGGCTGCAGAGGTGGCACAGGAATTCCAGCCAGCAGCCCTCAGAAGAAAAGCCACCAGCAATGAGAATTTTTTTTTTTTTCCAGGCAGAATGTAATTAGTGGCACTGCTGGAACCCAGCCAGCAGCAATCAATGGATTAAAGGATGCTCAGAGTGTTGTGATAGTCATTAATTTCAAATTTAAATTAGGGGGATTAATATGGGATATTCCTTCACGCTGTGGCTGTGTGGAGAAAAATTAAGATATTAATATTGTGCATTCCACAACGAAACAGAGCATGCCACCAACAAACAGCAAAAGTGACATTTAGGACCTGGCCATGCATGGAGGGAGGGGTGGCAGAGGGCATTCACACAGAATGCAAAGAGGTGCCCTTGCTCTGATCTTTGTGCCATTTTCAACGATATTTCTCCAACATTCTCATTATCTATAACAGCAAGGTGTGGACTGCACCTCTTCCATTCAGTAGTTAGGAAACAGGCCAAACGTTAGGAATTTTGGGGTACAGATTTAGTGCCAACCCAATCCCCTGTGCAAGGCACGGGGCTGCCCACAGGTGTGGTTTCAGCACAGGTGAGACAGAAAAGCTGAGAACGAGAGCCAAAGGGTGGAGAAAGGTCATGATAAACCACGCCAGGTGTTTCATGCAAGGGATTTGGAACAGAAGAAGGGCAGGGCAGGAAAAGGACAGCTCTGCACAGGAAAGGTGCAGGAATAGGACAGCCCTGATGCAGGGAAAGGTGCAGGAAAAGGACAGCCCTGATGCAGGGAAAGGGGCAGGAAAAGGAGAGCTCTGCACAGGAAAGGTGCAGGAATAGGACAGCCCTGATGCAGGGAAAGGGGCAGGAAAAGGAGAGCTCTGCACAGGAAAGGTGCAGGAATAGGACAGCCCTGATGCAGGGAAAGGTGCAGGAATAGGACAGCCCTGATGCAGGGAAAGGTGCAGGAAAAGGAGAGCTCTGCACAGGAAAGGTGCAGCAGAGCCCTCCAGAGGCACTCGGGAAGGACAAATAAAGACCAAAACTTGCAGTTCGTCTTCTCCTCCTCTCCTCTGTGGGGCACTGGCATCCCGTGGCACCGCTGCAGCTCCTGCCCAAGCCCAACAATGTGCAGCACTTCTAGGGCAGTATACTTGCTGATTGCTTCCTCGACTATTGCTCACAACAACCAGCTAAGACACTGCCAAAGAAACACTCACAGCTGGCACCAGGGAGCCGGGGCAGGGGTGAATCCTCCTCTCTCCTCACTCACACAGGGCCAGGGGCTGGGGACAAGCACACAGTCAGGGGAGCAGCTGCAGCAGCGCTGAAGGAAAAGCTTTAAAGGGAGAAGAAACTCATAAATCAACAGTTGTCCTGTCCCTCACCCCCAAACCTTGGTTAGGGCCTCTAAAAACTACCAATATTAACAAGATAAGCACAGCTGGCTCGTCTGTAATCTGTATTTGTCTCAATGAGCTCCCAGGTCTCCCACACCACCATTCAGGCGAGACAGTGGAACAATAAAGTATTTCCAAATGCTGAATAATAGTTCAAGATATACAAACCTGTTTGGAGCGTTGGAGTGCTCAGTGCACTGCACAGGGGGCACAGAAAGAGAATTCACTGGGGCACCGAGGAGAGAGGCACCAATGCTCACCTGTCCAGGGCACTTCGTGTCACACACTGCACAGGCTCCGGGTGATCCAGCATTCCTCAGCTCCTGGAAGAACAGGACCATGTGAGAAGACAGCCTGCAGGACAGAGGAGCTGCTTCCCCTCTCCCCACAGGCTCAGGAGCAGCCAGGGATTGCCCAAGGGCCTCTTGTGCAACACCTGAGAGCAAAGGTGCTGCTCAGGAGCAGCCCCAGCACACCTCACCTGGGATCCTCAGGCTGCACAGCCTCCATCCCCCTCCCACAGCACCCAGTTCCAAACTCCAAAGGCTCCAGAGTCTGCTCTGTGTGCAGATAGCAAGGCAGAGGGAGCTGGGACTCAAGGCAGAGGGAGTTGACACTCTGGGCTCTCATTTGCTCACAGCGAAATTAAATTTCCTCTGCACCAGGGTATCAAACCTTGCCATCCTCAGGGCTGAGCACTCAGGCTGCAGGGCAGGTGTCAAACCCCACATCCAGGCTCTCCCATGGGCAGGATCTGGGAGCAGGTGTTTCTACAGAGATCAAACACAGAGCTGGTGTGTCGCAGACATCTCTTTGTGAAAATCTCTGTCCGGTGGCCACGAGAGCACCTTTGTGCCACCCAGAACGTGTTTTACATGCCCAGAACGTGTTTCACACCTTGGTGCACGGGCTTGGAGCATGATCCCTTCCCTTTACACCACTCCCTCCCTGGCTCTCAGCCAGCTCAGATAAAGCAGACTGAGCCCAAAGGTTCGAGCAGGAGCCAAAATGTTCTGCCAGAGCTGCTCTGTGCTCCCCTGTCAGGCACCAGCGCTGCCCACACTGCCCTGTTGAGGGTATTTGGGGAGCTCCCAGCTCCACCAGCAGCTGAGCAGAGCTGTGAATTGCCAGAGCTGTGAATTGTGGTGCAGACAGCATCACCCTGCAGCCCTGGGTGTGAGCAGAGCCCAGGCCAGGCCAGGCTGGATGCAGGGATGCTCCTGCAAGCAAGGCTGCCCCTGCTCCTGCCAGCCCTGCTCTGCAGAGCCAGGACAGCCTGAGGACAGCAGGCTGGGGCATTCTGCTGACTCAGGAGCTCCAACAGCCTGGGCAGAGTCCAGGCTGCTGCAGCCAGGCAGAGCCAGGGTGACTCACTAACCCAGCACTGCGCACTTGGGCTGGGCTCAGCAGCCAGGTTGGGCTGGGTTTAGGAGCCAGGTTGGGCTGGGTTTAGGAGCCAGGTTGGGCTCAGCAGCCAGGCTGGGCTCTCAGCATCCCACTCCTGCTCCAGCCTGTCAGCCCAAACAAGTTTATCCAAGTCAGGATGTTCCTGCCCCAGCCCCCAGATCCTCTGCTGGGACACAGGATGCTGCCAGGCTGATCCACAGCAGAGATTTTCCTGCCACAAACCCTTTGTTACCTTGCTAGACTCATCCTCCTCCTTCATTAGGGCTCTGAGGGATCTCCGGAGAGCCCCTGGACATGCCTCTCTCCTTTCTTCCAAGGCCAGACCCACCCAATTTTACCTTTATCACTCTCAGGTGCTCCCACACCTTCCCCCCAGCCCAACCCTAACAGAAAAGACCTGGGAGGTGCATTTATCACCTCTGGGAGGTGCATTTATCAGCCCTGGGAGATGCATTTATCACCCCTGGGAGGTGCATTTACCACCCCTGGGAGGTGCATTTACCACCCCTGGGAGGTGCATTTACCACCCCTGGGAGGTGCATTTACAGCTCCCCAGGAGTGCACTGCAATACTGCAGACAAGGAGAGAATCCTGCACCTCAGCTGCTTCCCCTGTGGAGGTGCAGCAGCAGCATCCTTACATCACCAGGGGGAACACCTGCAGGAACTTTTTTAACTCTAATTCCTCAATTTTTTAAACTCTAATTCCTCAATTTTTAAACTCTAATTCCTCTTACCAAAGCCTCCTCTGGTCCACCGGGTGCAGGGTTCTTTTTCCAGGGGGAAGGCTGCCCGGCTCCAGGCAGGCTGGGCATAGGTTGAATGTCTGGTCACTTCTCCCACCATGTATTCAAATGAAAACAAGAAGAAATATATAAACCTGAGAGCTGAATTAGATCCCCACTCTTGCCTAAGCCCCCTCAGCTGAGTCTCTCTTTGGAAACAAAACAACGGCTCGTGTGTTGTGAACTTCTCTCTGTTTGCACTAAGAAATGATCTGTACCAGTTCTGAGAAGATTACTGGTGGTTTACCCTCAAAACACGAGGAAACACTGACCTGCTCACAAAACTGCTTTTGGGAACTCCAAAACACCCTGGCATGTATACACAGCTAATAAATTACCAAACTGACTGTGCAGGTGAGAGGTGGGCTGCTTACAAATGAATGCATTTTATATCAGATACAAAGCATGGGTGGGCCTGCTGTCAGGATAAAGGCAAAGCAGAGCTCTCCTCCCCCAGGTGAGCACTGGAGCTGTGTTATTTATCATTTCCAGCACAAAGGGGAACTGGAGGCACCCCTCTGAGCCAGGTAGCAGCTCTGGGGACAGGATGGACAGGACAGCTTGTACCAAGTGTGACAGGGGAAGGGACAGCTGCCAGCTCCTCAGGAGGAAGGAAAAATCCAGCTTTATATTCCCCCTGTAAACACCTGGCATGACAATGCATCACAGAGAGCCCAATTCCACAGCAATTCGGGGCCTGGCTCACCCAGCATCCCCAAAACTGGACCAGCATCCCCAAAACCGGACCAGCATCCCCAAAACCGGACCAGCATCCCCAAAACCGGACCAACATCCCCAAAACTGGACCAGCATCCCCAAAACCGGACCAGCATCCCCAAAACCAGACCAGCATCCTCAAATCCAGCATGCATCTTCTTCCTGGGATCCCCAAAACCGGAGCAACATCCCCAAATCCAGACCAGCGTCCCCAAATCAAGACCAGCAACCACAGATCCAGACCAGCATCCCCAAATCTGGACCAACATCCCCAAAACCAGACCAGCATCCCCAAATCCAGCATGCAACCGCTTTCTGGGATCCCCCAAAATTGGACCAGCATCCCCAAATCCAGACCAGCATCCCCAAAACCAGTGTGCAACTGCTTCCTGGGATCCCCCAAAACCGGACCAGCATCCCCAAATCTGTACCAGCATCCCCAAAACCGGAGCAGCATCCCCAAATCCAGCGTGCAATTCTGCACGGGGGGATTGAAGGAAAAAGGCGACAGAGGAGGAAGGGGGGAGATAGGAGAAGGAAACATTCCTTACCCTGACACGACAGAGCAGCAGGGCTCGGTCCTTACCGGGGCTCGGTCCTTACCGGGGCTCGGCTCGGCTCCTCCGCCAGGCTCGGTCGGGGCTGCCGCACACACGGAGCCAGAGGCGGGCTCGGGCCCGGACAAGCCCGGACAAGCCCCGGGAAGGCTCCTCCTGAATCTGCCCGGCCGGAGGCAGCGCCAGCCCCGCGGGGATTGCGGGGACAGCATTGCGGGGATTGTGGGGACAAAGGGGACGCAGACATGGAGATGGAGCGGCTCCGGCCACAGCACGGGATTTCTGTCCCAGCTCCTGATTCCTGTCACAGCTCCTGATTCCTGCCCCAGCTCCGGGGCAGGGGAGCTCAGACACCCCCAAGTGCCACACACGGTGCCAAGGACGAATCCAGTGTTCCACTGAGGAGGACCACGTGAGGAGGAGGAAGGTAGGATTCCTGGCAAAGGGATGTCACCCCCAAGTTTGCAATCTGCTCAGAGGCTCCAGGAGCTGGGATCCATCCATCCCTGCATCCATCCATCCATCCATCCATCCATCCACCCATCCATCCATCCATCCCTGCATCCATCATCCATCCATCCCTGCATCCATCATCCATCCATCCATCCATCCATCCATCCATCCATCCATCCATCCATCCATCCATCCATCCATCCATCCATCATCCGTCCGTCCGTCCGTCCGTCCGTCCGTCCGTCCATCCATCCTGCAGCACAACACCCTGGGTGCAGGACCCAGGGCTGGAGCAGCCACCCCAAGCTCACCCCACAGGCTCTGGAGGATTTCCTCTGCCCGTCCATGAAGCCCCTGTCCCAAAAGGCTCCCCCTGTCCCCCAGCACTGGCTGTTAGAAGTGCAGGCTGTGCAATGAGGGAGGTGAAGGCACCTGAATGATCCGCCCCACTGCAGCCTGAGCCTGGCATTGCTGCCCCTGCAGCTGCTCCTGCTGCTCTGCTGGCAGCAGAGAGGGGACAGGGGCTGGGACATTCACAGCTGAACTGGAGCAGCAGCACAGGACAAGCCCTCAGCTGCCAGGAACCTGCTGACTGGAAAGCTCAAATGCAGCTGCAGCCCTGCTCAGCTGCCCTGCAGATCCCTGTGGCGCCCCTGCTGCGGCCATGCACGGCTGCACACACACCTTGCAGAGGCTGATCACACATTATGAGATGGCACAGAGGCTCTGCGGCCGCACAGGTGTGCCCAGAGCAGGGTGACAGGACCGGGGAGCCCCAGGGTCTCTGCACAAGCTTCCCCAGAGCACTGCAGGTGGAGCAGCCCGTGGACATTTCCCCGGGCAGAGACTTCTGTGTGCAGAGACAGCAAACAGAAGGGTCGGCACAAGGACCCGAGCAGCCCAGGCACAGAGCCGGGGATGGTGCTCCAGGCACGAGTGTGCTCCCAGGGAAGCATCAGCTGCTCACACTCCTGTCAGTGCCCTCCTCCCTCTGCGCTCTGGTCCTGCTCAGACATGAACCATCGCAAGAGGAGGGGTTTGTTCCTGGCAGTGCAGGTGCATCTCAACACCTGGCACATCTGGCTGCTGCCCTGTTAGACAGGATTGGAGCACTGGGGGACTGACACTGAATTCCACTGGGCTGCAAAGCCCAAAGCAGAGCGACTTAAACAGATTTTCTGCCTTTTTTTTTTTTTTTTTTTCCTGCAATGGAAAAACCTGCTCCTGTAGTCTCAGGGGGGAAATGGTGCTGAGGGCATGGCAGCCACATCAGTCCTGCAGCAAACAGACACCCCTTACACAGCTGCTGATGTCCTGCTGGGCTGTGTCCCTCCTCTGCAGGGCCACGCTGTCACACTCAGACACAGCGTCACACTGTCACACACTCAGGTCACACTGTCACACTCACAGGGTGACACTGTCACACTCACACTCACCACAGGGTCACACAGTCACACTCACAGGGTCACACTGTCACACTCACACTCAGGTCACACTGTCACACTCAACCACACTGTCACACTCAGCCACAGGAGCAGGGCCTGCCTGGCACAGGGATTCTGCCAATTAGCTGATGGGGAAAGTGGAGAGCAGCAAGCTGGAGACCCAGTTTCAGCTCAAAAAGAGGCAAAAGGAGCAAAGAGAGACTTTTGGGCTAAGGTCACAAGAGCAGAGTCACAAGGGGCTGAAGTCATTGTGTTTGCTCCCTCGGGCTGGGCCAGGGCCAGCTACAGTTCACCAGTTCATCCATCTGCACTCCCACCCCTCTCTGGGCATTTCCACCAGCCTGGACTCATGTCCCTCAGAAAAGCAGGGTCTCCATATCCTCCTGCACAGTGGGGATAAAGGGAGGATCCTTCCCAACCCACTGATCCCATAACCAGTGCAAAGGCACAGACCAAGGCTCAGCGTTCGCTGTGCCAGGAACCCACAGGGACTGAACCAGGAATAAAACTGACCTGAGGAGAAGGGCAGAGCGTGCAGGTGGGATGAGCTGGGGCAGTGACAGGCAGCAATTCCCTGCTGCTCACGGGTTTGACAGTCCAGCAGCAAGAGAGGTCAGTCTTTACCTGGGCAGGTGCTGTGGGCTTGGTTTGGTTGTTCCAGTGACACCAAGGCTGGAGGAGCTCAGGGCTGCGGGTTGGTGAGCTGCTGCCTCCCTCTGCTGGGAGCCGGGCACAGGGGACACCTTGTCCTGGCAGTGACATGTCCTGGCCTCCTCCATCCCTCCCCAGGCACAGGGGACACCTTGTCCTGGCAGTGACATGTCCTGCATCCCTCCCCAGCCCTGCAGGCACCCAGGGTACGATGGAGGACAGGTGGGACAGTCCCCTCAGTGACACCTGGGGAGTCTCTGGCTCAGAGCTGGCAGCAAAGGGTCTCTGGTGGACCAGTTTAAGAGAACTGAGCTTTTTGCTGCCAGCTCCAACAGGGAATCAGTTGGATCCAAGGGAAGAGCTGCAGCCCCCAGGAGATAATACAAGAACCAGCCCTTATCTCAGCCTTGCCCTGCAGGAGAGGCAGGGTGCCCTGCCCGTGCTGCAGCACCGAGCCGAGGATGCCCTGCACTGCACCAGCACAGGCTTCTCCTTCTCCCCAGCCTCCTTCCCCCGTCCCTGCTGCTCCAGGGGCGCTGCATTGTCCCCTGCGTCCCCAAGGCTGGAGCAGAGCTGCAGCGGTGGCTGCTCAGCCAGGCTCCTGCACCTCCTGGAGCTGCTCCTGGGCCTGGCCGCTCCTGCATGGCTGCCCCGGGCCCTGGGGACACCCAGCACGGCCCTGTCCCTGCTGCACCCGAAGGACACGCAGGGAAGGACACTGCACAGGCGATGCCTCGGCCAACTCCATCACCGAATGGCTGCAGGGAGGGAGCCCGGGCCAGCCTTGGCTGCCACAGCCCTGCAGCAGCAGCAGCAGCAGCAGCAGCAGCATCGCAGGGCGTGCATGGTCCCCTCCCTCCCCTGCAATGTCCTTTTGGCTGAGGAGGGCTCGCTCAGGGCTCTGCTGCAGTGCATCGCAGAGCGGCTGTTGTGCCAGCGAGCCACGGAGTGTGCCTGCTCTGCCTGCCCTGTCCCGGAGTGCCCCTGCTCTGCCCTGTCCCGGGCACCGAGCTGATGATGCCCGGTAACCGGACACTGATGCTCGGTAACCGGACACCGGGTCCGGGCAGCACCGAGCCCCCGAGGAGGAGCAGCTCCGGTTTGCCCCAACCTGCTCGGAGCTCCAGGGGCAGCCCGGGCTCTGCTCCCTGTGCCACCCTCCCTGTGCCACCCTCCCTGTGCCACCCTGACACTGCCACCCTCCCTGTGCCACCCTTCCCTGTGCCACTCTGGCACTGCCACCCTTCCCTGTGCCACCCTCCCTGTGCCACTCTGGCACTGCCACCCTTCCCTGTGCCACCCTTCCCTGTGCCACCCTCCCTGTGCCACCCTCCCTGTGCCACCCTGACACTGCCACCCTTCCCTGTGCCACCTTCCCTGTGCCACCCTGACACTGCCACCCTCCCTGTGCCACTCTGACACTGCCACCCTTCCCTGTGCCACCCTTCCCTGTGCCACCCTCCCTGTGCCACCCTCCCTGTGCCACCCTGACACTGCCACCCTTCCCAAAATGCTAAAACTCACTGCCACCCTCCCTGTGCCACCCTCCCTGTGCCACCCTGACACTGCCACCCTTCCCAAAATGCTAAAACTCACTCTGAAATTCACTGTGGCGGCCAGGAAAGGGTCCCTGCGTTCCAGACCAGGGACTGGCATCGGAGGAAGGAATCAGCTGAAATAGGGCCTTTCATCAGGCACAGCGCAGTCAGGTGTCAGGGGCACTGAGTCTGCACTCAGGATGCTCAGAACCTGGCTGGGGGTGTGCCAGCCTCCCTGTGCACCCTCCCTGTGCCAGCCTGGCACGGCCCCTCCGCCCCGAGCATCCCCAGGACATCTCCTGGTGCCCAGCCCCAGGTGTGGCTCCTCACACACCTCCAGCCCAGGCCGCTCCCCAGCCTGCTGTGCCCACCTTCTCCTGCCCTGCACCTTTCCCTGAGGCCCCTGCTGGCCTCGAGCGGCTCAGGGGTGCTCCTGGGTGCCAAACGCCTCTGCAGACCCTGCAGGGCGCGCAGGGATGTCACCTGCTCTGTGTGGCACTGCATTGGCACAGGGAGCGCTGCCAGGAGCGGTGCGCTCGCTTCGCTGCTGAGGGAAGGCGCTCGGGTGTCCCCTGGGACATGGGGCTGTGGGGGAGCATTGCAGGGCCTGGGGGCTCCACACACAGCTCCTGAGCTCAGCCACAGCCCCCTGCCCTGCCCAGTCACCTGCAGGGGCTCTCCCATCACTTCCCATCTTTAATCAAATGGTGCCAGCCAGCCAGGCTGGCAAAGGGCTCGTGAGCGATGCTCAGTCACAATCCACCAAAAACCTCACCAACAGCTCAAGGTCAGCAGACAGTCCAAGGCCATTTCCACTCTTTTCTTGGATAAGCTCTTGTCTGTGACTTTTCTAGGGCAGGGACCTTATTTTGTTTCCGCAGGAACTCAACACAATTTCTGCTGCTAACCCAAGTGAAAGGCATCTTCATCAAGCACGTCCCTCCCTGAATTTTGCTCTGCCAGACAAGAGCAGAGGACTTCCAATTCACCCCAAGGAAGCTCTTAAAACGTGCTGAGTTTGCCCTCTGTTTACAAATGTGCAAAGTTATTTACTGCAGAATATTGAGGCAAATGAAAACTCTTTGAGGTTTGCCAAGCTGTAGCTGTCCCTCCTTTAGCAGCGGGGACTGTCCCTGCTCCAAAGCTCAGTTGTCTGGGCAGCAGGAGAGGCACAAGGGCAGCTGGATGGATGCAGCCCCACTGCAGCTCAGCTCCTCAGCATAATTACAAATTCTGAAGGCTGAGCCGGAAAAATTACATCCTGAGGACATTTACACCCAGGCACAGAGGTGGGAGAGGGAAACATTAGGATTCCCAGCACATGGGGATTCCTGTGTTCACGTGTCAGACGGGGATGGGCAGACAGCAATTTCCAGCAGCTGGGGAGGGTTTTTAACACATTGGAGCATCACAGCACTGAGCCAGGGAGCTGCCCAGCCCCTGCACTCCTGATCACCCCAGCTCTGCAGGGAAAAGCCAGCTGGAAGAACCTGCAGAGGTTTTGCAAGAAGCAGCCCTCTCCTCACCCCAGCCTGATGGTTCCAGGTCTGCAGGAAAGTGAGATTTCCATTAAAAAGGAAGGAAAAGAGCATCTTCCCAATCCCTCACAGGAGCAGGCGTTGCCAGAGACCCTGCCCCGGGGTCCAGCAGCAATTCTGAAATCCCAATTTGCAGAGCAGCCCCTTCCTCACAGCTCTCCTGTGTTTCTCACTCCTGACAACAGCAGAGCTCCTGCAAGAGAGAAACTTGGAGCACGTGGGTTTGCTGCAGTGCTGCTCAATACCCACAGAGTCTATCGAAATTTAAGGGAGGGAATAAGGAGCAAAATGAGCCTGGAAAGGAGCTGCATCCCTGCAGCCCATCTCAGAGCCTGCTGCTGCCCTGCCTGAGCAGCACCACAGGGCTCACACACATACCCAGTTATTTCATGGCTCTCTGCCCTTTGCACTGGGGCACAGGACCCATGACCCTCTCCAAAAATACATGCTGCCACTTGACCCAGCCCTCCAGAAACATTTCTGTGCCAGCCCCTGCAAACAGAGCTCAAAAGTCAAGTAGCAACAAGCAAAGCTCAATTTAAGTGCAATCCTTAAATATGTGGTGGAGCAGAGCTGAGGTTCTGGCAGCAGTGCTGCTGTAACCAGGGGGTTTCAGGTGGCATCTGTCTGTGCAAGCTCATCAGCACCAGGAATAAACTCCTCACGTTTTACAAAAATACTTCTCAGGACACTTTACTCTCATTAAAGGAAAAGGCTCCAGCAGGAGCAAATACCCCAGGCAGCCCAAAATGCTAAAACTCACTCTAAAATTCACCATGGCAGCCAGGAAAGGATCCCTGCTCTCCAGATCAGTCTGGCACTGGAGGAAGGAATCAGCTGAAATATGGCCTTCCATCAGGCACAGCACAGGGAGGTGTCAGAGGCACTGGGTCTGCACTCAGGATGCTCAGAACCTGGCTGGGATATATCTGGGAGGTGTCAGAGGCACTCAGGATGCTCAGAACCTGCCTGGGGTTCTGTTCACATTGCTGGGATCTCTCTGGGTTGCTGCAGGCACAGCACAGGAGTTTCAGGTGGCACTGGAGGGGCTGTGAATTCCTGTTGAGATTTAATTTTAGTGCTGAGGGCGCCTTCCCAGGTGTGCAAAGCAAGAACTGCTGGGGCAGCAGAGGCTGTGAGAGGAGAAATGGCAGGAAGTGAACCCTCCCTCCCTTTGCACTCTGGTGCTATTTTGTCTTTTGGGACCCTCCCTGCCATGCTCAGCACTGAAGGGGTCTGTGCCATGAATTCCCTCCAGCAGCAGGGCACCAGGTACACACCACCCGATACCAGGCCAGAGACACATCAATATACCTGAAACCCTCAGTTCTCTGGTTTGTCTCGTTCTCACCCTCTACAATCATTCTTATTTCCCTTCTGCTGGGAATCACCAGGTTTGTGGGGAGACAGAGAGGCTGTGTGCCCATTCTGGAGAGCAGAGCCCAGGGAATCTGCAGCTTGCCCCACTTGTACCACCAGTGGGGAGTCTGCTCTGTTCAGTTCTACAGCAGTTGTGTGGTTTTTCCCTAAGGCAGAGACTGATATTTATTTATGCTGAGAACATTTATTTATGGTGAGAACCTTTCCACACACCCAGATGTAGGAGCATCCTGGTGTTCATTGCCCCTCGGTGATTTGCACCCAGCCTGCTCCTAGCTCAGTTACTTTTCCTTTGCTCCTGTTCTAACAATCAGAGTTATCCACGAATGCCACAAACTAATGCACAAGCACTGTACAAATGAGATTGAGCCTCCTTGCTCATTAAGACGATGATGCAAGGAGCAGAAGTAGCAGGGTGTGAGTGTGCTGCATGGAGTCTGCATTAAATCACACAAAATTCTGGGGTTTGGCCTTGCAGCTGACTCCCCCCGTGCCTCCATGACTGGTGCCAGAGACATCTCTGAAGGAGGATCTGAAAGTTCTGGGGAATGCAAAGGAGCAGCTGAGGGTGCCCAGGGCTTGTCTCTGCCATCAGCCAGCTCTGTGACCTTGAGAGATCACACTCCAGTGCCAGCTCTCTGTGCTGGGGACAGCACTCACCTTTCCTACACATGCCAGGGACTTCTCTCAGTCCTTGTGCAAGCACAGGATAAAAGCCCACCCCAATTACAGATCTAATCAGTGTAAACATGCACTACTACTCTCAAACAGAGTGGCAGGCACCAGTAATTGCCTCAGCCCCAGCGGGGACCAGAACACCCTTGCTGGTGTCAGGAGACATCCCTGGGACGGGCAAGTCAAATATTTGGTGATTTCAGATGCTGCAAACGCCACCAGCATCAGCTGCAGGCTGCAGCCGGGCTCTGGCTCGGGATGTGCTGTGAGCACTGGCTGCTGAGCAGCCTCCCCCAGACACGGAAAATCTAACCCAGACCTGCAGGGAGTTCAGCACAGCTGACTTCACTGCTATCGCAACAGAATTGATAATTGCTCAAACTGCATTTTTTCCCCCTTTGCCCCATACAGTTCCCAAGACTCTGGAATTGCTAAGAAGCTACGTTCCAATTAATAGATATTTTTACACAAGGAAAATGCAAGTCGCTAGCAGATATTTATGTCAAAGTGAATTTTTTTTTACTTTATAGTTAAAATTAACCAGCCGGTTCTTGCGCCATTAATAAATCAGAGTGCACATGCCTCCAGAAAATGCAAGTTTAAACTTCTGCAGTAGGAGGCTGTGCTGACACATGCCCATGCAGATTCAGCCTGGGACGGCTGTGGGGAGGTGATGAGCCGCAGTTCTGGGATCCACCGGCGCGCTTGTACCCGGCTCCGCAGGTGCAAGGACACGCAGGGAATTTGGGAGCAGGCTGCGGGAGCTCGGCTCCAGCCCGGACATCTCCGGACACATTTTAAAGCCGCGGCTCGGAAATGCGGGGGGAGAGGGAAGGAACCACCCGGGGCTGCAAAGCGCCGGGTGCGGGAGGAGGCTCGGGAGGGGAAGGGAATCCCTGGCCGAGGATGCTGCGCTGCGGATGGCCCGGAGGAGCTGCGAGCGGGCACCTCCGCACCTTAAAGCGGCAGCGCCGCATTCCCCCGGGCACACGGGGACAGCGGGGACACGGGGGGCAGTGCCACTCGGGGGGCAGCGGGGACAGCGGGGACAGCGGGGACAGCGGGGACACGGGGGACAGTGGGACACGGGGGGCAGAGGGGACACGGCGGGGACGCGGGGACATGGGGACACGGGGTGCAGTGCCACTCGGGGGGCAGTACCACTCGGGGGGCAGTGCCATTCAGGGGGCAGTGCCACTCGGGGGACAGAGGGGACACGGGGTGCAGAGGGGACACAGGGACAGTGCCACTCGGGGGCAGCGCCACTCGGGGCACAGAGCCATTCGGGGTGCAGTGCCGCTCGGGGGACACAATGCCGCACGGGGACAGTGCCACTCGGGGGCAGTGCGGGCAGCCGCCGTGCCCGGGCGCTGCAGCAGCGGCAGCGCGGTCCCGCTGCGCTCCCGCAAAGCTCCGCAGCCGGCGCGGGGCTCGGACTGCAGCACAACTGCACCAGCAGCAGCCAGAAAATGCACCTGCCTGCCAGCCGGCAGGCACAGACACAGCTCCCCGCTAGCCCTTCTGCTTCGCTTCTGATGGGTGCCTTTTCTTCCCATTATTATTTTTTCAAATTTGGTTTTGTCGGCTTGTTTAAAAAAGCAGAATGAAAAAAAAAAAAACCACCCTCCACTGATTCAGCTTCCCTCATAGCGGTCCCAAGGAGAGTTTAAAACGCAGAAAGGAAACGAACTGAATGAAGTTTAATTAGCAAGCACGCAGCAGAAGTTGCACTTTTTAAGCTTTTATCAACCATAAAAGACAGCCCCGCAGGAGGAAGCGCCGCAGCCTCTTTAAGATCCCTCCCCTCCTCAAAGAGCATGCAAAGGGAAGAGCTTCCATGGAAGCGGGCTCGGGAAGCTGCTGTCCCTGCCGAGGAGTGCGTTCTTACCCCAGGTCCGCTCGGAGCTCGGCGTGCCGGGGATGCAGCGCGGGGAGCGGCCGAAGTCGCGGCGCTGCTGCGGGAGGAGGCAGAGCCGGCAGGAGCGGAGCCAGCGCTGCCTCTGGAGCCGTGCCGGCACAGCCCGGAGCTGCTCACGCCGCCCAGCAGGGAAAACGGGGGAGGGGGAGTTAAAAAGTCTTAAATCCCTGACACTGCAAGAAGCCTGATCCTATAGGATCGGGGCTGGAACGCGGCTCCGGGTTTCCCTGCGAGGAGGGGACTCAGCCCTTCCATCACCGCCGGCTCCTCTCACCTGGCCACGCTGCTGCTCCAAGAGCAAACACGAAAAGCGACCCAGACATCTGCAGAAGCCTCTGAAGTGCACCCTGGGCTGGTCTCGATGTGGGGAGCAGGCTGGAGCAGCCGGCAGCGTTCTCTGGTGTGAGATGCAGTGAATGCGTTCTGTAACTGTGCCAGGGAGGACAGGGGGTGACAGAATGAGCAGGGAGAATCTCGTCCTCCACGGCATTGCTAAGAGGTCTCAGCCACATCAGGAATTCAGACAGAAGCTGCACGTATAAATAATAAATTTGAAAAAAATAAAACAAACACCCCAAACAAAAAGCTCACGCATCCCCCAAGCATTTGACATTTCTCTCCCTGATACACAGAACAGTGCAACGCCTCATCCAAAGAGCTGTCACTAACTTCAGCTAAACTACCTTGTTTTAAACCAGCTCAGGCCTAGAAAAGCTTTCTGCCCTGTGTAATTTAATTCCTGCCCCTTATTAGTTTGACAAAATGCACAGTTCATTCCCTGCTATTCCATTGACTCAGGCCTGCAAGGCTGCAGCCAGCGATGCTGTGCACACCCTGCATTCCGTGGGGGACTCAGCACAGACACAACAGGCACCAGCCCATTCTCTGATCCATGGAAATGCCCAGAGCAGACACTTGACTTTGCATCCTGCAATTACCACGCACAGGGATTCCTGGTTCTCCTGTTCTGGTCTTCTGTGGGACTGAGGCAGGGGAAACCTCTTTAAGCTCAAGGTTATTGAAGGACATTTCCAGGGGCACAGAGCATTTTAAATATTTGGGCGAGAGCTCTGCAACGTGCTGGCTCTGGAACCAACAGATGTGAAGGGATCATTTTGAAACACGTTGGTTTTTCACCTGCACACTCCAATGCATCACAGCAGAACACCCAGTGTACCTCAGGGTCAACTTCAATTCATTACTGCCTTTTGCTACCCCCCTTGAAAGCTTTCACATCAAGTTTTCAGATCTGCTGATTATCTGCATCTGAGAGAGTCCTGGCGCTGCCCTGGAGCCTTTTTCTCCCCTTTCTCTGTCATTGCTTTTCCATTTGGAGATTAATTTTTTGAGTGGGCCACCTGCACCCCTCAGCTGCACAACCCAAGGCACAGGACGCCCATTCTTTGCCTCTTTGAGAAGAAATGGAGAAATCTCCCTTTCTCTTTGGAGAGATGGAGGTTCAGGTCTGCCCCCAGCACTGCACTCACCCCCCTCTGCAGAGCTCTGGATGGGTTTTTACTCCTCTATACCTGTTGCTTAAGGTAACATGCTTGATAACGCTGGTTTTACAGCACCCCAGAGAGAGACAAACCTGGCACTCAGCACTGTGTTCCCTGTGCCCTGCTGCCAGCACTGCACTGCTGCAGCTCCTGCATGGCAGAGTGAGCATTCCCAGCAGGAATCCCCACCTGGGTGTGTGCTGAAACCAGCAGCAGGGACAGACTCCCCTGAACAGCAGGAACATTTCACTTTCAATGTCCCCATCTCTGCCAAGGCCCAGCAAACACTGATTTAGTGAAGCATCCCAAGGCCACGGAGCCCACAAAGCCCAGAGCAGGGTGAGGAGGGCACAGAGCAGAGCCTGGCAGCCCAGGGCTGTGTGCAGGGTGCCAGGGATGCAGCGCTCACCACGCACCATCCCGAACTCTGCACCAATTCCCTGCTGCACCACAGTCCATTTATAGAAACATGCTCATGCATTTTGGTGCATTTCACTTTGCTCTAGGAGAATACGGGGAAGGGTTTTGGCCTCAGGCTTTATCAGAGAGTCCAATCTTTACAGGACAGAGAGATGAGAGCATCTCCTCAACTTTGCCTTCCTGTTCAGCTGTCAGATGTCAGAGAAAACCTCTGACTGTCCCCAGCTGCATTTGTGCTCTGAGTGCAGCAGCCTGCACTGATCAACCCTGCTGTGCAACCCTGCTGTGCTGCAGCAGTGGTCAGGAAACTGATCAAACTGATCAAACTGATAAATCTGATAAAACTGATCAAACTGATAAAACTGATCAAACTGATAAAACTGATAAATCTGATAAAACTGATCAAACTGATCAAACTGATAAATCTGATAAAACTGATCAAACTGACCAAACTGACAAAACAGATAAAACTGATAAAACTGATCAAACTGATCAAACTGATACATCTGATAAAACTGATGAAACTGATGAAACTGATCAAACTGACAAAACTGATAAAACTGATCAAACTGATCAAACTGATCAAACTGATAAAACTGATCAAACTGATACATCTGATAAAACTGATGAAACTGATCAAACTGATCAAACAGATCAAACTGATAAAACTGATCAAACTGATAAAACTGATCAAACTGATCAAACTGATAAAACTGATCAAACTGATAACCAGCACAGCACTGCCTGCTGGCAGCCCAAAGGCTCACTGTGCCATCCTTCACCAGTCAATATTGATCTAGGACCTCAGGTTTCCCCATTTTCCAAGGAAGGAACAGCACGTTTAGCCCACAGCCTCCGTTTCCACCCTCCTTCAGCCCGAGACTGAGCAAGAGCCAACAGGCAGCTCGTCCCAGTGCAGAACACCTGGGGAAGATGCCAGCACTCAATCTTTAATGTGCTGACCAAGCCGATGAGAGCATCAGTTGCTCCGGGCAGGAGGCAGAAGGCAGGCACGGCTTAGCGGATTGATCACTTCTGTTTGACTCGGGCAGAGCAGGGTGAAGATGAGCTCTCCCCATCCCCATCCCCTTTCCCCCTGCCCTGTTTGTGTGGGGTTTCCAGCTGCACTGGGAGCTGCAGCGTCCCAGAGGCACCCCCAGCCCAGCTGCACACCCCAGGGGCATTCCCTGGGCGAGGATTCTGTCGTTTAAAAGCCACAGTCGGGAGAGGAAAGCCAAGGAACAATAGAAACACAAGCTGCTAAGCGGCAGCATTACTCTAATGCTCTCTCACCTTGGAGTGTCTCAGCCGTACTTGGGTGCTAAGCTCTTTAGGAGCTGAGCTGGCCAGCAGAAGCCAGAGCAGGGGTCTGGGGATGGCTGCTCCCGTGTGGAGCTGGGATGCACAGAGTGGCATTGCTTGACCCCAAACAGGCCAAAGCATTTAAATCTAAACTTCCTACACTGGACTGGAGGTTTCTGCCTGTCAGGCTGACCACAAACCAGAACCTGCTCAGCAGGTGAGTGCTTCACCTGCCCCAGAGCCATAACAAAGCCCCTCTTTCTTACCCTGCCCACACCAGCTCAGGAGGTGCTGCCACCATTTCTGGAGGAGCCCCAAGGCAGTAATTTTATTTCCTAAGAACCCCAGCTGCTGTCCAGCTGTTCTTTATTGCTTCACAGCAGAGGTTTGCAGCCTTACCCAAAGCCCCGTGCCCTGGATAGCCCAGGACTGGAGAGCATCCTGCCCAGCACAGCCCTGCCCAGCTCCAGCAGCTCTGCAGCACACAGGGCTCCCAGCCCACAGAACGCCACAGAACCAAGGAGCTAAATCATCCCAGAAATTACTCTGTCCTTCACAGCCACATCTCCGCTTCTTTGGCACTAAACCCCTTTGCGGAGGCTGAGCAATTTGGCAGGTAACAGGCAAGTTTCCTCTCAGGTTCCCTCACCCAAATCTCACCCTGCTGGAGCTCCCTTCGCCTGTTCAGAGCATGCAAACCCTCCCCAGCCCAGTGCCACCTGCAGCACCAAAGGGAAATGAAGCCCCACTGCAGCAAACTCACTTCTGTGCATCCTTTTCCCCACTCCTAAACTCCTAAACAGATTTCCCCTGCAATGACAAATCAGCCTCTGGTCACTCAAGTTTGTTATTATTACAGACAGAGCTGGAAATTGGGAGTAGCAGTCATTTAATATCCTCTGTTGAGAGACCATGTTTTCAGCTAGTTGTGTGATGCCAAACTTTAAATACTGAGGCTGAAACTGTAGGGGTGGTTTGCTTTATGCAGTCTTTTTTCTTTTTTAACTAAAAAAAAAAAAAAAATAGTGCAGCTATTTCTGAGCTGAAGGTCAGATTATAAAATAGGTTTTTTGACCATGTTAAAAATATCTCAGCTGTTTCATTAAGGAGCTGTAACATCTCATAATTTGGGGCAAGTAAGATTTTGTAAGGATGATGGCTTGGATCAGAGTGTGCTTTTGTCAAAGCCTTTTCAGTCTTCCTCGGCTGCGTGTGCCTTTAAGGGAAAAAGGTCCAGTGTGACAGACGAGACATGTGATGGCAATAAAGGAATAAAAGGCAGCTAGCAAGGAAAGGGACATTAAGGAGACAGATGTTCTACAAGCAAATAAAAAGCTCAATAGGAAAAAGAGCTGTTCTGGTGGTGTTTAAAGATGGTGTACCAGAGGAGGAAGCATTAAGCTGGAGAGGAGAGTTTATCAATCCAGAGCCCCTCTAAACCCGGGGCACAGGCTGTGCTTTGGCATTGCGGTGGAAATGTGCTCCACAGCAAGGGGTTCTTTGTTTAGGAGTGGGGAACACGATGTACACGAGTGAGTTTGCTGCAGTGGGGCTCTGCTGCCTTTTGGTGCTGCAGCTGCAGAGCAGAGCCAGGTGTAGAGAGGTGGCACTGAGCTGGGGTTTGCAGCCCTCTGAACGGGCAAACCGAGCGTTCCCGGTGCTGGGCGGGGCCCGTGTGTCCTCGGGGGGTTCTGTATCCCCCCGGGAGGGCTCTGTGTCCCCGTGTCCCCCGGGGGGGTTCTGTGTCCCCGTGTCCCCAGAGCCGCTCAGCCCTGCGGGCTTTTCCTCCCGCCCGAGCGCCGGCGCCGGGCACGAGCCGCCGCCAACCACAGAGTCTGCGCGGGGCGGGCGCGGCGGGCGCGGCGGGCGGGGCGCTGTGTGTCGGGCCCGCCGCCGCCGGCGCGGTGCGGTGAGCGGGGCCGGGCCGGGGGCGCAGTCGGGACCGGGGCGGACCGGAGCGGACCGGGAGGGGTCAGCCGGGGCCGGAGGGGTCAGCTCGGGCCGGGGAGGGGTCAGCCCGGGCGTGGCGGTCAGCCGGTCATACCCTGCGGCAGCGCGCACCGGCCGCCCCGCTCCGGCACCGCGTGGGCGGCGGCAATGGAGGGATGCGGGACGGACAGGGGATGCGGGAGGGATGCGGGATGGAGGGATGCGGGATGGAGGGATGGACGGAAGGATGCGGGGATGAACGGGGGATGCTCCCGGCCTCCGGCGAGGGGCAGGCACGGCCACAGGGGCTCGGGGCGGAGGGACCGCGGTGCAGCCCCGGGCCGGCCGCTCCCTGCCCGCTCCCTGCCCGCTCCCTGCCCGCTGCCCCGCAGCCCGCGGCTCCGCAGCCCTTCCCGGGCACCGGCCCGGCCTTCCCGGGGCCGGGGAGCTGCAGCGTCCGGTGCGGGGGCGGCGGGCGGGCCCTGCTCGGTATCCGGGAGCTGCGACAGCCGCTGTCACACGGCGCTCAGCGCTGCCACAGGTGGGCTCAGCTTTATCACGGGTGGGCCCATGGATGTCACCCGTGAGCTCAGCCCTGTCACAGGTGGGCCCATCCCTGTCACCCCTGAGCTCAGCCCTGTCACAGGTGGGCTCATCCCTGTCACCCCTGAGCTCAGCCCTGTCACAGGTGGGCCCATCCCTGTCACAGGTGGGCTCAGCCCTGTCACAGGTGGGCCCATCCCTGTCACAGGTGGGCCCATCCCTGTCACAGGTGGGCTCAGCCCTGTCACAGGTGGGCTCAGCCCTGTCACAGGTGGGCCCATCCCTGTCACCCCTGAGCTCAGCCCTGTCACAGGTGGGCTCAGCCCTGCCACCCCTGAGCTCATCCCTGTCGCAGGTGGGCTCATCCCTGTCACCCCTGAGCTCATCCCTGTCACCCCTGAGCTCAGCCCTGTCACAGGTGGGCTCAGCCCTGCCACCCCTGATCCCATCCCCGTGTTCCATGCGCTGCCCACGCACCGGGCTGGGTTCCTCACAGTCCCCTGTCCTGCTTTTCCAGGGTTTTGGAAGCGGCTGCTGTCAGGATGCTGGGGCCGGAGCACACGGAGCGAGACTGAGTCAGAGCCAGAAGGGCCAAACACGAATTCCTGCACCTCTCATCCTGCTTTTAATGCGAGTCTCCTCATTAAGCCTTGGCTTCTGCAGCAGCTGATGGTGAGCTCATTGCTGCCCTGGTGTTTGCAGTACAGAACACCAGTGGGGTTTCCCAGTCCTCAGAGAATCCCAGAGCCCTTTCCTTCATGTGGGAGCCCCAGGCCATGCTGCATTTTCCATAGAATCACAGAATATCCTCAGCTGCAAGGGACCCCCAAGGACCATCAAAGTCCAGCTCTTCTGGCTGTGCACCTGGTGATTATTTTTCAGTGGGGATACAACAGTAACAAAAATACCTTTTGCATTTTTTCCTGGAGACCTGGAATGAGCTCCTGTGAACGGGAGCTGCAGTGGCTGTGCAGGGGAGTGCCCAGCCAGGCTGCTGGGCCAAGCTGCTGCGTGTTTTATGTGGATCAGGCCCAGGAGGCTTTTCCTGAAGCCTGACTGAGTAACTTTGTTCTGCCTGGCTGGGGGATTTTTGGAGTATTATTTTTTAATGGGAGCAGTGGTGCTTAGCTGATATGAAAGCAGTAAACAAACACTGCTGGGTTTACTTTATTCTGTGCAGTGTAGCTCAATATTTTGCAATTGGGAGGGTTGTGAAACTGCCTTTGGTTTGGGAACACACGTGACTGACTGTGGCTGAATCTGCCGGGAAGTTCCCTGGCTAATTCCCTTTTTTCTGTGGGTCTGGGGCAGCATGGCCCACCCAGACCCATCCCGTTCCTCACTGTGCAGGGCTGCCAGGATGTCAGTGCCTCTGGTTCCTGGAACAAAGGTTGCTCAGGAAGTGCAAATAGCCATTTATTGCACTGAGGAACTTTGTCATCTGGGTTATAACCCCGCAGCAGGGGAGGGGGAAGCAGAGAATCATTTACTCTGCAGGCACAGCCTCAGCAGTGCCCCTCGGCAGCTGCCAGTGCTGCTGGTGTGTTCCTTCAGTGGGTCCAGGGAGCTCAGACAGCAGAGAGGAGGGAGGGAGGGGACACAGCCGTGGCAGAGGGCTGGGCAGGGAGGAGTTAAACTTCCAGGCTGCATTTCAGCTCCATGTAGCTGCCTGGGAGCAGGAATTGCCACCCGTGCCTGTGTTTTACCTGCTCACAAACAGCAGCCAAAGGCTTTGGCACAGCCAGCAGGGCAGGAGTGTGAGCAGGGATGTGCTGGGACATTGCTGGCTCATTGCTGGCTCAGACACTTCTGGTTTCTTCTCTGTTGTAATTGGGTCTTTCCTCCCGTTTTCCAGGAAGGGAACAGCCTGCCTTACCTGTGCTGCACACCTGAGCACTGAGCAGAGACACCCAGAGACACAGGAGGAGCAGGAGCTGCGCTGAGAGAGGCTGGGCAGGAGGAAAATCTCCAGCTGCTTTTGTGGTCTCTAGAGCTCCTGTGTTACAGGTGAGTCTGCTGGAGAGAAACACGAGATTTCTGCAGAGCAGTTCAAGCTGCAGGCAGGGAGAGATATCCAGATGTTCCTTGTGGTTATTTAGTTATCACCATTTATTGACCGGAGCTCAAAGTTTTTAAAGAAGTAAATAACATTGTGTGCTGTGAAGGCTCTGCTCCTAAATTAAACACAGCTTATAAATTACATTAAGGGAAGGAGATAGCCAATGAGAGAGCTGCTGAAATAATACATGCTGTAATGAGAGCAGCACAGTGGTTTAGTCACCCATACAGGAGTGACTAAACCTCTCTTCAGTGACATTACATCTCTTGAGATGCAAAGTCATTGCTGTGTTTCTCAGGGTAACTGCTAAATGTGTCCTTTCTCATAAAAACAACTTTATTTTGAATAAATGAGTGTGAACAGAGGGATATTTTGGCCTGGCTGCAGTGGTTTGAATGGGCACTGAGTGGAGAGGGCCAGAACAGGACCTGCTCTTCAATAGGGAAGGTTGCAGGAGGCAGAACACAGAGCCCAGGTTGTCACCTGGCCACAGACACAGCACCATGGGGCAGCACCTAGACTGGCTCACATCAGTCTGGGGACTGCACTTCTTCCCCACAGCTGTTTTATCACCCCAGTCTGCCAGCAGCCATCAGACCCAGTTCAGTGGTGGGGCACAGGAGCCACACGTGGGAGAAGAAGAGCCTGGGCTGCCAGTGGTCGTGTTTGTCCCTGAGCTGCTGTGACAATATTGACATGAAGCCATGCCAAGGCAGCCAGGCAGTGTTTGAGCACAGGCCCCAGCAGGATTCAGGGTGCAGGCACGTGTGCTCAGGGTGCAGCCCGTGTGCTCCTTTGTGGCCAGCCTGATTTGGATGGAAATGGGTTTGTTTCCCTGTGCAGAGGCACTGACACCCCCAAGCTGTGGGAACAGTGCATGTGCTGCCCAAGGACCTGCAGCACACACTGCCTTCACTTCTGGTGTGCAGAGGGAGGCTGCAGGTTTGTCAGGAGCCCAAATTACTGCCTTGATTCAGATCATGGAGGGGAGGAGAGGCTGTGGGTGGAGGATCCATGCACAGACCCCTGGCTCTCTGGGGAAAGCAGGCACCTTGTGTTGTGTTTTGCAGTGCTAAACCATGGATTGATTTGTGTTTTTATTCCTGGCCTCCAGTGTTCTGGCTCTGCCTCTTCTCCCCACGATGCTGGGAAGGGTCCTGTGCACGGTGCTGTTGGTGGGAGCCCTTCCATCCCCAGCTGGAGCCTCCCAGGGCCACATCTCCGTGATCCTGCTGGGAGCCACGGGGGATTTGGCCAAGAAGTACTTGTGGCAGGGTCTGTTCCAGCTCTACAGGGACCAAGTGAGCAGCGGCCACAGCTTCACGTTCCACGGGGGGGCCCTGGCAGCTCTGGAGCCGGGGCAGAGGCTGATGTTTGACGTGCTGAAGAAGCTCTCCTGTCCCCCCGACGAGCCTCCCGACCGCTGCGCCGTGCTCAAGGACCAGTTCCTGAAGCTCAGCCAGTACCACCAGCTGAAAACCGCCGAGAACTACACGGCCCTGAACAGGGAGATCGAGACCCTGCTCAGCCAGGAGGGGCTGGAGGAGGCTGGCAGGATCTTCTACTTCTCCGTGCCGCCCTTTGCCTACACGGAGATCGCGGGGCACATCAACGGCAGCTGCCGGCCGCGCGCCGGGGCCTGGCTGCGCGTGGTGCTGGAAAAGCCCTTTGGCCACGACCTGCCCTCGGCACAGCAGCTGGCTGCACAGCTGGCAGGCGTCTTCAGGGAGGAGGAGATGTACCGCGTGGACCATTACCTGGGCAAGCAGGTGAGCAGCCCCCGCCAGCCCCAGGGGCTCCTCATGGAGAGAGCGTTGTTCCCTCCCAAATCCATGCGGGGCCTCCTGGAATCCTGTTTCTCTGTCCTGGGGGAGCAGGGGAAGTGAGCAGAGCAAAGCAGGGCTCCTCCTGTTGGGATAGTGAGGGTCCCTTCTGCAGAGCAGGGCTGGGCTCTGTGCCTGAAGCAGAGATGCAGAGCTCCTCTGGCCTCCTCGCCAAGGTCAGGGTTTGGTTTCGCTGAGTGAGCAGCACCTGTCCTCTCCCAGCTCCACATCTCATTCCACACAGGCCTCTCTGCTTAGCCATGGCTTCTGGAAGTGCTCCTCCATTTGATATGATAAGGAGCTGCTGGGATGTTACTTCTGGGGGATGCTTAGGGAAGGTTTCTCCCTGCCCTGCAGGGCTGTCTGCTGCAGGTACAGCTCAGGATGTGGAGCTGCACTGTCCCAGAGGGAGGGTGCTCAAGGACATGCCATCCTTGCTTCTCAGGGATGTGATGCCACACTTGAAAGCTGCCTGTTCCAGCCATGGAAAGGTGGCCAGGTTTTACTCAGAAGTTGCATGTCCAGCTGTGGAGAGCATCTCCACTGAGAGGGGGCAATTCTTCTGTTTTATTTTGGGGGCTTATTTTATTTTAAATGTTTTTTTTTAAATATTATTTTATTAAAAGAGCAGATGGCTTTAGTGGTGTAAGCATCTGAAGTGATGTATTTCAGCACTTTGGAACCTTACATTAGTCCCAGGATGATCTGACTCAGCCCTTTGTCCTCTGACAGATATAAACTGAGTGCTCTGCAGTTTGTAGTTCAGCCTTTTCACACGAAACCTCAAAATTCCTCAGAAGGACCTTTAATGTCTGCTCTGGACATCCACTGGTGACCCTGCTGTGCATCACTGCAGCCTCTCCTGCTGCTTTTCTCTTCTCTGACCTGCTCTGCTGCATGGGGCAGGGAGGCAGACACACTCTGGGAGTCTGCTGAGTTTTTATTGGGTCTTTGGATTTTGCCCTCACAGGCTGTGGCCCATATCCTGCCTTTTCGGGATCAGAACCGACAGTTTCTGGACCCCATTTGGAACCGGCACCATGTGGAGAGAGTGGAGGTTGTCTTGAAGGAGACTGTGGATGCTAAAGGTTGGTGAGGCAGTGTGCAGGGTGTGCAGGGTGAGTGAGTGAGAGCTGGCAGGCTCCTCAATAACGGGGAGGGGGCCCTTGAGGTGGTGCTGGTACAGAAATACAGAAGGAGCAGGTGAATGGTGTGGGGAAACAGAGAGGGACTGTCCCACCCTTCCTGTGCTGGAGACTGACTCACTTCCAGGTAGAGTTGCTGCCTCTAAGGAAAAATTCCATTTGTAATTCATCTGGGAGCAGGGGCAGAACCCCCCAGCTTTTTCTGCTGCAGAGCTCTGGGGGCATTGCTGACCTTTCTACCCCAGTTCTTGGTAAACAGCCCTAGATTGGGAATTGGTGCAGTCTAAGGCCACTCCAGCTGTCCTGCTGTCCTGCCAGCCCCCAGGCTCACCCCCAGTGTGCCTTTGTGCAGCTCTTTGGGAGGTGCTCGTGCATGTCCTGCCTGGGTGCGTCTGTCCCTGGGCCAGTCTGGATTTGTGTGCCTGTGTCTGTGCCCTCCTCTCTGTGGCAGGAGGAGCACTGCAGAGGGACAGTCCCAGACAGAGAGGCAGCTCCTGCTGAAGGGCACGGCTGCACTGCTGCAATGCTGCAGCATCCCCTCTGCAGTGCTCAGCACAAAGCTCCCGGGCTGGGCTCTCCCTGCAGCACTCCTGGCCAGGCAGGTGCCCTGGCTGCTGCACCAGCAGGGCTGCTTCCCCACTCCCTTCAGCTCTGCCTCCCTCCCTCAGCCTGCACAGGCTCAGCTAATGCAGTCCTGTCAAACCTGGGCTGGTAATCTTTGGTTGGGCAGCCCAGAGCCTGTTTGTGGGAGAGGGGTGCACTGCAGAGAGATATAGGGAGAGCAGCATTGTCTGTGCACAGCCCCGGCTGCTCCCTGTGCCCCCCTCTCCGAACACCTTTGTCATTTGATGTCGTCTGATGTCATTTGTCACTTGACGTCTGTTTCCCCTGTGCAGCTTCAGCTGGCAGCCTGGCTCCCAGCAAGTCTGCAGCACTGATCCCATTGCTGAATATGCCTTTGGATTGGGGGGGAGATGAATGATCAGTCATGGGGAAAGCCTGTGGTGGTGATGCAGCCTGCTGCTGGTGACACACAGCCTTGAGTCACTGCTGCAGTGCCCTGTCCTTCTCCCACTGTCCCCACCTGCATGACAGGCCAGGCAGGGAAAGGCAAGCGTGGCTCTGTGCACGAAATTTTGTCTCCCAAGGGTATGGCTCAGCCAGAGCCTTCTGAGGACAGGAAAAGCTTCTCGTCCTGCTACAAGCAGTGACCACTTGCACTAGGACAGGTTGCCCAAAGCTCTGTCCAACCAGACCCTGCACACATCCTGTGACAGGACACCCGTTCCCTGAGCTTGATTGCTTCAGGTTAATTGCTGGGTGGGGAGAGAGGAGCTCGGAGCTTTGCTGGCCCCACAGTGAGATGCAGAAGGGAACCAGGTCCCCTGAGCAGCATTTTGCCTTCCCCACATGCCCAGGGCGCACCAGCTTCTACGAGCAGTACGGGGTGATCCGGGACGTGCTGCAGAACCACCTCACCGAGGCCCTCCTGTTCCTCATCATGGAGCTCCCTGCCAACGTCAGCAGCGCCCAGGAGGTGGTGCAGCACAAGCTGCAGGCCTTGCAGGCCCTGTGGGGGCTGCAGAGGAGCAGTGCTGTGCTGGGACAGTACCAGGCCTACGACAGCCAGGTGCAGGAGGAGCTGCCCGAGGCTCGGGGCCGCGTCAGCACCACGCCGACCTTTGCAGGTGAGGCTTTGGGCCAGGGGAGCAGTGAGAGCTGTGAGCCCTGCAGGGCCAGCCCCATGGCTCTGGGGCTCGCTGCTCACTCAGGGATGTGCCCAGGCATCCCCTGACTTGGGAGCTGGACAAGATAATGCTCTTGTTGTGTCAGTTAACCAGGGATCCAGGGAATGGGAAGTGTAAGGGTTGAGGCCCATTATTATAAAATCTCTGCACTGTTTTTAGAAGTAGCCTATAACCTCCTTTGCCTTCCCATAAACTTGAGTTGAGGGGTAAAGCTTTGATCTCTGTGGTGAGTGAACCACGAGGCCATCTCCAGCCATGCTGTGAACAGGAAGAGAATTGTCTAAATGATGCTCATGCTCACAAACTGGTTTCCTGCAAGATGAAAGGAGGCTGAACAAGTGGGAGAGCTGGGAGGGAGAATCATGGATGGCCTGGATGGGAAAGGACCATAAAGATCACGGAGTTCTGGGCAGGCAGTGAAGTGGCGGAAGGGCTGATGGGGAGCTAGAGACACAATGGGTGCCAAGGGAGCTGAGGGGGCAATGGTGGGCAGTGATGGAGATTAGTGCCTGCTGTTGAGGTGTGCTGGGCTGTCTGTCATTGCAGGGGTGCTGATCCACAGCCACAGCCTGCGCTGGGAAGGGGTCCCGTTCCTGCTCACCTCGGGGAAGGCTCTGGATGAGCGGGTGGGCTACGCCCGCGTGCTCTTCAGGAACAGGGCCTACTGCCCTCAGAGTGGCACGCTGAGGGACGCAGGGCACAGCCAGTGCAAACCCAAGCAGATCATCTTCTACTTCGGGCACGGCGCTCTCAACACCCCTGCAGTGCTGGTGAGCAGGAACCTCTTCCAGCCTGCCATGCCCAAGGACAGCTGGAAGGAAGCAGGAGCTCGCTCAGACCTGCACATCTTCGGGCAGCCGCTGTCCGATTTCTACATGTACAGCCCCGTCAAGGAGAGGGATGCCTATTCCGTCCTCATCTCCCACATCTACCACGGCAGGAAGGATTTCTTCATCACCACGGAGAGCCTGCTGGCCTCCTGGGCCTTCTGGACGCCTCTGCTGGACAGCACGTCCCGGCTGGCCCCGCGCCTCTACCCCGGCGGCGTGGAGAACCAGCAGCTGCTGGACTTTGAGATGGTGGCCGGGGGAGTGGAGTTCAGCCTGGCAGAGCCGGCAGAGCTGCTGCACCCCGGCGGGCAGATGCCAAGTGAGTTCAGGGCCATCCAGTCCCAGTTCCGGCAGAGTCCCCTGGTGTCGGCCTGGCCCGAGGAGCTGATTGCCCGCCTGGCCTCCGACATGGAGGTGGCGGCCGTGCAGAGCGTGGCTCGCTCGGGGCAGTTCCACCTGGCCCTGTCGGGCGGCTCCAGCCCCGTGGGGCTGTTCCAGCGCCTGGCCAGGCACCACCACGGCTTCCCCTGGCAGCACAGCCACGTGTGGCTGGCGGACGAGCGCTGCGTGCCCCTGACCGACGGCGAGTCCAACTTCCAGGGCCTGCAGCGGCACCTCCTGCAGCACGTCAGGGTGCCCTACCTCAACATCCACCCCATGCCCGTGCACCTCAACCGCCGCCTCTGCGTGGAGGAGGACGGCGGCGCCGAGCTCTACGCCCAGGACATCGCGGCCCTGGTGGCCAACGCCAGCTTCGACCTGGTGCTGCTGGGCGTGGGCACGGACGGACACACGGCCTCGCTGTTCCCCCGCTCCGAGCACGGCCTGGAAGGGGCCCCCACGGTGGTGCTGACCGAGAGCCCCGTGAAGCCCCACCAGAGGATGAGCCTCAGCCTGCCCCTCATCAACAGGGCCAGGCAGGTGTTCGTGCTGGTGCTGGGCCGGGGCAAGCACGACATCACCACGCTGCTCAGCAGGGTGGGCCGCGAGCCCCACAAGTGGCCCATCTCGGGGGTCAGCCCCAGCTCCGGCCAGCTCGTCTGGTACGTGGATTATGAGGCTCTGCTGGGGTGATGCCACAGTGTCCCTCCTTTGTCTGCGTGGCCTTTACAGCCTGGATTGTCACACACGATGTCCTTGTTCCTGCGGTGCCAGCAGCAGCTCCATCCCTGACACCTCCGGCCTTCAGGGGGATCCATGGCCTGCAGCACCTCTGGTGTTTGGGCCTGGGTGAGCTGGACTCAGTAACCAGAGCTCAGCAGGAGCCACGAGCCCAGTGTGGCCTTTCTGGCTCTGCTCTGGCTTCTCTGGCCTGCGCACCTCTGACACTGGAGCCTGAGTGAACTGGGCTTGGTGTCTGGAGCTCAGCAGGAGCCATGAGCCCAGTGTGGCCTTTCTGGCTCTGCTCTGGCTTCTCTGGCCTGCACACCTCTGGTGTTTGAGCCTGGGCTCTGTGTTTGGAGCTCAGGAGGAGCCACAAGCCCACTGTGCCCTTTCTGGCTCTGCTCTGGCTTCTCACTGAGACTTTGGACAAATAACTTCACCTTGAAGTGCCTCAGTTTCCCTGTTTGTGCTTACTGGCATGTAACTACCTCACAGGCACTTCGGGGGACTTGTTAAATCAACTGCCTGCCAAATTCTGTCTAATTGTATGTAATTCTCAGGCTAAAAGACAATAGTGCCACACTGATCCCTGCCCTGCTCAGCGTGGCTGGGCCAGGCCCTTGTCTCAGGGCAGTGATGGTGGTGTGCACATGGATGTGTTGGGGCTCTGGAAATAATGGGGCAGGCTGAGAGTATGGCACAGCTCTGCTCTCCAGGTGAATGTAAACCTGAGAGTGCAATAATTACTGAGGGAAAGCTTGGTGCTCAGAGGAATTGTTGGGTTTAGCTACCAGAGAAATCTTTTATTTTTAAACAAAAATGCCTGCGTTAACTTCATTCCAGTTCTTTTGTATTTGGTGTGAGGGAACAAGTTTTAATGAAAAAGTGACCTATGAGAGAGTAGCTATATTGTTATGAATAACAGAGTTTATTCCTGTCTTACAGGTGACTGTGGCATTAGAGTTTTCTATTTTTGCACACTTGCTTGGTAATACGTGGCTGGCATCTTGGCATCTCTTGAAATGAACACTGAAAGGTTCATTTGCACTTTGAAATAAGCACATGGGCTTTTCCCCAGGGAGCTACTGTTCTTTGCAGGTGAAAATAGGGTTTATTTGTGAAGTCTCTATCTAGTGGGTCACCCCAAAATTTATCTGAGATTTTATTAAAATCCATTAAAGTTTCCATGTTTTCCTTGGTGAATGGAGCTATTTGGAGGATTTTTCCAAAGTGTATTTTTTTCCACACAGACAATTTCTGTTAAACTCTTTAATTCTTAGTATTTGCTAAATGAAAACCAAATATTTTTGAATATACAACATTTATGACTGGAAAGAGAGAGACTGGATGGGAAGAAGGGTTAAATGAGCAGCAAATCTGATGACGAGGAATGGTAGCAATCCACTGGGCTGTAGGCCAAGGAAGCAGGGCTATTTTTATTTTGTGAAAGTTATTAATAGAAGGTGTGCACCTTCTTGAGAGCTTGTATTAACCTTTCTTTGCAAAGGCAGCTCCATGGAGTAACTTCTTACAGTCTGTTTCTCCCATAAGTGATTATTGATACTGATTTTTATTCATTTTTTAATGTCAAGTGCATTCCAACAATTCAATGGTATGATTATATGTTTCACAGAAAGCTAACACTGGAAATAACTCATTTTTCTCTTCAGCTTTTATAAATCAAATTGTACAATCTTTTTTTTCCCCCCATGAGTAAAGTTTTGTGATTCTTTTCATATTGTTTAATGAATAAAGAATTATATTTATAAAAAAGAAATCGTTTTTAACAAGAAGTGTCTTTTTAATTTCTTCCAGAGATGGGAAGCACTTCCTGCTGAGTGAAGTTTTAGGGTTTTAGTTGTGCAAAGTGGACAATGTCACTGCAGTATTAAATGTTCGCTCTGACTCTTGCTTTTTTTTTTTTTTTTTTTCCTTTTTTTTTAGCGTCTCATCCAGAGAAGGCCAGGACTTTCCAAAACAAGGAGCAGCCAAAGCCCTTTTAAGGTGAGGAGATGGAATCAGGCAGTGCTGTGCAGGGCCCTGGAACGGCCAGGCCTCAGGAAGGCCTCGCTGATCCACATTTACTGCGTGTTGCATTTCCATGGACACTGTCACCACAGCACAGAGCTCACAGAGCTGCGTGTTTGCCTCTGAGCTGTCCTCTGTGAGCTCAGGGCTGCAGCTGAGCTGAGCTGGATCCCGGGGCTGGCAAGGGGATGTGGCACAATTTAAATCAGGCATTTTCTTGCTGCACTCCTGCTGATGCACACGTGCCCTGCATGCAGCTGGAAGGGCTCTGCCACTCACAGGCCTGGCTGGCAGCAATGCAGGGCTGGCATGGGTGCTGCAGTGATGCAGAGGTGGCACAGGGTGCTGCAGTGATGCAGGGCTGGCACAGGTGCTGCAGTGATGCAGAGGTGGCACAGGGTGATGCAGTGATGCAGGGCTGGCACAGGGTGATGCAGTGATGCAGGGCTGGCACAGGTTCTGCAGTGATGCAGGGCTGGCACAGGGTGATGCAGTGATGCAGGGCTGGCCTGGCACCAGTGCTGCAGTGATGAGCTCTGTGCCAGCTGCTGCCCCAGCCCTCCCCATGGTGAGGAGCTGGCCCTGCTTTCTCACACAGAATTCCTCTGTGCACAGGATTTCCTGCAGGAGCCGAGTGTCCGAGTGTCCAGCACACAGAGCAGCCCTGGCTGGCCATGGCCAGAGTGTCCAGCACAGAGCTGACCCTGCTCAGTGTCCAGCACGCAGAGCTGATCCTGCTCAGTGTCCAGCACACACAGAGCTGACCCTGCTGAGTGTCCAGCACAGAGAGCTGACCCTGCTCAGTGTCCAGCACAGAGCTGACCCTGCTCAGTGTCCAGCACACACAGAGCTGATCCTGCTCAGTGTCCAGCACACACAGAGCTGACCCTGCTCAGTGTCCAGCACAGAGAGCTGACCCTGCTGAGTGTCCAGCACAGAGCTGACCCTGCTCAGTGTCCAGCACGCAGAGCTGACCCTGCTCAGTGTCCAGCACAGAGAGCTGACCCTGCTGAGTGTCCAGCACAGAGCTGACCCTGCTGAGTGTCCAGCACACACAGAGCTGACCCTGCTGAGTGTCCAGCACAGAGCTGACCCTGCTGAGTGTCCAGCACACACAGAGCTGACCCTGCTCAGTGTCCAGCACACAGAGCTGACCCTGCTGAGTGTCCAGCACACACAGAGCTGACCCTGCTCAGTGTCCAGCACACACAGAACTGACCCTGCTGAGTGTCCAGCACACAGAGCTGACCCTGCTGAGTGTCCAGCACACACAGAGCTGACCCTGCTCAGTGTCCAGCACACAGAGCTGACCCTGCTCAGTGTCCAGCGCAGAACTGACCCTGCTCAGTGTCCAGCACAGAACTGACCCTGCTGAGTGTCCAGCACACACAGAACTGACCCTGCTGAGTGTCCAGCACACACAGAGCTGACCCTGCTCAGTGTCCAGCACACAGAGCTGACCCTGCTCAGTGTCCAGCGCAGAACTGACCCTGCTCAGTGTCCAGCACAGAACTGACCCTGCTGAGTGTCCAGCACACACAGAACTGACCCTGCTCAGTGTCCAGCACACAGAGCTGACCCTGCTCAGTGTCCAGCACACAGAGCTGACCCTGCTCAGTGTCCAACACACACAGAGCTGACCCTGCTCAGTGTCCAGCACACAGAGCTGACCCTGCTCAATGTCCAGCACAGAGAGCTGACCCTGCTCAGTGTCCAGCACACACAGAGCTGACCCTGCTCAATGTCCAGCACACACAGAACTGATCCTGCTCAGTGTCCAGCACACACAGAACTGATCCTGCTCAGTGTCCAGCACACAGAGCTGACCCTGCTCAGTGTCCAGCACACAGAGCTGACCCTGCTCAGTGTCCATCACAGAGCTGACCCTGCTGAGTGTCCAGCACAGAGAGCTGACCCTGCTGAGTGTCCAGCACACAGAGCTGACCCTACTCAGTGTCCAGCACACACAGAGCAGCCCCTGCTCAGTGTCCAGCACACAGAGCAGCCCCTGCCCCGTGTCCAGCACAGAGAGCAGCCCCTGCTGAGTGTCCAGCACCCAGAGCAGCCCTGGTTTTGCAGAGGAATCGCTGCGCGTGCCTTTCCTCAGCCGCTCTCTGCAAGCCCAGAGCCGGCAGTGCCAGCAGCAGAGGGTGCTGCTTGCCCGTGCTGCTGGGAGCCTTTCCCAGCCCTGTCCTGCCGGAGGAGCCGTTCCAGGCCCGGACCAGCACGGCTGTGTGTGACACCACAGGGATGGCAGGAGTTGTCCCTTTCCCAGTCTGCAGGACTCGTGCTGGCCAGTAAACCACTGGGAATTCAGGGGTGCTCCCCTCAGGAGGAGACAGTCACCTGCAGGTATCTTAGGGGTAACCCAGCACTGAGCTGGGGTTGTAAGTGCTGCTCTAAGTAGGGGAGCACTCTATTTAAAGAGTAATTCTGCATCCTTGTGCTCCATTACATATATTCCATCCTTTAAGGCATCTTCACATCCAGCACCCTGTGCTGAGAGAGAAAGGCAAAGGAGTCATGAGAGGAGACGTCACAGCACGACTCTGCTCTCCAGGTGAATGTAAAGCAAAATACCTGGATTCTACTCCATTATCTTTATTTTTTATGAAGGGTTTAATTTCATTCAGCAGCTGCATTTATTTGTGTTGCAGTGCTGTGCTGGCTGTGCTGACATCTCAGTTCTCAAGAAGGCACTAAAATGAAGATAACCACTTTTTTACCTGCAAAGTGCCCCTGGGGAACGCCTCTTTTTCCTCCTCCATCCCACTCTCCTTTACTCCCCTTTCCACCCCGTTTTCCAGCTGGGGAGGGTTTGTTGATTGTGCTCCGGGCAGGCTTGGCAGCGTTTCTCCCTGGTGAGGCTCTGTTTTCACAGCCCCTCTGTCCGGCAGCACACTGGGCTGCTGTGGCTTTGTGGCCGCACTCAGAGGCACTCATTGTTCCTCTGTGCTGCGTTGTGTCCCTCCGAGCCCGCAGGCACAGCCTGCAAGCACCAGGGACGTGTTCGGGGCAGAGTGGCTGCTCTGCTGCTCTCCCTCTGCCCTGGGCACAGAGGGTGCAGCAACAGGATCCCCTCTGCAGCTAGGGCAGTGTCACTCCAGAGGCTGTCCCAGCCTCACAGTCCATGCTGGGAGCCCAAAGGATTTAAATATTCAGCTTCAGACATTCCAAAGGGACGCGGTTGTCAGAAGGAGGATGCTCATCCCCATCCAGACCCCAGAGCTAATCTACACTGCTGAGTGCTGACCACAAGAAAGCAGCCATGCCAAGCCATTCCTCCTCCCTCCTTCCTTTAATAGCCTCAGCATAAATTCACAAGGATTTGAGCTGGAAAAGTCTCTGCTCCATCCCCAGTCAGTCAGGGGATCCCACTGCAGGCCACAAACTCTGGCCCCTGTCTGTCACCCCTCTGCCTCTGTTTGTGCTGTGGTTTGAGCTGCAGACTGTGCTAAAAGCAAGCGACTGAAGATTAGCAATTCCTGCTTCTTGAGGAAGCAAGAAAGTCAAATATTAAGGAAATAAAAGCAGACAGGATTCCATAGGAGCTGTGATCTCATCTGGCGAGAAGCCACCACAAAGCTGAGAAGTTCTGCTTCAGCACTTGTCACGTCTGGTTTCCTCCAGCTTCCCTGCTGCTCCTCTCACTCCTCCACCCTGCTTCTCCCTGAAATTAGTGGGGCAAAGTAACTTAAATATGAGCAGGACCAGGTCAGAGCAAAGTAGTTTTGAAAAAGCTACCCAATATATATCTGTTTGACATAAACCCTTCTATTTTTATTTCGCAGGGTGTGAAAGAACATATTTGTGCTGTATCTACAATCTCCCCAGTGTTTCCGGTCAGCTAGAGTAATAAATTTATTCTGATGAGAATGTGTTTTTTTTTGAAGGACCACAGTGGCTGGCATAGAGCAACTATTCCCCACAGGTATCAAAATATGCTCAACAAATTAGTGAATTAACTGTGCTTTTTTTTTTTTCACACGTGCCCCAAGACCATCAGTGATGAGAAATGTCAAGAGCCATGCTCCTGTCCAATCCCCAAGAACAATAACTGCAGCAGCATGCAGGGCATTGATTCCACGGTGACTCAGATGGCAGGCTGCCACCTCTGAATCACCCACACCACTTCCTGCAGCAGCTCCTAGGTGGTCCTTGGAGGCATCCCATGCAATATGGCTTGCTGAATTTATGACAATCCACGGCTTTACAGCTTGAGCAGTACTGCTAAAACCAGTCTTTTGTCTGGAAGCACTGAAAAATTCATCATCTTAAAGGGGCACTACCGGGTCAGATTTGTCCAAAGGGCTGTTTTTATAATGAGGACTGAAATGAACAGAATTGTATTTCCCAGGTTTATTTCTGTAAACAAATGAGTATTTAAAAAGCAAACAGGCATTCCCAGGAGTGGCTGAAACAAATCACAGAATCGCAGAATGGGTTAGGTTGGAAAAGACCTCTGAGATCACCGAGTCCATCCTGTGACATGACACCATCAACCGGAGCATGGCACAAAGTCATTTCCTGAACACCTCTGGGCACGGAGACCCCGCCACCTCCCTGGGCAGCCCCTTCCCGTGCCCGATCCCCGTTTTTGAGGAGAAATGCGGATCTCTGGGTGGGTGTGCGGACACCGAGGATGGAGCCGTCACCGAGTGCCCGGAGATCCCCAGCGCCACGCCCGGGGCTGCCCGCTATGCCAGCCGTGCCTGGAGCGAGGGTGGCACAACGGCACCGAACAGCACGGACTGCACACAGAAACGGGCTGGAGTAGCAAAACAGCACGGAACAGCCCACATTCCACATGGAAACGGTGCCGCCTGCGGGCCGGGACGGCCAGAGGGGCTGTCGCTGCGGGCTGTCGCTGTGCCCCGCGATCGCCACCTCTGCCGGCGGCAGCGCCCCGGATCCGCTCCGTTCCCGGCCCCGCTCCGTTCCCGGCCCCGCTCCGTTCCCGGCCCGGCTATGCAGCGTCCCCCGCCGGCCCCGCTCCGTTCCCGGCCCCGCTCTCTGCCCGGCCCCGCTCCGTTCCCGGCCCCGCTCCGTTCCCGGCCCCGCTCCGTTCCCGGCCCCGCTCCGTTCCCGGCCCCGCTCCGCTCCCGGCCCCGCTCCGTTCCCGGCCCCGCTCCGTTTCCCGGCCCCGCTCCGTTCCCAGCCCCGCTCTCTGCCCGGCCGCGCTCTCTGCTGGCCCGGCCCCGCTCGGTTCCCGGCCCCGCCCGCCGCCGGCGCTGCCCGGGCGGAGCGGCCGCGCCCCGGGCCGGGCCGGGGGCGGAGCGGGGCCGCGCCGGGCGCTATTTGGGCCATGTGATGCCGGCCCGGCCCCGCTGGGCGCGCCGGGAGCAGCGGGCGCGGGGCTCGGCCTGCCCGGGCACGGCACGGCACGGCACGGAGCGGGGCCATGGTCCGGCGGGCAGCCCGGGCACGGTAGGAGCGGGGGGCGGGCGGTGCGGGGCGGCTCCGCGGCCTCTCGGTGCTCGCCGAGCGGGGCCGGGCAGGGCCCGCGGGCGGTGCCAGCTGCGGAGCCGGGGCGAGGCCGAGCGGCGGCCGCAGCCCTGCCGGGCCCGGTGCTGGCAGCGGGGAGCGGCACCGGCGAGGGGGCCCGGGGGCACCGGTGATGGGGCGAGGGGTCTGAGGGGCACCGGTGATGGGATGCGGGGCACTGATGGGGTGCTGGCCCCGGGGCCCCGGTGATGGGGTGCTGGCCCCGGGGCTCCGCAGCCGCGCCGGAGATGCCGCGGGAGGGGCGGCTGCCGTTCCCGGTGCCGTGTGCGGGTTTGGAAAGCAAACACCCATAACCGGTGCGGATCGCTCGCTAGGGCAGCGGGGTTTTCCTTCAGGGTCGGTAAATTACCGCGCGGGCTCCGGAGCACACCTTACAAGGTCTGGTTGGTGTGTGTCTTCGCTTACTACATAAACCTCTGCGAATTCAGCGGAGCCTTACATAATCCTCTAACCGGAGGACCTATGCCGTTGTTATAAGGTCAGTGTTGCTGTAGCCTCCTGCTGGACTGTGCCGTGTTTTGCCCTTATTCCCTGGCTAAAGTGGGCAGCCGGGGTGCCTGGTGGCCGTGCCTGAGTAAAAAACTGTAAACTGTCAATTGTCTCAGCCGTGGCTCGAGATAAGGAAGTTTACAACACAATTGTAAAAATGGGAGTTGCTTCTTGGAGACAGATCACCTCTTTCTTTTTTTTTTTCTTTTTTTTTTTTTTTTTTCCATGATAGCAATGCAGGATGGCTCAATGAACCTTTTGTCCCAGGAGTAATCTGTGCCTTTCCCACCCCTCTGACATCTGATTTCTACACCAGATGCAGCGTTGTGAAGCTCAGTAGCACGGCCAGCTCAGTCTTGCTGGTGTAAGCTGTGCAGAGCCTCCAGGGCCTTGCAGTGAGAGTGGGATGGTCACAGTGGCTCTCCCAGCCTGCAAGGAGGGATATTTCCGTGGTGAGTTAATAAGGGAACAGCCAGGAACGCCACAGAGCCATGCTGCTGTTTACAGAAGTGCCGGAGCATCTTCCCTGAGCTGCCCTGTCACCGTGTCACCCTGCTGGCCTGCCAGGGCTCTCAGCAGTGGTGCCGATGGATGCATCAAGCAGCAATTTGCTCCTCAGCCCCGTGAGCTGCAGCAGTGTCTCAGTGCATTCCTCAGGGGATGTTGGGCTGTTGCAGTGCAGCAGCCCTTGCAGCCTCTCTCCTCTGCTCGGGAGGTTACTGAAGTGCACTCTGATGTGCTCTGGGGCTTGTTTGTAAACTGCTGCTGGGACGTGGGCTGGTGTTCCAGGAACTGCTACGTGCTGTGTTTGTGTGCAGCCCCTCGCTGCTGCTGGGGCTGGGGAATGGCCTCTGCTTGCTCCTCTCCTGTCTCTGCGTTGCTTTTTTCCCCCTGGACCCTATTTCCCTTCCTCAGAAAAAGTGAAAGCAGTCTGCAAGGTCTGCCTGTCTTGTGAGGGCTAATTAAGAATTCATTAAGTTCCTGGAATTAAAGATCCGTAGCTGATGAGCCAGTGAGGACGCTGTGCCAGGGCTTGGGACTGAGTGCAGACAGTGCTGACAGATAATACTCCAAGTCACAATGTGGCTTTTGAAGAATTTAAGATGTGGGATGGAGTATGTTCTGTGGCTCTCTGAGGTTTGTGTCTTGGTCACATTTTGTGGCTGATGCCTCTGCATACACTGGAATTGGCATCTGGTGGGCTCTGAGAGGCCAGGGCGAGTGGTGGCTGTAATTTTGGGCTTTAGCACTCTTGTATTTACTGAGCCTGGAGTCACCCAGGGCTGAGGATTAACTGGGGCTGGCAGGGAGCACCAGTGAGATGATTCCAGCTGGGCTGAGCTTCTCCTCATGTCCTGTGGCAGGAGCCTTGCACATGCATTAACTGCAGAGCAGCTCAGCATTTCAGCAGTGAGGAACAGCTGGCAGCCCTGCCCGAGCTCTGAGCTCCCCAAACCTGCTGTCTGTGGAGCTGCTGCCCCTCCTTTGTGTCTCCAGGTGTGTGATGGAGCTCATGCCCGCAGCTGGCCCTGCCAAGTCACGAGTCAGACGCCAGTTGCTCTCAGACAAAGCTCTGTGGTGCCTGCAGAGTCAAAGTGAGTAAGTGTCTGGTACCAGACTGCAGCCACTGGGTTCCTCTGCTGGTGGCCTTTGCAGAATGAGCTCATGTCAAGGTGTTGACTCACTTTCAGTTACTGCGCTGCTCTGGAAAACAAAGAAATCTTCCCTTGAGTTGCTCCATGTGAGTAATTGCTGTAGCTGCCTCTGTTTCCATGAATAATTGCTGGGGGAAGAGTGCAGCTGTCCTTAACAAAGATGGGATGTGGGCTACAGGTAATGGCCAAATGCTCTCTGCTGAGTGTGAGAAAATACAGCTAAAAAATAATAGTTTCCAAGCACATGGTGGGGAAAATGTGCCACTGTTAACTGTGTTTTCCCAGGGACTACTAAAACATCCATTCCCTTTTAACTCTGCACTGCTCTGCCCTTAATGGTAACGCTTTGGGAACTCCTGGGATCAAGTAAATTGGTCTGTGGCATTGGTCAGAAAATTCTCTTGCAGACTAAGTGCTTTTTACAGCAAAAAGAAAAATCCTCCTTCTGGGTGTTAATTTGGTGCAGGAACTGCTTTTATCTGTAGCTCTGGGGTGGCACGAGCTGCCTGAGCCCCGGAGTGTTTGAGGGAAGGAGATACAAAAGAAATTTCCCTGGCGAGGTTGGTTTGGTGTGGGCAGTGTGGAGGTGGTGGGCAAGGCACTGAGAGAACCCTTGGCGCAGCATGAGCCACGTCCTGTGCCAGGGAACCTGAGTCAGCTGTGCCAGCCCTGGGGCTGCAGGCTGCCCTGGCAGAGCCCTCAGGGCTTTAGGAAAGAGGGGAGGGAAGGAGGATGTCCTGGACACAGTGAGGAGCAGGTGTGAGTGCTGCTGCTGCTGGGGACAGCTGTGTCACATCTGTCCTGCTCTGAGTGTGCAGGGCAGCTGTGCCAAGCTGGCAGGGTGTGTGTGTGCCCCAGGGAGTGTGGTTGGAGGGATGAGGGCTGCAGGCTGCTCCTTCCTCATCCCCTCCATGTGTGGCCCTGCTGCCGCTGCTCCCTGGGCACTCCCAGAGGAACCAGGGAGTGTTTCCCTGCTGGCTGGGCTGGGCTGGATGCCAGTGCCAGGCTTTATTTATGGGCTCTGCCATGTGGGGTGGAGAAGGTGGGGAGTGTGCTATCTGTGCACAGTGAGGCGCTGGGGTTGGCAAGGCATGGGCTTGCAGTATCCACGTGGAAGATGCCCTGTCATCCTCCCTTCTGGTGTTTTGTGTGTTGTACTTCAGCAGCGTTGCAGGTCAGATTCAGTGTCTTTTGGGTAAGCATCTTTTCCTCATTTAGTACAGAAACAGCCACATGGCTTTGCTTTAGCTGTTTTCCTTAAGGCTGGAGGGCCTTGTCCACTGATATTTCCTTGTCTTGTGGCTTTGTGAGTTTTTTCTCTTCTAGAACATGGGAAGACAGACTTGAAGCTGAAGCAGTGCTGCTGCTGTGTAACAGTAAAACTTCCCCTGGGAGGAGAAAGTGACACATTTCTTTGTTCTCTTACAAAGCTTTCTCTGTAAGGAGAAAGCTTTTTACTTAAACAAACAAACAAAAGGACCCCAACAAGCAGCACCATCTGCCAGATAGCAGGGTGAGAGCAATTGAGAGCTTTGGGGCAGAAGGTGGTGATGTCTGAATGGAGTTACCAAACATGGGCTTTTTCTTTTCGCCTGGAAGGGGAATTTGATGAAGCTCCTAAGTCAGAGCAGCTGTGTGGATGTTAGCTTCAAACTGCTTTCTTTGGAGAGCTGGTATGTTATCAAGGCAGGAATCTGTCCTGAGGAGATCCCAGATGGGGCCTTGACACCATAAATGTACAAAGGCACTCAGTTGCACAAAAACTGCAGAAACAACTTCGTTCTGAAGAACGTGAGCCACGGGTGGTGGAGTGCCAAGAAAAGCAAGCAAGGGGTAAGGCCAAGCAGTTCTCTACATGAGAAGGCTACATTGGTCTCAGATGTTTAAAAATTCTTGGTGCAAGCTTCTCCGTGGATAAATTCTGGTTTGAATGGCCTCTTGTAACTGAAAATCTGCTTAAAGCAGAGATGTGAAAAATGCCTGCATCCTCGCTATAGTGTTTGGAGGTTAGTAGCAGGCCAAATTGAGGTTCTTGCCCTGATGGCCTAACTCATTGCTGGTGGCACGTCAGGCTCTGCTGCAGGGAGAGCTTTGCTGCTCAGTGAGAGGAGAACAAGAATGGCTCTTGAAATGATTCCACACAGCAGCCTGTGCTGCTTGCTGCTGAGGCTGGGGATGCTGGGTGTGAGGGGTTGTGCTGGCAGCAGCTCCACGTGGAGAATCTCTCTTATGCTCACTCACCCTTGAGTCTCCCTTGACTGTCAGTGCTATTTTAAGGCTGAACCATCATGTGTACATGTGGGCAGTGAGGGAAGGGTTGCTTTGTCCCCCAGGGCAGCCCTGCCTTTGGGGTTTGAAGGCTCAGGAGGTGCCCGTGTAAAGCAACACTCACATGTGAGCAGCTGGTGAGGGCTGGGAGGGCTCCTGTCTGCTCCCAGTTCCTGTAAACTCCAACAGCTGCGCAGCAAACCTGCTGACCCTTGTGCTGAGAAGGGCTGTGGGGCTGTGTGCATCCAGAAAGTACCTGGCTTGGTGCCTGTGGGCAGGAAATGGACATGCTGGGACTCTCTGTTCCGGGCTCGTGTGACAGGCATGGGCTGCTGCAGGCTGTGCTGTCCCCTCTGTCGGGGCTCCCTGGTGTCCCCACAGTGTCACTGCTGTGTTCTGGGGGTTCCATGCACCAAACTGGGCTTCTGGGGTTCCAGGCTGGGCCTTTGACTTGCTGGAGGTTGAGATGGGGAGAGGAAAGAAGGCAAGGTGTGTATCTTATGGTTTTTAATGGTTCAGTGACTGAGCTCCATAGTGGGACTTGGATACTGTCATTTCCAGATAGCTGCCTTAGTTAATTGATATCCAGGTGACCCAGCAAGCTGCTAAATAGCTGGGTTTTTTAAGTGTGTCAAGGTGCAGCTTTGGAGGAATGGAGAGCTGTTTCACTGACACTTGGTGCTCCTGGCTAGCAGGGTGGCTGCAGATGCTGCCTCTGGTGAGATTTTGAAGGGGCAGGTCTTGAGTGCCCACAGTGCCCACGCAGGTCCAAACCTGCACCTGTGGCATGAGTAACAATCAGTTACAATCCCAGCCTTTATCTGGGTAATCTGAGAGAGCCTGGTGTGACACGGAACTGGATCTGCAGGAGGCACAGCAATGTGTGTCAACACCTCCAGAGGGAGGGGACACCTGGGCAGACTGCCTGCAAGGAGCAGTGCCCACATCAGTTGCAAGTTTTGGTCAGAAATCAGAATTGAGTGGCTCCTGGAGCTTGAGGTGGAAGAGATTTCTCGATGCATTTGGGCACTGGAGAGCACTGTGCTGTGTGTTAGGGCTGAGGACAAACACCCCTGTGTGGTTAAGATGGGAAAATGGGCTTGGAGCTTGCAGTCACTCAGTGGAGAGGAAGGTGCCACAACCAGCACTTGTTCAGAGGCATGTGCTCTTATGTTATTTGGAATAGGCTGTCTTCAAACTTGGCAAAAACTCCACCCAATCCTCAGTCTGGACTGGCTCTGAAGGAATCCTTGACCTCATGGGAATCTCCATTTCAAGGTGCACAGCAGGGATTGCATTGGCATAAAACCCTTCTCAACAGGAGAACATTCAGTGTGCTCTCAAACCTTGTTCTGGCACACCTGAGAGGACACAGGAGGAGTCTGTGCAGGAATGGGTCTGACCCAGGTGTAATCCTGGGGTCCAGGGGGACAGAGCTGATGGCCCAGCAGGTGGCAGGGTGGCAGCAGGGACAAGGTGGCTTTGCAGGGCCCTCCATGGAACCCTGTTTGGCCTGGAGCCTGACAGAAGAGCTGGGCAGCCCAATCATCTGTGCTCAGATGGGTTTCTCCAGGGTGAACAGCTCCATGGCCAGCTCTCATCTGTGCTCAGATGGGTTTCTCCAGGGTGAACAGCTCCATGGCCAGCTCTCATCTGTGCTCAGATGGGTTTCTCCAGGGTGAACAGCTCCACAGCCAGCTCTGTCCATCCTGGCTGGTGTCCCCAAGGCATTGGTGTTACCTGGGCAGGTTCAGGTGGTGCTTCCATTGAAGGTCAGCAGTAGCAGTGTGATTAAGTCACTGCAAGAATAAAACCTCAAGGTGAGTTTAGTCTGGTGGGAGGTTTCAATGGCGGAAAAGGCTGTTGGATATGGTGGCTCTGTTTGATGTTGCAGACATTGGCTGTTGCAGACAGTTTACATCTGTGCTGTGTTTGGGAGGTTGTGGTGCACGGGCTGCTGGGTGGCAGTGGCTTTCTCACTGCTTTCAGACTGGTGTTTGCACACAGCAAATCCTGGCCAAGCCATCCAGCCTGCTCCAAAGGAGGAATCAGAGCTTCAGCAGCAGCCAAGAAACAGCTGAACACACTTTGGGAGTGAGCAGCCCAGAAAAGACAGAAACCTGCATGCTGGAGACTGCACAACTGCCTTATCTCTGCTGCTCTTGATGTCTACACTTTGAAAAAGCAAGGCAGCTTCTCTTCTGCTTGCTCCTGAGCATGTTGAGTGCATCTTGCTTCAGAACAGAGCTCTTGCCTGTTTCTACAATGCTGCTTCATCCCTATTTCTTAACTTCTATTAATCTGTCTCAGCCCTGGTTTTCTGACTGGAAACTTTCCATTGATGTCATGGGAGCTTTCCGTGGCCCACATCAAATAGCTGGGTTCACCAGGAATGAAGTGACTCTCCAAATGTTTATGTTAAACACTTCTTTGGAGGCATGCTGACTGATGAGGACCTGTGGTGGCTGAGCTATGTGGGGAGGATAGGTTGGCTGTGCAGCTTTTGTCTTGCCTTTGAAGCTGGAAGTGCTGGCAGCTGTGGAGTGCCCTGATAAGGGCTCAGGAGTGTTCCATCACTGTCTCCTGCACTGCAGAGCTCTCTCTGTGGCTCACCCTCGTGGAAAGGACGGCCAAGCCCGGATAGTCACAGCAGAAAGCTGTTGGTGTAATTACAGGTATGGAATTTTGTTGTTTGAGAGGGGAAAGCCACAGTTTAGTCTGCTGAGGAGCCCCAGGGAGGGAAGGAGGGACATGTGTGTTCTTCAGACCCTGCTTGCTCAGGCTCCTGGTGGTGTCAGAGCATTTGAAAGGTGGAAACAGAAGGGATAAAAACCACCCTAGCACTCCCTGTCACCACCACAGATGCTGAGCATGGCTGGCTCCTTCCTCCCCTGCAGGACATGGTGCACACTGGAGGTGGTGAGGAAACCACTTTAAATATCACTTCATTTGCAGAGCTCAAGCTTGTGAAGCTGTTGCTTAGGAGTGAATTTCTGAGTGTGTCCCAGTAAGGCTAAGGGGCAAATTTCTCCCCTTCCCACTTGAAGCAGTATTGCAGCTACTGTGAGCAATGCTGCAGTCAGTGCATGTCCTGGTCACTTGTTTTGGCACAAACATTTGTTCTGTATTGCCACAACTGCTATTTCCAGGAAAAAGTTGCTCTGGGATATCTGGCCACCTTACAGTGCAGATGTCCTCTCAAGCAGCATGTGCATTCCTGCAGCCACAGTTTGTATAATGTGCTTTTATCCTCCTCTTTTTGGTGCACTCTGCGCTTGCAAATCTGATTTGTCTGGTTGAGCTTTTACAGGGATAAAGCTTCAAGCAGGCAAGCTAGAAAGGATCTCAAAATTGCTGCTTTGTGGAGCCTTTTGGTGGATGATTTAGGAAGGCAGCCAAAGCCTTTGGGTCACCCTGCCTGTCTCAGAGCACCACAGCATTTCCAGGGACCCTTTCAGGTGATGGGGAAAGCAGAGCATTGCATCACTGAGCCTGTGCTCGCTGCCAGCCCCAGTGAGATGTGCAGTGTCTCCTCCTAATTATGGGATGTCCCAGGTCAATTATAGCTAAACACAGAGCCCAACCGTGTCATTAAACTTTCTTGGCTAATGACAAGTCAGAAATCCAACCTTGTCCCGGCATGCTGTGCTCTGGGGAGCTGCTGAGTGTGTTCCAGTAAAGCTGGCAGTGTGAGCAGCCTCTTGTGCAATCTCTCTGCCAGGAATATCCTCCTGGTTCAGCACTTGGGAGCTTCCTTCTGCTCTGGAGGCCTGGGGAAGGGAGGAGGAGCTGGGAGCTGAAGCAGGGATGTTGTGGCCTCGAGCAGGCCAAGGTCTGGGTGACCTGACCCTGGTATTGCAAGCTTGGGTTTGTCTGGGCTCCTCACCTCAACTGGCTGCTGCAGTGATTGGAGAAGAGAAATTGCATCTTCTGGCGATGCTGTTGGATTTGGAAAGGGTTTTTCCACGGCTTTTGTTATGTTTAAGGGTGGTTGTTGTTCCCAGATTAAACTTGAATAGAAAACATAAGGCTGCTGCCAGCTTTCTGTCACAGACACCTTTTATCTTGCATTCATCTCTTCCAAGCAGATGCTGCTTTCATTTCTTCGGCTTATTTTTTCTTGCTACAAGACTAAAATTAACAGCCCTTTGATGCAGGGGAAGAAACTGTATTTCAAAGCAAAGTACCCAGTTAACTTTGATAACAAAACTGCTGGTTTTATCTTGGAGGCAATTCCGTGTTCCTTGGAAACAAATCTGAGGGCTGGGAGCTGCTGAGCCCTCCTTGCTGTGACAGGTGAAGGTGCAGACCCCTCCTCACCTGGGGTACCAGTGGCTCCCTCTGGGCTGGGAGGCTGCAGGTGGGAGAGGAGGTGCCAGAGGCTGGTTCCATGCACAGGATGTGTGCAGGATGTTCCCCTCACAGCTGCAGTCTCAGGGGTGCCAACCGCAGCCCGAGGTGTGGAGGGACTGGGGCAGCACAGACAGGGCTGTGGCACTGCAGCAATCTGTGTCCAGAACTGTCCCTGCCTCCAAGGACTTGTCCTGAGCGTCAGCCCCGTGTGAGCATCCAGCTTTTGGCTTTCATCTTTTCCAGTTAAGGAGAGCAGCCCTGTTCCTGCAGTGCTTCCTAGAGGTGGTGTGATGTGAGGGCTGTTTCCGAGGGGGAGGTTGAAACCTGCCTGTCCTCAGAGGGAGGACAGCAAGACTGTACCAGGAATGGAGAATTCCTGAGCCCAGGCTGTGGCTGGCTTGGCCAGGGCAGGGAAGATGCTGCTGTCATCATTCAGCACCTTACAGGAACTGTCTGGTGCAGCAGGGGCACATCTGCTGTGCCCAGGATCTCATTTCAGAGCAGGGCCAGGGAAATACCTGCTGGAACTCACCTTGGCAGGTGGCTTTGCCTCTGGGCAGCTGCTGCTGGAGGATGTGACAGGCTCTGGGGCTCTTGCCTTCAAGGAGCTGTGGGGAGCCCCTGCTCCGGGTGCATGGCAGGGTGGTGACTTCTGAGAACATCCTTGTGCTAAGTGAACAGAATGGTTTCCTAAACACCATGAAAAAAGTCACTTCCTCAGTGACTCAGCTGTCTCCTCTTGTGAGGTTTTGTCCTCTGTGGTGACAGCCTCAGACTCCACAGACCTCAGGACAGGAAGAACCTGAATCTGCAGTTCAAAGGGTGAAACATCCACCGGGGTCTTCACACATAGGGTGCAACTTCAGTCCTGTTGTTCAGCACTTGGGAAGCCCAGGATGGAGAGATCTGGGTGAATATTACAGAGGAAAGCTGAGATTTTTCCATGTGCCAAGGTAAGGCAGGAAGGCATGTGAACTGATCCACGGTTATTGCTTGGAGTCATTTGCTGTGGGGTGTGAAGGCACTAACAGCTGGGACAAGGGGTTGAATTCACTTGTTTAGGATTCATTTGACCTGAGGATGAGCACAAAATTCAACCTGAAACTGGCTGGAATGACTTGGACAGGGAGGAAGATGCTTAACCCCAAGAATGAGAAGTTTTGGAACAGAAGTATGGAAGTTTTGGAACAGGTTGCCCAGAGTTGGACAGGCTCTGGTTTTGAAGGTTTACAGGAGTAAACTGGTAAGAGAAAAAACAGGCTTGGAGTGCAGCAGGGATGGAGCAGAACTGCAGTTGTGCACCACAAGGCCCTGGTTTAGCTGAATGAGCTGCTCTGGCCCTGGATCAGAGCAGCATCCAGCTCCTGGTGAGCAATGGGCCAGGATTTGTTTGTCCCCAGTGCCTGGCCCAGATTTCAGCAGTGCTGTCTCTGCAGTGAGGAGCAGTACCAGACACTTGCACAACTTCCCCTCTGGCAGGGATGTGTTTGATGTAAATACATGTGCTGCAGCTTCAGACACAATAAACGTGTTTGGGAGTAACAGGCTGAGTAATCTGGTGCTTGGCAGCTGCTCTGCTCTGGGGATTTTTGCTTTACTGTTAGCAGTGCGTGTGACATCTTAAATGAAAAAAGGAAGAGACAGTAACTGTAAAACTTAATATTAGAATAGCTCCAGTTACAGCTGCTTTACCTGAAAGAATGAGTCCTGCTGGCTCTGTGGCTCCTGACACTGATGCTGTGTTGCCTTTAGGAGCAGGGGTTGACTCCTCACGCTCCACTGTGAGTGTTTTCAATGCATCTTTTTGGGAAATGCTCTGCCCTGCTGTCATCTGGGAAGGGACACAGGGGAGTTCTGGTAGGTGGCTGCTGAGAACGTGGGTTTCTGTTAAAAAATGAATTCATGAGCTGTTTTAGGGGAGAGCTGTGCTTTATCTGGAGTTTTGTCCTGATGGGTTGGTGGTGGTGTTGGCCACAGCCAAAAATTGCTTTTGATACTGGAGTGGAAACTCTGGGCACAGGTAGAAATATCAAACTTCATTCTTTCCACTGCTCCCCTCCTTATCTGACAAAACTCATGAACCCAGATAGTTAAACAGAGATGAGGGATGGGCAATGGGCAGTGCAGGCTGCAAATCAAGTGGGGAAATAACAAAAAGCAGGGAGTTGTTGTGCAAGAGGGTGGCTTGTTCTGGATTATGTGGGGTTCTTTAATGCAAATAGTTCTGAACATAAACATTTACTGTTTAAAATTCACAGTGGCTTAATTGTGCAGGAAATGCCTCTCTAAATGCAGCCTCAAATGGCTCCAGTGCTGCAGGGAAAACCAGTCAGCAAACAGGGCAGTCTGACCAGGCCTTTCAGTGCTGCTGGGTTATAAAGCTGGGGTTGTGTTTGCAATGTGCCAGGCACAGGGTTCAGCCTCGGAGTGTTGGGAGGCTTCTTCTGGAAGCAGGGCTTGTGTGCAAGGCCTCCATGACACAGGGAAAATCAGCAGGGCTTGTGTGCAAGGCCTCCATAACACAGGGAGAATCAGGTGAAGGTGGACAGGTGCAGAGGTGTAAGGAAGGTGAACCTGTGGATGTGAACCTCTGCCTGTGACCTTTCCTCCTGCTGCTTATGGGACTTATTTGTGGTGGTTTTTAGTCTGCAAGCAGGTTGTGGACACATCTCTTGGGTGCACCTAAGGAAACTGGGAGTGTGGGATGTCTGTGCCTTTCCCACCATGTTCAGGTGCTGCTCAGGCTGAGCAGTTGACGTTCATGAATTACCTCATGCAGAGCTGGAAGGAGCCTGATGACCTTTGAAGCATCCACTGAACTTCCCCTGTGAGGAAAAGCAGCCCGAGTTCCCTTGTTTCATTTAAAGAAATGCATTTTCTCTGCAACCAAAGCTGCTGTTTGTGACCTGCCTTCAATGGGAGAGAAGATCTTTGGCACAAACTTTTGGAACTCCTTCTGAGTCACTTCCATCCTTACAAATACTTTGCAGTGTGAGCTCTCTCCTGTTGCTTAGAGTTATTTTCTGCCAGATTTTGCAGTGTTGCAGCTCACAGGAACTGGCTGGGTAGGTGGACAGTGGAAATTTGTTTAAGTGTCTAGCAAGTGGCTTGGTTGAGGCTGGGTGGTGGTTTTTGCTTCAGCTTTTCATTGACTCAGACGTGCTGCTGTGAATAACCTCAGAGCTGTGTTCTGGGGAGCCTGACACGGGAGGGATGGGTGAGAGGGCATTGCTAAAACAGCCAGAAATGTTCAGCAGAACTGCCTGGACAATGCCAGAACCAAAATGGGAGGGATGGGTGAGAGGGCATTGCCAAAACAGCAGAAATGTTCAGCAGAACTGCCTGGACAATGCCAGAACCAAAATGGGAGGGATGGGTGAGAGGGCATTGAACTAGCAGCAGGTGAAATGGGGTGTCCTGGCTCTTTGGGGCTGAGTTTGGTGCTGTTAGAGGCTCCTGACCATGTGCAGTATATATATATATATATATATATATATATATATATGTATATTTCCTTTTCTGCTGAGGTGTGTTCCAGGCTGGAAATCTCTAGGGTAGGGCTCTGATTCATTGTCTGCAGAGCACCCAGAGCCTGTGAGGTGTGTAAAGGTTTGGCCTCTTATCTGTGCAAGTACACCTAATGAGTTTATGGAAAGGAGATAAAGCCACAGTAAACTGACTTGTAGAAATAAAGTAAAAGTGGATCAGGAGTGAAGGAGCTGAGGATCCTTTGTGTGTTCCTGTTGTTGGTGCTGCAGACAGGTGTCCTGTAGGTGCAGAGCAAGGGAGGGACAAACTCTAGAGGAACCAGAGTTTCTGAGCTGGGCACCAGCTCTGGCCTGCACAGGCAGTGCCTTGCTTGCAGAGCTGTGTTCTCCTATTTAACATCAGGATTTTCCTCCCATTTCAATGTCTCTGCTGTCTCCTGCCCTGATCCATTTGCAGCAAGCAGTTTTGGAGCCTGGCATTTCCTTCCAGCACGGCAAACTGACAGCCTGCTCTGAGCACCTAAATGGAAGGGAGGGCTGATTCTCACTGAAAATAGCAGGGAATCCTTTTCTCTGAGGCACCCTTAGGATTTCACTGCCTGGATTTTAAGCCCATGAGGTTAACAATGGAACTGACAATGGCAGGGAGCAGGAGTGGGGATGAGCTGCTGTTGGCAAAGCAGAGCAGAGTTGCAGCAAGCCTGAGCTGTTGATAAGACAGATAAAAGCACTTTCAGTGTTTACATTTGTACTTAAACCTGCAGCAGCTCATTCCCCAGCCTGTCTGCTCATTTATGGCTGCCCGTGTCTCTGTGGAGCTGCCCAGGGCATTAATCCATTAATTTCACAGGATAAGCCTTTCTGTCTCCTCCTGCTGCAGGAGAGTGCCTGCATTGTCTTGTTCATGCAGAGACTTTTCCTTTTAGGAGATGAGGGCATCACTGTGCTCCTGGCAGAGGGCAAGGTGCCACTCTGCAGTGCCAGGGCTGGTGCCAGGAGCAGCAGAGCCAGCTGTGGGCAGGGATTATTGCCCTGCCCTAACAAGGAGCTGTATTGCACTTCAATCCTGGTGTGGGCTGGCTGTACCTGCCCTGCTCTCACTCTGACCCACCCTCTGCTTCAATCTTTTCCCTTTCTTCACCCCTTTCTCTTTTATTCTGGCCATTGGCTTTCACCTGCTGTGAGCAGTGCCTGGGACAGGCTCCTGAGCAGTGCAGGGGATGAGTGGTGCCTGTGTTTGGAATCTCCCTGGGGTGATTCCCTTTCCCTTCCTGCCTCAGAGAAATATGATGGAGCTTATGTTGGCAAAGGGCAGAAAGCCACAATGAACAAGGCATTGTTTTGCTGATGAAGAGCACAGTTGTGTTCCCTCACTTCTGCTGGGTGTTGTGTGCTTCAAAGAGGTCTGCACTCCTGCAGCCTGCTTTGTTTTGGTTCTTGTTTCCTATGCTGCGTTCTCACATGTACTGCACAGGAAATCTCTGCCTCTCCTCCCTCTGCCAATGTTTTGTTCCCTTATCCTAATCAAAATCCCAGCAGCTGGATCTGCCCGTGGACTCCCACGTGTGCCTTGCCAGTCCCTTGCTGCCAGCCTTTGTCCATGTGCCTCGGGCACGGGATGCCAGGGGTTTCACCTGGTGCTGCTGTCTGGTTTCACCCCAGCTGAGCAAGGAGCCTGCCCTGAACCTTTTCCAAAATCACTGCTTTGGGTCAGCTTCAACCTGCCTGTCCTGGGGAAGCTCAGCTGGTGTCTGCTTTGGTTTGCTCTGGGGATCCCTTGGCTGGAGATGCTGCTGCTCCTGAGGAGCTGTGACTCATGGAAACCTGTGGGGCACAGCAGCTCAGCCACGACATGCCCTGCCATCCCCTGCTGCCCTCCCTCAGCTGGTTCTGCTGTTATTCCTTTTTTCAGCTGGTGACCAGCTGGCTTACACGGGCCAGGATTTGTTTGGATGTTGTGGATGGCATTTATTTCACTTCCAGGATGTGTGATGCTTATCTCAGCAGCTGATAACATGGCTGGGCCTGTTTAAATGGCATCTTCTGTCTCCATGCCCAACATCTGAGGTCCCTGAATGGTTTGAAATGTCTGTACTGCAGCCTGTGCATTGGGATGTAACTTTCAAAGAATCTCAGGCATTTTGCTCTCCATTCATGATTTTTTTTAAAAAGTGGGTAAGGAAAGAAAAAATAGTCATGTCTCTTGTTACTTAAAATTGGGATTTAGCTCACTGTTCCAATGGCATACCTTGGTAGGGAAAACCTGTTGAATTCACCCCTAACCCAGAACACAGTGAGCCCTCCCTGTTCACCTTCTAGCTGGAGCCTTGCTGATGTCCAGTAATCTTATTTTTAAACCCGATCTGATTCATGCTCTGTTTTCTATGCCAGATGAGGTCCTTGGTTGTGAGTAAGTGTTGTGACTGTAGCTGGCAGGAGCGCTGCATGATTGCCTCACTTCAGGAAATGTTAAAATAACACTTTTTTTTCTTAGAAAGCTCGTTTGCACCCCTCCCACTCCTAGTTCTCCTAATAGCTGCCCCCAGTTTGGCAGCTGTGCGACAGAGGGCTGTTTGTGTTGCTGAGTGAGAGCAGAGGCGCTGGAGTGGATGCAGTGCTGGAGCAGAGGTGCGCGGAGCGAGCGGGGATCTCTGGCCAAGCTGGCTCAAACCTCTCCGAGGTTCCTCTGCAATCTGGAAGGAAAACTGCTCAGCTGTGGGAAGGATCTCGCTCCTCCCCTGGACTCTGCAACTGGGGATTTCTTTCCCTCTTGGAGAAGAGAAGCTGCTCCCTTGGGACGAGCCAGGCAAAGGTTTATCTGCCCTTGCTGCGGGAGTTTGGAGGGGCCGGAGCTGCTGGGATGAGGGTCCCCCAGCAGCTTTGGGCTGCTGCTCTGGACTGGCAGCCTGGCCCTGAGGTACTCAGCACAGCTTTGGCTGCAGAGAGCTGTCTCCTGAGCCCTGCACCCATGGGCAGCTGCTGGGAAGGGAGCACACCTTGTCGGGACAAGCAGCTGAAGGCTGTGCTCTGTCAGTGTGGCACACGGCGCTGAGTGTGCAAATGTTTAACTCGTCTCTTGTTGTTCTTTCCTTGTTGGGATAAACCTGGTTGGGATAAACACCTTGTCGGGACGAGCAGCTGAAGGCTGTGCTCTGTCAGTGTGGCACACGGCGCTGAGTGTGCAAATGTTTAACTCGTCTCTTGTTGTTCTTTCCGTCCATTAGGCAATCCTGAGCGGTGCACATCTGGACAGAGCCTCCTGGCAGCCTCTGCTGCGGGGCTGGATGACAGCAGGAGCTGCCAGGTGAATCCATGAGCCTGTGAGGAGGCCAGCCATGGGTCAGAAGGTCACGGGGGGGATAAAGACAGTGGACATGAGGGACCCTGTGTACCGGCCGCTGAAGCAGGAGCTGCAGGGGCTGGACTACAGCAAGCCCACGCGGCTGGAGCTGCTGCTGGACATGCCCCCCGTGTCCTACGAGGTGCAGCTGCTGCACTCGTGGAACAACGACGACCGCTCGCTGAACGTGTTCGTCAAGGAGGACGACAAGCTCATGTTCCACCGGCACCCGGTGGCGCAGAGCACGGACGCCATCCGCGGCAAGGTGGGCTACACGCGGGGGCTGCACGTGTGGCAGATCACCTGGGCCATGCGCCAGCGCGGCACCCACGCCGTCGTGGGGGTGGCCACGGCCGAGGCGCCGCTGCACTCCGTGGGCTACACCACCCTGGTGGGCAACAACCACGAGTCCTGGGGCTGGGACCTGGGCCGCAACAGACTCTACCACGACGGCAAGAACCAGCCCAGCAAGACCTACCCCGCCTTCCTGGAGCCCGACGAGACCTTCATCGTGCCCGACTCCTTCCTGGTGGTGCTGGACATGGACGACGGCACGCTCAGCTTCATCGTGGACGGGCAGTACATGGGGGTGGCCTTCCGGGGCCTCAAGGGCAAGAAGCTGTACCCGGTGGTGAGCGCCGTGTGGGGCCACTGCGAGATCCGCATGTGCTACTTGAACGGACTGGACCGTGAGTATGAGCCCTGTTCTGGCCCTGCTGGGCCATCCTGGACCATCCCAGGCCATATCCTGGGCCACCCTGGGCCGGGTTCTCCTCTTCCTGCAGGCAGGAGTGTGACAGTGTTCACAGGCTCCGAGGATGAGGGAAGAGACAAGGATCTGACTCCATGTTTCAGAAGGCTTTATTTATTATTTTATTATATATATTATATTAAAACTATACTGAAAAAAAGATTTTATTAGAAAGTTAACTAAGAATAAAAAAAAAAGAATGAAAACAAAAGCTTGCGGCTCAGACAAAGAGTCTGAGCCAGCTGACTGTGATTAGCTATTAATTAGAAACAACTCTATAAGACCAGTCACAGATTCACCTGTTACATTCCACAGCAGCAGATAACCATTGTTTACATTTTGTTCTTGAGGCTTCTCGGGAGGAAAAATCTTAAGGAAAAGATTTTTCATGAAAGATGCCTGTGACAGGGGAGGATTTGTGTCAGCAGCAGCACTGCTAGGTGCAGCTCTGAGTCCCCCATGGACAATGCACAGAGTCTGTCTGTCTGTCTGTCTGTTTGCACACCTTGCTGTCACCTCTGCGGGGAGCAGGCAGGGCCTGGGGAGGTGGTTTGGTGGCAGGAGGTGATGCCAGTTGTCCAGCTGGAAATGGGAAACCTTGTATTGATACCAGAATTCTTCCGACAGTTGCATTACTGGCACTGCAATCCTGGTGTCTCTTTACAGAAAACAGTCTCTGGGACAGTCCCCTTCCTTCAAGGGGATGTTTAAAATCCCTTGCAGGCAAGAACAGGGACAGATCTCCCCTCTAAGAGAAAATGGGACTGTTTTCCATCTCTCAGAAGGCGGCTCACTCCCCTGTCCCTCTCAGAGCAGGGTGTGCTCGTGTCTGGCAGGGGCTGGGTGCTGTTGTCAGCCCAGCTCACATGCCAGCCCTTTTACTAACAGGCACATCAGTCTCTAGCTAAGCTTAGTAATAAATTTGGCTGTCCAAATGTGCTAAAGTCTGTTATCTCTCATAGTCAGAAGTTCCCATGGGGCCAGACTGTGACTCAGTCTTCTGGGTAGGGTGGAGGAGAGAGGTGAAGGAAGTGGATTAAAATCTGGATTTATGTCACTAGTGAAATAGATTTGGCAGTATTGGTATGGAGAGCAGTTTCCCCTGCGTTCCAGAGCAGTGTCTGCTCAAGGGCTCCCGTGTTTGTGCAGGAGGTGTCCAGCACTGGCAAACCCTGAGTGCCACAGAGCTGCCAGCAGAGAACTGGGCTGTCAGAGTGACCAGGAGAGCCTTGCAAAGGGGCAGGAGCAAAACCTGCAGGTGCTTTGGGAAACGCACTTCAGCTCTGCAAGACCAAGCAGAGAGCTCTTGGCAGGGCCCTTTCTCACCCAAAGAAAGCCCAGCTCTTTCTCCACAGCAGCTTCAGGGGTGTCAGCAGCTCCAGGAAACAGGTTCTGCTGCAGGGCCCTGTCACGGACACATTTTATGGAAAATCCTTTCCTTACGATTTTTTCCTCCTGAGAAGCTTCAGGGACAAAATGTAACCAATGATTATCTGCTGCTGTGGAATGCAGCAGGTGCATCTGTGATTGGTCTCATGTAGATATTTGGAATTAATGGCCAGTCACAGCAGAGCTGGCTCAGACTCTCTGTCTGAGCCACAAACCTTTGTTATTCATTCCTTTCTATTCTTAGCTTAGCCAGCCTTCTGAGACGAAACCTTTCCTTCTATTCTTTTAGTATAGCTTTAATGTAATATATATATCATAAAATAATAAATCAAGCCTTCTGAAACGTGGAGTCAGATCCTCATCTCTTCCCTCATCCTGAGGCCCCTGGGAACACGGTCACAGGGCCCAGGCCAAACCCTGCAGCTGCACGGCAGGGCAGGGAGTGTGGAGCTGCTGGGGCTGTGGTGTGAGCCCTGGGCTGGGGAAAGCTGGGGCTGTGGTGTGAGCCCTGGGCTGGGGCAGGGCCATCTCCAGGCTGGAGCTGTGCTGTGAGCCTCGGGCTGGGTAAAGCTGGGGCTGTGGTGTGAGCCCTGGGCTGGGGAAAGCTGGAGCTGTGGTGTGAGCCCTGGGCTGGGGAAGGGCTCCAGGCTGGAGCTGTGGTGTGAGCCCTGGGCTGGGGAAAGCTGGGGCTGTGGTGTGAGCCCTGGGCTGGGGAAGGGCCATCTCCAGGCTGGAGCTGTGGTGTGAGCCCTGGGCTGAGCAGTGAATCGTGGGCAGCAGGCCAGCAGGGATGGATGCTGTTCTGGCACTGACAGAAAGAAGGTGTCTGGCTCTGAGCACTCAATGCAGCCCTGTCCAGGGATTATTGTGGTGCTAGTGAATGGAAGGAGGTCAGCTCTGTGTGTGTGTGCTTTCTCTGCTCAGTGCAGACCAGGTGAGGACAGACCTGAGTCTCTGTGGAGGAGCCTCTCCTCTAGAGGCCCCTGAGCTGAAATGTGATTGTTCTGTAGGTATCTAAAGGCTCTGGGGGTCAGGCCCCTTGTGCTGGGGGTGCTGCTGGGCAGTGCCTCTGTCCTGCTGTCCCTGTGCAGGGCAGGCTCTGAGTGCAGACCCTGAGTGTGTGCCCCAGTGCTCAGAATGGGCAGTGCCAGGGCGTGCTGCCAGTGCTGGGGCCCTGTGCAGTGCCCAGCCAGGCACAGAGCAGAGCAGCAGAGGGTCTGTGCCTGGGGAGGGCAGCAGGGACCCTGGGGTGGCTGAGCACTCACAGGGCAGGGCTGGGCACACAACAGGTGACACAGAGCATCAGTGTCTGTGCCTGGGGAGGGCAGCAGGGACCCTGGGGTGGCTGAGCAGCACACAGGGCAGGGCTGGGTGAGCCTGGTGGCACAGGACAGGTGGCACAGAGCAGCAGTGGGGATGCTGGGCTTGGCAAGTCAGGTCCACGTGTTGTGGAGCTGGAGGCGTCTGCCGAAGCTACTGGAAGCTGCAGCTTCTGAGCCAAGCTCACCTGTCTGTGGGAGCTTTCTGTGAGCAGAGGCAGCTCCCTGGTGGTGCAGCAGAGCCCTCAGGCCACGGAAGGATGGCATTTGCCTGCTTTGGGATGTGTCAGCCCTGGCTGGGGCAGGAGGAGCCCCCCAGGCCTGAGCAGGGTCAGGGTGAGCTCTGGCAGGCTCAGCAGTGATTTTTTCCTCCTGTGCAGCTGGGGTGTTTCAGCCTGGCTCTGACCTCAGTCCCCTCTTGCTGTGAGTGACTCCTGAGCAGCCAAGGCCCCGTGTGCCATTCCTGAAAAACTTGTATTGTCTTGTTCAGGGGGTTAAGTACAGGATGCAGAAAAAGATAGCCAAGGGCTTGTATCCTTCCTGGGCCTGTGACATGGGAGGGAACTGTCAGGGTGCAGAGCTTTGACAGATGGCTCTGCAGTATAAATGAGAGGCTGGCAGCTGTTCCCCTCCTGTGTGGGCTAAATCGTGCTGCTTTCAGGGTGCCCAGACCCCTGAGGCTCTCTGGGTACTGCAGTAAGAGGCATGAGCTGGAAGATGTGTTCTGGCTGCAATTGCAGAGGAGGAACTTGCAGCTGCTGCTGTGGGGTTGTTCCATTCACACACTGGCTGGAGTGGCCTGGATACAGCTGGGGGAGGCTGGAGGGCTTGGTGGGCTGCAGATGCGGATGGCTGAGGGGCTGCACACCTGCCAGGGATCAGTGCTTTTGCTGAGAGTTCCAGGGGTTTAGAAGCAGCAGGGTGATTGGGTGAGTGTGCACCTTGTGCCAGGTGTTCAGTGCTCCTGCTCAGAGTTTTCCGGGGTGTTTAGAAGCAGCAGGGTGAGTGGGTGAGTGTGCACCTTGTGCCAGGTGTGCAGTGCTCTGGTTCAGTGTTCTCTGTGGGTTTAGAAGCAGCAGGATGAGGGTGTGAGTGTGCACTTGTGCCAGGTGTTCAGTGTCGTCTAAGGGGTTTAGAAGCAGCAGGGTGGGTGGGTGAGTGTGCACCTTGTGCCAGGCGTTCAGTGCTCTGGTCCAGTGTTCTCTGGGTGTTTAGAAGCAGCAGGGTGGGTGCACCTTGTGCCAGGCGTTCAGTGCTTTTGCTGGGAGTTCCAGGGGTTTGGAAGCAGCAGGGTGGGTGCCCCTTGTGCCCGGCGTTCAGTGCTTTTGCTGGGAGTTGCAGGGGTTTAGAAGCAGCAGGGTGAGTGAATGAGTGTGCCCCTTGTGCCCGGCGTTCAGTGCTTTTGCTGGGAGTCGCAGGGGTTCGCAGGCAGCAGGGTGGTGAGCGGCTGAGGCTGCTCCCCCTGCTGATGTCTGTGCTCTCTGTCCCCAGCCGAGCCCCTGCCCCTGATGGACCTGTGCCGGCGGGCCGTGCGGCTGGCCCTGGGCAAGGAGCGGCTGGCCGAGATCCCCACCCTGCCCCTGCCCGCCGCCCTCAAGAGTTACCTGCTCTACCAGTGAGCGCCAGGACGCAGGTGGATGGAGCTGCCCGGGCCCTGCCCTGCTGGAGCTGCCGGCCGAGGATGGATCCCTGCATCCCTGCACTGCTGCTGCAGCCTCCCGGGCTCTGCTCCTCGGGAGCCCCTGCCCCAGCACACTGAGCAGAGGAACATTGCCAGAGCCCTGTGCTCCCCTCTCCTCCTGGGAGAGGCTGTGCTGCCTCCCCGGGCTCGGGGGAATGGTTCTGGGCCAGCCAAAGGGAAGGATGGTGAGAAAAGAATAATGGTAAAAGTAAGAGTTCAAACGTGATCTGAGGAAGAGGAGGCACTAGGAATAGAAATGTCAAGACCACGTCCTGAGAAGGGAAAGGCTCAGGATGGCCAGCAGAGTTGGAAAGAGTCTGGAGTACCATAAAGAATTAATTGATGAGTTTTTAAAAGCCAAAAAATAAAAAACGTACAACCCCAAGCCCTGAAACGCCAAAACCAAGAGCCCTTCCTCCACCAGGACCCTTCTGAGCTTGGAGAAGGTGGTTGTGTTGCTGATGTCTGTGCTGGGATCCTCGCCCTGCTCTGTTGCTGTCTCACAGGTGGTGACTCCTGCTGCCTTGTTTAGCGCCAGGGCTCGTCCTGCTCTGCTCTGCCTCCTCCCAGGGCTTCCACAGCTGATTTTGCAGTCAGGCTGTGCCCCCACACTCCTCCTTCCTGCTGAGAGCTGCAGCTCTGCTCTGGGGTCCCTGGCTGGGCTGGGACTGTGTGTCACACATCTGTGTGTGTGTGTCACACATCTGTGTGTGTGTGTCACACATCTGTCACACATCTGCCACAGCTGCAGCTCCTGTGCCCTGGGCTCTGCCCCATGCTCAGCCCTCAGAGACCCCTCCATGTGCTCTGATGGCACTGCCAGGGAATCCTGTCCTTGATAAGCTGCTGAAATCCACCCAAGCCAGGCTCAGCGTGTCCCAGAGCACCCCAATGCCCCCAAACCCTGCAGCAGAGGGGCTCCCTGCCCTCTGTCCCAGAGCAGGGTCACAGAGGCTCAGGCAGGCACAGCAGAGGGAACTGAACCTCTCCAGAGCTGCAATAAACAGGACGAGCAATTCAGGCAAAATCAGCACATCCCAAATAGATCCTCAGTAGCCAAGTAAAGAGGTGGCACTCCTCTGTTAGCAGGAGCTGCTCTCTTGACCTCTCCACAGGTTACTATGCTGCCTTTCTGGGGTTATTTTGCACATTTCTTTGTGTGTTTTTTTTTTCCTTGAAAAATGTTTGTGTGATTGTTTTGTTTTTGCTTTTGAGTTATCCCTTCAGTTTTGTGTAGGTACAAATGAGTTTAGTTGCTGAAAATGTTAATATATATATGTGGGGTGTATGTATAAGAACATGTTTTAAACAGCTGCTGTAGGGTACCTTTTTGAAAATAAACTACTTGCATAGTATATTTTTTAAAGCACAGAGTTGGTGCCAAGACTGGGTGGGGTGTGACGTGCCCCTTTTTTATTCTAATATTATATGAGGTTTTGTTTTTCAACGTAGGGGTTTGTACTAGTTTCTGCTGCAGGGCAGGACACAAAATCCAGTGTGTGGAGCCCTGCTTGGTTGCCTTCAACTCGAGCCAGTGTCTTCCAGAGCTGCAGGGAAGAAGCTGTGTTCTCCCTACTCCTGCTGCCCTTTGTGCTCCCTCATTTCCATCTCTCCTCACCTCACCAGGACATGACTCTGTACAGTTTAAAATCCTTTCTATTTTATGACTGTAGATAGCACTCAGTAACCTAATAAACTTTATTGAATATTACTTGGTGGTGGGTTTTATTCGCATGAGATGATCAGGTTTCTTTGTGCTTTGTTTCTGCACGAGCAGTGAGTTTATTCCTGAGGAGCCTGCCCAGACAGGCAGGGCAGGGGCTGCCTCTGCCTCATCCCTGCTTGCAGAAATCACAGTTTACCTCTGAAATATGTGTACAGCTGTGGGACGGGCTGAGGTGGGCAAGCTGAGTGTGTGCAGCCTCCAAGAGATGGAGCTGGGTGTGGCCTGGCATGGGACAGCCCTGGGTTCTGGTTTGCAGCTGGATTTGCAGCTGGATTTGCCCTGCTTGCTGTGGCTCAGCCCCTCCAGCTGTGGTGATGCTTTGTCCATGGGGATGAAGGCTCCACAATTCTCTGTCCCCCTGCAGCCACCAAGTCGCGTGAGGAAGCCAAATCTTGTAATGAGCCTGAACTAATGCCTAATTAATCAGCTGCCTAACGGGGTGCTGGGGAGGGAGGGCCCAAAAAAAGGCGAGTGCTTTCTTGTCTTGTCTCCAGTCAGGACAAGATTTATTTTTTTAAATTTTGGGTGTCTCTTGCAAGTGGAAAACCACATGATTAAGAGGGTTTGTAGCTCCTGAGCTCCAGCATGCAGCCGATTCAGGGAGCAGAGCTGAGGAAGCTCTGCCCCTGAGCCTGGCTCTGCTTTTGTGCCTGGTTCTGCCCAGCACTCCGGGCTGGGAGTGGCTGAGGGTGCACAGAGCCTGAGGAATTAGTTCATGCTCAGCTCCAGACACCCAAACAGGCTCGTGTTCCAGCTGCATGGAATATTTGAAGCAAATGACCTGCCCGGGGCTGGGAGCCTGCCCTGTTTATGTACAGTGCCGTGGCAACGGGGGAGGAAGTCGTGGCTTGGGGCTTGGCCCTGATGGGATCAACAAATGATATCACAGAGCAGCAGCTCCCAGTAAATCAGCGGAGCTCTGCTGTTCTTGCCTCCAGCCCAGCCCTGGCAGCGTGCGAGGGGCAGGAAAAGCTGCAGGTTCTGCTCGTGTGCCCTGAGAGCCACCCTGCCAGCATCATCCTCCTCCTCCTCCTCGTTGCTGACTCACCAGGGCCAGCCCTGGGAGCTGCTCCTGGCCCTGGGAGCTGCCAGCCCGTGCTGGAGCCTCTCTCAGAGAGCTTTGGCATCCCTGCAGGAGCTTTTGGCTCCTCCTGGGAGTTGTGGAAGCGATTTGTGTGCAGAAAAGCCTCAAGGGGAGAAGTGCTCAGTGGAGGGGTGGTGAGGGAATATGGTAAGGAAATGTGGTGAGGAAATGTGTCATCCCTGTTTGGCAGCCTTGTCCCCTGGCTGTGAGCAGGGAGCCTGTCCTGGGGCAGCTCCCTGTCCCGGTGCATGGTCCCACTCCTGCCCAAAGGTAAGGAAAGATGTCATCCCTGTTTGGCAGCCTTGTCCCCTGGCTGTGGGCAGGTCCCTGTCCTGGTGCAGGTCCCTGTCCTGGTCCCACCCCTGCCCAAAGCTGAGCATCCTCCCAGCTCTGACAATGCCAGGACAGGAGCCTGGAGGGGGAGGCAGCTGCCAATTCTCTGCTTTGTCTGCAGGCCTGGGTTTGTTTCTGAGCACAAACACCTCCCCTGCTGGAGCCCAGGACCTGCCAAGCCTCTGCCAGCACCAAGGCAGTTTTCCCTTTCCCCTGGGAGGTGGGAGCTCACAGAACGTGAGCTTTTGGGAACTCGTTTTGGCAGCCGCACCTTCTCTCCTGCAGAAGGTAAGACAATTATGGAAAGCAGCTCCCAGCACGCTGCCCTCCTCTCCCACACGCTTCCTAGTGCTGCTCATCTTATGCCAAAGTTGCGCTTGACTGGAGAAGGAAATACAGTGATTTATTTACTAGAGTTTATTAAAATTAAGAACCTAACCCAAAGCACAGCCTTTCTTGGCTTACAAAGCAGCGCTGAAAGCAACGAACCCATTCAGTGCTTGCAACAGAGCACACAGGAGCACCATCCTGCCTTTGCACATGTTCTCATTCCAAGCTCCTGCAGGCCTGTCTGCCCTTCAGACACACAACTATTCGAGGCAGCTGCCAGATGTTTTGTCTGCCTCGTGTTTTACAGCTTGCTCTTCCCACAGAGGCTGCCCTGTGCACTCTGTTCCCTGCTGCTGTCCCACCCTGGCACGGGCAGGGACAAACGTGGGCACTTCTGCTCAGGTGAGTTGCACAGCTCAGGTGAGTTACACAGCTCAGGTGAGTGACACAGCTCAGGTGAGTTACACAGCTCAGGTGAGTGACACAGCTCAGTGAGTTACACAGCTCAGGTGAGTGACACAGCTCAGGTGAGTGACACAGCTCAGTGAGTTACAGCTCAGGTGAGTTACACAGCTCAGTGAGTTACACAGCTCAGTGAGTTACACAGCTCAGGTGAGTTACACAGCTCAGGTGAGTTACACAGCTCAGGTGAGTTACACAGCTCAGTGAGTTACAGCTCAGGTGAGTTACACAGCTCAGTGAGTTACACAGCTCAGTGAGTTACACAGCTCAGGTGAGTTACACAGCTCAGGTGAGTTACACAGCTCAGGTGAGTTACACAGCTCAGTGAGTTACAGCTCAGGTGAGTTACACAGCTCAGTGAGTTACACAGCTCAGTGAGTTACACAGCTCAGTGATTTACAGCTCAGGTGAGTGACACAGCTCAGTGAGTTACAGCTCAGGTGAGTTACACAGCTCAGTGAGTTACACAGCTCAGGTGAGTTACACAGCTCAGTGAGTGACACAGCTCAGGTGAGTTACACAGCTCAGGTGAGTTACACAGCTCAGTCATTTACAGCACAGGTGAGTTACACAGCTCAGTGATTTACAGCTCAGTGAGTTACACAGCTCAGGTGATTTAAAGCTCAGGTGAGTTGCAGCCTCCTGCAGTAAAAGCCCTCAGAGCCAGAGCTGGGCCCTTGGTGAGCAGCCCCATTCCAGGGCAGGAACTCAGCTGGGTTATAAATCTCATTCCTCCCCATCAAAGGGATGATAAATTATTAAACACAATAAATCTCATTCCTCCGCATCAGTGGAATGATGAATTCTCAAACACAATGAAATGGGGCAAAGAGCTTTGTGTTTTCCCTGAGCTGTGACAAGTTTCACTCCAGCAGAAGAGGGATACCTGCTGAGCAGGGAATGCCTTGGGAACCCCTCGGTGTTTTCCTGGCCCTGGGACATTTTTGTGTGAAGTTGGTTAACTGGGGGCTGTCCCATTTGCCATCCTGTTAGAGGCACCTCCCTGGCTCTCTGTGCTCCTGCCCTACTCACTGTCCTGGAGATGCCCATCCCAGAGCCCTCATTCAATGGCTTAACCTGCAATTTTCACTGTGCTCCCACTCACTTTTGTTTTCCTTTTATGAAGAAATACTGGGTTTCCCTGTAGGTTTCCCACAATGGAAATGTGTCTGAACATTTTGTGCTCTCACTTTTCTCAAAGCAGGACCTTTGAGAGCACAGAACTGTCTGGCAGCTGCGGGTAGAGTGCCATCCACCAGAGCAGTAACTCGATTTCCTGCCCCAGGCTGGGTGTTTTCCTTGGGACAGACCCACCTGATCTTGATAAGATCTGTCTCTACTGAATTTGAGGTCCAGCAGAGAGACTTGAGGAGCACCAGCTGTTCCTCCCACACATGATCTGCATTTTTCAAGCTGTCTAGACACCTGGGTGGGTTGCACACATTACCAGCACAGGTATTAATCATGTCAAATGTTCTCTTTCTCTCCAGGTTTGTTTTGTTTCATGAGCTTTGTGGAACCCAGGGGAACACAGAGATTCAACAGAAAAGTGAGGAAATCTGATCACTGAGGCTGACATTGGCCATTTTTCATCCTGACCTGGTGCAGGGATTTCAGGATTTCAGGAATTGTTGGCTGTGGTGGTTGGTGACACCGTGGCTCCAAACCGTGTGTCCCACTGTGCTCTTGGTGAAATGCTGCTGAATGAAAATTCACTGAAACTGCTGCACAATGGGAAGTTACAGCAGTGGCAGATTTACAGAAATGAAATTTACCACTGATTGTACAGGGAAACCCAGAAGGATGGGCACTCAAGGTCCTTATGTGCATCCTGCTTGGGTAAATACGAATGTTTTCAATGAATGCTGTCACAGATGCCAGCTGCCTATTCCAAAGTGCAGTGCTGTGTGATAAATCCTTTTCATTTATTAATTAGTGCTGTGTGATCAGTCCTTTTTGTTAGAAAGAAGGGGATTCTCCATATTCAATCTGACTGGTTTATTTGCATTAAAATCCAGGGAAATGCAGATGAAAAGGGTGAGGGAAGGACAGGAGCCCCTGAGAAGCTGCTCCCACATCTCAGACCCAGGTCCTGGCAGATCCCAGACCTGGGGTGGGGATTTGGGGATCCCTGCCATCCTCAGCAGGCCCTTGGGCACACAGGGCTGTCCTTCCTTGTGTTTGCTCACTGTGTCCTGAACCTGAGCGTGGCCCTTTATCCCTTCCCTGGGATAAACTTGTTTTCCTCCCAGGTTGCCTGGCACTGGCGCTGATCACAAGAACTTTTGGTGAGCACAAGGGGTGTATCTTTCTCTACAAACAGCAAAGGCAAATAAAACAATATTGCGGTCAAATGGGCAGGGTGTTTGCAACCTAAACAGGCATGAGAATCCCAGGACAAGCTGTGATTCATTTCCCAGCAGGTTTACCTTGCAGTTGAGGGGAGCTGAGCAGCAGCATCAAACACCATCTTTGCAGGAGGGGACGGGCACTGGTAGAGCAGATCCAGCCCTGGATGCAGAAGGATTGTTGGTCAGGAGAAGCCTCTGACACGTGAGCCCTTTAGCAGGTTTGGCAAAGGTTCAGAATCACAGCTGGCAAGGGGAGGGTTGGCCCCGGGGCTGGTAGGGGCCACAGGCTGGCAGCACCCAGGGCATCCCTGTGGGTGCAGAATGGGCACAGGCAGCACCCAGGCCATCCCTGTGGGTGCATTCTGGGCACAGGCAGCACCCAGGGCATCCCTGTGGGTGCAGAATGGGCACAGGCAGGGCTGGCAGCACCCAGGGCATCCCTGTGGGTGCAGAATGGGCACAGGCAGCACCCAGGGCATCCCTGTGGGTGCATTCTGGGCACAGGCAGCACTCAGGGCATCCCTGTGGGTGCAGAATGGGCACAGGCAGGGCTGGCAGCACCCAGGGCATCCCTGTGGGTGCAGAATGGGCACAGGCAGCACCCAGGCCATCCCTGTGAGTGCATTCTGGGCACAGGCAGCACCCAGGGCATCCCTGTGGGTGCAGAATGGGCACAGGCAGCACCCAGGCCATCCCTGTGAGTGCATTCTGGGCACAGGCAGCACCCAGGGCATCCCTGTGGGTGCAGAATGGGCACAGGCAGCACCCAGGGCATCCCTGTGGGTGCAGAATGGGCACAGGCAGCACCCAGGCCATCCCTGTGAGTGCATTCTGGGCACAGGCAGCACCCAGGGCATCCCTGTGGGTGCAGAATGGGCACAGGCAGGGCTGGCAGCACCCTGTGGGTGCAAACAGCACCCATGGCATCCCTGTGGGTGCATTCTGGGCACAGGCAGCACCCAGGCCATCCCTGTGAGCGCTTTCCCAGTGTCTCCAAAGGCTCTGGAGCTGTGTGAGGGGAGCGGCACGCTGCAGGCCGTTCCTGAATTCCCTCAGATATCCCTCCTGCCAAATCCCCTTGGCCAGGGCTTGGGCAATGCAGGCAGGCTGCATGTACAAACACTCTGTGTACATCCCGGCGTGCCAAAGCGCACAGCCTGTCCTGCCTGGGCTGCCAGAGATCTGTGTTGTGTCCAGCGGAAAGGAAAACATCCTTTTCTCCGTGCTCTGTGGGGTTTGAAGCCGAGAGGCCTCAGGAACAAAGTGCAAACCATGGTTATCTGCTGCCGTGGGATGCAGCAGGTGCGTCTGTGATTAGCCCGTGTTAGGTGTTTGTGATTAATGGTCAATCACAGCCCAGCTGGCTCAAATGTGCCCAGGAGTGAAACTGCCAGCAAAGCCCCTGTGTGGAAACCCTGCCTGCAAAAGAGTCACAAAGGTACTGTTCAGCTTTCATGGTGACTAAAATCACGGAAAGGAGGCAAGGAAAGGAAAGGGGCCATTCGTGTTTTTTTCTGCTTTGCTATTTTCGATGATTTTAAAACTTGGTTCTAATTATGTGATGCGAATTCTTCAGATGAACTCTGGGTCTGAGGGGGAATATAAGGTTTTATAGAGCCCGATGTGAGCTGTGTGTTTGTGCCTTGTCTCCTAGCAGCACAAACCACATGGATGTGAGAGGCTGTTTTATGATCCGCCAGGGCTGTTGCTGGACAGGCTGCAGTGAGCTGAGTTATTCCAACCACGCTGGGTTGCTGCTCCCTCCCTCTTTCTCTCTTTTTTTCCCTTCTTTCCCTTTTTTTCCCCCTCTTTGTTTGTCAGTTTTTCTTTCCCCTCCTGGCAGGGAGGTGTGAGAGGGACGGATGCTCTCACCAGCCCCATGCCAGAGCTCTCTGCCTGGGCTTGGCACCAGGAGCCTTTCTCATTCTCATTTCTCATTCTCATTTCTCATTCTCATTTCTCATCCCTTTTCCCTTTTTCCTCCTGCTGGCTGGGATTCCACCAGGCGTTTCTAAGGAGGCAGTGAGCTATGCTGGTTCCCCTTTCAGCTGCTCATCTCTTTAGTGTTTTCAAGGAAAAAAAAAAAAAACAAAAAGAAAAAAAAAAGAAAACCAACCCAAAAGCAGCAGCTCCGTGCTCCTGCTGCGCAGCAACTCCCACCAGTGGGTTTGGGGCTCAGGGTGCCCCTGCCACCTCCTGCTCACAGCTGGGCACCTCTGGGGCTGGGCAGGCTCAAAATCCACCTGGGCACACACAGAGCCCAAATCCCACCCTGCCCGGGCTCACTTTGGGTTCGCTTCTTGCTGCTTTGGGCTCCCCAGGCTGATCCTGCTCCTTCCCTCATGGCTGCAGCTCCTCCTGTCAGCCTGGGGCTCTGCAGGAATGAGACCCCAGAAATGAGACCCCAGAAATGAGACCCTAGAAACGACACCCCATCCTCCCAGGGTCACCCCATTGCTGTCAGCCTGGGGCTGCAGGAATGAGACCCCAGAAATGAGACCCCAGAAATGACACCCCAGAAATGACACCCTAGAAATGAGACCCCATCCTCCCAGGGTCACCCCATTGCTGTCAGCCTGGGGCTGCAGGAATGACACCCCCAGAAATAACAACCCCAGAAATGACACCCCAGAAATGAGACCCCCCCCCTATTCCCAGGATTACCCCACTCCTGTCAGCTGGGGCTCTGCAGGCTGTGACTGCAGGAATGACACCCCCAGGAATGACACCCCCTTAAATGACACCCCCAGAAATGACACCCCCAATTCCCAGGGTCCCCCCACTCCTGTGATCCCTGGCAAGAGCCATTCGCTGGATTTCGTGGCTTTATTTAAAAGAGAGTCACAGGAAAGGGAAGAGCAGCCCTGCTGCTCTTTCACTGCACGCGTTTCCACTGAGACTCTTATTCCTTTCTGCATCTCAAGCAGAAAAAAGAGCTTTTACCCACAGGGAAAGAACTAATGTGGTTTATTAAGCCTGTCAGTATTTTAGGTAAATTGTTTCTGGCCTGTTTCTCGTTGCACTTCACTGCAGACTTGCCCAGCCTCTCTGAGCTGCTCTGGGCTCTATCTCAGGAGCTGTGAGCAGTTTGTTTCCAGCCCTGTGTGCTCACGCTGCCCCATCTCACACACCCCGCTGATTCGGCATGGCCAAAACTGCCCTGCAGCTGCTCTGCCTGCTCTCTGCTCCCAATTTCTTCTCTGTAGTAGAGAAAATGTTTTTATGTTTTTGTTTTGCTCATGCGCAGCCAGCTGCAGAGGAGCAATGTGAAGAAACGTGATCTAATTCAATGGTATTTACTAAATATACACATTTCATGCCTGGCTCTATACATCCTCCCGGTTTCTGGAGCCCTCCCTAGCACAGCACACCATGCCAATAGGAAGTTTAAAGAAATAGAAGGTTTAGAGAAACCTTCATGCCAATGGAAGGTTTAAAGAAACCCCTTCCCATTGCTCCACACCACAACAAAGCAAAGTTTTAAAATAATGCATTCGTGTTTTCTCTCACTGAAACGTGGTCCTTTCACTCACCTGCATCACAAAGGGGAGTGGGAAGTTTTGTGTGCAGTAAAACAAGGCACAAAAGATGTCCCTGGGCAGGATGTGGGGAATAATTTCATTTTCTCTTCCGGCAAAAATATTTAATTTGGGTGGAAAGGGGAATACCACTGCAAGAATATCACTTTGACCACTATATAGGTGGTCAAAGCTGCTGGCCACCTATACAGGCAGAGCCCAAAAGGCACCTTTATTTCTGTTACATCAATGTCTTTAAGTCCTCCTGGTGCATAAAGGGCTGAGTGGAGCAGGATGTCACCTCGCCAAATGAGTCTCTTTGTCTGCGTTTTTCTGTTTTTTCTTCCTGCCTGATGGAGCTGTGGTTTGTTTACTTATTAGTGCACTTTTTTCCCCCCCTTTTATTCTAAGGAAAAGTGTTTGAAGGGCAGGGTCCTTTAGCGGGGATGCAGTGCAGCAAACACATCAGGAAGGGGATGAGCTGAGGCTGAAGGAGGCAAAAATCCCTTATTCCAGCAGGGATGTTTAACACCTTCTCAGCCTCACTTGTGAGCATCACAGAGCAGGGAAACTGAGGCACGGCAAGGAGCTGACTCCCTGAAAGGCAGCAAAAGGGCAGGGCAGAGCAGGGAAACTGAGGCACGGCAATGCACTGACTCCCTGAATGGCAGCAAAAGGGCAGAGCAGGGAAACTGAGGCATGACAAGGAGCTGACTCCCTGGATGGCAGCAAAAGGCCAGGGCAGAGCAGGGAAACTGAGGCACGGCAATGCGCTGACTCCCTGGATGGCAGCAAAAGGGCAGAGCAGGGAAACTGAGGCACGGCAATGCACTGGCTCCCTGAATGGCAGCAAAGGCCAGGGCAGAGCAGGGAAACTGAGGCATGACAAGGAGCTGACTCCCTGGATGGCAGCAAAAGGCCAGGGCAGAGCAGGGAAACTGAGGCACGGCAATGCACTGACTCCCTGGATGGCAGCAAAAGGGCAGGGCAGAGCTGGGAAACTGAGGCACGGCAATGCACTGACTCCCTGGATGGCAGCAAAAGGCCAGGGCAGAGCAGGGAAACTGAGGCACGGCAATGCGCTGGCTCCCTGAAAGGCAGCAAAAGGGCAGGGCAGAGCTGGGAACGGAGCCACAGCCTCCTGGATCCCTGTCCAGAGCTCTCCCCACAGGACACAGCGCTCCTGGCTTTGGGTGTTGCCTGCTTTCTGTTGCTCTGTCTGCACAGGAAGCAGTTCACTGAGACGTGAACAAACGTGAATAGTGCTCAGAGTTGGTTGGTTTTGTTGGTTTTTTTTTTTTTTTTTTTCACCCTGTTTTCTTTTTAAAGGACAGTCTCCCAAAATAAATGTTCCCTTGAGTCAGTTCAATCTGCAGTAGGAAGAGTTTCCACAGAGTAAAGGCCTTTACCATTAGTAGTGGACAAATGGGTGACTCAAAAGTTTTTAACAGCATAGCCCATGATCATATAACTTGCTAAATTAGGAACTGGTGTCACTGAGTGTTCTGCTCAGTAACTTCTGAGAACAGCTCGTGTGGATACTTCAGGGAAAAACAACCCTGCCCTCCCTGTCACCTGCCCTGGGTCTCCACAAAGCACAATTGTGTGACGTTAATTTCTCTGTAACATCTCTTTGGGAACGGCATCATCACCCTTCCAGCCTCTTCACTGCTGCCTGAACATGGCCTGGCCCCAGTTGTGCCCCCCAGCTGGGATTGCCATGGATTGTGGCACTGGGACACGGGCGCAGCACTGCCCTGTCCTGGGTGCATTCCCTGCTGCCTCTGCCAGGCCTTGTCCCCAGCCCTGGGCCCTTTGTCCTGAGCAGCTCAGAGCTGTGACTTCCCATCCCTCATTCCCTTCTGTCTGCTCTGACTCACTGCCAGGACCTGACTGTGGCTTCTTTATTGCTGAAATGACACAAATCACTGTCACAAGGGCAGCTCTGGCCAGGCACGTCCCCACTGTGCCAGAATGCTCAGCCCAAACCTGTCAGGACAGGATGCCAGGGGTCAATGTCCCCCAGAGTGAGTGTCTGCACCCCCCTGTCCATGCTGCAGGCAGGGCAGGCAGTGGGAACTGCAGAGGAAAGCTCTCTGGACAGAGAGGGGTTAACAGCTCAGACACCTCAGGGAAGGGAGGAGAGAGTGGGGCAGACAAAGGGTGGGAAATGCAGTTTCCTGCCGCAAGAACTTTGGCTGACACGTTTGCTGTGAGCAACAGAGCCCCGTCTGATTGTCTGATGGTTATTTATAATTAAACTGCCCAGCAATGATCCCTTATCACAGGGCAGTGTCTGCACACCCAGCGGGCAGGAATCAACCCAGAGCTGATGGGGTTTGCAGCAGAGCTCAGCACATCGCCCTGAACCCTCTTCTATGGGGAGTCCAGCAGAATACACAGGTTAAAACCAGAGAAAGGACCCTTGTGCTGGGCAGGATTGCTCAGCTCGGCTCCCTGTGCTGCCCAATTCCTTCTCTCTCTCAACCCAAGGGCCTGGGCTGGTGTAATTCCTCCAGCTCAGACGGGATGGGCACAGGGAGAGGCTGTGCTCGTGGATCCACCAGGAGCTTTCCAGGACCTCTGGCTCCCTGACTGTGCTGTGTGCCTCTGTCTGTGGGTCCTGGACTGTGCTGTCTGTCCCTGTCTGTGTGTCCCTGGACTGTGCTGTCTGTCCCTGTCTGTGGGTCCTGGACTGTGCTGTGTGTCCCTGTCTGTGGGTCCTGGACTGTGCTGTCTGTCCCTGTCTGTGTGTCCCTGGAGTGTGCTGTCTGTCCCTGTCTGTGGGTCCCTGGACTGTGCTGTCTGTCCCTGTCTGTGGGTCCCTGACTGTGCTGTCTGTCCCTGTCTGTGGGTCCCTGACTGTGCTGTCTGTCCCTGTCTGTGTGTCCCTGGACTGTGCTGTCTGTCCCTGTCTGTGGGTCCTGGACTGTGCTGTCTGCCCCTGTCCCCCAAGCCTGTGTCACCCCCAGAAAAGGCAGCAGAGCCCTGAGAGCACAGCCTGGCCTCCTCACCTCCCCTGCCAGTGCCTGCACTGCAGGACTCAGCCCTCGACCTCTCTCTGATTTAGGATGAGTCAACATTCGGGCAGCGCCTTTCTGATCCATCTCTGGGTGACAGCGACACCTCCGAGGTTTGCAGGTCAGATGCGTGCGTGGGATCCCCAGGGGAAAGTGGAGTGTTTCTGCAGGCTGTTATTACAGCCAATTATGCCTGTAAAAGCTGCTTTCCGGGTGGAAGGTTGAGGTGTTTGGTGACAAGCAGGTCGCACGGGGGACACGGAGGGGCATTTATGGCTCCCTGTCCCCAGCGTGGCCTGCAGAACCGGTTCTCCCTGCCAGAGGCAGAACCCAAACGCTGCGAGGCAAGAGCAGGGAGCAGAGGGAGGGGAGCCTGTCCAGGCTCTGGTGGGGCTCTCCTTGCCCCGAAGGGCTGCAGGCAGAGCTGACATGGAAACTCCTCCAGCCTGGCATCAGGGACTCCATCCTCCCTGCCAGGCTGTCCCCGGTGTCATCTCAGAGGTTTGGGACATCAGTGGCCACACACAGACCCAGCCACGCTGATAGCACAGCAGAGACAGAAATTCAGGCACCTAAAGCCCCTACATGATTGCTGTACCAGGGCCAAGATGGAAATTATGGATGGGGTGTCCAAAAGGAAGCCAGAGCCGCTCCTAGGCAAAACCAAAAGCGCTTCCATCCCATTCCAGTCCAAGAGATCAAGGAGATCAGTTTTGCCCAAAACCAGGCCAATATTCTGGTGCAAATCACTCTGTAATTCTTCTGTTTTCCCAGCTATCTGCATTGTCAGCCCAGGACAATGACACCCAAACCTTGTTTAACAGTGGACTGCACCTATGTTCCATGAAATTGCATTAACAGCAAGGAGCTGCAGAGATGGATGGACTATCCAGAAATGCCTCTGTCCCTCGTGCAGGCTCACTGCACTTGTGTTCCCTCATGTTCAACGGGGCAGTAGAGCTCCTGATTTGTGTTACTGTCATGAATTAGTCAGTTCTGACCCTTGACAGAGAGCTGCTGCCACCCAGGCTGTCAGCAGCGCTTCATTGTGAATATTTTTGTGAATTTCACCTGTTGAATATGGATGTTTCTGCTGTTGTGGTGGAATGGAGATTTGCCTACATCTCAGGTAATTGCTGAGCCATTAAGCTGCTCCTCAGTCACTTTAATTCCTTGTGGCAATAGGTAAAATCAGATTTACTCTTGAATACTGAAGATTGCCAGTGAGATGTGGCCAGTGGAGCTCAGGGGCTGGGTCAGCTCTCACCTGCTCCTGTATCCCATCCCAAACCCCATTCCCAGTGCTGGTGCAGCTCTCCCTGTGCCCATCCAGCTGTGCTGCTGCCCTGGGGCTGTGCCACCTGCCCCCAGCCCTTTGCTGCATAAATAACGCTGTGCTCACGGCTGCTGAATGTTGTTTATACCCCACTGGCTGCCAGGGTTATAAATACCCTGCCGCGTCTAGACTGGCTCTAAACTTGGCCTCGGGCACCCAGATTGGTGAGAGGGGTGGTTCCATCTCTCAGCACAAAGGAGCTGCCCAGAGAGTTTGATCAGGGCTCCAGAGGGGGCTTGGCAAGAGAATCCTGTGTGGAACATGGGCACAGAATTGTTCTGCCTTGCTGTGGGTGTGGAACAGGGCACAGAATTGGTGTGCATTGCCTGTGAGTGTGGCACAGGGCACAGAACTGTTCTGCCTTGCTGTGAGTGTGGCACAGGGCACAGAACTGTTCTGGCTCACCTGTGAGTGTGGCACAGGGCACAGAACTGTTCTGGCTCACCTGTGAGTGTGGCACAGGGCACAGAACTGTTCTGCCTTGCTGTGAGTGTGGCACAGGGCACAGAACTGTTCTGGCTCACCTGTGAGTGTGGCACAGGGCACAGAACTGTTCTGGCTCACCTGTGGGTGTGGCACAGGGCACAGAACTGTTCTGGCTCACCTGTGAGTGTGGCACAGGGCACAGGGGGATGCTCAGGGGGCCGTGTCAGCGCTCTGGGCTGGATGAGCTGCCTGCCCTGGGATCTCAGGGCTCTGGGCTGTCCCGGGCAGGCTGCAGAGCTCATTTCCTCAGGGCTGGCACCGGCTCTGCTCCCCAGCCCCGCGGAGCTGCAGCGAGGCCGGAGGTGAGGCGTGTTTGAGCTGTCACCTGGGCAACAGCTAAACACTGACTTCAATCAGACCGTAAAACAGCTCAGCACGGGGTGGGGAGGCAGGGCAGGGGGATTGCTGCTGCTCCAGCCCCGTGGGAGCCCCATAAAGCCCCAGGGCAAAGCTGCTGCTGCAAGGCTGGCCCAGCACAGTGAGCCAGGCTGAGCTGGTCCTGGCACCTGAGCAGGTCCTGGCACCATCACACCCCTCACCTGGCACCTGCCCTGCCCTCCTGGGCTCTGCTGGCACTCTGCCTGCCCTGTGGAACACACCCAGGGGGAGGTTTGGCCCAGGCTGTTCCCCCTTGGAACACCCCAGGGCCTCCGAGCAGCAGCCTGGGGGTCTGGCACCGGAGAAACCGCTGGAATTATCCAGTGGCAGCTTCGTTTGGGGGTTTATCCTTGGAATTAATGCAAAGGACAGAGGGAGCATGGGGCAGGCTGCAGCTCAGGCTGGGGCTGGGGCACCTGTGAGGAACCTGTGAGGAACCTGTGAGGAACATGTGAGGAACCTGTGAGGAACCTGTGAGGAACCTGAGGCTGTGCCTGGGTACCTGTGGGGTACCTTGGGTACCTGTGAGGTACCTGTGAGGCACCTGAGGCTGTGGCTGTGCACCTGTGGGGCACCTGTGAAGTACCTGGGGTACCTTTGAGGTACCTGAGGCTGTGCCTGGGTACCTGTGGGGTACCTTGGGTACCTGTGAGGTACCTGTGAGGCACCTGAGGCTGTGGCTGTGCACCTGTGGGGCACCTGTGAGGTACCTGGGGTACCTGTGAGGTACCTGAGGCTGTACCTGTGCGACCCAAGCCCAGCTCTCCAGGCTCAGCAGTGATTCTGAGACGAGTTAAGTGCTTTGCAGAGTTTGTAGAGCGTGGCCTGAGCTTGCCATGGCGCACTGTGTCCCTGGGACAGGGCAGGGCTGGGTTTGGCTGGGAATGGCTGGAGCAGGGCAGTGAGGCACAGAGCCACTGCCCAGGACAGCCCTGGAGCTCTCTGGGGCTCAGCCCAGGCTGAGGGAGCCTGCAGGAGTGTCAGACACACACACACAGGGATGGGGCTGTGTCTGTCAGGCAGCGCGAGGTCACCCTGTCAGCCCCTCTGGGTGAGATATATCAACGGGCTGCCCTTTGCCTTGCATGCAGTAATTCATGTTTTAAAATCTGCTTGTGCTGCTTCCCCTACCCTCTTAACCCATTCCCAGCCTTCGCCTCTCCTCGTTGTTTCAGTCAGGGAGGACAAAGTGGGAATTACATTAAATAATGACGTTTTCCAGAGTCATCTGTTTCTTTCAGTGGCCAACAAACCCTGAGATCACACACAGGATCCTGCAGCCAGCATCCCCAGAAATCCATAAAACAGAAATAATTCTCATTTACCTGCTCATCCCTTCAGACTGAGCCATGCAGGTTTTACAGTGGGATTAAACCTGCAGTGGGATCCTGAGGATCAGATTTAAAGTTGGCATTCAGGGCACACTTCAGCACAGCTGCTGAGCCCACAGGGCTGAGGTGCCCACAGCACAAAGACAGGCCCTGGCTCCAGGTTTTATTTCCCAAAATCCACAATAAATGGCATGCTAACAGAAAGGGTGGGCTGGGCACTGGCCACAGGAATTCCATAGGTAGATTTATTCTGTGACTGCACAGAGCCTGGATCTGTCCTGCATGTGGAGAAAGGAAATTAACGCAACAGAGAACTTGACATAAAAGTGCTTTATATCATCTCCTATAAAACAAGCCATAAATCCCTGCCCTGCTGCTCCACCCCTCCACATGGTTTTCATTTCAGGGGCTGGCTGAGAGGCAGAGTGGAGGGTACAGAGCACAAATTCTTGGTGGGAGAGGTTCCCTTCCCTCTAGGCTTCCTCCTCTCACCTTGTCCCTGTTCCTGCAGCATCTGCCACATCTGCCACATCTGTCCCACCTGTCCCAGCCCCAGGACACCCATGGGAGCACCCAGGGCACTGCCTGGGCTGGGGGAGCTCCTGAGCAGCAGGAAAAGGGGAAAGGGCTGAGCTTTGAGAGATCCTGGTGTCCAGAGTCCGTCCCCAAAGAAATCCTGAGATGTCTCAGGGCATTGCAGCTTACTGTGGAGTTTTGGGGAGCAGGCTGAGCAGATTTCTGGAAGGGTCTGGTGGCTGGCAGTGTCGGATCCATGGAAAAAGAGGCAGTGCCCATAAAGCTGTGACAGTAGGACACACAGTCCTTGAGGGGTTTATTGCAGGAGCCCTGCTGCTGGCTCATTGCTCCTGTAGCCGTTTGTGATGTTACAGAGCACATTTAAATGAAAATCCTCCTTCGCTGAATAAAAAACAAATCCAGGGGAAAACACGTTCAAATTGTAGCAATTATGGCTTTTGTTGCTATAAAACTTAATCCTCATCTTGGGCTGCTGGAGCAGACTGTTTTAGGGCCGTGCTGGACAGAAGATTTACTGGGACAAACCTGAAGGTCAGGCCGAGCTTTAATGTTGCAGGGGGAGCCTTGGAGGATTCAGGGAGTGTGCACAGAGCCGGGGCGTCAGGGATGGGGGAAAGGAAGAGCTCCGGGAGTGACACAGTGAGCCCTGCACTGCAAGGCATGGAAAATGTTGGTTACAGCCTTGTTACAGCAAAGATCAGGACACAGGAAAGGTTGGAAAGGATTGTTTAAAGCTAAGCTAATGACAATAAAAAAGCAGATGTGGAAGGCAATAAAAGTGATGGGATGGGCAGCCATTTTACTGAGCACTTTATGCTGATGTTAGCTAATAAAACAGCAGAGCCTTTGGAAACCGAGCTCCTCTCCTCTGTGCATTCCATCCTCCCTCCAGTTATTTAATCCCTCTTCAAAAATCACCAATCCTTATTTTAAGGGAAAGATTGCATCAAGTGATTATCTTGCAAACCCAAGGAGGTGGGAGGTATTGCTGAGATGACAGAGATTTCACCTTGCAGGCATTTTATGAGTTAAACTGCAGAGAACCAGGAGCAGGGCAGACAAATGTGTGTCACACTGAGGATGTGCCCAGTGTTTTGTGAGTTAAACTGCAGAGAACCAGGGGCATGGCAGACAGATGTGGGTCACACTGAGGACGTTCCCACCACATTCCTGCTGTGATTACAGCTGGGGGATGGCAGAGCACGTGGGTGCTGCAGCTGTCACCACCATGCCAGGGCTCAGATTGGGAGCAGCTCTCACTCTGCTCCATGACAATGTTCCGTTCACCTGTATTATATATAGAAAAAAAATTATATATATATATAATATATTATGTATTATGTATTATGTATTATATATGTTATATGTTATGTTATATTATATGTTATATTATATATTATATATGTTATATTATAGATATGTAATTATATATAAAAATATAAATATAAAAGTGAATATATGGTGTGTATATATATATACACACACACCATATATATACATATATATATATATATATAGTATAGCATTGTCCTTAGTCCCCAGCAGGAAGCAATGTCCCCTCTGTGTCCCCTCAGTGGCCCTGGTGACATCTAATGACAATTTAACAATTTAATGGCAATTCACCAATTTAAATTTAATGACAATTTAACCTGGGAGGGCAGGAAAGACGCAGGCTGTGGTCAGCGACCCCCTGGCTGTGCTGGAGCTGGAATGCTCCTCCCAGCCTGGCGCGCTGCCCTGGCAGGGTGGGAAGCTCCACACTGGACCCCCTCAGCCCCCCACGCAGCCCACTCCCCATTCACGGCATGCCTGGTCCCTGAGCTCACTCCTGAATGGGGTCCAGGTAGCTCCCTGTGCCTCAGCTGCTCGTCCTGAGCCCTGGATCTCTGACTCTGCTCCATCTGTTTCCCATTAATCCCAGTCCTGTCTGCAGAGGAGCCTGCTGTGGTGATGGAGGGGAGCTGGTTCACATGGGGGGATGCTGCCACTCTGCTGCCTGCTTTTTAATCCTCCAAAAATCAGGATTCTTTCTGCCTATGTCTGACAATGTCCCCTATGTCTGAGTATATCCCCTGCTCTGAGGGCAGGTGAGTGCTGTTATCAGGGTGTGCATCAGCACCAGAGAGATTCCTGTGGTGGCAGGGGTGCACTTTGGAAATAGTGAGAGCCCCACAGACACCACTGACAGCAGGTTCCTGTCACCAGGGTCTTGGGCTGCTCTGAGTTCAGTGTTTCCAGGAAGGAAACAGAATTCCTCGTGCTCCTGCTTGACTGTGTGGCTGTTTTTTTATTTTATGCCAGGAAATAGCGGGGTTGCAGAGCCCTATCTGCTGTTTTGGACTATTTCACCAATATTTCACCTAGCTCAGGGCTGGCGACAGATGTGCTACAGGAATGTCAGACCCAGCTCCAGCTGCAGCCAGTGGAAAAAGAGGAACTGCCTTGAGTGGGAGCTGGACTGGGAGCTGAAACAGTGAGTGCAGCGGTGCTGCAATGCCTTTCACCTCAAAGACACTGGGCGAGATCCAGGCTGTGCTGGTAATGCTTGGGAAGCTGCCAGCAGCTAATGATGTGGAACAAGCTGGTGACTCCTTGCTCCAGTTTGTAGGAAGCCACCAGACAAAACAAGGCCCAGGAATAGCCAGCTCCAGCCTTTCCTGGTTGGGTTCCTGCTGTCCTGGCGTGGCAGTAATTCAGGAACTTCCCCTGATGTGGCTCCTGCGGTGTCTGATCTGCGGAGGCCACAGTGCTCTGTGCACATTTATCCTGATGAAATTCCCTAGAAACGCTCAGCAGGCTGTACCAGCACTGTCTGGAGCACGGAGTTTTCCCACATCTGGCCCGTTCTGGTCTGAAAACTCTGATAATTCTCAGCATGACACAGAACCTGCTCTGGTTTCCCTGCTGCCCCTGCAGCTCCTGGGGATGAGGGGATGGAGGAGCAGACACGTCCCAGGGTGCTGCACCCCTGCAGCTCCTGCAGCTCCTGCAGCCCTGCAGCTCCCAGGGGTGAGGGGATGGAGCACACGCATCCCAGGGTGCTGCACCCCTGCAGCTCAAACCCTGCATGGCTCAGGCAAGGAAGAGATTGATCCTCCAGCAATGTCCCTCTGGCATGTGGGGGACTGCACAGTCCATACCCAGCCCAGTTTGGGATCAGGACCAGGAATGGCAATGGGGAAGGGAGGCATTCCCTGCACAGCTGTACAGATGTTGAGGATGGGCAAGCAGCTACGAGCAAGCACAGCTCCTCGTCCCACCTGGCCAAAGAGAAGGTAAACCAAGGTGATGATGCCCAGGAAGCTGGGAGAACTTTCGGCTCAAACAGTGCGATGGTTTTGTGTGACATGGCTTCAGAGAAATCGGAGCTTATCAGAGCTGATCTCTCCTTGCCGACGTGTTTGGTGAGGGGGAGCAGGAGGCTTTTAGGCGTTTCCAGGCAAAGGTGCAGCCAGGCTGCCCAAGATCAATCCTGTGCTCAATCCCTGCAGCTCCCGGGCGGCTCTGCTGCCAACGCCGCTCCTGCAGTGCTCCCTGCTGGGGAAGGAGTGCCGAGCGTCCTGCCGAGCATCCTGTCCTGCAGCCCGGTGAGGAGCGCTGGGGAATGTGTGCGGCACCCGGCCCAGCCGTGCTAACCGGGCTGGAGCCGCGCGAACCGGGCTGGAGCCGTGCTAACCGGGCTGGAGCCGTGCTAATCAGGCCGGAGCCATGCTAACTGGACTGCAGCTGTGCTAACTGGGCTGAAGCCACACTAACCAAGCTAAAGGCTTGCAAACTGGACTGCAGCCGTGCTAACCAAGCTAGAGCCCTGCAAACCGGGCTGGAGCCGTGCTAACCAAGCACGGCCATTCTAACCAGTCTGGAGCCACGCTGCAGGAAGGAGGCCGGCCCGAGCAGGGCAGGTGGCCCAGGGCTCAGTAACTGTTGCTGCTCTCTGTAGTGACAGCGGTGCTCGGGCTCGGAGCGGCTCGGAGCACCCCCGGGCCAGCCCCGGTGCGGACCCCGCGTGTCACACTCCTCCATGGGGGGACTGTCCCTCCTCAGCGGGACAATCAGATCAGGGTCTGGCACTGCTCCCAGCGTGCTGCCGGTCATGGGGCGGGATAGCTGACCCCATCGCAGAGCTCTGCTCGCCGCGGCTCGGGCTCGGTGCCGGGGCGGCGCTGCTGTCACCGCGGCACCGGGACACGGCCAGGACAGCGCGGCAGAGGGCGCTGCGGCAGAACCGGGCGGGAACGGGACAGATTGGGTGGAAAAGGGACAGTTTTGGTAATAAAGGGCCCGTTTTGGTGAAAATCTCGCAGTGAGCCGCGTGGAGCTGGCCTGGTGTGGCGCCTCCCTGCTGACCGGCGTTCTTTACCCACAGCGCGCCCCACACAAAGCCTGTAGCTGCTCTACCGGCGCTGCAACACCTCCCAATAACCTGCACGTCGTCCCTAAACATTCCCGGCAGGTTTGGGATTAGACGATCCCTAAAATGATTTTATTTTTGTCTTCGGCTGCCCCGTGACGTCACTGAGGGGGGCGGTGTCTCTCGCTGCAGTGACGTCACGCGCGGCCGCCGGCCACGCCCCCCCCGGCGGCGTCACGCGCGCGCGGCCCGTTCGGCGCGCGGCCCGGCGGTGACACCGGGAGCCGGCACCGCCCTGCCCTTCATCCTCCTCATCCTCCTCAGCGTCCTCATCGCCGCCATGGCGGGCGGCCCGCAGGAGAACACCCTGCTGCACCTCTTCGCCGGGGGGTGAGTGCGGGGCACCGGGGCAGGGCCGGGACACGCTGTGCCCCCGGGACCGGGGCGTGACCGGGACCCGCTGTGCCCGAGGGGCGGACAGACCTCGCTGTGCCCCCGGGACAGACAGACCCCGCAGCGGCCGGGCCGGGGCCGCTGCCCTCAGCCGCCGCTCCGTTCCCCGCCGGAGGCGAGCGGGGCCTTTCCCGCCCCCGTTCCCGACCGCCGGGCGCTCCCGGGCCGCGCTGTCGCCACACGCGGCGGTGCTCGGTGACAGAGCCCGGCCCGGGCGGTCAATGACCCGGTACGGCCCGCGGGATGCCGGCCCGGTTCCCCACGGCCGGGGGATGCCGGCCCGGTTCCTCACGGCCGCGGGATGCCGGCCCCGGTTCCCCACGGCCGCGGGATGCCGGCCCGGTTCCCCACGGCCGCGGGATGCCGGCCCGGTTCCCCACGGCCGGGGGATGCCGGCCCGGTTCCTCACGGCCCGCGGGATGCCGGCCCGGTTCCTCACGGCCCGCGGGTTGCCGGCTCGGGGGATGCCGGCCCCGGTTCCCCACGGCCGCGGGATGCCGGCTCGGGGGATGCCGGCCCCGGTTCCCCGCAGCTCCGTGCTGCAGAGCGGGGCGAGCTCTGCTCAGCGATGCCGGCTCCCTCCGGCCCGCAGGGGCACAGCATGGGAACAGGGGTGGAAAAGGTGCTGGCACTTGTGTCTGAATGAGACCTGGCGTGGCAGCCCACTTCTGTTCTGGCTTCAAGGACTTGTATTGGGTTTGTTGTGTTAAAAGCTAAAAGTAACAGCCCTAACCCATAAACCACCAAGCAGAAACCCTTAGAAAATTAACTTATTGCAGTTATTTTAATAGTAGTCTAGGAAGATAATTGTATGGTGTAAATTAGGTTTTAATCATCTGTTGTGCAGATTAATTGCACTTTTGGCCTTGTCAGAAATACTTTATTTCAGTTTTTTAACAGCTTAATTATCTGAGTAATAGACTATTCCTTAGTGCTTGTCAGCTGACAGTAATTAGGAAGCCAACATGAAACCTGTTGTTAGTTTAAATCTGTCTGATTTAAGTAGACCATTGGTTTTTCTGTTGCTTAACAGGATACTTCTCTTTCCTCTGACATGTCCCTGGAGCAATAGGTTTATTTAATATAATATTAAACCAAACAAATGTTGAGTTTTTCAGAGACGCTGCCCTTCTGCTGGCCTGAATGCTCTGTCCCCTCTGCCTCCCCCACCTGCATCAGAGCAGTACCTGGAGCCTGGGACACAAGCTGGACCTGGGTGTACTCGTGGAATTTGTTTGGACAGTAACAGCGCCCATCCGCAGCTCCTGCTGTCCTCATGTAACTCCTCAGACTATAAATAAATAGGAATTTTAAGCTCAACAGTGTTTTAATCTAGTTCTGGGAAGCCAGCATCTTCCTTGGTGATTTATTGTACCCCTGCCTTGTGCAGGGATCCCAGTACTCTGTTCAGTTGTAAATTGGTTTATGCAGAGAAAGTAAAAGGAACCCATTCACTTGAAATAGCTTTGATAGAGGCATTGTTGGGTTTTCTGGGAAGGTGGGGGTGGGCTGTGGTGTCAGATTAAAAGTAATTCCTATCTCTGTGTTTGCACAAAGCAGGCAGGCCAGCCTGAGATAGTCTGAGGGGCCAGAATAGAATGTTTGGCACTTGAGGGGCTGGGAGTGATGAAATGCACCTGAGTGTTGCACAGTGCTCTCCAGCTGTTGAAACAGATGGTTTCCTATTAACCAGGTCATTCAGGCAGACAGACTCCTTGCCCCTTTAGTTTCTGTTAGTCCCTTTCCAGGCCTCCAGCAGCAGCAAGCCAAGAGTGCCCGTGGGGCTGTGGTGGGAGCCTGGCTCTGAGGGCTGGACAGCAGGGACAGTGATGCACAACAGACACCAGGGTGTTTGCAGCTCGGGGCTCCTGTTTCCCTGCTGAAGTCGGTGCAGTTGTTGCTTGTTTTTGTTTGGGAAAAAGCTGTTCTCCGTGTTGTTTTCCCAGCTGGAGGAATGCTGGTTGCTCCAGAGATTTCCTAAGAAGTGGTGGTGTTAGGCAATGTGCTGATGCTGACAAACAGGCTGGGAAATGCTTCCACCTGTGACGTGGAGAGAAGCAGTGTTCACCTGAAGATGGTTGTGTGGTCCAGCACTGGGAGCTGTGCTGGGATTGACTGTCCCACCCTGCTCCTGGTTCAGGTTCCTGTGCGTTCCCCACCTCAAGGAGCACAGGAAATGCTTACAGGAATAGCTACACCTGGTAACAGCGTGATTAGGTGGAAATTGAATGAATGGTTAATAGCATTAAAGCATTAGGAGCAGTCTGTATCGCTCTGGAACTCAGTTTCCTTGGCATCAGAGAATGCAGAGGCTTGTTTTGTTCACAGTCTGGATGATGCAGTAATGAAATATCAAAGGTGGAACCTGCTTTGCTGTTTCAGGTGTGCGTGTCGTGCTGGAGCATGTGGCGTGTTTTAGAAAATCAATACAAAATCAAATCCAAGCCAAATGTGTCAGGCTGGTTCTGAGCTGTGATTGCTGTAACCAGGCAGCTCCATCATTTTGTGACCTTGCTGAAGTCAGTGGTGCTCTGCTGGAAGGACTTTGTTCTGCAGGCCTTCCTTTAACATTCAGGTTGGCTTGATGTTTGTATTAAGAATATTGCTCTGTAATTAAGTCTAGGACTGATGAAGTAAGCCTTAATTAAGATTCTTGGCATCTCTATCAGTTGTGCTAGTGGGTGCTGAGAGTTTGTTTCAAATGCAGGTCATCGATACTTTGGGGATGGACTCTGTACAGATAGGAACCTGGCAGCAGGAGAAGAATGGGAATTGGATTCTGATGTGTGTGTCCTCTGTGTGTTTTTTAAGCGTTCTTCTCTTTATGGAAGTAAATTCTATTTCTTCAGCTGTTAATAGGGAGTACATTCTGTATCACCATGTTTGACCTGTTGAAAACACTCTGCTGTGGTGTTTTGTTTCCAGGGGGTTTCTGTGCTGTTCACCAAGGACAGATTTAGACTCTGCTTGAGGATTTTTGCAAGAGGCTCGTGCAGTGAGCGCTGCATTCACATCTCTGGAGCTGTTGTGCTGCACTGATGCACCAAAAACCCTGACTCACAGAGTGAGGGCTTGATTGCAGCTCACGATTTTCCCAAATCCAGTTTATCCTGCTCCATATCCCTGAGTGTTTCAGGGTCTGTGGCTGTTTATGCAGCTGAGGTTGTTTGTAGGCATTTGGGACACCCCAGGAATACAAAGTGTTTCTTCTGTGCACAGTGTGTTGTTTGTCAGGCATCTTCCCAGGGGATGATGTGTGGGATTCCCATGCAAAGGAAAATCATCTCATCTGAAAAAACTGCCCAATACATCAAAGTCCTTACTTGAACTGTCTGCAGTGTGTTTATGTTTGGGACATAATGTGTGCACCCTGGTGACACTCTGGGAATTGCTGTTAGATAACATTTTTTTTCTGAAATGTTCCACTGACAACATAAACTCTGAGTGTCAAAACTGGTGTTGCAGATACTAACTTGTCATGCTGGGTATCAGAGGATTATATATGCATTAGCAGAAATACTTAAATATTAAAGGCTGCATAGATTAACTGGATTATCAGGCTGAAAGGCAAGGAGTGGGCTAGGAAGGCAAGAAGACAGCTGATGTGGGAGAGAATAAGCCAGAGCTAAAAAACTGTGGGGCAAGGAGTCACTAGACTGAGCAGCTGGTAGTTCAGAAATAGAAAATAAAGTTTCCATTTATGAATTTATGAATTGTTACTGTCCAAGTACTGTTTTAATGTGAAATAAATGGGGACTGAGGACTGAATGCACAGTAGTGGAGCCTTGGTAGATAAAGGAGTTGGGAATTAAGGCAATCCAATCACTTTGATGAAGTTCCCCAGACTTGCAGTTGCCCTGGAGCGTGGTGATTAGTCAGGAGTTAATTGCACGTATGTGTGTCTGTATTGGATGGACACAGTTGGAAAGGCAGCAGTGGGGGGGACCCTGAGAACACTTTCTGTCCAGGTAATGTCTGTGGGAACAGGGAAGGTTTTCCTGATGGGCCTCTCTCATTTCAGAGAGGTGAGAGGCACCTGACAGAAGAGAGAAGGATGAGCTGAAGCCGTTTCCTCCTGGCTGTGTGGAGCCACAGAGGGCTCGGCTCCCAGCCCTGCTCCAGCACACACAATAATCAGAGGCTGATAAGGTCTGGGTGTTTCAGAGCCAGATGACACAATTCCAGTTCATGATCAGCTCAGTGGCTTCAGTCAACCCTCAGAAGCTTTCAGAGAGATGAGGGCAGAGCTCTATCTCACAGGGTCTGTCACTGTGCACCTGTGGATTGTCCCTCGTTTAGGTTTCCATCCCTTTCAGCAAGGAAGAGGAACTGAACAGTGCTGTTTAATCACATTACCAGTGTCCACCACTGCAGTTTCTTCTGGTGGGTGCATTTGCATTTGAAAAGCAGAGTTTGGGCTCCTGCTTGGAAAGAATCTTGCAGGACCTGGAAGCTGTGGGGAGGAAGTTGTGTTCCCTGGGGTGTTTTTGGAGCCTGGTGAAGAGCCTGGAGTTCTGTGGCTGCCCAGCCTGGGTGGCCACGCTGTCAATGCCCCTTTGGGGCTTTGGCAGAGAATGGTTTCTGTTCAGGTAAAACACACTGGTTCGGCAGGCAAAATGAGCTGCATTCATGGGCTGCTGTGCATCTACAGCTTGGAGCTTTCTGCCATTCTTTTATTGCCCTTTCCTCGTGTTTAAAAAAAGATTCTCCTAGTAAGGTAGTTATGTCTGGAGAGGACTTTAGAAAATACCCACTAATGCCTTTATTAATGGCCTTCTGTGGATCTCTGTTCCCAAATTAGTGCATGCACTGTTCTTTAGCAAGCAATGTGGGGTTTTGTACACAAGAAAAAGGGTACAGTTATTTTTTAATTCATCTCCCTTTCATGGAAAACTACCAAAATTGCAATTTCACATGAACATCAAAGAGATTTAAGTTGTTGACCCCTGGTGTTTTCTAAGGAAAATCATAAACACAGGTTTCTGAAGCAATCACATGCTTTGACACTTGTGCAAACAAAGAAAATATTTCCTAGCCAGTTCAGCTGTAGTAAATACCCTTGCAAGAAACCCAAAATATTTACTGAAGTCTTCCTAAATCCCAGTGTGTTTGAGCAATAAAATGTAGATATATTACCTTTTAGCCAACCTCAGCATTATGTTTAATCATGGAGTTTGCCAGAAGGAACATTCAATTACCCAAGAGGAACAGCAGCAGAGAGAGAAATAGTTTGACCAGTCACTTTCCAGATCATGGATGAAATTAGGACTCATACACTTTATATTCTTGCCTGATGTCCTTTTTTTTGAGGCTCAGTCTGATTGTATTAAGATTAATATATGCCTGTTATAGGGCCATGTGTGTATAATATTTCATTTTTGTCCCTCTGTTATCAGAGTATGGGAGGTCTGTTCTTTAGGAGCCTTTCTGCCCTGTTATTCTCTTTACCAACCCTCCTTCTCATCCTTGCTGCTCCTTCCCTCCTTCCCCCCTAAAAAAGTTGATACCCATTGTTTTTAGGAGTGCCTAGCTTAGTGTATTTTTGATGTTTGCTATTTCTGAAGGCCGTTCTTTATTCACAAGTACTGAAATGGTGAAGAATTATGTTATTTTTTTCATTCTGTAGTGTCCTAATCCCCAGTGGCTTGATCTCATCTGGCAGCTTCCTGCTTCCCATAAGAAAAATCCATGCAAGGCTGTGTGTGTTTTAGGACAGCAGCTCCGAGAGAGGGATGCCATGGAAGTGTTTACAGGCAGAGCTCCCAGGTCCTGGCAGGACGTGGGAGCAGTCACTGGTGCCCTGACCCCGTGGTCAGTCAGGGATGTTTGTTGGTGCTGGAATCACCTCTGTGTTTACCATTCCCATCCCTGCCCACCAGGGCATGGGCACAGTCTGCCCTGCCTGTTTGTCCAGCGTGGAACAACCAGAGCAGCCTTCAGACCTCATTCCTGTGCTGTGCTTCTGCACATCCCTGCAACAACCTGTGTCACATTCTGCCTTCTCTTTGTGCCCTGCAGGTGTGGAGGAACAGTTGGAGCCATCTTTACCTGTCCCTTGGAGGTGATAAAGACGAGGCTTCAGTCTTCAAAGCTGGCCTTCACCAGGACTGTGTATTACCCCCAGGTGCAGCTGGGGACCATCAGTGGGGAAGGAATGGTCAGGCCAACATCTGTGTCCCCTGGGCTCTTCAGTGTTCTCAAGTGAGTGCTGCTCCTCCTCCAGTCACCATTCCCAGTTCCACTTCACTAAAATAAAGTATCCTGTGGGGGTCCTGGGGGCTGTGGCTGCCTTTCTGAGCTCTCCTCTGCTGTTAGCTGTTGTCTTTGCTGATCATTGTTGTGCATCAGTCCTGGCTACACCTGTCTTGGTCTCTGTTAAAAGCCTTGAGTGGTGCAGACTGCAATGTTGGATGCTCTAGCTGCTCCCTTTCAGAGGTGTGCTCATAAAGAAGAGGAAATGTGAAATTATCAAACAGCTGCTCAAAGTTCCACCAGCATCTCTGACAGTCTCAGCTCCTGTATGTTAATAGCACAGCACCATGGATTTATGGTCAGCCCTCCTGCAGAAGAATTGAGTTTGTTTGGCTGCTTGGGCAGCCCAGGGTGATGCAGAGGTCCTGCAGAGATCAGGTGGCAGCAGTGCCAAGGAAAATACTGCCCAGCAGAGCGAGCTGAATGATTTTATGTAAGGCCAGCACGCCTGGCAGGCTGCCTGGGGAGAAGCTGCACAGTTATATAACACTGAGTGCTAATTCAAATTCTCTGCAGAGCTCTCTGGCTGGAGTCATTCTGGGACTTGAGTTTCTGTATTGTAAACAGCCTGCTCTCCCCTGCCAAACGTTTCTTTGTCTACTCAGAGGTGAGTCTAGAGCAATTCGTGACTGAATGCAGAAGGCAGTGCCAGTTGCTTTGATTTTAATGCCCTTTCCTTTGCTGTCTTTTCACCTTGCAGCACTGGACTTTAGGCAGCTGTAACTAAAGAAAGTGAAAACTTTTGAGGCAGAAAGATCTTAATTAATCCTCTGGGCCCATCGTTTTCTGGAGTTGTCTTTTATTTTTAGGGAGAGAAGAAATGATTTAAAATGGGTCAGCCTTTTAATATATTTATTAAGCTCATTAAGTTTGGTGACTGGGACCTTGATTTAATTTCACTTCAGGAATTGCTTAGCTGTGTGTATTGCCAAGCTTTCAACCTGATTACTTTAGATGCTTTAGAAGTGAGAGCAAAGTGTTTCTGCTGTCATTCCCTTGCAGACAGCATCTGTGAGGAGCAGATAATGCTATTGATAATGACCTGAGAAAATACAAATGTTTGAAGACAGAAGTGCAGTCCCTTGCTTTTACCCTTTCATCCCTTTCTCAGTTCTGATCATTGCCAAACTGGGCATGATTTGGACATGGTTTGGGAAAATTGTGTGGCTAAGGAAGGAGCCCTGGCAGGGAAATTGCTCTGTGAGAGTTAAAGGTGTTGAGTATGAAAGGCCTTGACTGCTGCAAATAGAAGGAAAACAGGTACCCAGAGGGCAGGTTCAGGCTGCTGCTGATAGAAAGCACTCCAGAAGGGCAGGCTGGTTTGTCTAATCCATTTAGGATTCTGATGAGTTAGCCCAGCTGGAAGCTGCAGTCGTGACTGTTAAGTGACAAAGAACAAGTAGTCGGTGGATCTGTCTCCTTGGAAACACTCAGCCCTGGAGTTTATACAGAAAGTTCAGCTCTGCTGCAGAAAACAAAAGTGTTCCAGAAGCTGCTGCTGTCAAATGAGCTTGGGCTGAAGTCTGTGGGGAGCACTCTGAGCAGTGCCAGTGACCTGGAGAGCAAACTGTGAGAGGCTGGAGAGCAAACTGTGAGAGGCTGGAGAGCAAACTGTGGGAGGCTGGCAGCTCCAGAGGGTGCAGTGCACACCCACAGAGCCACCCAGAATTGGAATTTCTTGCCTGCTTTTCCCAGGGTGAGCTGCTGTGGCAGACTGTGCACTCCCATTGTTTGTAGTGGGACTGCCACATTCAGCTTTCTTGGGGGGAAAAGCACATCCCTAGGTAATTGTGAAAGGAAAAAAGGATTTCTTTTTCCATTCCTCTGTACAGGACTGTATGGGAAGCAAACTTCTGAATTGCTTAGATACAGAGAACACTAAAAATATTCTTTGTTCATCAGTCAGCTATCACTGGCTTCTCCATGAAACTTCAGTTCAATTCCTGACAGCTCTCAAAGAATGGAAATTATAACCCCATGCCATTTGACACCCATTTGCCTGTAGAGCACTGAATTTCATGGTACAGTGGTTTTTACTCAGTCTATAATTCCACTTATTTCGAAGTATATCATGTAGATTAAAATCTAACAGCTCCACAAGTCATAGTCTTTGCTTTTGTGTAGTTCTTTTGGTTCTCTGCCCAAGAGAACAAGAAACTAACTTTGAACTCAAATACTGTCTTCTCCCTCCCTGTTTGTTTTGTATTTTAAGGTCAATTCTGGAAAAAGAAGGACCAAGGTCACTCTTCCGAGGGCTGGGTCCAAACTTGGTTGGAGTTGCACCATCAAGGTAAATAGTTAAACTATTGCTAAAAGCCATGTTTAAGGTGCCAACACAAATGTTGCAGTGCATTTGTGATTCAAAATAATAGGTCATGAAGTTCTCCCTTCTGTAAACTGAGATTTGTGTCTGCATTCTGCTCAGTGTACACATCAAGAAACACTGATAAAAATCTGGTTTACACTTCTATAACACTGGAAGATGCAGAGTAAATAAGGCACTTAAATGCCAACTATACTTAAGTTCCAAGTTATTGCAAGAGCTGCTTCTGAGCCTGAAAAGGAAGAGAAAGCAGTGCAGAAAAGTCTGTAGGTTAATAATTGCATTATTCTAATGTCCTGTTTCCCCTGGACATTCCCAGTGCCTGCCTAGGGAGTGGGAGATGGCATGCCAGGGGACAGGAGTCTCACTGGTGCCACACAGCCCCAGAAGGGGTGCGTGTCCCTCTTTCAGCAGCACCAGAGTTTGTCCTGTTCTTGGCAGGGCTGAAGATCTCTCTGTCTAGGAAATTATAAACTCATTAGCACTTTGGATATTGGCAGATGTTCTCTGCCTGAAACTGAACCAGTTAGAGCTAGTTTTCCAGTCAGAAGGGAACCTGAGGAGAGGTGAACTCCCTCTCTGGCCCCTTGCCTGGTAGGTGGGATGTCCCCACAGAAGCAGGGAATGCTGTTTCTGTACAGGTAACCCCTGCAGCAGGGCTCTGAATCCAGGGCTCTGCTTTCCCATGCAACCCACTCGTGCTGTCTGCAGCCCCGTGCTGCCTCCCACAGCAAAATATTCCTGCCCTGTGGGTGTCAAGTCAAACTGTGGCACTGCAGTGTACGGGAAGAGAGAACACAAACCCCCTGTGTCCGTGCAGATGGAAGTAGTCATGTGGAGGCCTCCTCAGAGAGTTGTGGTTTTCAGGGGGCTGGGAAAAGAACAGTAATTGTCCAGTTTGGCATTATGTGTTTTACAATGCTTTTCTTCTTTTTTCCCCCACAGAGCTGTCTATTTTGCCTGCTACTCCAAAGCCAAAGAGCAGTTTAACAGCATGTTTGTGCCCAACAGCAACATTGTGCACATCTGTTCTGCAGGTTCTGCAGGTGAGTGTTTGTAATTCCTAGAACAGAGGCCAGTGTGTGGCAGGTGCTGAAAATGTGCCCTAAGTCTGGGTTGGTGTATGCCAAAACCCAGGAGTTTGTTAGCTCTAGCTGGCCTTGTCTACAGAGGAAGTGTTTTTCTGTTCAGCACAGAAATATTTGTAGATTGTTGTTTACTAATTTAGGATGTTTTTTCCTACTGCAATATTCTGGTCGTGTCTCTTAATGCAAGGAAAAAATATTCGTAAACACCATTAAACTTCTGATACTGCTTTTGCCAAATTGTTTCAGGGTGTTGTATTTTTCCTACCAGGCTGGGAAAAAATAGTTTGTTCTTGTAGGAAAAATACTGCAGAAGAGCTCCCCTAGTTCAGTCATCAGTCACCAGAGTGGTCACTAAAAATAATCATTCCCTAAGCAAGCTCTTAATTAGGGGTGGGTTCTGTTAATGAGCAGCTCAATGGCACCACCTACAGCCCTGGGGAACACGAGTCCAGTTCAGGTTTGTGTCCCCAAGGGTTTCCTTTGAGCTGGAATTCCAAATCCAGCCGGGAAGGCAGGGATCTTGTCTGCAACAGCCCTTAGGAGCATGACACACAAATTCAAATAGGTGCAAAAAGGAAGAATCCATGGGTTGATGCCTCCTGAATTTTAGCATGAAATTGGAAGCTGTGCCCCTGTGTGGCTTTTGAAGGTGTCTCTGCACAGGGTGTGAGTTCATGGCAATACAATGGCCTGGCTTCAGCTGCACTTGTGGTCGTGTTTTTTCAGCCTTTATCACAAATTCCCTGATGAACCCTATATGGATGGTGAAAACAAGAATGCAGCTGGAACGGAAGTGAGTGACTGAGGGGGGGAATGGGAGCCTCTGGGTGGCCACAGCAGCCTCTGGAAAACTGAACCATCATGGTTTTACTCATGGCTCTTTGTATTTTGATAGGTCTTGCCCAGTTCTTCCCTGACTCTCAGTTCCACCTTTCAAGCCATGTTTCTGTGTGGTCAGACTAAAGGTTCATGTTCTGTGTGTCTTTCCTCAGTTTGGTGCACAGAAACTATTGAGAAGGATGTGGGAGTTGCCTTGAGTGCTGGGTTAGGTTCAGCCTCTGGTTTCACTGTAAATCTTTAGTTTAGCATAGCATTATTTCTCTGTGTTGCTTACAGAATCCTCTGGGGTTGAAGATGAGGATAAATGTGTTGAGGACAGAAGGTTGTGATACAGCAGTGGTAGAAGCTGTGGAAGGGCCATGAGAGCTAAGTGGGAGGCTGAGCATGAGGGTGAAGCCTGTGTCCCTTTTGGCAGCATCACCTGCACTGCTCCCAGGTCAGCCAGGTGGGGTGCTCAGGAGGCTGTAACAGAAAGGGTGCTGCCTTCAAATTGGGGTGAACACACAGCAGTTTATTTCATATAACTTCCTACAAGCAATAAGGATTTGCTGCAGTGGGTTAATGTTCTTTTGCATCATGTTACTGTTAACCACACGTCCAGAAGACAGAGGGAATTTGACAGCAATTTCTTTTAGTTGAATGCTTCACAGTCACTGGTGGATATCAAAGCAATAAGGGACTCTGCTAATAACCTGACTGCTTAGAATGGAAATTCCTTCCTGCAAGGACATGCTAGGTCAGATTAAAAGGATCTTATGAGGCACGACAACTTTATAAATAATTTATAAGACTTAATTCCAGCACTTTGCAGGGTGGCACCTCTGAACTGAGTGCTGCCTCTCAAAATGAAGGATCATGTCTCGTGCAGCAGGACTTCTGTCTCTTGGCCTGCTGAAGATGGCTTTAAATGGAATCACCAGTTTGACACAAAGCCATGTGTCTTCAATGCTTATTGTCTTTTAGCCTTGGTGTGAACTGTGACAGACTAGATTTAACCTGAGCTGAAGGAAATATGAGTATATATTAGTGAAGTAACAAAGCCAAGTGTGCACTCTTAGCATTGTAGTCCTGCTCTGTGCAGCTTTCCTAGGTGAATTTTGGAGTAAAACTTAGAGAACCATTTCCATAGCTATAAAAAGTATTGAAAGCCATAAGGGTTTTTTTAATACTAATTATTTTTCCTGACTCATGATATGTTCTGTTCTGTTTGTTTTGTAGAGTGAGGGGCTCCAAACCAATGAATGCTTTGCAGTGTGCTAGACATGTTTACCAGACAGAAGGTGTCCGTGGTTTCTATAGGGGCCTGACTGCCTCCTATGCAGGGATTTCTGAGACCATTATCTGCTTTGCTATTTATGAAAGTTTAAAAAAGCACCTGAAGGAAGTCCAGCTGCCCCCTTCCTCTAATGGGACCGAGAGGACCTCGACGAGCTTCTTTGGACTGATGGTTGCTGCTGCTGTTTCCAAGGGCTGTGCCTCCTGTATTGCTTATCCTCATGGTATGTTAACCCTTCCATTTGTGAGTGCACTGCAACAGCTGCTGCCTGGAATCTGAGACAAATGCAGGGTCTAGGGCTGTAAAAGCCTTTGCTGTTTGCAGGGCCAAATGCATGGTACTGTGGCTTCTGCACTGGCATTTTCAGTGCTGGTCCCACTGTTCCTAGTGAGACATGTGCTTGGTGATTGGGACTTGCTGGTTCAAAACAACTCAAAAGCCACCAAAAACTGATTGCCTAATGTTTCTGTTCTCACTAGTAGCCTCAACTGGGTAAGTACCCACAGCCTCTGGATTCTGTGATCAGGCTGTGGGAAGCACTTGGGCACTGAACAGTGTTAGTCTTTTTGGATGGATGTGAATGACATCGTTGTGTAGAAGGACCAGTATTGATTACGTGAGCATCAGTAAAGCATTTAGATCTGAATTAGCTTCAATGAGCCAATCATTCATTTATTCCACATGAAAGAGAAATGCTCTTTAACTCTTCCTCTTGCCTGAAGGGCGGTGTGTCCCGGGTTCTGGGGTGAGCTCCTCTCTAACTCTCCCTCCTGCCTGGAGGGCAGTGTGTCCAGGGTTCCTGGCTGGCTGTGCCAGCTGGTGCAGGAGGTTTCCCTGTGCCTGGGCTTTGCCCACAGGAGCCCTGCTGGTGCTGGCAGTTTCTCTGGGTGACTGGGCTGTGTTCTGTGTGCAGAGGTGATCCGGACGCGGCTGCGGGAGGAGGGCACCAAGTACAAGGCTTTCCTGCAGACAGCACGGCTGGTGGCACGGGAGGAGGGCTACCTGGCCTTCTACAGAGGACTCTTTGCCCAGCTCATCAGGCAGATCCCAAACACAGCCATTGTCCTGTCCACCTACGAGCTGATCGTGTACCTCTTGGAAGACCACGCAAAGTAGCAGAGCCGAGGCTCCTCTTACAGACTGAAGACCAATTTCTTCACTGAACAAATAGTCCTTTAAGAGACTGTTGCAGGTGGCAGTGCTGGTGGAAGCACTACAAGTCTGTGACCATCTGTGGATATTTCCTTTTGGACTCATGCTTTCTAAAAGGTCTTAAGTCATTAATGTTAATAGTTAATTATAATTTTTTTTAACTTGATAATTAAACTACTACTAAATTAAATTACAGTATTTAATTTAATTATATGTTTGTCCTTTTCCTTAAGCACAGCCATATGTGGTCAAGGAATGTACCTCATGCTATCAAGTGATCTCTTGGACTGATGTTCATTAAAACTGTATTAAAACAGGAGAACTGGCTTGGACATTTGAAACTGTGTTCTTATAACTGGGTCATATTGCTTTTGAGCACTGTAATAGCCTAAGTGCCCAAATAACTTTGAGTAATTCTGTTTTTTTCAGGGTGCATCATTCACTGCTGTGTGAACACCCTGGGGTGTTTCTCTGTTTGAGGGTATGAACTGTGCACACCAGCATCTCTTAGAAAAGCCACTTGCACTGGCAATGTGATGGTGGGAGGCTTTTAGCAAGAATGCAATTGCAGTTCTGTGTCCCCTGTGCATGTGGGACATGTGGTTATGGTAGTGGGGATGAACAGATCTGTCCTGGCTTTCACACCTGGCTTTGGTGCAGGCCTGAGAGCACAAGGACAGTCAGTGGTTGTGGCCTGGCTGCTCTGTGGGAGTTCCATGAAAGATTTTCAACAGTTCTCATGATACAATTCTTACCTTTCACTTAAATATCCTGCATACTTGAGAGTAGTTCTTTCAAAAACATTGGAATATGCTTTCATTTTAAATCTTCCCCCCCTTGTATTGCAGCAGCACCTTGTGACTAAAGTGTGGCACATGAATTACTAGTGATGGTGCAGGATAACATTTTAGAACTCACACGTAGGCTGCTGTTTTGCTCACTCTGCCTGCTGTTCATTAGTGCCATTTGCTTTGGCAGCTGAGACAAACCTGCAGCATCTGAGCCCAGCTTTGGCCTTCCCTGCAGTGACAACCACGAGCTGCTCATGGTGTGAGCAGCTGCTGATCCTGGAGTGGCACCAGAGCTGTGGGCAGCCCCGAGTGCTCCCAGCAGAGATGGGAGACAGCCTGGCAGGAGCGGGAGCCTCTGAGCAGCTGGAGTTCAGGTGGGATTTGCTGCAGAAATGGGATGGGCTGATAACCAGATTCCACCCTTCCTATTTGTTCCCAGTAGGGCCCAGCTGATGACTGGTGCTTGAGGTCAGGTTTGACATCAGTGTGATGTAGGAGCTCAGTGCAGAGAGAGTAGAGTGTGTGTGTACCTCATTATGAGGCAAAACTGCAAAAAATAACTGATTTCTATTATGTCCTCCTGGAAATAACTTATCACGTTCCTCCTAAGCTAAAATAGGAAACAGTTGAGTAAAAATTGACATGGCTTTTTTTTTTTTTTTAATGGAGATGAAGAGCAGCAGAAGCTTCAGACTCTGTATAGGAGATAAAACTGTAAAACAGTGTTTCTATTTTTGAGAACTAGGACACTTGTGCTGCTACTCTCAAACATTTTCTGAGATTTTCTTTCCTAAATTAGCATTCCTCTATACTTCCAGTGCACTAGCTCTCTTCTAAAATGTTAGTCAAATGTGTAGACTGCTGATGTCTTCTGAGAATGAGGGGAGGGAACTCCAGGCCTTTTGAGAAGTCTGGGATTTGGTAAGAGAGAAAGCAAGAGAAAGGGAGCAAATTTTTGTTTTGCCTAAATCTGATGGGAAATCAGGAATTCTGCAGGATTTTTGGTTTTGTCCTTTAAGCTTTGCTAGCAATCCAGACAGAATTAGTCTTAATTTGATCAGGGGTTAATAAGCTATATTGGGAGATAATAGAGTTTCTGAATTAGTATAATTAAATCCTTTTTCCTTCCTCTCTCTAATAGAATTTTTAAAATTCACTGGCCCTTGATTCCTTAAACCCTGTAAAGAGTTACCATTTTTAGGTGATGCTCTGTGAGCAATCCCATTGATGTCACTGAGTATGGAATAAGCCTATTACCAGAGGGAAGAATTTGAAGTAGCTTTTTCCAAAACGATACCTGAATTTAAAAATAACCAACAACCTTCCTCTGCTTGTCAAAGTCAATCTAAAGGAATTTCTCACTGTTCCTTCCTCTTCTCCACCTTCTACAGAAAGTCATTTCCATGGAAGGTAGGTAAAGGCTTGATTACTAGACCCTTTGTAGCTAAATTATCAGCAAGGTGATGAAATCACTGCTATCTGAGGTGATCACAAAGATTCCATTAACTTCACCAGGACTGTGCCTGTTTCCATTCATAAATTACCAGTTCAATGGAAATGACACACATACTGCAATACGATGAGCCACTCGTGTTGGTTAATTTCGTTTTGGAAGCATTTCTGAGCCAAGTCCTTTCACTGTGGGACTTTAATACCTCCCTTTAATGCCTGTGGCTGCCTCGATAGCCCTCCAAGCACCTGCATTTGCTGGGAATTGTGTTCCGTGTGCTCTGGCTGTGCGCCTTGCACAGGCTCCTCATTCGCTCCTTTGAGGAGGAAACTCATTTTTAAACAAAGCACCTCTGCTTGGGCGGATGGCACAGACAGAGCTGAGAGGAAGGGAGGGATTTGTGTATTTGTGTAGGGAGAACAGCCCAGCTCTGCAGCACAGCCCTGCAGGACACCAGGAGGGCTGGCTGAGCCAAAGGACTGGGTGGGCTGTTCTTCCTGCCTGCCCTAGCATTCTCATAACACAATCCCTAAGTAATTGCACTAAACAATGGAAGGGAGATGGAAAAATTATGTGCCTTTTAAATTTGTTAAAATGAAATATTCACTGTTACTCCGCAGAATTAATTTCCATGGTTAAATCTCTACAGATGGAAATGCAACAGTGAAGAGCCCAACCATAGTTAGGCTTAAAAGTAGAGTTCACTCCCAGCACAAATATTTGTCTATGAAGAGCTTTTCCATTTATGCCTTTTAAAAAAACATGATTGCTGAATCTTAAGCAATTTTATTGTGCTGAGAATGTTTTGTTTTAATCACAGAAACAGCTACATAATTCCAGGGATGCCCAGGGCAGGATTTTGGGGTGTCTGTGAGGGCTGGGGCTGGACTGTGTCCCTTCCAGCTCAGTATGTTCCAGGGATGCCCAGGGAGGAATTTTGCTCAGGACATTCCAGGAATGCCCAGAATGGGATTTTTGGGTGTCTGTGAGGGCCGGGGATGAACTGTGTCCCTCCCAGCCCAGGAGACTCCAGGGATGCCCAGGCAGGAATTTTGCCCAGGACACTCCAGGGGTGCCCAGGATGGGATTCTGGGGTGTCTGTGAAGGCCGGGGATGAACTGTGTCCCTCCCAGCCCAGGACACTCCAGGGGTGCCCAGGATGGGATTCTGGGGTGTCTGTGCAGGCCGGGGATGAACTGTGTCCCTTCCAGGGATGCCCAGGGCGGGATTTTGGGGTGTCTGTGGGGGCCGGGGATGAACCGCGTCCCTCGCAGCCCAGGACATTCCTCTCAGAGCCGCACCGCGGCGGCCGCCCTTCACGGGGCCTGTCCCCGCCTCACACCGACAGCGCCGCGCTATATTTAGCAGAAGCGCCGTCCCCGGTGTGCGCCGGGCGCCGGGCCAGGCACGCCGGGCCAGGCACGACCTCCCCGGGCCGCCCCCGGCCGGCCGGGCCCGGGCCGCCCCCGCCGCCACGATCTCGGCCTTTGCGGCGCTGAGTCACGGCGGCCCCGGCGCACGACTCCGGCCCCGCCGTGAGTCACGCGCCGCCCCCGCGGGCCCAGGGGCGGGCCGGGCGCCGGCCGCGCCCCTACAAAGCGGCTCCGCCAGCGCCGGGGCAGCGCGGCCGCGCCGGCATGGACGGAGCCGGGCTGGGCGTCACCGCCTGCGCCGCGGCCGCGGGGCTGCTGCTCTACCGCATCGCGCGGAGGTACGGCCGGCGGCGCGGGGACGGCGGCCGGGGAGGGAGGGAGGGAAGGACGGGCGGACGGAAGGGAGGAGGAGGAGGAGGAGGGAGGCTGGGCATGGCATGGCGGGATGCGGCCCGCGGCGGCGGGAAGGCGCCACGCGGGGCCCGGGCCCGCCCGCTGTGGGAGAGCGGCGGGGCCGCTCCCGGAGAGCCCCGGCAGGGCCGAGCGGGGAGAGCGGCTGGGAGCACAGACACGCCAAAAGCCGGGAATGGCTTTGTGTGCCGGGCTGAGCATCCCAGCGCTGCCCCAACACCGCCGGGAACGCGGCTGGGCTGGGAGCGCTCTGTGCCCGGGAATGGCTTTGTGTGCCGGGCTGAGCATCCCAGCGCTGCCCCTCGCCTCTCCCCCGCTCCTTGTCCGGCGTCTGTGAGGCACGGAAAGGGAAGATCCTGCTCCTGTGGCTGGTGGGTGTGGGGTGAGGCATGGATTGCTGGGAAACAGGCTTGTAAATATCAAAGGTGTTAGCACAGTGATACAACTAGAGGAGATTCTATGCAAGTCAAAATTATTGATTAGCGACCAAAATTCTTTGGTTACTTGTTTCTTAATTGCACAGAACGTTCCTGACCTTAGAACAAATTCAGAGCAATTGAAAGTCAGGTTTGAAAAGCATCAGGAGACGTGTCATCATTCAGATCTCATGAAAGGAGAAAAGCTTAATTTGGCAGGTTCTAATCTGGCATAGCATGAAAGGAATGTAGGGATGTGTGGAGTATAAGGATTTCAGGATCTGTAGCAGCAATAGACCTCGCAGCCTGCTCATCTATTAAGTGCTTCTATTGGAGACAAGCCAGTCCCAAGGGCTCCCTATGCTAAGGTTCACTTCACGTTAATGCTTTGCAAGAGCAGCATATTCCCGCATCCTCAATGTGATGCCTAAGGTTTGCTCTAAAGCATTTGCTGTTTATTTAACCGTATCAATGATCAATGGGACATTAATCCATATACAGGATTTGGCCTTTGTCTGAGATATTTAGGGTAGCCAAGAAATCCAAGTGGCCTGAAGGTAATTTCAGTGAAGCAGGCAAGATTTCTTTGACCCAGTTGAGGCTAGCGTGCCTTTAGAGTGAGGAGAGTGGGTTTGTTTTGCTCGAGTTCATCAAAAGGTCTCTGGAATGGAAAGCATTTCTTCCCAAGTCCTTGAAGACTGCCGGTAAATTCTTCCAGGTGACCTTGATAATTCTTTGAAGCTACATAGTGTGTTTCTCAGTACCATCCTGATGCTTCCGAATTTCTTATTCTGCCTTGATTTAGTGAATCTTAGTCAGTGATAGTCATCAAAGAGGACAGCTTAATAAGGGGATGAGAGACATAGATATGATGCTGCCTTTGCTTTTTGTTTATCAAGGAGATAAAAGATTTGATGTCCAGATAGGAACAGAGCCTGGGGTGGTTATCAATGAGTGGCTGTCCCTGCCCAAGCCCACTGGGCACCTTTTTCCTGGCTGAGGGGACTGTTCAGATGTGCTGGCATAGCCATTTGAATAATTGCTTTGTGATCCAGTTGTGCCAGAATGAGACTGCTGCTTTAAATACTTTTAATAGAGAATTGGATTTTTCTTCTAATCCTTCGCTGGTAGCCCAGCGAAGAGCTGCACATCCACCAGTGTCACTTTCAAGGCTACAGAAAAGTAAACAGTTTCATCTTCTGACTTAAAGAGGGTGGGGAATAGATGTAAATAAAAATATTTACAAATCCAGTTTATTATTGCCAGCACTTACCAAGGTAGATTGTTGTTCTGGCAATCCATTAGAAGCATGGACTTCAGCATGACCTTAAATGTGTGTATAAATGAGAAGTGAAGAGTGCTGGGAAGGAGCCTCAGTTCCTCCTTGTGTTACATGACAGACACAAAAGTTGCTAACCAGTGTTTGTCAATGGGACCTGCAGAGTTGCAACCTGATTTTTGTGAGCAAAATAAAGAATCCAGCAGCTTCTCACAAAGGAACAGGGTGTCATTGTCTGAGCAATGTCAGACATTTAGCTGTTGGTGTCATAACTGAGTTTACCGTAGGTATTTTCCCCTCAATTTTGGCTTAAGCAAACATTTTCTACCTGCAGAAAAGTTTGTGCAAGCCTTGAATGTGTTGTGAGCCTGGCTGGGTGTGCAGGTTACACAGGGAGTCGGCTGTGAGTGGAGTCTCTCTGTGCCTGGAGTAACTCAATCGCTTCTTGCTGCCCAGGTTTTGGTGTGCAGGGAGGTTCTCTGGCCAGTGGAGCTGGTTCAGGTTAGCACAGTGCTAGATTATGAACTCCTCGGGGATGATTTGCCTTTTGATTTGTAAGGGATTGAGCACATGGTAAAGGCTCCATTTGCGTTGGCACTCTCTGACTTTGGAAGCAGTGTGTGCTTTAGCTCACTGCCCTCAGCTGCTGCCTGAATTCAGGCAAGGTAAATATAGCTCCAGAGTAGTTAAATCTGTATTTGAGATTCTTTCCAAATGCAGAACTTGTTTTTTGTTTTTTTTTTCAGTCCTGCCCAGTTACTAGAAAATTAGTACCCTACCTACATGTTCTTGCCTCAACAACCTTTTCCTCCCCTTGTTATTTTACATTCACCAGATTGAGAATTTGGGGATTTTTTGCACCTATTTCTATGGCAACAGATTATAGGTTCACAGAAGGAAGTATTATTGCCTTTTATCCTAAATAATCCAGGACTTAGCCATTTGTTTTGCATACATTGCAAATGAGGTGCTGCTGTTTAATCCTTGGTAGTACTTCCTTAGCCTCCAGAGCAAGAAATGAAATCCTGTTTGGAAAAGGATGGAAAGGCCTCGAGTACTCTGAGGATTTGGTCTCTGATATTAGCGAGTTCTCAGGTAGGGTTTGGCACTGATGGATTTCCCTTTATAGCATGAGTGCTTTATTCATTTCTTCACCTGTGCTTTCCAGTTCTGTCACCCTTGAAATTAGTGCTGCTGCCTCTGCCGTGCCGTGGAATGCAGAGCCTGGGGTGGGCAGGGGCTGAGGGGTTTCAGTGGTGCCACAGGAGGGGATTGGGGTGGGCACGTGCTTGGCTTTTGGACAGCAGCAGCTCGTGGATAGCTCAGACACTAACCTAGATTTGTCTGCTTTAAACTCTGGGCTGCTTTGAGGGGCTTTTTTTGCCTGGTAGTTTTAGCAGTGATATTTTTATCTCAGATCAGTTGAGCCCCCTTGGCAGTGAAGAAAGTTGAGCAGGGAATATTCATTTTAAGGGGGGTGTGGGTGTTTGCATCTATTTTGAGATGAGAATCTGTCATCCTAGTAGCTCCAGCCATTTTCTTTCAGCATCTGGCAGGGAATCCTCTGTACATTCTGACTTTACAGTGCTTCATTTCAAGCATATCCTCATTGTTAGTGCCTAAACAGGAGGCTCAGGCATTGCTTGAGGGTTTGATGTTTTATGAACAGAGTTTCAAGGCACGGTCCATGGAAATGTGAGCGGGGAGAAATGGTTGCTGTTATTTGCTCCCCTGCTCTGCTGCTGCAGTGGAGCCACACAGATTCATTATTCCCTGGTGGAGCTGGGCTGTGGCAGCTGTGTCCATCTGTCTGCACGGCTGCCACAGCCAGCCCTGGGCAGCTGCCCTCCCTTGGAAATGGGGCTGGGGCTGATGAGCCCAGACAGCTGGGCTGTGGTGCCTGGGCCAGGGAGCTCCTCCTGGGCCTTGCGCTGAGCTTTGAGACAAATGCAGAGCTTCTCTAGCAGGCAGGCTCAGGGATTGGGCTGGTGAAGGTCTTTGCTCACACATCTGTCACAGCCTGTTTTGGTGGGGCCACGTCGCAGCTGTTTGTCTGTATTGGCTGTTGTTTTAACAGGATTGCTTTAGAGAACAAGGGGCTCATGGATCAAGGTCATTAGTCTTTATCCCTTCAGTTCTAGTGCATAAAAAAAGCAGGGGATGCCCATTTCCTGGGTTTCTGGGCACCCTCACAGGCAGCTCTCATGGATCCTGACTTCCTTTCCCTGGAATCCTGTGTATTAAGCATCAGCTCTACTGCACCTTCTCATAGAATGGCACTGCTGAGTATGGAGAGGACCCCCAGATATGCCCCTGAAAAACAGTGAAGTGGATAAATCACAAGGTTGTTATTGAAGTTCTGGCATGTCCATGGTACTAGAACAGAGGATAATTGTCAGGCAGAATTTATTTCTGCTTTTCATTGCTGAAAGCACTACTCCAAGCCATAGCATTAAGCACACAGAATGGGAAGATTGGCTGTTTCCCTGCATTTCACTGTTGGGGAGCCATTGCTCTCCTCCCCACCAGCTGAGCTGAGGGCTCCTGCCTGAGATGTTTGCTGTGCCCCCAGGAAGAAGCCCACACACGTGACGGTGAACTGCTGGTTCTGCAGCCAGGACACGGTGGTGCCCTACGGGAACCGCAACTGCTGGGACTGCCCCAACTGCGAGCAGTACAACGGCTTCCAGGAGGTACAGGGGCTGGGACAGGGGGTGCAGGGGCTGGGACAGGGGGTGCAGGGGCTGGCAGGGCCTGGGGAGCCTCAGTGGCATGGGGCAGTGAATGCACAGCTGGCTGCCTGTGCCCAGCACCCGTGAGCTCAGCACCTCAGCTTGGAAAGAGAATCTTCTGTGCTGGGGTGTGCTGACTAGAGAGACAGAGACAAGTGTTCCTGTCTTGCTTTAAAGGGCAAAAGTGGCCTTGACATGTCTCGTAAGAATACTTACTTTACTGTATGGAACAATTCTTCTCTGGTTTTGTGTTCTGTTAAATAGCAAAGCCTGTCTTGAGCTGAAATCCAGCACCACCAGCTGCCTGAGATAGGTGTGCAGGACAGTGGAGATGGGGGAAGATTTGAAGCATTTTGCCTCTTTTTTTACTAATTTATTTTGTTACATAGGTGCATGCTAATGAAATGTAGAGCTGCTGACAGAACTTAGGGAATCTTACTGTCAACCTAGCTGTGATTTTATGATTGGATGTTTGCTTTTTCCCCTGTTGTTTGTCAGAATGGAGACTACAACAAGCCCATCCCTGCCCAGTACATGGAACACCTTAACCACGTTGTGTCAGGCAGTCCAACTTTCTGTGACCCTACCAAACCACAGCAGTGGGTGAGCAGCCAGATTCTGCTCTGCAAGAAATGCAACAACCATCAAACCATGAAAATCAAACAGCTGGCTTCATTCTCACCAAGGGAGGAGGTGAGTGTTCATTAGGGACTGCCATCACTGGAGAATGTTTGTCCAAGGCATTCCCATCCATGCATCTGCTATTCCTGCTCTGTTAATTCCATGCTGCAGCCTAGTAAGCAGGAGAGAGAGCAGTTTTTAGTAATGATGTTCCAACAGTCTTCAGAAGCACTCTGCGGCACTTCAGTGCAGAGAACTTCAGTGATTAGTGTTGTAAATTTACCTAATTGTACTTCAAAGCTGGAATGTTCCCCTGTTCTAATGAGCACTGGAAACTGAAGCTTGAGCCCAGGACATTTCTGAGATCATCTGACACCTCCAGTACTTCCCATGGCTGAGTTTATGGGACCTGAGAGGCACAACAGCCCAGTAGTTAACATGAAGCCTTAATAGGTTTTGTTTTCCCGAGGCCCTGGCTGTGCTGCTCTGTGTTTACAAGTGAACTGGGAGAGGAATCCTGTGCAGCCACAATTTCCCTGGTTAGGCATCTGTGCTTAGGAGGGCAGAGGGATTTTGCAGCTACAGCAGCAGGATTTCCTGCTGAGCAACTTCTTGGCCTTCCCATTACTTAACATGCATGGAGGAGGGATAATGGGGTTTCTCCTTCACGGTTTTATGGCTCCCTAAAGATCTGTGCAGAGAATTTAGTGCTGCATTCCTTGGCATGGTCAAGCCTTGGGGTTAGACTGTGCTGTAGTGTGATGTGTCCTTCTCTGGCTTGCCTAATCCAGTCTGCTTTCTGTAATTATAATGAGTTTAATCAGAGTGATTCCTGGAGAACAGATTGAAATTTGATCGCGCTTAATGAGAATATCTTTGCCTGGTGCCCTTTTCTCAGCTTTATTTCTAGTCCCTGCCTCTTGCCAGACCTATCCAGTTGCTCAAGTACTGCCCGCCTTTGGCCACTTTTTAAGCATTCAGTGAGCTGCAGTGCCTGTGCCAGCTGAGAAACCTGGGATTGTTATCCAGTGTGCTTGGAAAGGGGTGTCAGTGACAGCAGGGCTGGCTGCTCCAGGGAGGGATGAGCCTGGAGTGGAGGAGCCACAGGTATTTTGTGTCCCCTCATTTGAGGAGAGGAAGAGCAATTCTAGTTACTTGTCTCAGCTATGTAGTATTCAAAAGATCTCCACAAAGACAGCAAAATTGGGCACAGAAATTCAACATCCTGATGTTGGGCCACAGCAGCCTTCTCCAGGGCTCTTCTTTGCCATCCCTTCTGGGACATGGAGGGGAGGCTGGCTCAGCTCTGTGAGGCTGGCTGTGTGCCTGGCCTGCAGCTTGGTTCAGGGGGCTGTTCCTGTGGCACTGGGGTCACGCTTTGCCCTTCTGTCAACAGCAAACACGACAGCTGGTGAGGCACCTGCACTTCTCACCCGTTTTCCCCTGCTGTTCTCTGCCCAGGGCAAGTACGATGAGGAGATTGAGGTGTACAAGCACCACCTGGAGCAGACCTACAAGCTGTGCCGCCCGTGCCAGGCTGCAGTGGAGTATTACATCAAGCACCAGAACCGGCAGCTGCGGGCGCTGCTGCTCAGCCACCACTTCAGGCGCCGGGAGAGCGACAAGAGCTACAGCCAGGTACATGGGGACAGGGACAGGGACAGGACAGGGACAGCTCTGCCACTGCACCTGCAGCTGGGAAAGGGAGGAGCAGCCTGGCCTCTCCAGCCCTGGCGAGGGAGCTTGCTGCGTGCCTGCAGTTTAGGAGAGCACAGGAGAGTTGCCATAGATGCTTCTAATGCTGGTTTGAGGTTTTCCTCTTGCTGGTGTCATTCAGCACAGTTGCCAGAAGGTAAGTCTAATGTAATAATAGAGTGGAAGGAAAATAATGGGACAGGCAGAGAAGGGGAGGTAGGGAAGCCAATTTGTGAGTGCAGTGCAGGAAATTACAGAGTACAAGGAAAAAAAAAAAAAAAGAACAATGGAAATTGAATTATGACCTTCTCCTTGTTTCATTGCCCTGCCTGACCTTGGCTTCTGCTCATGTCTCTGCCATTGCTCCTTGCTAGTCTACAGTAATCCCATGTGGTGTCAGCCCAGTGCAGAGACTTAAAAGCACTTGAGCAGAGCAGTCCAGCAAACCATACGGTCTGGAAGTGTTTCATACAGCACCATTTCAAAACCTTGCTGCAGTTCATTCAGTCCTGACAAAGCGTTTCTCCCTTCCTCTGCAGAGCCTGTGTTCATCCTCATCCACTTCCATCACCACGCCAGCTCAGGTGATCCTCCTGCGGTTCCTGGCCTTCCTCAGCTGTGCGTTCCTGGTTCTGATGGCCTTGTACGGGTCGGGCAACCCCTTCTCCCTGAGCACAGCTGTCCCTGCTCCTGGCCCCGAGTGGAACAGGACTGGCGCGAGCCCCCGTGCAGGCGGTGACGGTGGCAGTGACGGTGGCAGTGACGGTCACGGTGGCAGTGACGGTGCCGGCTCGGGGCGCGGCTGGCGGGAGCTGCTCCGCCTGCTCCCGGAGCGCCTGCTGGAGAACCTGAGCGTGGCCTGGGCCTACGGCAAGAATCACCAGATGGCAGTGGCTGTGCTGGGGCTCTTCACCTGCCTGCTGGCCATGTTCCTGGCTGGGCGCATCAGGTGCGTGTGCTGGGCTCCTGTCTCGCTCAAGCTGCTTTGGTGGGAGCTCTCTAGTGCTGTGCTGCCTCGGCGATCTGGGGGAAACACTTCCAGAATGGCACATGAAGTACTGCACGCCTCGATTCGTTCCATTTAAGCTTAATTACTGTGAATGAAAAGCTGGAGCTGATCTGCTCAGCAGCAGGCAGGGCTGCACAGGATGTGCTGTGTCAGAGGCAGTACAGGGTGGCCAGGGTGTTCAGCAGCCTTTAAATCCTGTCTGGTTTCTCCTCCCGTGGCAGGCTCCGGCGGATCGACGCCTTTGCCTCGCTGCTGTGGTTCCTGGTGATGAGCCTGCACCTGGCCGAGCGCTACCTGAAGGCAGACACGCCCAGCTGGCTGGACACGGCCAAGTTTGGCACCACGTCCCTGTGCTGCCTGGTGGGCTTCACCGCAGCCGTGGCCACGCGGAAGGCGACGGGCCAGCGGAGACCCCGGCCCCGAAGGTCAGAGCCAGAGCAGTGACGCTGGGGGAAGCAGCAAAAACCCTTGTGAACTCTTTGCGACTGGTGCTTCTCTCTCCTCTTGTTATTTTCCCTTCCTCTGTGTCTCTTTTTTTAAAGTTAGATAAGCAGTGAAGATCTCTTCTTCCTTTTTTTTAAAATATATATTTATATATGCACATATACACATGTGTGTGTATATATATATATATAAAATTTTTTCCCCATCCCCGCTTACCACTGTGCTAGCATTTCCACTGCTAGCCATGGAAGCTACTCGTGCTGCCTCCATTCTCCCTTCCTCCTGCATCCTACGTCAGCAGTACAAATATCCAGCTTCCCCAAAGTCAGTTCTTCCAGCAGCTGCCTCACAAACTGCTCCATAAATGCAGCCTCCTTCCCTTTCTGCTCCTCCAGCCAAAGAGATTCTGGCTTCTCCTGTCCTCCTGGTTCTCCTCACTGCCTCTCCATCCTTAGCCATCACAGAGGAGCCCTGTGCCCTGATCCACCATGGGGCCTGGGCCACCTTCACTTTCCTAATGGTGCTGGTCATTTTAATTTGGAACCGATGGGAACTTGCCTCTGGATTTGGAGTCCTTGTTGACACGTGCTGTGGTGCCCAGGCACACGAGGAGGGACCACACAGAGCCCATACCTGGTTCTTCTTGCCTTCCACTGTGTAGCATCACTTACCTGCACCCTCTCGCTCTGCCCTTCTCCTGGCTCCTGTTTCAAATGGAGAAGTGTCCTTAAGTGCTTTTGACTGAAACTTCAGTAATTTATTCAAAAAGGTGCTTTAAAAAAATCATGTAGCTCAGGGTGTCTTAATACCTGAAAGTATACAGCTGAGGTTAAAAAATTTTCAGATCTACCAGTGGTTGTTGCTTTCAGTGCCAGTTTTCTTTGGGTTTTTTTACTCACCTGCTCCCCGAGCAACATCTGTGTATAAGCACAACTGGATAAAAATGCCTCTGTTCCTCCACTCCTGTAGCCTTAGAAAGAGAAATGTGGGACTGACAGGCTCATGCTGTGAGTACCATGTCAGCTTTCATTGTACACCACTGCTCAGTCAGTGTTCATTGCTGAGAACACAGATGGGAAGGGTGGGAGCTGTGCTGTGGCACTGCATGGCAGCAGATATGGATTTTTTGGGTTACTTGCAGAGGTTCTTTTTGCATCTGGCATTGTGCTAATACTGGAATAAGGATCTGGAAATTGTGACTTGGAGCTGAGTGCCTGGCACTCCTCTGCTGAAAGCTGGGGTGGCTGGGCATTACTGTGTGGGGAGGAGGGAACTTCCAGCTGTTTGGGTTTTTTAGGATTAACTTGTTGGGACCTCTTAGGATAAGCAGTCTGATTATCCTGCATGATTGTTTGAAAGGCACTCCACTGAGTTTCTCATGTGGACTTTGGTTTTTCAAGAGAAAAATAGCAGTTTTACAGAACATCTGCTATTTTCTTCTGTTCAGAATAGCACAGCGGAACTCACCACCCTAACAGTCTGATATAAGTTAATTGGTGATCTTCCAGTGTATAAACTGTAAAATAATCGGAGTGGAGCTTTCACTGTGAAGTATCTGCAACTCCTGCTGAAAAACGCAGACACTGCTGGGTGCTGCAGATGCTGGTGGAATTAGAGGAGCTTTTTTAAAGGTAACAAAAGCTATTTCCTAGCTGTCCATACTTACTGATCCTGGAACTGTTGTTCACTGTGAAAGCATAAAGGTAGCACTGCCAAAACTCTGAAATTCGTTAACAATAAGCCAGGCTGAGTCATGGAAGGTGCAGCTCCTGGCTGTGTGCCTGTACCTTAGCAAGGGAGTGGCACACAGGCCTGCTGCCCACCTGGGCTCTCCTTTGGAGCCTGTTTCTGGTGCCTTCAGATAGCTGCAATATCCAAGCTCACGGAGCCTGGCTCCATTCTGGTGCTTGTGAATGATGCTGAGGGTTGTTTACTTACTTACTATGCCACAAGAGGAATCCAGCACCTGCAAAGTCTGGTTCCGTCTTCCATGTTCCCATCACTATCAGTCCTGACACAAAACATTTGTCTTCCAGCTCACAGGCATGGGAATCCTTGAGCTATTATGGCCATTAAGTGAAATAAGGCATCTGGACTTTTTTTTTTGATTCTTGCCTTCTTCCTGCTTCAGAACTTCCAAATTTTCCTCATAAAGTGCATGTAAGGAAAGACTTTTATCTGTGATTGTCTTCTGCACTTACCTGTACAATTTGGATTGAAAGTTCCTCTTGGTGTTCTCCTGTGAGACGTGTCCAAGGAATGGGAGGAATCTCATATGTGAAGGATTTCCTGAGGAGGCTCAAAGGAGGGGTATGAGGAGCTGACAAACTCAGTGGGAACGGTCATGGTGATGTCATGCCTGATTTCTGTCAGCAGTGCCCTTTTATTAATAAGAATGAAATGTATCTGTCCAAATTCTCTTGCCCAGTAGGAAGGAAACTCTCAGTGGCAGCCTCTCCAGATGTTCTATTCAGGAGCTGAAAGCCAAGGCTGTGTTAAGCTTCACTGTGTCCTGTTTCCCATTCTCTCCTATCTCCTCTAAGTATCTCTTTTCCTCCCTTTTTAGGAACACTTGGGTTTTTTTCTTTCTATTTAAACTTGACTCCTCCTCAAGCTCCCTGGGGTCAGGCACCTTTTGTGATGTTTTGCTGTAAATGTTATGTTGGTTTACCATGCCTGTTCTTTTCTCTGGTTATCTTTTTCCCTGTGCAGTGCTGGGATGGGATGGGGAGGATGCACACTAAATGTTGGGAACAGGCAGTTGCTAGAACTTTGGGAAGCAGACGATTTACACTGTGAAGCCTGAATAATCCTGTTAAGGAATGTTTTAGCTCTGTTTGCACAGCAAGTGCAAATCTATACTGAGTTTAAAGTCCTTTAATGTGGGAGACATGTTAACTGCAAGTGACATCCGTTTGTCCTCACTTTATGCAGATTAATACAAATGAAGTATGTTTACTAGTTGCACTAATTTATATGTCAGAACATCAGAAAGCTACTTTGTTTTATGGCCAATCTGTACAACTGATCTCTGGTGCTTTGTTCACAACTTACGATTTGAGAACTTTTGTGCTTGTAATTGGGAAAATTTCAAAGGTGAAACAGAATAATTTAAGTGGGGTTCATTTAATGCCAAAGAAGCTTTTGTTTTTGCTCAGGTGTCAGCCTATTTTCCCCACTTCTCGGTGCCTCAGCATGTCTGTGCTGCTGCTTCTGAAAACAACAACCTCAGAGCCTCAAAACCAACCTTGCAGCAGTTGAATTTTTGGTGTTTTAGAGACTCTGATGCTGACAGGCTCCTTTGTTTCTCCTTGTCTCACATGCTTTTGCTGATGGTGGAGGATGATGGGTCTTTAGGGGTCAGGGAAGAAAGGAGAAGGCTGGGTTTTGTCCAGAGGTGTTCTGATTTCTGAACTGCAGCATTCAGTCCGTCCCTGTTGTGTGCCAGACAAGGAGCCCTGCAGAGAAGTTGTAAGTCAGCAGCATTCTGCTGTTGACTGTGGAGAAAAAAAAGTGTCAAACCACTGCTGCCTTTGCTGAGACTGTCCCTGCCACACCTGATTCCAAAGCCAAACAGGCTGTTCCAGACACTGCCATGCCATAGGTTCTCTATGGAAGGTGCTTTGCATTTTTCACTCAGCAGTTAGATTATGTCATATAACTGTAGATATCTGAGTGCATCATCTAACTGCATGGCTCCCCGCCCCACAGTGAGTCCAGCAGGTGAAAATGTGTGTTTTGCTGCACAGTGGTGCTGTCCTGTGCAGCTGAGGTGCTATTTTGTGTCACACATTTCCTTCTGCTGGGTGGGATAAGAGCTAACAAAGGCTTGGTAACTAACAACCACAAATGATGCAAAATCAGCTGAACCACTTGGTCACTGCCTTGGGCTTCTTGTTTTCCCTTAGCTGGGCTCTTACTTCAGACCCCAGAGGAACACATGGTGGTCTCCAGGTGCAGTTTTGTTGCCTGAGGATTCTCTAAGCCATGCAGGCCAGAGCTTGTGAATATCTTAACAATATTAGAGGGTTTTAGCCCAAAAGCCCCTAATTCAAGGTGCTGCTTTTTCATACTAACCATGTGTTTGGACCAGGGGATGGTAGCAGCAGAACAGAGGTGCTGAGGGATTGTTAGTGGGTTTGTGTGTCCCTTGGGATCAAATCTGCTCCATCCCCAAGTGCCTGACTGGCCCTCAGTGGCCGTGGCTGATGTGCCAGCTCAAAATCTTGTACCCTGCCCAGCAGAGCCAGTTACAAAGGGGCCAGTGTGGGTTCATGAAGTGCCTTTTCCTGGACAAGATTTGGGACAACACTGTGTTGCTTTGCCTGGTGGCACAGGGCTGCAGCAGTGCCCTGCATGTGTCTGCCAGGCCAGCGCTTCTGTCCCTCCCGTGCCACCCCCGAGCATGGCAGGGCACAGGGGGACACCTGGGCTAACATTTCTGAGCAACTCTGCTGGAGAACCCAGGGGCAGCAGCCAGGTCAGCATCTCTGCTGCTGCTCCTGTTCTTCCTGGGGCCCTCAGTGACATCAGTGCATGCAAACTGACACCTTTGTGACCTTGTACCGTTCTAAGTACTCTGTGTTTATATCCAGTTCTTTCCTCTCTCCTAACTCCTCTCCTACATCCATGCTTTGCATGCCCCAGTGAGCTTGGGTGTGTCAAAGGGTGAGGACATGTGGGAATATAAAAATGGTGTAGTGGCTTATTACTTTGGCTTTATGAATATTTTTCAAGTGTGCTGAAATTATGTGAAGCTAATAATCATGCTTAGACGCTGTAGGAATTATGTATTGATGTAATGTGAACAAAGTATTTGTGCTCTTATAAAAATTAATATAATTAATAGCCAGATAATTGCTCCAGACTGACTGCACTCGTGAAAGGTGAAGGGAGCTGTGCTGTATGGCTTTGCTTTGGTTTTCAGAGATGCTGTTGAAATTGTGTGCTGTCACATAGAGCTGCCAGCTCCTTCCAGGTGTGCTGTCACCTGCAAGGACACTTGGCTCTTGGAGCCATGGCAGTGCTCTCCAGGGAAAGGGACAGTACTCAGTCCTGAAGTCATCCCCTGTAAAGCCTCGTTGGGACCAAAGCTCTTGAGTGCACAGGCAGGAGGAGGTGCCCTGGGCATTTTTGGCATGCCAGCAAGTCTGGGTTTGTGTAGGCATAGGATGTGCATACACACACACACGTACTCCCCACTTTGTGCCCCAGATGGGGGGAAAAGGCACAATTGATGCCAAGCATCTGTGCTCTAGAAGGTCTTAGTGCAGCTCTAATTCAACCCTCCCTTTTCATCCAAAGCAGGACAACAGGCAAGAGACAAGAATTCTTACTCTTGGCAGCTGAAGTTTGTAGCTCTCTAAGCCACATATCAAAATATTAATGTGCCTGAGAGCTGTGCCCATTTTAGCACTACTCTCCCCTGTCCTTGTGCCTGTTTTTTATTCCTGTACTGCTCTTCCCTGGTGGTTCTGTGGGTTTGACAGGAGGCTGTGCCCCGAGTGGGGAGTGCAGCAGAGCAGTGCCAGGGCACAGTGACAGTGACCTGTTCCTGGGGTGGCAGGGACCTGTTCTGCGCCCTGGGGACAGAGATCCCTGCTGTACCTGGGTGCTCAGTTCTGAGGGAAGATGTTTCAGCCCTGGCTGACACTTGGCTCCCCAAGCTGCCTGCCTGGCACTGCATCTCCCCTTCTTCTTCATGGGCTGAATTATCTGACAGAGGAGTGGGTCCATCTGCAGCCTGGCCTGCCCCTGCTCTCCCGTGTCTGTGTCTGTCCCAGGCTGGTGCAGCATCTCTGTAAAATGTGAATTTAAAAGGCACACACCTATGGTGGTGTCTGGATGACAGGGAGCTGTTGGGACAGAGCAGAGGAGGTGTTCCTTCAGGACCGTGTACAGTCCCATACCATGTAATACCCTTCTTTAACCTTCTATTTATTTATTTTTAAACTATCTGTGTAGCAGAGTTGTGCCCGACTGTCTAATAACATTGTGATCATTGTAAACACTAATTAAGATACCCAACTTTTGATGTTCACAATATCAAGTTCTGAAATAAACGGCTTCCGGGCCTTGACTATTTCCACAAACTATCTGACTCCAGAGCCTTTTTTTTTCCCTTATTTTTTTTATGTTCCATTTTTTACTGTTTCCAGAGCCACTGTTAGCACGAGACAAATGGCTTGGAGCAGAGGCACAGCTGCAGTGCTCCATCCCAGGGCTGTGATGGGGCTGCTTCCTGCCTCTTGATCCTCTTGATCTCCTCACCTTTTTTATATCTGCTTCTGGGAGAAGTTTTAGTTCAGCTGCCCATTCTCAGGCATGAAGCACATTCCCATGAGAGCTTCTAGCAGCATTGAGCCCTCTTGACATGGCAGTGGCAAACACTAAAGAGTGCAGAGAACAGGAATAGGATTTTGCACACTTAGCAGGAATTTGTTCAGAACAGATCAATGTTTAGGACACACTTTGGTCAGAATTCGGTCCTAAGGCATTAATAAGCTATACTTAAAATCCTTCAGCTCCTCTTTGCTAATTCCTTTTCTGGATGGTTCAAGACAAATGATTCTTCACTGCCCTGAGGATCTGGCTGCACTGGCTGGGTGAGGTTGAGCACTGGGGCTGTTGAGCAGCAGAGCCATTGCAAGCCTGATCCAAAACAGTCCCAGGACTGAGGTTATGAGTGATAAATTACTAGAATAGCTTCCAGCCCGTTAAATGAAGGACTTACAAAAGCCAGTAAACCAGTTAAGCTGCTTTCTGCTGCACCAAGGAGCTGTGTAAAGTTGGATCCTTTGGCCCAAAGACCCAGAAGGTGCAAAGTTAGGACAGAAGAGCCATGTGGCTCACAGGTGATGCTCTGGTTTGGCCCTCCACAGCCATGGCCCAGTGAGGGGTAGGTATCACTCTTTCTCCTATGATTCATATCAGTCCTGAGCTGCACTTCTAATGCCCTTTCCCATTCATTTCCTTTTACAAATCCGAGCTGGGCACGTCCATCTGTGTGTGTGGTGGGGTGGATGTGTGTGGGGGTGCAGAGCAGGGCCCCCTTTGAGCTCCTCTGGATCCTGGAGAGGTTGGGCCATTGGGGCTGCCACACCTGCACATCCCTGGCTGCTGTTAGAGTCATTCCTGCCCCAGCACCCTGCTTGGCTCACGTGTTCAGCCTCATTAAGCTGGTCAGGATTGGTGATGGCTGCCTCCTGCTAGCAGATAAGTAGTTTATAAGATACTTTACATTGTAATCTTCACTCTAGAGTTAGCAAGGCATAATATTGCTGCACCACCTCTTTCATCTCCAGGGCAGAATGACACGTGCATAAGTCACCCCACAGTGCAAGGCTGAGATTTTCTTCACCCTCTGATTTCCTCCTGGCTTTCCTCTGACAGAAGAAAAGCCATGTAACCATGTTGCTGCTCTCATCTGTCTCTGTTGCCATCAGAAGTGAGATTAAGCCTCCAAATACTGTATTGCAAAGTCAGATATCTCCATTTAAAAACGTGCACTTCATACTCAGTTCTTCATCATGATTTATTTGACAGTTCTATTACGTGTTTTTAACTAAGAAAATCTTTCAGAGGGACAGAGATTCTGGTTCATATTCTAGACTTTCTTTCACGTATTTTCATTCAATTGTTAAAAATAATACAAAATCCCTGTATTTTAACATCTGGACTTCTTAGAGCATTCTCTGGGTAATTTTCTCATCCGGGGTATTATCACTGGCATTCCTAAACTGTTCCACCCTGTATTGTGGGACAGGTTGGTGCACAATAATTTAAGTAAGGTTGGGCAGTTCTTCTTTTCCCAAAGTCTAGGAACATTCCCATAAACTTCAGCACTCCTGCACTGAAAAGTTAGTCCAAACCTGGCAACAAAACAAATGTTCTGCAAGCACGAGAGAGGCAGCTGCCGGGATTTCTCATTGCTAAGTGTCTGTCGTGCGTGTCCTTTGCAGGTACCTCTCTGGGGACTCCATCACTGTCTTTCCCAGCAGCCCTGGCCCAGCCTTCCCTTCACCTGCCACGTCTCTGTTTGTCCCAACGCCGCCCAGCATCCTGCACCTGACAAACCAGCAGCTCTTCAGGTCCCCGCGCAGAACAGGCTCGTCCTCCCTGCCCGGCCGCCTCAACAGGGCGCTGTCGCTGGGCACCATCCCCTCGCTGGCACGGGCAGGTGAGGGCAGGGCTGGCACGGGGACAGGGCCTGCAGGTCCTGGGGGAGGTGGGCTGGGGGGGATCCAGGGAGAGGGGCTGCAGGTCCTGGGGGAGATGGGCTGGGGGGGATCTAGGGAGAGGGGCTGCAATTCATGGAGGAATTGGGCTGGGGGGGATCCAGGTGAGGGCAGGGCTGGCACAGGGACAGGGGCTGCAAATACTGGGGGAGATGGGCTGGGGGGGATCCAGGGAGAGGGGCTGCAGGTCCTGGGGGAGATGGGCTGGGGGGATCCAGGGAGAGGGGCTGCAATTCCAGGAGGAATTGGGCTGGGGGGGATCCAGGTGAGGGCAGGGGCTGTCCCAGAGGGAATGGGGCTGCAGTGGTGCAGTGCTTCAGGAGGAAATGGAATGGGAGGGATCCAGGTGAGTGTGCAGGGGCTGGCCCAGAGGGAATGGCACTGGATCCACACGTTATAGTCCTGTCCTGGGTTCAAATTGTTTCATTTTTGCTTTTAGATTCTGGCTACTTGTTCAGTGGAAGCCGGCCAGCCTCACAGTCATCCTACTCCAAGGAGTCCCCTACATCAGGTACTGCTCCAGGCCTTCCAGAGCCACAGTCTGTGCAGGATTTGCACTGAGTGGGTTGAAACACGTGGTCTGGTTGAATTCTTTCCTCCCTGCTCGCATTCCAGTGAAAATGTCTGTTTTGCTGCTGGAAATGCTGGCAGAGCCCCAGCTAGAGGTGGGATGGCGTTAAAGTCGGATGCTGTGTGTGCTGGATGTTCTCGCTGGGAGAGCTCATGGTGGCATCAGTGAGACAAAACAAGGAGCCCTTTGCTGATTAGAGCAGGGTTGAGCCTGCTTGGAGAGGAGAATTCAGCTGCTTCCAGGGCAGCTCTTTTGTAGCTTTCCCAGCAGAGAGCAGCAGTTGCTGGTTTGGCTGCTCCGTGACCTGTCTGCGGCCCTTGTGGCCCAGACGGATCCCTGGGCTGTTTGTGCTGCTCTCACACCCCGGGCCATGCACAGCTCCTGCTCCCCGTGCACCTCCTCTGCAGTTCATTCACCTGCAGAATGGATTGTGCACGCTCTCCTGGATGGACACAGCTGAGCTAAGACAAAGCTCACCAGGCTCCTGATAACCTGAGTCACTCCTGAGTGTACCAAAGTACTGGTGGGATTTCTCTGTGCTTTGCAGTGTGGGGACTCAAATAAATAACGAATTTTAGTACAAGACACATTGGTGGACATTTGCAACTCCCATTCCTTTTCCTTGTTGTACTGTTAAAGAGAACTGTGCCTGTTGCAGTGGGATGATAACCCGGTGGTTTTATCTGTGGGGTGTTATTACCAAAGGGGTACTGGGGGCAGCTAAAGGTGATACAGAGACTCTATCGTTAGAAGGTATGAAAAAGACACTTTATCATTAAAATCTACAGTTTTTATAGAAACAATGGTGGACTTAAGACTTGATTGGCTTTTAGGAATGTTTTCTCACACTGTTGGTGAACTATGAATAGCACACTCTGGAGAGCCATATCTCTAAACAATGCTTACAGAAAGAGAGATAATAATTTTGAATGCTTTCAAGTTTCTCACAGCTTTTAAATTTCTGGGAGAAGGGCGTCTCTCTGTTCAGAGGATGTGTAACTGCTGTGGGTGTCTGTGCTGCAGACCCGCTGTCGCTGCTGGGGTCCCGCCTGCCGTCCCCTGCCCCGTCCGTGGCCGGCTCGGTCACCTCGAGCTCGGGCTCGCTGCGCCTGCGCCGCCCGCTCATCAGCCCGGCGCGCCTCAACCTGCAGGGGCAGAAGCTGCTGCTGTTCCCCATGGGCCCCGAGGAGCCCCCGCAGCCCGACAGCAACGCCTTCGGCCCCGAGCCGCCCCCGAGGAGCCTCGCCGAGCGCGGCGCGCCCGGTACGGAGCGGGAGGGAGCGGCTGGCGGGCACGGCCCTGCAGCATCCGGGCCGCAGCCTGGGGAACCTGCAGGAGAAACCCAGGTGCTGAATTCTCCTGTCTTTCTCTCCTTGCAGATGTGAGATCGGCTGTGGAAGGGGGGAGTATCTGCAGCGATAATTCCATCAAAAAGGAGGATCACTCGTCACACTCATCTACCTGCGTGGTGGACACGACTACCAAAGGGGAAGATTTGGCAGGCTGGAGAGGTGAGTGCAAGTCTGGTGACTGCTTCATGCACGTGTGAGCGTTTCTGTGAGGGTAGCTGAGTTCTTTCCTGGAAATCAAATTAATAAGTAGTTGCAAAGTGGACCTTCTGCCTGCCATTCTAAGATGTTAATAAAGCTGTTCCTGTTCTTTGTACTGTCTGAAGAACACTGACAAAGTGCTAAACCGAGACAGAAGAACAGGGGTGGGGATGTAGGTGTCAGGAGCATGAGATGAGATGAAAATAGAGCCAAAAGAGAGCAGTGGAGTCTTTCCTGACAGGAAAAGTGCTTCAGCAAGAAAAGTGCTTCCTGGCAGGAAAAGTGCTTCAGCAATTTCTGCTTGTGCTGAAACACTGGCCAGAGAGAAGCAGTACAACACATGTTCACTTTTACTTATCAGTTCTTTAACATCTCTTTCTACAATTCCCTTTTTTCTCTGTGTTCTCCCCTCTGCCAGGTCGCTTTGGTACCTCTGCCCTGCGGGGCCTGCTGGCCGTGAGCCTGACCCTCAATGCTGTTTTCACATCAGCCTATGTGTACAGGAGCCTGCGCTGACTGCTGCCAGCCCTCCCTGTCCCTCTGGTTCCACCTGGTCCTGAGGAGATGAGAGCAGCCCAACCACGGCTTCATGGCCAAGGCCATGCCACCGGTGCATGCTGTTCATCAAAAAACTGCTGTACACTCAGCTGGCATGAAAAGGAACCTGGGCAGCTGCTGCCACCCCTTCCAGGTAGATCGTATCCCAGGAGTGTCCCTGGAGATGGCAGGCAGCATTCCCAGCTCCAGCTCAAAGCAGGAGGCCAATCCAATGGCCCACACACTTCCTTTCAAGAGAACTGACCTGAGACACAAGCCTGACAATGCGTGAGCTGTGTTTTTAGGAACCTACCCCAGCTCTTCTTTCTGACATATTGACCTCGTGCTGATGGTGCTGGTAAAATGGGGAGAATTAGAGCAAATGAGCTGAAGAAGAGGGATGGCTTAGTAGCTGGTGCTGGGCTTTGGCTACTGCAGCAGCATCCCCAGGCTCTGCTCAGTGGTTCCTCTTCTCTCTTCTCCCTGGCATTCTCCTCTAAATTGTCAGTGAACTTTCTTTAGTTGCCTTAAGCTTGCCTAAGCACATGGGTGACCTTGGCTGCTCTGTCATGTTCTTGCATCTTAGATGTCCTTGTGCTTCCAGCTGGACCTGGCCCTGAGGCCACTTTCACCAGTTCCTTGTGGCCACGCTGGTCCTCAGCCCTGTGTGTGCCTGTGGCTGCAGGGCTGCACAGCCCCGACAGACCCTGTGCTGGCTGCAGCAGAGCCCCAGCAGGCATCACCTGCGTTACTCTCAAGTGGCAAAAAGAAAGGATCCCGGTGTGATTTGCACCACAAAGGGCTTCAGCTCTCAGCTCTGCTGGAGCTTTCACTGGAGCAGTGAGTGGCAGAGCCTGTTCTTGCTGTAAATCGCACAAATCTGTTCTGTTAGGGGTAGGTGAGGAGATGTCTGATTGTACACATCTATCCAGAGACCTGACACCTCACTCTGATGTTGGGGTTTGCTAAGTAACTGTTTGAGATATTTCTTACTTGGTAAAATGCCCAGGTGCTCTCAGTGAGAAATGCCAAACCTGCTTCTGGACAATTCAGCCTTCTGGATAGATTCTTCTTTTCTAGCCCAAGGAAAGTAGTAGATTTTCAAAAGCAGTTTGTAATTTGGCTATTTCTGCTTTTGGGTAAGCCTTCAGCATTGCTTAGAATTCAAGGGCCATTTAGAATATTGTGCTGAACACTCAGAATCATTTAGTGCATCTTAGGGGAAAAAAAGAAATCCTGATCTTGCTGTTTTGGTTCCCAAAAACCAAGTGCAGAGAGATTTACCATTGTATGAAAAACGCCTGGTGAGAAGAGAGTTGACTGGCATTAGCTGTGTATTTCCTGAAGCAGGACTCAGATCTAGAAGAGTTTTTCTGTTGTCTCTTCCTTTGGGCTCCTTTACCTCAAATTTCCCTGCCCCACCCCACTGCCCTGTGTTTGCACTCTGAATTGGTGAATTCTGTGTCTTTCCCTCCTTTCCAGTTTGCTGCTGTTGCTCTCTTGTGTTCCTGCATGTGCACAGAGCAAGGTGTATCTGCTGCTGACCATTCTCTGCCCTGAACCTGAGCCCCACCTGGCAGTGATGATCACCCTTCCTTTCACTCTATTTTTCATTTTGTTGCATGTTTTAGTTGAGTTCCTCCCCAGCCACACTTGGTAGCCCATGGGAGCCCCAGCCAGACTGATCAGCGTGCATGCGACAGCATAAATGGGGCTTTGCTGCTGCTGCTGATTCAAGCACTGAAAAACTGAGTGTCTCTGTGATTTCCAAGTCTCCCTGCATGGTCTGAGCTGCCCACTTCCAGCTGCTGCTCCTGCCCTCCCTGTGGGTGAGACTGGTCCCTGCTGTGCCTGCAGGGGAGGCCAGGCCTGCACGCTCACGCTGATCCGAGGGGCTGAGGAAGGATCCTGCATCTCCCTCTGGCTCCTCAGAGAGCTGTGCAGCCCTGCACAGCCAGCGCCTCCTGGACACAGCCCAGAGCCAGGAAAGCACAAAGCTGTGTTGAATGGACGATGAGTTCTGTTGTAACTTGCATGAATTGTTCCTTGTAGCCAAACCGGACCCATAACCTTGTTGTAAAGAGATTTTTGTCCCTTTTATAGACTTTGCACGCTCACCCGAGCATGTGTACAGGCAGGATGATGGCAGAGCAGCTGCCAAGTTCCTCTTTCAGCCTCTGCTCTCTGGGTTTCCTGATGTTCTGGTGCAGCGTGTGATCCTTGGCCTGCACACACAGACAAGCTGCCAGAAGATGCCGTGGCTGTGCTTGTCCTTGTCACCCAGCAAAGTGCACTGTGACTCTGTGTATGCAAACCTCCCCCTTCCACCTCCCAGCCTGCGCTCAGTTTCACCACCACGCTGGACCAGACTGCAACACCAACCTTCTCCTCCTCCTCCTCCTCCTCACAGCCCAGGAGCTGCAGCATCTCCACAGCCCTCTTCTTCCCATCGGCATTGGGAACAGGAGCACCCAAACTGTGCCTGCCCCTCTGAGCTGCTCACTCACACTGCTCCGGGGAGGGGGCTTGGTGACCTTGTCCACAGCAATAGAGAGACTTTGGGGTTTATTACTGCAGAGGGAAGATTTTCATTCTGGTGCTAGAACTCTCTCCCGTGGTGCTCTCACGGTTGTGAAGCCTTTGCTTGAGGAACACACGAGCGTGTGAGTGTGAGTGTGTGTGTGTGTGAGTGAGTGAGTGTGTGTGCAGATGTACAAAAACATTTGCAAGGTTTCTTCATTTCAGAAGATCTGAGCCCATGTTTGTCTTTATATTGTTGGCCTTAATCTAGCTCGTAGATACTGTGTCTATCTTGCTGCTCTTTTCTGTACAAAGCTGGTTTGGAGGAAGCAGAAGTTTATCTGGTCCCCTGTAAAAATATCTGTGACTGATGATGTTGATCTTCATACAGTGTTGTTCAGGGGGGAGATTTTATTTTTCTAATACTTTTCCTACTTTAAAAACTGTTGGAGTGTATGGAGTGGGAAGGATCTTTACAAAATGGCCTGATAAAGATCTGAACGCGGTTTAATAATACCAACAATTAATGATTAAGTATAAATGACATTTATTTACAGACCTTTTCCATTTCCTACTTTCCATTGAAAATGTCCAGGTACTTCTTCTTTGGCTATGGGCTTGTTAGGCATGTTCTGAGACTTTGCAGATACTTTAGATGATTTTGCTGTTCTGAATTAGAAAGAATTTGTATTTTGGAGTCTGGTTCCAGTTCGCAGTCTGAGGAGTTTGGCAGATGTGAAATTTTATGCCCATATCTATTTGATGGGATAGAGGGAGTGGGTAGAACAAGTTGCTGGTTTCTGAAATTTATCATACCTTTTAACATAAAATCTTAGACATTAAATTGGTCACTGGAGGGGGGGAACCTCATCGCTGACATACGTAGGCCAGATTCACTGAATTTTAGGCTATTTGTTCAAGCAACAGATGAGGCCTGTGAATGTTTGATTCCCACTCCCTGTTCCTGGGTGCTGGGAACTTCTGCAGATCCCTGCTGAATTGGCTGGGTCCTTGTAACAGGGCAGCTGGACTCAAGGGCTTCTGTTGCCTGTGGATGCTGCTATATTTTTCTTCCAAGCTCCATTCCTGGAAATAACAATGGTCTTAACCTCTCTCACAGACATTTGTTAAAAGGCTAGAATGGGCCAATTTGGCCCATACTTTTTTTTTTTTTTTTTTTTTTTCATATATGTTGCATCCAGAAATTATCATCACTGTGTTCCGGGGTGGGAGTAAGATACAGAGTATTTTTTGATTGAATGGGTATCTAGAGAGGGTGAGGAGGATAATTTCAAGTCCTAAACCTTATTTCCTGTGAAAGAAAGACTGTATGTTATATGTGTGTGTTCTTTGGGGAGCTCTGTCACTGTACAGTTTAGTTAAACATGCTCCAAGGAAGGAGAAGCTGTTCCTCGGAGGTTTTTAGTTCATGCTTTGTGTTTAAAGAGGAATATTTTTCTTTAAAAAATAAAACCGGATAAGTTTTCGCCTTAGTGTGAGTGGTCCAGTTCTGTGCACACCGTAATTCTGTGTTCATTAGGCATTTAAGTGGTTTCTTTTTTCATTAAATCCTGACTGAGGGTGTTTATGTATTATTGTATGGTCTTTACATTACGGTTTTATTTTGTAATGTAAATTAGGGGGCAGGTGGCATGAGCTGATCAAATCAACATTTTTTAAAGGAGGATATATTTTAATTAAATGACTGGCAACAGCTCGCTACTAATTCTGCACACGCAGGTGTATTGTGAAGGATTTAGTGACTCGCAGCGCTTGCACAGGTGTGCCCCCGGTAGAATCCACGTTGCTGCAGCGGAGCAGCTTCTCCATCACCCTCCGGCCCCGGGGCCGGGTCCCGGCGGGGTCAGGGCTGTGTTTGCCCCGGGCCGTGGCGGGTGTGCAGCTGGTAAGAAACGATGGGAATTCCACCGGCCTTGCTGGCAGGGACCGGCTCCGAGCGCTGAGCTCTGCCCCGAGCCGTGCCCGGCCTGACCCGGCGGCGACCCCGAACTGACCAGACTGGGCTGGGCCGGGGCTGAGAGGGCGGCGGGAGAGGCTTTACAAGGGCCCGCGGGGCTGGGGCGAGCGGAGCGCGGGGCCATGGCCGAGAGCGACCCCGGCGAGCGGCGGGCGGCGGGCACCGGGCCGGGCACCAAGAGGGGCACCGAGCTCATCACCGGGCCGGGCACCGAGCGCATCACCGGGCCGGGCACCGAGCGCATCACCGAGTCGGGCACCAAGAGGGGCACCGAGCGCATCACCGGGCCGGGCACCAAGAGGGGCACCGAGCCGGGCACCGAGCGCATCACCGGGCCGGGCACCGAGCGCATCATAGACATCACAGAGCCGGGCACCGAGCGCATCACCGAGTCGGGCACCGGGCCGGGCACCGAGGCAGGCACGGCGGGGTGGCCGCGGCGCCCTCCCTACTCGTTCGTGGCGCTGATCACCATGGCCATCCGGGCCAGCCCCGGGCAGCGGCTGCCCCTGAGCGGCATCTACGCCTACATCGCGGAGCGCTTCCCCTTCTACCGCGGCCCCGGCCGCCAGTGGCAGAACAGCGTCCGCCACAACCTCAGCCTCAACCCCTGCTTCCGACGGCTGCCCTGCCGCCACGGCCGCGCCGGCGAGTGGGCGCTGGACCCCGCTTTCCAGGACATGTACCCGGGCGGGAATTACCACCTCCGCCGCCGCCGCCGCCTCTGCCGCCGCCCGCCCGCATCGCCGCCGCCGCCCTCGGGGATGGCCCCGGGCCCCGCCGAGCCCCGGGCCCCGCCGCCCTCGGGGATCGCCCCGGGTTCCGCCGAGCCCCCGCAGCTCCCCGAGCTCCGCCCGGGCCCCGCCGCTCTCCGGGCCCCGCTGCTCTCCGGGATGGCCCCGCCGCCCTCGGGGATCGCCCCGGGTCCCGCCGCTCTCCGGCCGCCGCCGCCCTCCAGGATCGCCCCGGGTCCCGCCGAGCCCCGGGCCCCGCCGCCCTCGGAGATGGCCTCGCTCCCCGCCGCTCTCCGGCCGCCGCCGCCCCGCCCGGTGCCCCCGGGCTGGCCGCAGGGGCCCTGGGCAGCGCTGGTGCTGCCCCGCCGGTACCCGCAGCTGCCGGCCCGCGGCCCGGCCGTGCCCCCGGCGCTGCCGCTGCCCGCCTGGGCGCTGCGCCCCGCCGAGCCGGGCACGGCGGGCACCTGCGAGCTGGGGACGAGGCTGTCCCGCGGCCTCCGCTGAGAGCCCGGCTCCGGGCAGGGCTCCGGGCAGCATCCACCGCCGCCGGATCCCCGAGAGCCGCCGGACCTGCCCGCAGGGAAGCGCCGCGCCGTGCCCGAGATGCGCCCCTGGTCTCCGAGGGGACCGCACCGGGCCGCTCCTCTGCCCCCGCGGGTTGGGTCTGGGGAAAATTGGGATTTTGTTGTTTGAGCCTCCAGGCAGCCCGAGGGAGCTGCAGCGAACGGTGCCGCGCGTCCTCTGGGTCTGAAGGGAGTCCTGCACAGGCCAGTCCTTGCCTCATGCACGGCGCTTATTCTTCCAAGGGTCCTTAATTTATTTTGGAGCTTTTCTTTCAAGATCTGTGGAAAAAAATATCAATATAGGTCTGGTTTTGGTCGAAAATACCTTAAACGAAAAACACCAAAGATACTTGGATTAATACTGGAAATCTCGTGGGTTTGTACTTAAAGTGAATTTGTATGGGATTTTTCGTACAGGTTATTTCATATTGATGCTGGTTATGTATGTTTGCATACGTTCATTGTTAATTTTTTTCTTATAAACCATGTTGTAATTACTGTGTAAGGATCTCTTCCCTTCTGATTTCAGGGGGAGTAGTTTTTATGCTTTTCTCTCCAAATAACGGTTCGGAGACAAGATATGCTTCCAATAAGAACCATGTTTTAAGTTTATGAGAGAGAAGAGTTCAAATACTGTTATGTGAGGAACAACACTTGTTGTATGTTATATTAATAAAGAGTATTTTCTAACAGTGTGCTTTCATAATTTAAATTATATTGATGCTTTTCTTGAAAGAAGATACAACTGAAATTCAGTTTTATAGTTGCTATTTTATAACTTTTATACTTAAAAAGCGATTCTAAGCGTCATATTTAAATTCCACCAACACGATGAAAACAGAGCTGGAAATATCTTTATATATTCCATTGCCCAGGTCCAGTTCATGGGAACTCCTCAGGATCCCTGTGTGGGCCCAGTGGAGACTGAAACTGGCCCCAAGAGGGGATTTTTAAGAGGGTTTTGGCGGTGGATTTGGGATTTTATATACTTTTATTTTATTTTATTTTATTTTATTTTATTTTATTTTATTTTATTTTATTTTATTTTATTTTATTTTATTTTATTTTATTTTATTTATAAACCCCTCTCCCGTAGATGAGTCGCAGCTGTGCCCAGTTCCGAAGGGCCGGGCAGTGATTGCGCCCAGGTGAGCCGAGGGGCGGGGCCTGTGAGGGCGGTGCCCCTCACGCTCCTCACCCTCACACCTGTGGCTCGGCGCTGATGGGCGGGGCCTGTGAGGGCGGTGCCCCTCACCTTCCTCACCCTCACACCTGCGGCTCGGCGCTGATGGGCGGGGCCTGTGAGGGCGGTGCCCCTCACCTTCCTCACCCTCACACCTGCGGCTCGGTGCTGATGGGCGGGGCCTGTGAGGGCGGTGCCCCTCACCTTCCTCACCCTCACACCTGCGGCTCGGCGCTGACGGGATCCGGACTCGCCCCCCGGGGGGATCGGGAGGGTCCCCACAGCCCGGGGGTCCCCGCAAACTCCCGTGCGCGACCCGGGGTTGTTCCTGGAGCAGCCCAGCACCCACCTGGCCGGGAAGGACGGGGCTGAGCGGCGACCATTCCTTCCACGAGGTCAGTTCCGTGGGCCGAGCTCCTTTCCCGAGGTTGGGGACCCGCTGCCCTCAGCTTTGGGGCTGTCTGGGGTGCAAAGGCGCGGGCAGAGCTGCTTTAACGTGCCTTAAGATTGCTCCTGCCGGGATTGTTCCTCTTAAAAACGAGAGACAATAAGAGTGTGTAAAGTGAATTCCGTAGCCCGGGGTGTTTTCTGAGGGGCTGCCAGGCGCTCGGGCAGTTTTGGCCGTTGTGGGCTCAGAGTGAGGATTTTTCCCTCAGCGCTTTGTGTTGCGGTAGCGGCGATGGGCTGCAGTGCCCGGCGCAGGCAGGGGGAACACAGGAATAAAGCGCTTTTTTACGGATATTTGCGGCCATTTGCAGCAACTGGCCGCTAGACGGGCGCCGTGCCGAGCGCTGTCCGGGCTCCGCGGCTCTCCGGGTGCGGCTGCCGCTAGATGGGGCGGCGGTGCCGCATGGCCGGGCATGGGCTGTGAAATACCGGGGCTCCCCGTGAGATAAATATCGGGCCCCCTCTGGAAAACGGAGCCGAAAATGCGCCTCGGTGCTGTGCCAAAGAGCGGTTCTGAAAGGCAGCCCGCGGAGATGGGAATGGTCCGTGCCGGCTGCACCTGCGGGCTCCTCCTGCAGCATCCCCGTAGTGCTGGGCTGGGGAATCCTCCCCGAGGTGAGGACGAGTTCGTGGATTCCCAGTCAGAGCAGTAGGGATGGCCGTGGCTGAGTTATCTGTGGGTTTGGATTGCAGGCTGCGTGTTCTGCCTCCTCCAGCTGCACCAGCCTTGCCTTTCTGTTGTAGCAGGTTTGGATAATGAGCAGAGCAAACAGCTCAATCTCTTACACGGGTGCTCTGATGCACCGCACAAGAGTTAATCAGCACCGCTGTCTGCCCTCTCCAGAGGCCGCTTCACTTGTCAGCAGGGATGGTCTCTTACAAAGAATGATTCAGAGCATTCAGATAAAGGCCCTGCTCTGAATCACCGCTTGTAGGAGCATCTCTCTTCATCAGTGATTTAAAAAGACAAAACCAATCTAAGAGCCTGGGAAGGCTGGTTACCTCTGATAGCAAAAAGAGGTGCTGGGAATCCCCCTCAGGCTCACTCAAGCTCCCTGCAGCCCCTGCCTGGCTTCTGTGGCTGGAACAGAGAGCTGCAGCATGGGCTGCACTTAACCCAGGGCATGGCTCATGGTTTGTAGTTTCCTTGGCGGATCTCAAGGGCTGGGGCCTCTCCTGAGTTCTGAAAGCTGAGGGTCCTTGCTGGTAAGATTCTCCCTGGGGTTTGTGGCTGCATTTAGAAAACCTGACCTCTGCTTATTTTTCTCCGAGTTATAGCCTTGGGTCAACATTCTTATAGGTTTTATAAATAAACTCCAGCCCAGCACATCCCCTTGTGAGCAGCAGAGAGGCTTTGGGCCGGACTGAGGAAATAGAGCAATCCCCTTTCCCACCAGTAGATATCAGACTGTCTAAGTCTCTCCTTTGTGTGGCCTCATGCCTGTCCTTCCTCCTTGGTTTTGGTGATTAATAATGGTTTTATGTGTTATGTAGAAAAGCAGGACAATTTATCTGCATGGGGCTGGGTTAGTACAGATGCAAAAGACTTTTGATTGACCAAAGCACGGTGCAGTGCCGATGTCTCTGTGTGTTAATGCCTTGATCTGATGCTGGGCTGTCGCTGGCTCTGGGAGGTGCCAGGTCTTTTGTGCCTTCCCCTGTGCACTGGCCCAGGCTGTGAAGGCTCATCCCACCCGAATTCACCTGGATTTTGGAGCACTGCCCAAGCTGTGTGTGGTGTTTGGCTTTGTCCTGGCTTTCAGCATCACCAGAGTTCCCAAGACATTTCCTCCTTTCCTCTTTCATCCAGACACAGCACAGCCAAGGTTATGTGCTGGGTGAAGCTGGGAATATTTTCTCTGCTTTGGAAGATGAGGTGCTGGTGTGTTTTTGGTGCTGGCATGTTCTTGGTGGTTTGCTTGACTTTTCTGTCCCCTACCAGTGTTTTTGCCCCAACTTCTTGATGTTTCTTCATCTCCACCCTTTTCATCTCTCAGCCTTGTGTTGGAGACTGAGGAGATAAGGGTGTGAGCAATGAAGAGTCCTGCAAAGCATAAAATTTGTGTCACAATTTGCCAGCGTGGGGTGAGTTGGGAGAGCTGTAGACAAGAGGACCTGCTGGCTTTCCTCAAAAGAGAGATGTGACTCAGAGTCCTCATTCCTTAAACAATTACATGGGCATAGAGTGGTGCAAACACCTGTTTGGACTGCAGCAAACCACAGACGGAGCTCGGCCAGCCTGCAGAATGGTCCTCGGGGATCTTTGAAGCAGCAAATCTGAACTTTTGAGGGTAAGGGAGTTATGAGCTTTCCCTTGAAGGCTGGGATGAAGTCTGGTGTGAGCCGTTCCTGGCGCCCTGTGGCCAGCAGAGCCCGGGAGCTGCCGCTGGGTTTCCCCTCCCTCCTCTCCGGCCGCCAGCTCCGTACCCGGTTTCCCGTCAAGGGCTGAGCGTTTCTCATCGAGAATGTGGCCTGTGGTGAGGGGGTGGGAAGGGAAGAGGGGGTGGGGTGAGTGCAGGGGAAGCTGGGGCTACTGCACTTTCATGCCTCAATCTGTATTCTCTCTCTCCTCTGCATGGCTTCCTGTTTTTTCACACCACTGCTCTTAGAAACAACAAGCTGCGAGAGAGCGGGACAGGGCTGGCGGTTGGAAGGAGCCCCTGGAAACACCTGCAGGAGGTCTGGGTGCAGGCTCTGGAAAAGGCAGGGCGTGTTTGTGGGCTCCCCAGGTGTGGTGCTGTCCCACAGAGGTGGCTCTGGGGAGGGGATGCTGTGCTGTCCCTGTGCTCCCCATGAATGCCCTGCTCGGTGCTGTGCCAGCAGCAGAACTGTCCATTCATTCTCCTCTTTGAGTTGTTTTCCTCTGCTGCCCTTGAATGGACAAATCTAGAATTTATCCTGTTCTAGGAGTGTCTACTCAGTGTCAGGATAATGCTGAATGCTGAATCACTGGTGCTGCTTCCTGCAGAATCCAGGATCTGATGCTTGGAAAGCCACCGTGCAGCCCAGGTTTGTCAAGTGTGGGAAATGAGGAAGGATCTGGTCTGGAGAGCACCAGTGAGGAGCTGCCCTCCCTTTCCATGACCCTGGGCAGCTTGCACAGCTGGACAAGAGTGAACTCTCAGGGAAGTGGTTCCCAAACTGAGAGCCAGGGTCAGTTTTATCTGAAAATTCACAAAGAACTGAAAATTCTCAAGAGCTGTGACTTCTGTTTTTAGGGGCCTGACAGGATTCTTAAAACACCAAGAAGTTGCATTAGGAACTGTGCTGTCAGTGTGATTTCTGTATTTACTGCCATGTTTCCTCCCCACTGTTTTGAGAGGGGGGAAATGGCTTGTTTGACCATAAGTAAATGGCAAAATTTGGAGAAAGGTGTCTAAAATCTGTAATTCATCTTCAGAGGTGAATAACTGGGTTGAGGCTGTGCCACCTGGGCTGTGTCACCTCAGTGTCTGAGCTGTGCTCTTGTTCAATGCTGCACGTTAGAGAGGCAGCAGGAGCCCTGAGCTCTAGCCAGTGTCATCACTGAAGAATGGGAGATTATTTTTAATCAGAAATCACTGTGCTGCTCCCTCATCTGCCAGTGAACCGAAGATCAATCCTCCAGAAGCAGCAATTTTTGAGGGATGGAGCTCCATGGCCCAGGATGCTTTGGCTCGGGACATGAGACAATTGGGAGTTTCTGAGATGCAATTTCTCACAGTGACATCAGGGCTTTGGTTTGTTGCTAAGTGACTCCCAAAGCTGCTCCTCTGGCTAATGACCACTGAGGGAAAGGTAAATAGAGGGTTGGGCTGCACAGCCTTGCTCTGGCACCCTGCTCTCAGCAGGAGGAGGGTGGGCAGCCAGGGAGCACAGCTGCTGCAGGAAGGAGATGAAAAATGGGCAAGATTGCAGCAATTATTGAGCCTTGTAAAAATAATTAGCCAGACAACAGCAGGCAAATGGGCCGGGAGGAGAAGGAAAAACAGCTGCCAAAGCAGAGAGAGAGGGAGGACGCTGCTGGGGATGGGAAAGGATGGGGAATTAGGTGAGACTCCCTTTTAATCAGTGCCTGGGGAGAGATGAAAAATAATGAATGAGCTTTGCATGCACAATGCACATGACAGCGGGACAGGGAGGGAGGGGACATCCCCTCACTGAAGCTGCTGCCACCAGAGGCTCCTGCAGGTTGAGTGCCATTTTTGGGGCTTTTCAGCAGTTACCAGTGGTGCCAGGTATGGTCAGTGATGCAGAGAGGGGAGCACAGCTTCTGCAATGTTTGCCTGACTTATCCGGGTAGGAATTGGTGCCAGGGCTGCAAGAGAACTGGACAGAATGTTGGTTAGTCCAGGTTTCTAAAGGATGGGAACAAATTTCTGTTAAGATTCCTTTTTCTCCTTCCTTCTCTGGTTCCTTGCAGAGCCAGCAGCAGGCCCATGAATGATTTTTGCGCTGTAATGCTGTGGTCTCTGATCTGTGGGCAGAGCTGTCTGCTGTGCCACAAGGATGCAGTTAATAAGATTTGACAGCGAGTCTCTACCATGTGCTAAATGTCACTTGGTGGTTGGTGATTTCATGGTGACACTCATTCATGTCTTCCAGATTAATTCCAAGCGTTCTTATCCTCCTGGTTCTGTTTCCCATGATGACTCTTCCCAGCACCTCTGTTTAGAATTTAGCAGGAATCCCTTCCTTGCTCTCTAAGCTCTTGCAGAGAGATTTTTCTGCATTACCTGAGCAAATAAAAAGGATTTGGGTTTTGTAAACCTGTGGAGCACACAGACAGCACAAAAGCTACAACTGCCTTGTATATTTGAGGACACAGCCTGTCACTTGGATGTTCTTAGTCCTCCCACCAGAAATTTTTCTTCAGTCAAGGCAACCAGCCAAAGAGGGGAGGGGAAAGGGAGATGCAGTGCAGGGAGAAGCCCCTGTGCAGGGAGCAATCTGCAGAGCTGCTGCTGCTGATGCTGTGCTCCTCTCCTGGGGAGAGCCAGCTGCACTTGGGGAGCACAGGGTGATTCACTCACCCCTAAGATCTAACAGATAATCTTCACGAGGTAAACAAACAAGTGCCAACCTCAATTACTACTAGAGTTCAGTTGTGTCTCTCTGTAATGGAAGGTTTCAGGGGAATTTTGGGGGAATTTGTGCTCATGCAATCAGAGCTGCTGACTTTTCATTCAGAGCAGAGAAAAACATTGTATTCAGAATCAGTTATGCTGCTGACTGGGTTTTTACGGCCTCTTCCTCTATTTTTTGTGACATAAGAGAAGCAGTGTGACTGGATTTAATTTTCTGCTGTAAGACTGATCCCAAGGCAATGAGTGGGGAGCACTGCTGGACAATTCAGAGTCTCCTGCCAGTGGAAGGAGGCCACTTTTCCCTGGACCAGTTTGCTGGGCTCCCTCAGTCTTTGCTAATTCACACGAGGGCTTGACATGAGCTTACCAACAGCAGCTTGCACCTGCGAGGTGTCCAAAGCACAGCCAAGGTAACAGGCACAACCATCTGGTGATGAGCTGGAAACACTGAGCGTCAAGGAGGTGATAAAAAATTAATCAAGGTTTGATTGTGCTGTGGCTGGTCACTGCTGCCCAAAGTGGCTGAAGGGCACTGGAGGGACCTTGCTCTGTCAGCTCTCTCCTATGCAAGTTTGTTGGGTGTTGTCATCTTGATTTTTTTGCAGCTTAGCAGGATTTGATGTGCTATTTTTTGTCATTTGTAAGCTGAGTAGATGCTTGGCTGCCTTTCCTCCTGTGGTCAGCTGGAACCCCACAAAAGAGGTTCAGGAGGAGAAGGGGAAAATGCTCTGGCGCTGCGGACTGAGCGATTCTCAGTGCCTGTGATAAATCTGTTACCACCAAACATCCTGCCGTGCCCATTGCCAGAGATAAGGGAAGACAAAGATTGGGTAAAGATGAGAGCCCTGGGGGACCAGAGCTCAAATGAGATCAGATGCCTGTATTTGTATTTTGCCAAGAGGAGGGAGGCACATTTCAAATCCCTGCGGGCCTCTGCTGGTTCTGGTTCAGCAGTGAAAACAAGAAGTGTGGGTTTGGAGGGGTTTGTGATTTGGCAATCTGAGGGGTCTGTGCAAATCTCCAGGTTTGCTCTGTGCATCCTGGCAGTGACAGAGCTGAGTGTGAGGAGCAGCCAGTGCTGCTGGTGTCTGTCCTCACCGTGTGGTTCCCCAGGCACAGCGTGAGCAGCAATCAATGAAGCTTTGAAGGAAGGGGAGAGTGGTAAATAAATAATGCACAGGGAGGAGCAGGCAGGGCATGACCCGTTAGCAAGGAATGGCTCTAAGTGGGTGCTGGCAGTAAAAGCCCTTCTGGCCCATGGGAGCTCTGTGCTTTGAATTTGTCTGGCTGCAGGGTGGGAGCCAAGAGATGAGGGTGGCAGACTGGGAAATGGCACAGGGAGAGGAATCTTTCTGGTAAAGGAGAAGTCCAAGGAGGGGAAGAATGTATTTTTAGTGACAAAGGGCTTCTGAAATGTTTCTGTTTCTGCCACCGAAGGAATCACATGTGTAGCCAGTAGTTGTGTTTTGGTTGGGGGCTGCCGAGGGTGGGAGGAATGTCTTTCAAGGCAAACTCTTGTCTGAAGAATTGAGTGAGTACCTCAGTTCCCCAGAGCACCCAAAGCACAGGGCTGTGTGCTCATTCCATTCCCAAAGCCCCAAAGGGTGGCTTGGCAGCGTTGCTGTGCTGTCCAGAGCAGCACACACCTGTGCAGCTGGTGCTCGTGGAAAGAAGGAGGATGCAAGATTCCATTACATTTTCCCATCAAATCTCCAAGGCTAATTCAGAAAGCCAAAGCCGTGCTCAGTGCTCTCCTTTTTGGCAGTGCTGTGCACTTGGTTCTGCTCTGTTGGCATCCCAGCATCCTTCCCCTCCTGCCTGTGAGCTCTGGGCTGTCACTGTCCCCTCCTCACCCTGCCATTCTGTCCCTTTAGCCAGCAGACTCTGCTCTGTGTCTCTGCCCATGGCCTTTAAAGAAGAGCAAACTGAAAATCTGGCTCCTGACTGCAGCTAGTTTGCAGCAGCAGCTCAAAACACCAAACAGAGTGTGACTGGGAGGAAGGAAATGAGAGGTTGAGTTTTTTCCTGTTGCAGGTAGCAAGGAAATAAAATAGGAAATTTAATGCAAAGTTACCATCTTGCTGAGCCCCCAGCACCACAGGCTGCAGGTGCTTTGTGGCTGCTTTTGTCTGATGGTTTGTTCCTCTCTGTGCCAGGGTAAATTCTGGATTTCAGGTCCATGTGGTGCTGCAGAGCAGCTCCCAGCAGAGACCCTTCGGAAAAGGGACACCCAGGAGGGGGGATAATACTGAGTTAGAATACAAGGGGAGTTGCTGGGAGCTGGACATTCTAATTCAGACCCTGGCTATTGGGGCCTGGTGAAAATGGACCTGTATCAAATTCAATCCAAGATCCTGACAATTTTCCAGCCCAGTGAATGAGTGGTTGCATGAGCAAAGGTTCCCAAACTCTGTAATTTGTGTTACCTTGCTGCCATTCTGGGAAAATGGAAAAATCGCCTGGGTGCTCAGGTGCCTCCTGCTGCTGAGGGGAGACCCACCCTCACTCAGACCTGGCTGCTGCCATGGTTTTAATGATTATTCTCCCATAACAAACAATGGAGTTTTTTACTTTACTTTTTGAACCACACTCGCCTTTGTAGCATATAATCCAAGTGTTTAACACAGTCAGGACTTGTCCTGCAATTTCCCAGTCCTGGTTCTGTTTAGGCTGGCGGGACTCTTCCCTTCTGTGAAATACATCTTCTCTTCTTTGTCAATGTTTTTAAAGACTTAATGAAAACAAACATTATCTATTTCTAGACCAAAATTAGCGGACAAAAATTTTGTGCTTTCCCGCTACTGAAAAGAATTTGTTTTTCCTTCATCACTGTTCCCATGGTAAAAGTTGTTACCTCCAGCTATGTAAATGAGCCTTCATCAATATGTCTCAGGTGGAAATTCCCCTTTTTGCAAATGGAAATTTTCCTGTGGTAACAGTAAAAATAATTTTCTTTCAGCTAGAGCCATCTCTCATTTTAGAAAAAAAAGAAGAAAAATTCCATTCACATTCCTTTTCTCCTTGTTGTCACTGGTGACTCATGCAATGGCCTTTGCTACTTATTTCTGACTCTTAAGTGATTTTTCAGGTGGCTGCTAAAAAATTCTTAAAGCATTTGTCACTGGCATCTGCCTCACTTGGTAACACGATACATAAATTCTGATTTTCATGCAGAGAGCGTATTCATTTGGGTTCTGAATGTTGCTTAGTTTGGAATACACATTTTAGATGTCAAAGCTAAACAAACAAAAACCACTGAAATACAACAAACTCTTGAGTCTGTGCAAAATATTTAGCAGAGGCAGGCACCTGCATCTGCCTTCAGGGTGCAGCCACCCACACACAAAGCTGCAAGATCCGGTCTTACTGGAAACAATTAATAAAGACCCCCAAAATTCCCAAACGGGATGAAGGGCTTTCCTTTTAGCACTGTGACTTTGTCACTGAAGTCTGTTTTTTGTGAGCTCGAGCTGTGCTTCTGAGTGTGGGAAGACTGTGTGCTGCTTTCCTTCTGGTAGCAAAGAAAAGGATCCAGAATCCCCTAACAGTAATTTCAAGAATAAATAGCGTGGTTTAGTTAAATAGGCAGTTGCAATTCATAATGGAAATGTGTGGTTTTAAAGATCACTCATTTGTGTTGCAAAGAAAGAAAACAACAAGAGAAAGGAAAGTTGTTTGTCCGTCCTGCAGAACAGATAGTCAGAAATGGGATGGAGCTTCTGGCATCTGTTTGACATTTTTTAGTTTTGTATCAAAACTCATTTTCAACAGAAGTCAGCTCTTGAGTGGCATTCCCTGAGAGGGGAAATGCTGTGTTTGTGCTGCAGCCATGCTCAGTGATGAAATCGTGGTGTGTTGTGACATTGCTGCTCTGAGCTGTGCAGCTCCACCAGCTGAAGACCTCGGCTGGGTTGTACAAACAGCAAAGCCCCCCAGAACGCCCTGTGGAACGTGAAGGAGCATTCCCAGTGCTCTGCATGCAGGACAAACAGCAAAAGCTGTGCCATTGGCACCGTGTGAGGAGCAGAACACGAGCCCCTTACCTGCCCTCAAAGCCCTGGGTTTGCACAGCAGCCTGTGCAGCTTTGCTGGGCATTTTTCTTTATTTGTGGGGTGTTTTGCCCAAACAATCTCCTGTATTTTTGCAGTCGGTAACTCCCAGTATCCCTGACAGAGCTGTAGCCTCAGGTGCCTGGCAGGGCTGGGCCAGCAGCATCTCCTGCTTCAGTTTGGTTGTACCTTCTCTCTGTTCTGGGGATGATTCGCTGTTACAGCACCCACCATCCACAGAACCTGCCTTTTGCCTCAGCACTGACTCTGGCACGGGCAGAGGTGATAACTCAGAAATTCTGATGAGGAAACAACGAGGAGGTACCAAAGAAGCCCTCATTTTGATAACTCTGAGGCAGAGATGCCTCTCGGGATTGCTCTCCTGTGGTGCTGCTGCTGGCCAGGAGGGAACCTCGGCAGCTGACTCAGGCCGTGCCTCGTTACAGTTCTGCTCTGCCAACGTTTACGGGAGAACCCGAGAGGAACACGTTGTTCCCAAGTCTGCAGTATCCTTCTTTTAAATACATAGTCACACAAATAAACCAGTGTTTTTATCTGGGCAAGGACACCAAATCAGGCCACTTTGGCCTTCAGCAAGAGGGCTGAGTGTCTTTGGCGTCATTCTCCCTTCTCTCTGTCATTTTGGGGTCACGAGATTGACGGCATTTCAGAAGTTTTTCAAACAGACTGCTCAGGTCCTTGAATCCCACCCCCTAATACTTCACCATCAGCTCCTCACAGCTTGTGAAAAGGTTTTTTAAATGGCATTTTTGTTTGAATGCACGGTCATCAAAGAGAAAACCGTGCTGATGCTTTGTTGTGGTTTTAGTCTCTAAAATCTCTCTTGTGGCAACATCAACAAGTAAACTGTGGCCTGGTTCCTGAAAGAAAAACAACTCATGTTATAATCACGGTGTCCTCAGCTGTCCCAAAGGCTGAGCTGTGTCACGTTTGTCTTCAGGGCAACATCCTTCTGAGCAAGTTGTTGGAGTGTAGATGGAGAGGAGAGGGAACAACGCTGGTTTGGGGGTGGGTGAAGGATGTCTGTCTGTCAGGGTGTGACAGACTAGGGGTGTATGGAGTGATGAGTCCAGGGAGCAGAGCTGGGGGCTCTGGGGGGATGCCCTTGTGCCTGTTCCTGTGCTCTGTGAGGTGCAGGTACAACACTTAGTGCAGTTTATCCTAATTCTCCTCATGTTGCTTGACAGGCATGGTGCTCGCTTGCAAGACGACCTGGGTACCCCAAATATATATATATATATATGTCTCTGTGTGTATGTGTGTTTAAATAAATGTTCAAAGCGTGTGTGTACATATATACATATGTGTGTGTATACATGTATATATGTGTACGTATATATATGTGTGTGTGTGTGTATATGTATGTGTATTTTAAAAAATCTCCAAAGCATGCAGCAGAGCAGCTCCCAGCAGACACCCTTTAGAAAGGCAGTGGGGATAACGTGTAGCACTGTAGTATTATTCTATAGAACTGAGAGCTTATGTGTAACATGCAAAACCAAACAGTGACCTTCAAATATTGGAGCAATTTGGCTTGGCCAGAGGATCTGGTGTGGCCCGTGGCTGTGCTCAGGCAGGTGAGCCCCACGGCTCAGCACTGACAGCCAGCGTGGATCAGGGCTGCGCTTTGGGTGGCTGTGATCCTATTTCACATCTTGTTGCAAAAAGAGCAAACAAAACCCCCGTCCTTTGAGTTTTAAACCCAAGCGGCTCCCAGCCGTGTCTGCAGCCCGGCGCGGTTTCCCCGCCGAGCAGTGTGAACCTTGAGCAGTGCTAACCACATGGAGCAGAGCCTCTACTCTCCTCAGGCTGCTCGGGCTTCCTGTTTGCCTCCTGGTGCAATGAAATGCAGCCACTCGGGCCTGTTTGTTTTTTTGTTTGTTTGTCTGTCTGTCTGTCCCATGCTGGTGAAGGATGAGGGAGACTCTTCTGTCCCTGTCTGGAAGCAGGGAATACACCTCCAGAAGTGTCACTATTCACATCTGCCCAAATCCCTGTGGCTTGGGACCCAGGAGGGCAGCCAGGGTGTTTGTGTCTCTGGGTGGAAGAATTCTTGCTGGGTGATCCTGGAAATACCAGGCTCTGGTGGTTCTGTGTCTCATTGCCATCCTCCCTCCTGCTGTTTCTCTGGAAAAGCTGACCTTGTCTCATCACTGGGTAAATTTCCTGAGAGTGGGACAGTGGAGACTGCTAGGCTGGGCTCTGCATCGTTCCCCAGGCAGGATAAGCACCCCCAGACTCAGCAGCAGCGTGGAATTGTGTGGTTCTGCAGATTCACCAGATTCAGTGGCACAGAACACATGCCCACAGGCAGAGGGAGAGCTTGAGAGCTGAGAACACAAAATTAACCTTTCAGAGTTCTATGAACAATCTGGGTGAATGCGAAGCAGGCTGGCATGGAGTGGAAATGGACACTGTGATCTGGTATGCCTTGCATGTCCCTCATGTCGGGTGCATTTGAAATAATTCCACTTGCCCTTCTTAGCAGTGTTCTCTTCCAATGCATTAGCCCTGTTTGGCTCTCGATAACACAGAAGAAAACTAAGTAACCCTCCCTTCTGTTCTTCCTGGAGGTCTCAGATCTTAATCTTAGTAGGTTGTGGTTATTTTTTCTGACCGAGTTCCTTTTTCCCTTCCCTTCAGCTTATGATGTCCAATTTTTCACAGGACACGTGGGCAAATGCCCTGTTGGTGTTCAGTACAGCTGTACATGTGAAACTTGGAGATGATGAATAGAAAAGCTGTTGAAAAGGAAAAAAAAATACAGAACAGAAACCAGAATTCCTGTAAACAGTCTGTTAAAAATATCTTCAACACATGTCAGGGCTGATGATTTAAAATAGACAATTTCTGAGCGTTATAAGGTCACATGGAGACACGATAGTATATTCAAACGCAGTTGAACAATGAATGTTTCAACAGTCACATCTTGTACTGTTGGCAAGATATCTGTGTTGCCAGCTAGTAATGTTCAGGGGAAAAAAATGAGTCAGATTGCAAGAATAATGAGCTTTTCTTGGACGTTAATATAGAGGGGGAAAAAAAGAATTTATACCTTAATCATATGTCTCAGCAAAAGCTTTAGGAAAATGGTGATTCTGGGAGTCGTAAAACTGCAGGACCAGGTGAGGTGACGCAGTAGCACAAACCATGCACTGTGCCAGGGCTTTTTGCTTCCATGTGTGGCAGTAAAATAATTAAAATCACAAATCCACATTCCCAATATTTTCTCATTTGTGACCTAAAATACGGTGGGCATTTCAGAGGAGATGTGTGAAAAGAGAGAGACTTTTCAGACGAGCACATGGTCTTTGAGTATCTAATTGCTGCTGAAAATTTAATGAGACAGAGAGGAATGATTGTCTTTGAACACTGGAAACATTTCTTGTCCCCATCTGCTGCTGCTTTGGAACCAATGATTTCCCGTGGCAGTTGGGAGAGCTGCACTGAGCAAAGGGTGCTGGCAGCCCCCGGGGTGTGAGAAGTGGGGAACTGGTGGGACGAGACCTTGCACAGGGCTTTAGTGCCTGGGTGGGCATCCCCTGCAGTGCATGGACCTGTACAACAGGTTGGGGAGAGAAAAAACCGAGTGGATAACCCTGTGTGTCATTGGTATCCAGCATTTAAAGGAGGGCTTGGTGGAAGTGGAACACCAGGCGTGTCAAAACCTACCCTGCTCCTCCTTTGGGCCCACGGGCACCTTGCCTGCCTCGGAGGTTTCCTCTCATCCCCCAAATCCACTAGACTCTGCTTTGGGATTTGGGGTATTCCCCACCCTTATTGCACTGTTACCCACTGCTAGTGCTCAGCAAGGTCTCTCCCCTTCTCTTTGGGGCTCTCTCCTTGTCTCCTACACTCCACGTCTTTTTCCCTCTGAATGTCCTCCCTGTTTTCCTCCCAGACTCGGTGTCAGCCAGTTTCTAGGGTTCCCACATGAAGAAAGAGCAGTTGTAGGACTGAGGCAGTAAAAGGAACGCTTTCCAGGAAAGGAGTGAATCCCAAGCCGGTTTACATCTCCTGTGCGGGCAGTTCCACGCACAGCTGTGCTCGCAGGACCTGCCCTCGCTGCTGCGCGGCCCCGGAGCGAGCCGCGGGTGCCTCCGGTTCGCCGCCAGTGCGGCACAGGGGGGCGGCCACGTCATGCTCCGGACACTCGGTGCGCTCGGCTGCCGGTACCGAGTGCTGCCGGTACCGACCGCAGCCATCATCGAGTGTTGCCGGCATCGACTGCTGCCATCACCGAGCGCTGCCCGCACCGACCGCAGCCGGTACCGAGCGCTGCCATCACCGACCGCAGCCGGTACCGAGCGCTGCCATCACCGAGCGCTGCCCGCACCGACCGCAGCCGGTACCGAGTGCTGCCATCACCGAGCGCTGCCATCACCGAGCGCAGCCGGTACCGAGCGCTGCCATCACCGAGCGCTGCCCGCACCGGCTGCTGCCGCGGCCGCGCCTTCCCCGCCGGCATCTCCGCTGCGTGCGGAGCGGGGCCGCGCTGCCGGGCCGGGGGCACCCGGACGGCACAGAACGGCCCCGGAACAGCACCGGGGCGGGGCGGGACTCGGCGGGCGCGGCCCCTCCGCCGCCCCTCGGCAGGCGGGGCCGGGGCGGCGCCGGAGCGGGGCCGGGAGCGCGGGAGCCCCGCAGCCCCCGGGACCCCCCGGCCGCCAGCGCAGGTGAGCGCCGCGACGGGGCCGGGCCGGGGCTGGGGAGCGGGGCCGGGCGGGCCGGGGGCTCCGGGGTGCGCGGCCGGCGCTGCGGGGCCGCCTGCGGCAAATGCCGGCTCCGCTCGGGCGCCGTCAGCGAGCAGCGCTGCTGCTGCGCTCGGGAAAAGCGCTCCAGCCTCACGGAGAGCGGGCTCGGCACAGCCGCTGAGCGGCCCGGGCTGCCCAGGGGCCGACGGACGGATGGATGGATGGATGGATGGATGGATGGATGGATGGATGGATGGATGGATGGATGGATGGATGGATGGATGGATGGATGGCTGTTTTGGCCAGTAACCACTCATCACCCCCCGCCGGCCCATTCCGCAGGGTGCTGCTGGTGTCTGCCTGGCCTTTAGGTGGCTTTGGCACATGGCGCGTTGTCGCCACGATTGTCCCTCCCGGGTAACACCTGGTCATCAGGATCTGCCCTGGTGCAGGGCTTGTGCTGCCTGGCTCAGCTGTTCATGTGTGTATCTGCTGTGGGTTAGCTTTGGATCATGTTTTTGGCAGGGCATGAGAGTCTTTTAAGAGCTCCAGAAGAGAGTCTGGAGCATGGCACGCTGTATGTGCCTGAGGTGGGAACCTGGAAGGTGAATGTCATGATGGAAGTCATTAGAAACCCGTGACTTGTGATTTGTTTCCATCAACAAGATGGACTCTGGTTTCTGGTGTTGTGGAGCCGTTGGGAACAGTTGAAAAAGCCTAATTTCAGCAACTTCTTCAGCTGGAAGCTTTCGTTTATCACAACTTCCTCCAACTCCCAGGCTCTGCCTGTTTTAGCAGTAATAGCAAGGGTGCAAGGATCTCGTATCCCTTTGCCAGCATTTAAGAGTTACAACACCCCTCGTGAGTTACAGGCTGTACTTGAGCATGTGAGAAGGCTGAAACACGGAGGAGTTTGTTGTTTGATGTTGTGCAGCAAACAGTTGTCAGGTTTGGGAACAGAGCTGTGCACAGTGCTGGTTTTCAAGCTTTTGCTTTAACCACTGAATATACATTTTCCCACTAGCTAGTTCCTCAGGCAATACTGTGAACTTGCCCAAAAGCTGATTGGAAGTTGCCACCAAGGTTCTCAAGTCTCCCATCAGATGCTTTTCTAGCTGTGTGATGTCTCTCTGTGGTTGATAGTGTTTTACTCCCAGAATGAGGAATGGCTTTACATTTATTTTTCTCTTAAGTTTCTTTGCCTGAACTCCTCCTTCCCTCCCTCTGGCTATTGCTCCTGGTTGGATCTGAGGTTCTGCTGAGCCTGAATGATGGCATATTGCTCTGGTGCTCTTCTGCAGCTGGGAGCCCCAAAACTGCAGCCTGTTTTTATCACCACATGTGCATTCTGCTTTCCTATCTCTTCTCTTGCTGACAACCCCTTTCATCATCAGCCCTGCACACAAACAAGGTTATCCCCTGTTCAGATCACATTAGTGTAGTTCTGCTTCCATTACTTTTCCCTGTGAGTCTGTTTTGTGGGAGTGTGTGTGTGTGAGGTGGGCATTGAACAATTTAAAAGCTCAAAGGAGTCTTTATTTCATTAAGAGAAGGGCCCAAGCCAGGGGAGTCTTCCCCAGTGCTTGTTTAAAGCTTGATCCTTGAAGTTTCCACATAACCAGAACAAATCCATGGATGGTAGGAAAATCCATGGTTCTCCAGTGACACCTGGATGCACAGAAGATGCTGATTTTTGTTAATTAACTGCTGGTTTTTATCAGCACCTCTGGTAGGGAAGGGGATGCTCTGTAGTGTCTCAGAGGCCTGAAGAGTTAGGTGGGGGCATTTTCATCCCTTGCCAGGGACAGTTCATGGTACAGCTACATCCATCTAATGGTTTGTGTAAGTAAAAGTCAGATTAATCAGGGGCTCAAAAATATCTAAGAAAAGGCATTGTCAAAGCAGCATAACTGTGTCTGGTATGTAGAGTTGGATGAACAATGAACTGCTGTTGAAAGAATGAGTGAATCAGTGCAGGCAATTGTGTGGCAGGATAGGAAAATCTATGCACAAAATGGAAGCTGATAATATGAAAAAAACCTATATTTGATTTTTATATTTGGTGGAGGTAGAAGTCGTAGGATGATAAACCAAGTAAAGGGAATTAAATATTCTAAACTAGGGTTTGAGGAAGATAAAAAGCCAGACTCTTGATTTTAGGGGTTGTTCAGTGCTTGAATGGTTTTCCACACTTTTCTAAGGAGTCCCCAGTGTTTTCCTACCTGGTTCATGACCTGAGTTTGACACTTGTGGGTGTGTGGAAGGAGGAACCAGAGACAGAGCTGTGGTGTAGGCTGGGTCTGTACTGAGGTTTTAGCCCTGTCCCAGAGGCTGAAGGAGAGCAGAGATGGCCCCGTGGCACAGCTGAGACGTGGATCCTGTGTTACAGGAGGCTGCTGGAAGCTGTGACAGAAACATCTGGGGCACAGGAGCAGATCTGGCCTGTGATACCAAAGGGAAGCAGCTCCAGCCCGGGTCTGTGTGTGCTGGGGGGACTGGCACTGCTGGATGTGAGTGCCCAGCTAACCCTGCCAGGGTTTGGGTTGCTCTCCCAGCTCCCATGTGCAGGCACAGTTTGACACACTCACCTGCTGCAGGATTCTTCCCCATCTGCCTTGCAGGAGAATTTGGGAGTTACTTTTACTGTCAGTCAGTGCTGAAATGACCTGTCTGCAGTGTGGGCTTGTTCTACCCTGTGACCCCAACCAAAAACTCAAGACCCAGCTGAAAACGCTGTCAGAGCACACTGAAGTGCTGTGAGAGCTCAGAGCTGGCTCAGCTCTGCCCAGGGTACTGACTGTGTGCTGAAGCCATGTCAGACACCTGGGTACCCCAAAATTCCATGGTCTCCTCCCCCAGCCAAAGCCATGCCTGCAATGAAAGTGGCTTCCTGCAGTCTCCCACGCAGCACATCACCTGTGAGCTCTGCACTGCTCATTTCCTATAAGCTAAGAGGTATTTTGGTAGTCCTGGGGGGTTTTGTAATTTTGCAATTTGTTTGTGGGTGTTGGAGCTTCCGTGTCTGTCTGATGCTGCAGCCTCGCAGGGGAACGCTGCTCCATGTCTGATCTTTTTGCTTTCTTTTTTGCTTTTTTTTTTTTGCCTTTTCTTCTCCAAAGCAGTTGCATGTTGTAAACACCAGAGCTGTGGTTCATAAACTTGACAAGAGGAAATTGAAATTTGTGTTAGTAGGTTTTATGTTGGCTAGTGGCTTGTTAAATAGTGGCTGGGTGGTTTCAGATGTGTCTCTTGGACTCTGCACAAATTTACCTTTCCTCAGATTCCTCAGCTGTGTTCTCTCCTGTAGCTGATGCTGTGCCTCTATTCCCTACATGGCATTCAGTAAAATTGAGAGTTTATTTCTCTCCTAGTGCATGGACTTATCCCATGTGGGAATCACCTCCCCTCTTTGCTGAGGATACACATTTATTACCTGCACACTAAATAAATACTACAGGGGGAGAGCAGCCTGTAGCTTTCCTGCAGAGTGAAGAATAATGAACTGAGGCAGAAGGCACAGGGGAAGTTGTGGAGTTGCCTTCATCTAAAACCTGAAATTTTGTCTCATGGTTATTTTCCTCCACCGCTTTTACTGCCCAGTGATGAAGAGGTCTGGGCTTTAAAAATTGACAATTATATTGGAGAATTCTTTTTTTTTTTTTTTGGAAGACTGCTGCAGTGAAAGACAGGGAGTATATCTCAAATTACTCCAGTAGTGTAAACCCTGCCAAAAAGGAGTGATGCTGCACTTGGCTGTTCACAAATGGCAGAACAACCCTGAGAAAAGGGAATTGTAATTACTTGTACACACGAGGTCAAGATAGTGCAGACAAGGTTGGAGAGCTCTGTTCAGTTTCCCAAGGCAAAGGGGAAGAGGGAAGTCAGGCAGTGCAGAAACACCCATCTAGGCAGAGCTGGGCTCATGAAAGAACTGTCTCATCAGATCTGAGCTCCAGCAAGGAGAACATTCTGAATTTAGCGATGGGAAGGGGAGAGACTTGGTAAACTATGTATTAGAAACTATGGAAGTCCAGAGTTATTCTTCCTTTGGTATATTCACACCAGGAAAAAATCCTGCATCCTCTGAATCAGGGAGTTTGGCAAGACAACGTGCTGATCTTGAACTGACACTGTAGTGCTCGTGGCTCAGGCAGGCACTTCATATTCTCTGGGATGTGGTGCCAGATAGAAACCCTCAGCAGGAGGAAGCAGCTCAGCCTTGGCTGTGTCTCTGTCTCTGCTGGTCAGCCGTGTTGTGCTAGTTTGCTGATTCAGGCTGAGGTAGCAGATACACCAGAAACCTGCTGTTTTTAGTGTTGATGGGCAGAGAACAAGGCCAGCTTGTTCTGCTTTATTCAAACTCATAAGCCTTGCGTCCTCCCCCCTTGCTGCCCTCCCTGCAGGCCCGGGGTGGTTTGTGGTGATGCAGGCTCTGTGCTGAGGAAGCAGGACAGATAAAACACAGCTCGTGTTTCTGGGAATCCTGACCTCACTGCTGACAGGGAAGTGGTGTGCTCCCAGGAGCTGGCAGATAAGCTGCTGGGCTCCTTCTCCTTGTGCTTGCTGGAGCCCAGGGCTGGCTCCTGAGGAGCTGCCAGCAGGACTCTGTGGTTTGGGAATCAGCTGCACTTTGCTCAGCTCCTTTCCAAGTCCCTACAGCCACGGCTGCAAAGCTGCGCTTTAAGTTGTGAATGGGGAAATGCTGTGCTGGGCTGAGGAGAAGGGACACAGACTTGCTCAGGGCTGAGCACCTTCCAGGCTGTACCACTGGGATGTTCCTCTGCTGACCTGGCAGGAAAACGGTGAGAGGCAATTGGGGTGAGCTGGTTTCTCTGCTGGGGTGCTTGCAGAGAATTGGTTGGAGCCACTTCCCTGCCCAGTGCCAGCAGTTCCAGAGTCTCCAGCACGTGGGGACACCACTGTGCCACTTGTCACATGTGCAGGAAACCAGAGGTTTTATTGCAGGAGCATTTTGCTTGTGGGCAAATGGATGGAGACTTTGTTACAGGCCTTTGAGAAAGGAAATGTCTGACAGGCTGCTGGTGAATGCCTTTTGTGTCATCCTGTGTTTGGAAACAGCAGCTTGTACCTGATAGCGTTCAGATTCTTGTTCTTTTTGCATTCCTTGGATGTGCTGGAAATAAATTGTAGCATCCTGCCAAGGGACAGGCTGCAGATGGAATTAACAAACTTATTCTGACTACCTCACCCTTCAAATTCATTTTTCTATACTTGTAGAGAGGAGATATACAGCAGAGTATTATTTGTTTGTGTGTATAAATTGCATGCATACTTGGAACCAGCAACAACCCTTTCTCCCTCTTGCAGACTGGAACTGAGCTCTGGAAAAACAAAGTGGAGCTTGGAGCATGTGGCCTGAGGATTGCCTTACACAGCCAGGGGTAGGAAATTGCTGTTTCTCTTGGCTGCTTGGTCATAGATGAGCTATTGGGACAATGCCTTTGTTCTCCAGAGAAGATAATTCTCTTATTTCTGTGTCAAATGCAGGTGTAGATGTTAATCCTGGCCTAGAAGGGATTAAGAGAGGGTTGCATTGAAATAGAAGCAAATGCTATAGTTACATGTGGCTCAAAGGCACTGAAGTGGAATTTTTACTAATTTACTAACTTTTCATGAGCTTTAAGGCTGTGCTGACCTTCCTTTCTTTGGGTTCTTTTGCACATTAATTTTCTACAGAGGCCAGCCCAGAACTGAGCAGATAACATGTAGTCAACAGCACCAGATTGTTTTCCCTTTTGTTGCAGGTGGTAGCTGAGCAGTGAGCAGGATGCCCCCAGGCATTTACTGCCCTACGGAATTCTGGTCCAAGGGGGAAAACCAAAGCATCCAGGTGGACTTTTTGCTGCCCACAGGAATATACCTAAACATCTCAGTGCCCTGCAATGCCAGCCTGGGCACCATCAAGCAGGTAACAGCCTCCTACCAGCTTTGGGTGACAGTCTGTGTTACAGCCAGGGTCATCCACTGCAGAGCTCTGCCTCCAGCAGCAGGCACTTAGGATGAGTCAAAAAAGGGATGTGGAGTCATGTGAGAGTGCTATCCACAGGGAGAGAAGCATCCTTGGGAACTGGATAGTGTTGACAAGACTTGAGAAGCTCTTGGCTCCTGTCCTTGGCATCCTGACAGATTTCATGTTACTGGGGGCAAGTTACTTAACCCAGTTTTGTTTCCAGTGTGAGTAATTGCTGTGTTGCACAGGACCAGAGTCAGCAGGTGCTTACTGTGAGATGTTCAGGTGGGGGTTATTTAAATGCTCAGACTGAGGGGTTGACATTGCCCGAAACAAAAGGCAGGCATGAGGAAAGGAAGTCAGTTAAAGGCACCTACAAATAAACCTGCCCAGCAGTTCAGCACCAGCTGCAGCCACCAGACCTGGCTGAGGAGCAGCCTGGGAGAGCCAGGGGGCTGTGGGGAGCTTGGGCTGTGCTCTGGCTTAGCTGTGTGCTGGGGGACAAGTGGTGGGTGACAGTGGCAGGGTGAGGGCTGGACAGGCCCCAAGGGCAGCTGGGTGGCAGTATGGAGGGTGGCAGTGTGTGCTGAGGGACAGGAGCAGGGTGACAACAGCAGGGTGACAGTATGGTGACAGCATGGTGACAGCAGTGCAGTGACAGCAGCATGTCCCCGCAGGTGCTCTGGAAGCACGCGCAGTATGAGCCGCTGTTCCACATGCTCAGCGACCCCGAGGCCTACGTGTTCACCTGCATCAACCAGACGGCCGAGCAGCAGGAGCTGGAGGACGAGCAGCGCCGCCTGTGCGACATCCAGCCCTTCCTGCCCGTGCTGCGCCTCGTGGCGCGCGAGGGAGACCGGGCCAAGAAGCTCATCAACTCCCAGATCAGCCTGCTCATCGGGAAAGGTCAGCCCGCCCTCATGGGCACAACATGGCAGCTGGCTCTGGGGGCACACGGCCCTCATGGGCACAACATGGCTCCGGGGGCACATGGCCCTCATGGGCACAACATGGCTCCGGGGGCACACAGCCCTCACCCTCATGGGCCCAGCATGGCTCTGGGGGCACACGGCCCTCATGGGCACAACATGGCTCCGGGGGCACACAGCCTTCATGGGCCCAGCACAGCTGATGGCTCTGGGGGCACAGATATTTCTGCTGGACACAGTGATATTTCTCACTTTCTGTCCTGGACAGCTTGGCTGCAGGGTGGGACACTGGGACAGCAGCAGGATCCTGCAGGGCATGCAGGGCACAATGCCTGTGCAGGGCCAGGGAAGGGGGTTGCAGAGTGCTGGGCCCTGGGGACAGTGCCACTGCACATCTTCCATCAGGGGCTGCTGGCAGCTCGGCTGACTCTGCTTTTGGCCACATGTTAAACACGTGTTCAGGGAGAGATACTGAGGAAAAGGCTCATTTCTCCCACTGGCTGCAGATGCTTATTTTGCCCTCCTCTCCTGCTCTGCACCCAGGTTTGCACGAGTTTGACTCGGTGCAGGACCCGGAGGTGAGCGAGTTCCGCACCAAGATGTGCCAGTTCTGTGAGGAGAAGGCGGCCCAGCGGCAGCAGCTGGGCTGGGCAGCGTGGATGGAGTACAACTTCCCCCTGCAGCTGGAGCCCGCCGCCAAGGGCCTCTCCTCTCTGCAAATCCCCAACAAGAACATTTTTGTCAACATCAGGTTCCAGTCTGGCGGGGTAAAGCACAAAACTTTCCTGTCACGGTGTTTGGTGGTTTGTGCTTTTCCTTTGGAAACCTCTGTGTGTGTGTGCAGACAGAATAATGTGTGCCTGGACAGTGATTGCATGTGTTCAGTGTTCATTCTCCAGATTGCTTTGCCTGTGGAGAAGGTTGGGAGGGAGCTGCTCTCCCTCCTGAACGTGCACTGGGTGTATTGGTTAGCTGAGGTTGCTGCATGTACATGGGCTGGAAACCTTTGTGGGTTTGGGTGGGAATCCAGCACAGAATGGATTGGAAGCTCAGGAGCCTGCTCAGCAGACACTGCTTGCAGGCACTGCTCTGTGCTGCCCCTGGGCCTCTGAGCTGTTCCTGCTCCTGCCTGGGCTCATGTTCTGCCTGTTGTGCCTGGGCACGAAGCAAGGTCACCCTGGCAGGAGAACAGCCTTCAGAGCAGTGTGTTTGAGCATGGGGACCCTTCCAGTCCCTGCCCTGCTGCTGCAATGACTGTGGGAAGGTTTTAAATGACTGGCAGCCACATAAACTGGTGATTCTGCTGAAAATTGAAGTTCCTGTTTTCCAGCCTTGTGCTTACACTGCTGAACCTCGCTCCTGCCCAGTTTGGCAGGAGGAATATCTCTGCTTACCATAGGCTGATGTGTGTGATTGTACCTTCCCTGCTGCTCCTCACTGCCAGCAGCAGGAATGCTGCTCCCAGTCTGTGCCACGCCATCCCTGTGCTGGTGTCTGACACTTTGCTGTGCTGTTGGGATTGCAGGAGAGCTTCATGTTCCAGATCTCCCCCTGGGAGTTCCCCATCGCCCTCATGACCTGTGCCATTAAGAAACAGGCCACTGTGCTCCGCCCCGAGACCGTGCAGCAGCCAGAGGACTACACCCTGCAGGTGAATGGGAAATGTGAATATCTCTATGGGAACTACCCCCTGTACCAGTTCCAGGTGAGCCTCGTGTCTTGCTTTGTCAGTGGCTGTTCCCACATGGCCTTCTCTTGCTGGGGACATGGGCTGGGACATGTTGAGAAGGAGAGAGTGCTGTTTGCCGGGGTGCAGCACATCAGTGACAGCACCTGGATGCTATTTAGGGTGAAAGGTACTTCCAGCAACCTAACCAATCCTTATTTTGGGGGGCCAATAGTCTAAGCCTGTCCCTGGGCGCCAAGTGCTGTGTAAATACATTTACAGGCTGTGGTTCTGGAAATATCTGCATGCTTGTATGGTGGGATGAGGGTTCTCCCATTGAAAGTTGGGCAAGTAATCCTGAATCATGTGCTCCTCTGGCAGGGCAGACTGCTGCTGGGAGTGCTGAATCCTCCTCAGTGTTTTCCCTTAATGCAGCCATTTGAGTCCATTGATGAAATGCCAGCTATAAAAGGCACTTCATATTCTCAGCTCTGGCAGCATGAGGCCAGTGAGCTGCAGGTTTCTAAAGCAAGAGGAGATAATGGAGAGCTGGGATTGGATTGTTGCTGTGTCCTTCCCGAGTCCCTGCAGGGCTCCTGCCCGGGCTGGTGGCTCTGGCTGACCCTGTCCCCTCTCAGTACATCCGCAGCTGCCTGCAGCGGGGCCTGACCCCCCACCTGACCATGGTGCACTCCTCTGCCATCATTGCCATGAGGGACGAGCAGACCAACTGCATCACCAGCCCCCCAAAGGCGGCCTCCAAGCCCCCTCCGCTCCCCAAGAAAAAGGTAGAGGGGACAGGGACCCCTGGGCTCCTCTGCTGGGGACACGCTGGGCTGGGAACAGCAGTGGGTGCTCCCTGCCCTTCTCAGGGCAGGTTCCCAGCTTTGAAATAGGGTGGCAATTTCCAGCCAGCCTTCCAGCCCCCTCCACAGCTTCTCTGGCTGTTTCAGGCTTCTTGCTCTTTTCTGTGGGACCCAAAAGCATGGAATGGGAGATGAGTTCTGGTGGGGGCCTTGAGAGGCCTTTGTTGCATCTGTTTCTAATCAGAACCCTTTCTGTTTGCAGCCATACTATGGCTCTCTCTGGTCCTTGGAGCAGCCTTTCTACATCGAGCTGGTGCAAGGCAGCAAGGTCAATGCAGATGAGAGAATGAAGGTGGGGACTGCCTCACTCTGGGGTTTGTACCTGTGCTTTCCCAGTCACAGCCCTCTGGTCTGTGTGGGGAGGACAGGGGTGGCTGGCAGTGTGACCTCACCTGCTCCTGTGGGGCTCCATTCAGCCCTTGGGCAGTCGCTGAGCTGCAGCACAACAGGGATGGGGAGGGAAGCGGGCAGACAGCAGCTCAGCATTGGAAAGAGCTGCTGCCCTGAGGTAATGACATTGTACAGGGCAGGGGACACCCAGCTCTGAGAGGAGTGATGGGAGAGGTGGTGGCTGGCAAAGGGAAGGCAGGAGGCAGCAGAGGCCTGGGATGTGTGGGGTGTTTGCCATGAGGGGGGAAATGAGGAGAAGGGGAACAGCTGCCCTTTGGGAAAGGAAGGAAACTGGGCAAGAACATGCCGCATTAATCAATATGCAAGTCTGCATGAAGTGACAAGATACCAATGCCCTCACTGAAGCTGAGTAAAGAGAGAGACTTCAGAACTGAGTGTCTGAGTGACCTGGGACTGAGACAGGAGAAGGACACCCTGTTCAGTGACCTGGGAATGAGACAGGAGAGGGACACTCTGTCCAGGGAGAGCTGCTCTAAGGAGAGAGTTCAGAGCTGAGTGTCTGAGTGAGCTGGGAATGAGACAGGAGTGGGACGCCGTGTTCAGGCAGAGCTGCCCTGTCCCCTTCCCCTGCAGCACACGGACAGTCCCGCGTGCTCACGGTGCTGTCCTTGCTGTCCCTCAGCTGGTGGTGCAGGCAGGGCTGTTCCACGGCACCGAGATGCTGTGCAAGACTGTGTCGAGCTCGGAGGTGAGTGTGTGCTCGGAGCCCGTGTGGCGGCAGCGCCTGGAGTTCGACATCAGCGTGCGCGACCTGCCGCGCATGGCCCGGCTCTGCCTCGCGCTCTACGCCGTCGTCGAGAAGGCCAGGAAGGCTCGCTCCACCAAGAAGAAGTCCAAGAAAGCTGTAAGTGAGGCCAGCCTGGGGCTGCAGATCGCATCTTGTGCTCCTGAACCTTTTTGCTTTCAGAAAGGTTCGTGTTATTAAAGCAGCGTACAGAGCAATGGCCAGTAACTGCTCCAGCAGGAGCAGGAAGCTGAGAAGTGGCTGCCTGTAAGAAAGGCTGTTTATGTGCAATTTCTTCTCTAGAAAGACCATTGAGAAACATAGCCAGCATCTGACTGGACCTAAAGAGGAATCACTTATCTTGGTGTCCCTGTTTCGCTCTTCTGCAACTTCCTTGTTCTGTAGTTGAGGTTAAACCATCATCTCTGTTGCATTTTCTTTCTAACAAGGTCTTTCCTGCATATCCCCAGTGGAGCAAATTGCCAGCTAGGGAGGGGGAATGAACTGAGGAATGTAAACATTGGTTATGGCAAGGTAACATTAAAGTGTGGGTTCTTCAAGGTCACTGTTCAGGTGTTGCAAACTGACCAAAGTGTTAAATCACCTTGGAAGCTCTTGATCTGAGCATCTTAATCAGAGGTAGTGGTATTTCTCACTTTCCAAAACTTCTACGCCATTAATAATTTAGCAACTAAAACAGATCCAACTGCAGCTTGTGATTTAATTGCTGATTTCCCAGAGAGGTAACATAAGCCTCAAGCTCTGTTCTTTATGAGCAGCAAAGGCATTTGTGCCTCTGCAAATTATTGTCTCTGTGACCACAAAGACTGTTCCCGTGCCTTAAGGGGATGGTTACTCATGCCATCTGTGCTAGAGTGCAGAGCAATGAGGCACTGGTGAGTGTGATGGGAAGATTTCAGTTCTGCTCACTCCTCCTCACTGCTGGGAGGTTCACTGAGCCTTGTTGTGCTGACATCAGTGGGGTTCTCAGGGTTGCTGTGCAGTCATGTCTGGGAGCAGCAGCCAGCTCACAAATCCTGCTTGTGGAGACCAATTTCTGAGTTGAAGACTTCAGACTGGAAACATTTTGAGGCCAGGACCAGGATTAACAGTTTTATTGTTTGGTTTCTTTTCTATTTAATAATAGCAGAACCCCAGCTCTTGTTGGAGGCTTTTGTTGGACAGAAGATCTGATTCATCCACAGGCTGGATGGTTGTGGTCACACTGGAATAATTTTCAGTTTTGAAGCAGTCAGAAGGAAATCTTGCTGTTCTGATTGACAAAACAGAGCCAGTCTGTTTAGCTGAGTTGTTAAGGGGATCTTATTCATGTGTGTTCTGGTGCTGGGGAAAGGTGGGTGCATTCTGATGAGCTTTTAGTATAAATTACAACATTCACCACAGCTGAGCAGTGAAAAAAGGAATTTTTCCCCATGGTGAGCTATAGCTCTGAGTGAGGTGCCCAGAAATAATCTCAAATGATTGTTAAGGGCAGGTTAGCTGATTTTTTTTGCTTGTTTGCTTTGACTGTTATTTTTTCCTTACTCAGAGGTTAATTCCATACATGTTGTTTATATGCAGACTGTCCAGAGCAGATAGGTGGGACTAAATCATTTACTACCACAAAAGCAGGCATGTTTGCAGGCTGGCTGGATGAGTCAGAGGGTTAATGTCACCCAGAGGGTTGGCTTTCAGTGTTTCTCTGAATCATGCAGGAGATGGCTCTCTTTAGAGTGCTGGATCCTTGTTTTGCTGGACCTTATCCACCAGAAATCCTGCCTTGTGTTTTGGCAGGCTCTGAGTTGTGGTTAGATGTCATTTACTCTGTTAGAAAAGGTTATTGCTGCTGCTGGTGTTTTATTTGGCTTTTCCCTGTTGTCTGGAAGCTGATGTCTCAAATGTGATTTCACTGAAGATATTTGGAGTAATCAAATCAGCTCCAAGGTTTGTGAGAGGCCGCTTGAAGTGACTCATTTTGTCACGTTAGAGGGAAATGGGGGCTCTGTAACCTCCTCCAGTGCTGGGGTGTCCTGTGGGGTAAGGCTGCACTGCCTGGAATGTTCCCCATGGAACCAGATGTGTCCCTGTGGCTCCATCCAGCGTGGCTCTGTTTGTGGGTGCCTCAGTGCAGGATTTCTGCCATGTAACCCCTTTTCCAGCTGTTTTCTGTGCTGTGCTCTGAGCTCTTGAGTGCTGCTGCATGAGGTCAAGTGTTCCATTGGGGAACCTGACTGCAGGAAAGCTGAGCTCACTTGTGGAATGTGTATCTGCTCTAGGGCTGGGAGCTGGGTGAGGGCAGGGGATGGGTTCTTTGTCTTGGCCATGTCCCAGGCACTTTGCTTGCTGGAGTCTCCCTCCTCTAAAATGAGGCTGGGTTGGATTTGTGGGGTTTATTTTGGGGGTGTGGTGAGGGATTGGCAGCATAAAGTTTGATTTCTATAGATAGTGTTTGTTATTGTACAAAGAAGCCAAGCCTTTTTTTCCTATTATGAGCTATTTCTAGCATCCTTTGCCTTGTTTCCCAAAATCGTGCCTGCTCTGTGTTCCCTGTTTCAAAATTAAAGTTCTTCTCCCTCCCCTCAAATGGTAAAATGTATGAAATGTGTAATAGTTTCCTCAAATATTGACTGTAGAGTAGCAAGGCCTTTTTGGAAAATTAGATTCTTCAGCTTTGCCAAATCTCGGGTGGCGAAGTTTCAGACACATTTGTGGGGAGCGTTTGGTGCCATTTGGCACCACACAAAAGACCCCAGGTTTTGGCAGGCGCCCGATGCCATCTTGCACTGTTAATTTAGGGCAATTCAGGAGGGGAGCAGGCAGGTGTCCCTGTGCAGGGGGGTCTCAGTGCCCTCGGGGCAGGGCAGCCCCCCACCAGCGCTGTCTCCGCAGGACTGCCCCATCGCCTGGGCCAACGTGATGCTCTTCGACTACAGGGACCAGCTGAAGACGGGGGAGTGCTGCCTGCACATGTGGTCCTCCTTCCCAGGTAGGGCACGACAGGCAGCTGCTCAGGGGCACCCGCAGTGTCCCCAGCAAGTGGAGTGGCCTCTGCCCTGAGCTGGAGCCCTGCCAAGGCAAGGCTTTGTTGAGCTTGGCTTTGCAGGTGTGGCCTGAGTGGTGGCTGCTCACCTGAGGGTGCCGCGTGCCCCTCACTGGGGAAGGCTCAGGAGGGTGAAGTGCTCGTGGCCAGGCAGTGCCAGGGCAGTGCCCAGGGACAGCCTCTGCTCTGCTTTCTGCACCAAAGCTTTGCAAGGTTTGGGCTCATGGGTTTTGTGTACTTTGTTTTTCAGATGAGAAAGGGGAACTTCTGAACCCCATGGGCACAGTGCAGTGCAACCCCAACACTGAGAGTGCAGCAGCCTTGGTCATCTGCTTCCCCAGCGTGGCAGCACATCCTGTGTACTACCCATCCTTTGAGCAGGTGGGGCACAGGGACACTTGTAGGAATTCCCTCACTGTCCCTTCCAGTGGGGAACCTCTGGAGCAGCCATCCACAGGGACTGGGTGCAAGCAAACTTGATTAATAGATACTGTTAACTGAAAATTTCACTTTATCCTCTCACCTAATGGACCTTTGAGTGAATACTTTTCTGAGCTATGAATTACTGAGGTAAAGCTGCTCTAATAGATGAGCATTTGTTTAAAAAATGAGTTTAACTGAGCTGCCTTCAGACTGCATTAGGCTCTGTAGGAAGGAAGAGGAATAAAGGGGAAATGAGTGAAAGTAGGCAGCTCCCTCCCTTTCAGCAGAGTGATAACATGCCGTGTGTGAGGTGGAGATTTTCCATCTGTCACTGCAACTGGCCAGACAAGTGGAGGAAGAGATGTGCCTGGTTTCAGGGGAGGAAGGAGCTCTGTGCTCCCCAAGAGGCAGGGTCTGGCTCAGAGCCTGTGCCAGGCACAAAGGGGAGCCAGACAGGGGGCAAGGGACTGCCCTCCAATGCAGCATGAGGTGATGGTGCCCACAGTTACAGAGGAACTGAGAGCCTTTCTCACCCTCTTTATCTGTGTCCCAGCTGCTGGAGTTGGGGAGGAATGGAGAACAGCCCCGAGCTGCCCCAGAAGATTCTGAGGAGGTGAGTCTGCTGGCATCAGTGTTCAGCTGCTGCCAGCCTGGTTTCATGGGCTGCTTTTACCCCTTGCCCCTGTCCCAGCACTTTCACCCAGCCCTGCAGGGCCCCTGTGGGCTGGCTGAGCCCAGGGTGTGCTCCTGCCGTGCAGAAGCTGCAGCTGAAGGAGATCCTGGAGCGGAGGAGCCACACGGAGCTGTACGAGCACGAGAAGGACCTGGTGTGGAAGATGCGCTACGACATCCGCGACCAGTACCCGCAGGCGCTGGCCAAGCTGCTCGTCATCACCAAGTGGAACAGGCACGAGGATGTTGCCCAGGTGAGGCTGCTGGGGCTGGCAGCCAGGGCTCCTGTTTTGGTCCATCTTTCAGTGTTTGCATTCCTGTGCTGTGTTTGGGAGCCTGCCTGAGCAGGGGTTTCACAGTTTTCTCAGGGAAGTTCCCAGCTGAGGTCTGGCTCTTCTGGGCTCTGTGTGGTTCTGGGAGCTGTCCCAGATTCATTACTGGCCAACAAGGCCTTGTTTATCCCTTCAAGAAACCGGAGACAAAAAAAAAAATCTGTATAATTCTTGGCAAAAAAAGATATCTGGATTGAATATTCTTGAATAATAGTAAGAGATCAGCACACGCCACCTCAATGGATCAGTTTTTGACCTGGTATCTGCAAACGTGCTGTGAGGCATCTATAAATAGTGATGCCCTGTAAGGAGCTGCTCTTTCACCAATAGAATTTCAGATTTATATCCATTGTCATAAAAGCCTTGTTCCTTTTTTAACTATTTTCTTTTTGATCATTACAGATGATTTCTCTGCTTCAGACCTGGCCAGAGCTGCCTGTCCTGAATGCCTTGGAGCTGCTGGATTTCAGCTTTCCTGACCGTTATGTTGGTTCCTTTGCCATCAACTCCCTGAAGAAGCTGACGTAAGTGCTGGCCCCAGGGGAGAGGCAGAGCCCTTTCTATTTCTGCTCAGGGCTGCTGAGGGGCTGTGAACAGCAGTGACAGCCTTGCCTTTGCAGCTCTTACAAGAACATTCATGGCAGTGAATACAAGGTCGTGTTTTCATGTTTCCTTTCTGTCCACAGGGATGATGATGTGTTCCAATACCTGCTGCAGCTTGTCCAGGTGCTCAAGTACGAATCCTACCTAGACTGTGAATTGACCAAGTTCCTGCTGGAAAGGGCATTGTCCAACCGCAAGATCGGCCACTTCCTCTTCTGGCATCTGAGGTGAAGAGCAAATCTTACAGGCTTTTTCTCAAAACTCAAGGGAAGCCAGCATTTACTGAGTCCTTCATTGCTCTGTGAAGTGGGAACTGCTACTTTTTACCTCGGGTGCCTCAATAATAATTATTCCAGGAGGACACAGTATTGTTTTTTATTAATTTCTTTTTGTCTTTTGTGGCTCTGCTCTAACTGCTCTGCCTGCTCCCTGCCCAGGTCAGAGATGCACGTGCCTGCTGTTTCCCTGAGGTTTGGGCTGATCCTGGAAGCCTACTGCCGGGGCAGCACCCACCACATGAAGGTGCTGATGAAGCAGGTACTGATTGCTTTGGGCCCTCCCTCTGCCTTGGGGCTGGTTCTCAGCTCTTGGCTTGCCCAAATTAATGTTAGCAGTAGTACAGAAAAGCCTTGTGAGGGCTGCTGGCTTTGGGGTCCCCTGTGGCTCTGGGGGTCTCACCCACACAGCTGCAGTGTGTGTCTAGAATGCTCTGAAATGTGCAGACCACTGCTACTACAGATCAGCTGTTCAGTGGGAGCTGATCACAACCAGAACTCCCCAAAAGCAACCAAGGGCAGGCTGGGCTCTCAGTCTCATCCTCTGCACTCTTCCAGCCAGGGCACCTCGCTTCTTCCTTTGGAGTGTGGTAATGTGCTTTATTCCTGCTGCAGCCATTATCCTGCAATGCATTTGTGCCCAGCAGAGTATCCACAATTAATTATGGATCTTCCTTGAGCAGATACTACTAAATTTGTTTTGCTGCAGTGTGTGAAATTGCTACAAATTGAAGAGGAAGTAAGAGATGGAACCAAGGTTTACATTTCACAGGAGATTTTAATGTTTTAAACTTTCTCCAGGAATTTCCTATTTGTTAACCCTGTTTTATCCCTCCCATTTTCAGGGAGAAGCACTGAACAAGATGAAAGCTCTGAATGACTTTGTGAAAGTGAGTTCTCAGAAAGCCACCAAGCCTCAAACCAAGGAGATGATGCACATGTGCATGAAGCAGGAAACCTACAGGGAAGCCCTTTCCCACCTCCAGTCCCCCCTGAACCCCAACATCATCCTTGCTGAAGTTTGGTAAGGGACAGATCTGCACCTCTGAATTTGTGTGAATTTTGTGCTTTGTTTCACACTGGAGCCAGGCTTTGGGTTATCCCAAGGTTCTTTCCTCATGGGAGTCCCAGGTCCAGCAGTGGGTGGAGTTGCTGTAGGACTGGCAGCTTGGATGGTTGATATTTTAATAGATGGAAACTGAGGGTAATATTTTTATTTCCTCTAGTGTGGATCAGTGCACCTTCATGGACTCCAAAATGAAACCTTTGTGGATTGTATTTAATAGTGAAGAGACAGGTGGAGGTGGAGTGGGTATAATTTTTAAAAATGGAGATGGTAAGTGTTTATTATGCTTGTGAAAATATGTCTTTTAGTGTCAAGTATTTACGGGGTGAGTGGGCCTAAATCTGGACCATTAAGATGTTGTGTAAATTAGGAACTTTAATGGTTTTGGGTGAGTTTTTGGTAGTAATCTGAAAATTAATATTAATTCCCCTCTATATTTCACCTGCTTCCCCCTTTAATTAAGATTTTAGTGCAGTAATTGGATACCTTTGAACAGTAAAATGATATTTTCCTGTGCAATGCTGCCCAGATCTGCGCCAGGACATGCTGACTCTGCAGATGATCCAGCTGATGGACATCCTGTGGAAGCAGGAGGGCCTGGACCTGAGGTGAGCAGTGTGCCCACAGCTGTCCTGCACTGACAGGGTGCAGGGGCTGCTTTCTCTGCAGCTCCGTCTGGTGTTCTGGGCAGCTTCTGTGGGCTGGGGAAAGAACTGCAGAGCAGAAAGGGAGGAGACAGGGCAGGCAAGGGAAAGGTTAAAAGTCACCACCGTGCATTTGTGGGCAGGATTTCAGTGGAAGGGTTTCTTTCATCTCTGCAGGATGACCCCTTATGGCTGCCTCTCCACAGGAGACAAGACGGGGCTCATTGAGGTGGTCATGCACTCGGACACCATCGCCAACATCCAGCTCAACAAGAGCAACATGGTGGCCACGGCTGCCTTCAACAAGGACGCTCTGCTGAACTGGCTCAAGTCCAAGAACCCGGGGTGAGGGCTCACCTTCCCTCCCTGCTCCTTTCCTTCAGCTCTGCACAGCTCCAGGCTGTCCCACAGGGGCTGTGGCTGCTCCCCTGCCTGGCACACCTGGAGGCCTCATGTGCATCTCATTTCCACTGAGATTGTGGACACCCCCTTATTCAGAGCCCTTCAGTTACAGACAGTTCTTGCAGCTCATTTTTGTGCAGCAGGGGTGGGAGTCCTACTCCAGAGAGCACTGTGGGAATCCAAACGAGCTCCCCTCCCTTCTGCAGCTGAAAACAGCTCTCCCCGTGGGGCTGTACTGGAGTCCAAAGTCAACTTATCTTTCACTCTTTCTTCCCTCTCCAGAGATGCCTTGGACCAAGCCATCGAGGAGTTCACCCTGTCCTGTGCTGGCTACTGCGTGGCCACCTACGTGCTGGGCATTGGGGACCGGCACAGCGACAACATCATGGTCAGGGAGACGGGGCAGGTAATGGGGAGGCACCTGGGCACGGGCGTGGTGGGCACCTGGGCATGGGCTCTGCCCAAAGCAGGGCACCTGGGCATGGGATGGTGCTCTGCCCAAAGCAGGGCCACTCTTCTCTCTCCCAAAACTCTATGGCCAGGATCTGCTCAATGCAGTAACTGAAAGGAGCTCAGCTCTGATCAGCTAAAAGAGGTAATATTCTGAAAATATTTTTTTTTTTATTTGCAGCTGTTCCATATTGATTTTGGTCACTTTTTGGGGAACTTCAAGACTAAATTTGGTATTAATAGAGAACGAGTCCCTTTCATCTTAACCTACGACTTTGTGCATGTCATCCAGCAAGGAAAAACTAACAACAATGAGAAGTTTGAAAGGTAAGTGCTGGGAGTTAAACTTGACTTCAGCTTTTGAAGCTCTAAATTTTTAGTATTTATTTCCACCATTAGTATTATAAGTATTTAGTATTTATTTCCACCAACGTGCAGCTTATAGCTGCCTGTACAGATGAAAGCAAATAAATTATTAACTGGAGAGAGCAGGGTTCAGACTGCTTAAGTGCTTTACAGAATGGTGGAGCTGGCAGTCCTCACTCCTTTGGCTGGTCTTTGCTCAGGTTCAGGGGTTACTGTGAAAGGGCCTACATGATCCTGCGGCGCCACGGGCTCCTCTTCCTGCACCTCTTTGCACTCATGAAGGCTGCTGGGCTGCCAGAGCTCAGCTGCTCCAAAGACATCCAGTACCTAAAGGTAAGAGGCAGAGCCCACACAAGGGGGTAAAACTGAGCACCTGATTTTGGCTGGGGGAGGAGGAGGAGGTCAGTGGGCAAGGCCAGATTCTTAAAAGCAGATGAGCTCCAGAACAGTGAGTGGATGGACAATGCCCTGTGCAGGTCCTGGTGCTCAGAAACCTCTTCAGGTTCTGCACCTGGAGGCAGCAGGAGCCTGCTTGCAGGGAAGAAGGCAAAGCCCTTGGCTCTCATTTCCTAGTTTGCCTCCTGAGTCGTAACCACCCATCCCTGGCAGGTGCAGAACACTTTTTCCAAGAGCAATACACAATGTGCTCTTTCCTGCACCAACAGAAGCAGAGGGTGCAAGTGTTTATCAGAGAAAAAGCCTCCTGCAACTGCAGGAACAAGTAAAAATAATTGATGGACACTCCATTGCTCCTTTCAATTGAGTAATTTCTTATGAATAAATGTCTTACTGGGTGAGCAGTGACTTGTTCAGTTGTGCACTGATTTGTGCCTCCTGCCTACAGGACTCCCTGGCCCTTGGGAAAACCGATGAGGAGGCACTGAAGCACTTCAGAGTGAAGTTTAACGAGGCCCTGAGGGAGAGCTGGAAAACCAAAGTGAACTGGCTGGCACACAACGTCTCCAAGGACAACAGGCAGTAGAGCAGGAGCTGCCCAGCACTGACAGCCAGGTGCCTAAGGACTGAACAGGGGTGCAGAGTGCAAGATCCCCCACCTCGTTCCCAGAGACCAGACATTGCTGCATGACTGAAAAACTGTTGGCCTGTCCTCAGCCACCCCACCCTGGCTGCTGAACATCCTTGGGGGACAAGGAGAGACGTGAGGCAATAAAACTACTGCATACAGTGAAGGTAGGTGCAGGTACTGTACCCTTGAGAACTCCTTCAGCTTCAAATGCACATTTGAATGAAGTCAAGACAGTTGTAACACCCCTCCAGTGTGCTAATGTCTGTGTTTCTATTTTCTTGAAAATTTAGCTGAGCAGAGATCCCCCTATGCCTGTAGCCTATCTAGGTCACCACTATTACAGCTTAGAGGCATTAACTTCAGCATGTGGTCACTCCTGCCCTGTGTCAGTGGCCACTGAGGTGGGTCAGCTCAAAGCACACCAAAGCTGACTTGGATAAATGCTTTTATTCTGCCTTGAGACAGGATAAAAACATCCAGGCTGTCATATTGCTTTCTGTCTGCTCCAGAAGCCAAAGTGTTCTGAAACTGAGCTGGAACTCAGCTACTGCTGTCTAGAACTGATGGCACAAAAGCAGCTTTGAGGTGGCCATTGGATCAGGTACTTTTGCTTTCCAAAGTTAGGCTTTAGTTGAGCCTCAAGTAATTCCATTTCTGCATTTATTTTGGTTTCAAACGTGAAAACGCTAAGATTGCATTTTCAAATTGAAGTACTTACTGCTTTTCATAACAGATGTTAAGCTGTGAGGTCTATTCATACAAACCCTGTTGCCTCTCAAGCACCTGTTGGTAGAAGCAGCAGTTCTGGCATAGAAGACACCTCATTTTAATTTAATCTAACCCTGGGAGAGCCCCTTTTCCTACACCTTCAGATGATACTGTGACTGAAGCACTCAGGCTCTAACAGCTACTTTGGTACTAGAGGGAAATACTGCAGGATTTAGAGCTCTGTGCAGGCTGATCAGTGAGAAACAGCCCTGTGCCTCTGCTCCATTTTAGAGAGTAAATATTGCTATTTCCTTGCTTATTAAACTAATTTACAGAGCAAAAAGTATGCAGAGAAAGTCCTGGGCCCTGTGCAAGGTGAGATGCACTGAAAGCACAGCCCCAGTCAGGTTCTTGTGGAAGGGAAGACACTACAATTCCAGAGCTGCAAAAGCAATTCTCTTGCAGTGCCAGAGCCTGGTGTTCAGGGTGCTGCAGCACTGGCCCCTGCTCTCCTCATCCCTCTCACAGCACAAAGGCCAGGCCCTCACAGATTGCAGAGCAGTGGCTCCTGTCCTGTCCCTCACTTTGAGAAGTGCAATAACACAAAGGTGTATCAGTATCAGCTGCAAGAACTGAGCACAGTTTTACAGAGCTTAGTCTGGAAAACTTGACTTACCTACGAGCAGTAAAAATTCAGTGAGTCATCGTGTGGACCTTCTTTTTTGTACACCCTGGGAGGGCATCTTGGATAAATCTCTGAGAGCTCTGTTGGGTCAGCAAAGAGCCTTTGACTCCAAACTCACAAAGCAGCAGCTCACCTGATGGTTTTCAGCAAGCTGACCTGTACTAAAGACTGAAACTTACAGAGTTTTCAAAAATGTTCCATTTCATTACAAGTGGCTTCTCATTTTTACAAATATGCTCAGAATGATAGACTTATTTCTATTTATTTAGAGATGTTTCTGTCATTATTTTTTTTTTAACTCTGTACAAACTGATTGTGCTTATTCTGTTGCCTTTGAAAAAGAAGTATTTTTTTAAGCCAAACTGTGGTTCTGCAAGAAGAGAATGTTTACATGTTTAGCTCTTCAGTTGCGGTAGGTACATGTTTTGTAAATAAGAAATAAAAGATATTGACAAATTGTACACAAATGCTGCCAAGTCCTTCTGTGTTTGAGAGCAATGACCACAAAACTCTCCTACTCCCCCAGCAGAGGCAAATTAATACAGTTTATATAACTGGATTCTATTTTGTTTCACTCAGGAAAATAAAAAATGCAAACAACCTTTAGAACCAGAAATTTATTGTAGCTTATAGACTTTCCAAACTGACCTGTTACCAATATACACATCTGAAAAGTTATACCCACAGTGGCTACAAACTGCATCAGGACATTACAACCCCTCAGTATTACCATTAAGTCATGATCAGTTTTGGTCTAAAATACAGCAGCTACAGCAACAGTATATGGAAGGATAAGTCTTCTACACATTAACACAGGACAACTGTCAGACATAAGTTAAAAGTTTCCCAGTTTACTTAAAACTAGCAGTTAATTACCACATAAGTAGTCAAAACCATTTTCCCATTTTAGAAATCTAAAATTTTACATTAAAAAAAAACCAAAACAACCCCCAAAAACAGTAAGCTCTGGTGTGGGTTCTTTCCCTGCTGCCAGGTCCATCTCTATTGTAAAGGCACTCCTCAGTCAGGCTCCCCCAGAGCAAACCCCATCAATCCTGGGGCTGCTCTGGGGATCCAGCTGTACAAACACGTGCTCAACCCTGATCTTTCACCCCTCTGTGCCCCTCTCTGGCCCTGCCCTGGCCTGGCTGGGGCACGCTGGGCTCTGCAGCCACAGCCAGGAGCAGCGGCTGGCGCTTGGCTTACCGTGCTCAGGAGGGAATGCAGGCCCAGGCTCCTGCTGCAGGCAGAGCAAGTTACTCTGTAATCCACCTCCACACAGATCAAGCAGAAATTCATTATTCACGACTCTGCATCAGACCAAATAAAGTTAAACAACCCTGCCTGACAGAAAAAACAGCCCCCCATGTTTGTACCTTCCAGCTACTGCCCTCTGCAATCCCAAATTGGAACTGGGATCAGAAACAACCCAAATCATATGAATTAACATGATTTCCAAGGGTTTCTGGTTGGATAATTTATGCTACAGTTTTTCACCAGCAGGAAAACACAATTACTAAGTGTAAACAAAGGCTTAAAACACCGACAATCTGTACAAGGGGCAGCAGGGGAGGAGCAGGAGTGTCCAGTGGTATCAGCTACACCCCAAACCCTCCCACTTCCAAATTAGAAACAAATGAACAAAAACCCCCCAAATCCCTATCCATGTAGACTGGTAGCCCAGGTGCTCAGACTCCCCTAGACCCCAGCCTGTCTGCAGTGTGCACAGCCCACGTTGGGCTCCAGGCACTCCCCAGAACTACCAGAAGCTGTGGCCACAGCCACAGCACACAGATCTGCCCACCATGCATGTAGTGTTATTTCCCCGATAACTTAAAAGCCTTTACGGCAAGCCTCAATTGGAGAAAAAAATAAAATTAAAACCAAACTGTAGTGCACAGGGGAGCTGAACCTCTGCAGAGGCTCCTAAAGCCTTTACAACTTCTCACAAGCTTTTCTGTTCCCTCTGCAAAACAAAAGGGAGATGAAAGAAGAGGAAGGAGTTCAAGGAGAGCGGGGCATGAGCACACATCGCAGTCAAGGCCAAGACAGAGTTACTGAACATCTACACTAAGAACTGTGCCCGTGCTCCTGCTGCAGTAGGATGAGACTTGGAATAGTTCATGCTGCATGATTTTTCACTTTAGCATGTTTTAAACCCCAATCCCTGTTTTCACTACCACAAATGACATAATTACATAATTCCAATATATTTACAAAATATTAAAAAGTCTTGTTAATCTTCTACATATTAACCTCATTCTGCCACTTTACACATGCACTAATTCGGGGGAAAAAAAATTAAAAGAAATCAACAGGCTGAAATGAGCAGCTTTACCCTTTGTCAACAAGCAATCCTTGCATCTTTTAGAAAAAGGAACAAAGCCAAGTTTGTTTCACTGAGCAAAAAAAGACAGTTCAGAAATTCATGTGCAATGGCTACAGAGCTGTAGAGTCACTTAGCTGAGATGACATGAAGAAAAAAGTGCAAGGTGGTTCCTCACAGAGCGTAAAAAAAATCCAGTCACTGAGGCATGGCTGAAGGAAGAGGTGCTAACTACAACCCTACACATCAGGAACTAGCTGACAGAACACAAACACGGCTGTGTGGGGGTTCAATCTACTGGCCAGAATGAATTTTTTTGTTTCAAACACCATGAATCCTTGGTACCAATGGAGTGTGTTACAGTGGAGTCTTCTAGAGCGGGAACATAAAGACAAAGGGAGCAGCTAGAATCAATAACTGAGGGTAGAGTCATCCCATTCCAGCTGCTGCTGTCTGTTAACATTCTGTTGGTCCTCCTCCTGCTCTCCCTCTTCCTCCTCACTGCTTTCAGACTCTGCACTAGTGATGTCATCTTCTTCTCCATCTTCACTTTCTTCTTCCTCCTCTTCCTCCTCCTCTTCACTGCTGTGTTGATCCTCGTACGTCTGTTCAGACAAAAATTAGCTGTCATTACCATACTGGCTAAAATTATTTTTGCTCTTTATTCAAGGCTTTATATTGAGGAAGAGCTATTGCAGATTCCTTGCTGGATTTAGCAGTTCAGCAGGAATTAGGCAGAAAGCAAAAAAGACAAAGGAAGCAGCACATTGTAAAAGAGTTCTGTGACAATCCTGGCACATCCTGGCACTCTACACAAATTGGCTCTGAAGGGTGATCCACTACTGCAAATTCTACTGGAAAAGGATCTTACAATAGGACACGGAGCATGAAGGTCACACATCTTTCTTGCCCCCAATTTTCTAAAAATTCAGATGTCAGCCACAGGAGAAGGAAACATCATAAACACAGATGTTCTGACAATAAATTCCTGCAAACACAGGCTGTGTTTAAGGCTCTGAGCACATGATGAACCCTAGTGCTGGACATTGGCCTGTAAAATCCCATCCTCCTTACCCCTGCAAGATCCCAACCAACTGCCCTTGGCACGTGGCACATTTGCTCTAAATTCCCAGGCCATGTCTCTGGCCCGTGCTCAGGGCTGGTGCTGCTCTCCCCCCGTGCCCACGGGCAGTAATGCCAGCAGCTGCCCAGGGTTACCTCCATGGGGTTGACAGTGATGGTGAGGGCAGAGTCGTCCCAGTCCATCTCGTTCTCCTTGCCCGTGTCCTGGTCCCGCATGGTTCTCTGGTGCGCGGCGCGGATCCGGAACACGCCCAGGATGATCATGAACACCAGGAAGCTCACACAGACCACAATCACCACTGTGGCTGTGCTGGGCACAACTGCAGCCAGAAACACAACGCTGGTAACTCTCATAGTGCTGACAAAAAACCCTCCCATCACCTGCCAGGGGAAATGGCTTTACACAAGTATTTAATTATTATTTTTCATATATATTACACAAAGGCAGTTTGTATACAGCCACTTAAAAGGTTAGTAGGAAAGTAAGAACTAGGCTTCATTTCCTTAAATATAATTACATCAATCTGAAAGACAAAAAACCAGCTCAACTTCAATGGCTGAGAATGCTGACCTGAAAAGGGATGAGGGTTTGCCAAGTTGTGACCAGAGAGATCAACAAAGGAATGATGCACTGGGTGAATGAACTGTGGCTGTGCAGCAATGTGATTGGCATGTTCCACTGGGCTGGCTGTGTGGATAACATTCACCTGGAGACAAACAGAAAGTGTTAAACTCCATAAACCCAACAGTATCATTCTGAAAAGATAAAAATAAAGAGAAAAAATTAAATTTTAGTGCCTTAAATGCCATTTTCTGCTGTACTTCCATCTACTTGATGTAAGCATACTAAATAATAATTAACCTGTAACCTGCTGCAGAGAAAATGCAATTTTAGCCTCTCTGTGCTTTAACATAATCCCTTAGCATCAGAAATTTACACAGTACAGTGAAGGGCCCGGCACATCCATCTGTGGCACCCCTGAAGTGTCACATAAAGCTCTCTCAGCTCTCTGGGTAGCACCATTCTCACTCCATTTGCTAAATTAATAATCTGTGTTCTCAGAGCAACCTTTCCACCTTCACACCTCCATTAGCCACACTATTTCTTCTACAAGCTATTTTATTTCAAGCTGAAACACAGAACTAAAACCACATTTCTATATAAAACACTGCCTGAAATGCTCACATTTCCTGATACCGATTTACAGGACAAAACCTACATCAATAACTGCTCGATTATCTCTCGGCTGAGGGACACATTTGCGTGCTGCAGGCCCCAGGCCCGGGCAGGGACCCACCTCCACCTGGAACTCGTTGCTGACGTAGCGCCCGTTGAGCTCCGAGCAGAGCAGCTTGAACTTCCTGTCGAACAGGGACGCCGTGCGCCAGTTCCTGTAGCGGATCAGGTGCAGAACCTCCTCGTAGTTGGCCATGGTGTCCACCCCTGGGGACAGACAGACACTGCTACAGCTCTGCCAGGGCACCACCTCAGAGCCCAGACAAACAGTACTCCGTGGCTTCACCTGAGGCTGCTTGGCCAACAGATTTTTAAGGATACAGAAAGGGTAACAGCAGTGACACACACGTGTGGCTCCACTGAAATCCTGTGGGTTGGTTTTGTGGTAAAATCCTAAACCCAGAGAGTCTTTGAAGGGATTCTGGGAGCTTTTCTATGGAATACTTTAACATAACAGAAAAGAATGATGCGTGCTCCTAGGCACTGGAGTACCCATGGAAGGAACAAGCCTTTTTTGGGGCAAAATCTAACTGCAGTTCCACAGCCCAGAGGTGACAGGCTATTTGGAACAGAGTAAAGAACAGAAGGATAGTTCTAGAATGCTGTATTTTCTAGAATCACAGCTTTCCACAGAATTGCTGTGCTTGGAATTCTAAAAGAAATGAAGTATTTGGAGTAAGGTGTTAGAAACCACCTCTCTAGAACTGCTCCCTGTGTCAGTCTCCTCATTCCCTCCCAAGAGCAGCAGCAGGAACCCCCACCTGTGATTATCATGCCCAGGTTGGAACTGCTCATCTCAATGCCTTTCTGCTGCAATCGTGTCATGTCAATCTCCAGGCTCTCTTGCTCCTGATTTAGTTCCTCTCCCAGCACCGTCACCTCACACATATCCAGGTTGTGCATGATCTCTTCAGATACCAAAGACTCTTGAACTAAAAATGAGAGAAAAAGCCAAAGATTTAAGCAGAAACACCAGAACAAATATTAAAATCTAGGCCTGAGGAGAACAAGTATTCACGAAATAATGATTTAAAAAATAAAACACAAAATATAAACAAGGGATATTTACATGAGGATAACGGCCTGGACTTATTATCATTTCCAGTTAAGTTTTTGTTAGCCCAGACCAGAGGATCAACACCTTTTTTCTCCTTACTGGATTGTGTACTAAAAGCCCACGGCTCTGTGCAGGAGGAAGATCCTGCCCGAGGGGAGGGTGGGACAGTTACCTGTAGGATCCTCATCGCCGTCCCCCTCGGGCTCCACCTCCCGGGTGATGGTGCTGATGATGCGCAGCTCCGGGAACAGGGACACGCCCTCGGAGCTCTCGAACTCTGAGGCGGAGCGGGCAAAGTGGTTGATGCCACTCAGGCTGATTTTTGGCTCCTCTGGCTGCAAGACCATGACATAGCCCTCCACAGAGGGAATGGAGACACAGGCCTCTTCATTGAAACACCTGAGAGACAGAAGCAGTTTTGCAGTCAAGGTGATTGTTTCAGAGGGAAGCACAATTACACACTGTAATTGCTTTATAAATTTTTGAAAAGCTGTCTCAGACCCAGGAGTCTTAGATAAATTCATCACTGCCCTGGAAAGTATGGAATAGCCACCAAGGGAGCAATCTCACAATTAATTTTTACTTACAGTTACCATTTGGCCTCATTTCTATGCTTTGACTTAGAGCCACAGGTAACCCCTTTAATGAAGCTGTGAGACTGGAGACACTCCCAGCACTCTGGCAGTACTTTGCTCCCCACCTTACACACTCCCTACTCCATTCTCAGGCAGAGAACAGAGCACTGTGGATAACATTTGCTGTACTGCAGTGTGGGATGGTCACACAGCCCAGGACTCCTTTGTTTCTCCCAAGAGAGGCCCATGAACACCAGGCTCCACCAGCCCCTCACAGGGATGCTCCAGCTCAGCACCAGGACACACCTGACAGTGCTGGTGATCTTCAGCCTGCGGATGCCAGGGGTTGGGAACTGGCGGGAGTTCAGGTAGGAAATGTGCTGCATGGCCTTGTCCACTCTGTCAATGTCATCCCCTTCTATGGTCAGCGTTGACTGGCTCGGGTTCATGTGGATCTGAAAACAAGGAGGAAAACCGTAAGAGAACACCCAGCTGAGTGACATGATCTGCAATTCAAACTGGAGCTCAGCACTGATAAATGCAGGAGAACTGCATCCATATTCAAAACAACAGGGTCATTATTTCCCAGCCTGGTGGCACACAGCCTCAGCTCCCTACTCACTGCCTTACCCCAGTGTCATGTATTTGTGTTTCATTCTTTAAGAAAAAATCTAAGCACATATTCTAGTTCTGGTTCTAGTAATACAGAAGAGAGACAGCTAAAAAAATAAGAGAAATTTAGCTCTGTTCACACAACCTTGCTACTGAAAAAGCCACGTAATCTTATTTTATGAAGCTGCTTGTTAAACATCTCTTATTAGACAATCTGCACAGCTGGTAAAACAGAGGCTTACAAATATGGAGTATCTCTTCAAGACTTAAAAGACAGCAGAGTAACTTACATTTTTAAGACCAGGTTTATAAAAGAAAAATTTCCTACTTTTATGTAATATTAATGCAGAATGCTACAAGAGATGAGCTTGTTATATCTGGGGCACCCTGTTAACTCTGCCAGCAAAACTTGTAACTCTGATCAGAGAAGGAATATACACGCTCCCCTTTGTTTATATGCAAATTTACCTTCACACCTTTACCAACACCATCAGCCATCTGCAAATCCAGCCCCTCCTTGCAGGTGTAGAGGCAATCAATCACCTTCTTGTTCTCCAGTTTACCAGAACGGATCATCAACCCTGCCAGGTTGCCTCGGAAAAACTGAGCCATGCGCAGTTCGCCACCTTCAAAACACGAGGGAGGAAAAACCTTCACTTGTCATGATTCTTTCTGCTTTTCTTTTGTAAAACAACAAGTATGCCAGCTGATACACACAGCATCATACACATGCAGGTTAGTTTCCATCCATTCTGGGTGTTAACCTTGTGATTATGTCAGGCACAAAGAAAGAACTGAACAGTTCACCATGCACGTGGCCTTCACAGAGCTGTGGCCACCTTGAACTGCCTGCTCCATGACAAACATCTCACAAGAAGCCCCATACAGCGAGGTGGTGCTCAGAAATCAAACACAATGGGATGAGCCATGAAACCTGAACCTTCCCGCTGGGTAACACCTCCTCCTACTCAGGACACAGGAGAGGATCCCTCCAGCTTGAGGGATCTCCACCTAAACCAGCCCTGCAGGCTCTCCCTGCACTCCAAGGGTAGAAAGGAGCTTTGTAAAGTCATTCAGCTCATTCTGAGAGGTGACCAAGAGTCACCTGCCCCCTCTAAAGGTGCCATCTTCTCTCTGCAGATTCAAAAGAGCAGTTTAAACCCAGGTAACTCAACTAAGTCTGATAAGGGCAACCTAACAAGCCCTTTATTCCTCAGTGTTTTTGAAGATGATGTCACCATGATCAACTAGTCCATCTTGCTAAATCCTGGGGCCACAAAACACCACCTGGAAATGTGCATTTTCAAGCCCATTACTTACTAAGCAATCTGACTTTGGAAAGATGTCTAACCTTGTTTTAGAAGTTTTAAGTGATAACAGATCCTTGCTACAACTCAAATATTCAGTGGTGAAATGTCCTGTTCCAAATTACACCATTTTCATATAGCTTCAGCTTCTGGAGCCCCTGGATGCTGCTTCCTTCTTGCCAAATTAAAATGTGATGCACAGCTAGAAACCTCTTGCCAGTTCCATCCAGACTATTCCAGCAATTCTTAAACTTTACAGGGAGGGTACCCATCTTGAATTCACTTTTAAAAATATACACTAATTTTAGGTATCCCAACTCAAGACACCGAGCTATCACTAAAATTTGTTATGAGGAAGTAACCCTGTAGCAAATCTGAAATACCTGGTACCCAAAGCTTTTCTGCTCATTCACAATTACAATTTTATATAAGTATCTGTGAGTATCCCCTGTAAATTACAGGTCTGTGGTTGTGAGCAGCCTGACCTAAATATGAGATCAGTCTTGTTCTGAAGAGGAGCAAAGGTACCCGAGTTCCAGAGGTGCTGCCCAATGTACTGAATAAATTCTATAATAAAGACACACTCTACATGCATAAATACATACATTTATATAGGATGGTGTGTGTTTATGCTTTAACAAAACTGGATGAAAGAGATTATAACTGATATTTACAACAGCAACTTTTTTCACCACTTCACTGCAATCACAACCGTTGCAGATTGTACATGGAAGTACATTTGGATGCAACCAAAAAAATACCCAAAACAAACAAAAAACCCCCCCAAAACTAAGCAGAAGTCAGCTGATGATGCTCTGCAAATAGAAGCACAATGAAGACACAAGCCTAGGAGAGGATTATGTGAAGGTCAATGGCCCGAATGCAATGCCTGCATTTCATGCTGTGTGCGAGATGAAGCAATGTCTTGGCTTAAAAATGAAATAAAACAGTAGGGAAAAAAACTCCAGCAACCTGCAGAGGTCTCGGGCACAGTTTCATTGTCATTTTCACTTCCTGTATATTCTGTAGAAAAGCAAGACAAAGAATGGGACACTAGGGAAAGGACCAAGTAGTTACAATTTGGCAAACTCTCAAATCCCAGAAAATACAAAGCAGCACATCCCCCAAAGCTTGCTTATACTGGACCCAGCTCCTCAAGGATTATGAGTTCTTGGAAACAAAGAGCTGCAGTGCAGGGGAAGACACATCACTGTGCTGGTACAAGAACAGTCATGGCACCACAGCCCAAAGAGCCCCACACACAAGCAGCAGCAAGAGCTGCAGAACCAGGAGAGGAAAGCTCACACAAACCTTTGTCTTTAGTAAGACAACACAACTCTAACAACTGGCTCCATATGAGGGGAAATTAATGCAAGAACCAGACTAATACAGTAAATCACCAAAAGGTATTGAAAGGTAATCAAAAGAAGCCATTATCAACACAGATTTCTTAATCAATAATATCGAGCAGTCAATTTATCAAATGGAAGCACCAAGCAATGAAAATCGGCTTCTAATTTTTTAAAAGAAATGTTCCAAGAACTTCTTTAGAAGGATAAAATCTTTTGTTCCTTGGAGACAAGCTGCATACACAACTTAGTGCAGCCTAAATAGAGCAGACAATAAAGCAGATGTCTATTTTTATAAGCAGAAATGGTAAAATACCCAAGAGACAGCACTGCTTGTGTTGCTCTGCAGAGCTGTCTGCTGGACAGGCTTCCATTGTTGAGAAGACTTTTCCTACAAGATGCTTTTCAACCTCCTTGAAATGAAGTGTTCTGCTTGGTAACCTGGAGTATATGAGGCACTGTTACAACTACTATTAAAAAAAGCTAACAGTATTCCCCACGGCCACCACAAAAATCATGTTGATGGAATACAGGCTGGTGAGCAGCCTTGCATTTCACACACCTGTGGCCAACGAGAAAACAAACAAACACTCATGGAAAAAATTACTCAGAGGAAATATGTGATACCAGCTTGGAGCAAAACCCATCTGCAAGAGGCAAAACACGTTACATTTCACACACTAAAAAGACCTGCTGGGTACCTTTAGATAACCACAGAGATTTCATTAGAAAAAGTTAATTAGAAGTATTAACAATTGTCAGTATTTACCTTGCCAGCATGCTCCAACCACCAGCTGTGTTTCTATCTTGGAAGGGTGGAGTGGGTAATCCTCAGTGACTGGGAAGGGATCATAGGAAACCCCATCCACGTACAGAGACACTGCAGGAAATTCAACGTTGACCACGTAGTGGTGCCACTCTTTGTCACACACCTGAACAGAGAGTTTTAAAAATTCTGTCATTTTGTCCCCATTACAGTTCAGTAATGAGCTGGTCCCATGTTTAGCATAAACATACATGCAGATGTACCAATGACCTACAACACAAGCCTGTACAGACACAGTTGATCTTTCACACACATGGCACACATCTGAAAAGCAAACTGACTGCCAAACATTAATAAAAAGTTTCTTTATTCTGTTGCCAATACAGGAAGCTGCATATACTTCCTTTCCTTTAATTTTTATATTAAATAACAGCCTATTCCAATCTAACAATACATTTCTACATGCATGCACATCCTGAAATACTGTTATAAGACAACCTTACTTGACAAAGGACAGGTATTTGCAGAGAGGAACTGTTAAAAAGACAGGACTATTTATCACAGATCCACGGGGCTGAGAAAATGTCACATGCTCAGAAGCACTTGAATGCTATGATCAACCTGGAATAAATACCTCCTGCTTTCTCATGCACTCCACATTAGAGTGCATCTAGTGAAGACAACTGATGTCACAGCTCTAAGACTGATGCTGTACTTTCTACTTTATATTCAAGATGAAAAGCTGAAGCTGAGCCTGCCACTCAATCACAAGTGAAACAAGCACTGCTGGGTTCTGCAGAACAGGAGCTTGGAGGGGCAGGAAGCATTCATCACTAAGGACACTGCCAGGGCTGTTAGTGGCTGCTGGCTTTCACCCTGGCACTGTACCCACGAGCTCCCAGGCTCACCTGATTGAGCTTCCAGTGGAACTCAGCAGGCTGGTAGGACTTTCCCTGGGAGGGGTCCTGGCGGAACAGGAACACCAGGCGGCAGTTGTGCACGTACAGGGCGTAGTGGTGCCGGTTCATATCTGCAGGCAGTTCAGTTAACAGCGTTAGCTCCTGCTCTGAACCTCACCAACAAAATGCACCTGCTCTGCAATCTCACACTTCAATACCAAAGGCACTGGTAGGCAGTAATCAATGCAGAAGTAAATCAGGCAGGGTAAGAGGAATGTAAAACATCTGCAGCAGCAGTGAAGGCAAATGCTCTTGAAGAACCCATGAGGCTCCAGGACAGACAGAGAAGTCTCTATCCTAACCCAACCTAAAGCAAGGCACAGCACTGAAGAGCCAGAGATAAACCTGTCAGCAGGAGAAAAAGAGCTCTACTTGCAAACAGAAGAGCTTTATTTTGATACAAATAGCAATTATGGAAACAGGGTTATCACATTTCCTTCCTCTTAATGGCATTTTCCAAACTATTGTTTCTGTGTCATAAGCAGAGAGTGAAATTATGCACAGAGTAAAAAAAAACTTAATCTCTGGAGAAAGAGAAATTATATCCTCCTAAGGAAAATAAAGATATAGCAGCAAATGCTGTCACTAGAGCTGATATGTGTGTCTTAATGTTTTTAGGCAGCATCAAGAACAAGGCTATCTTTGGAGATGCAAACTCCAGGCTGCAGTGCCAGAATAAGTAATCTACCACAGTAAAAGAAGTGCATGATGTAAACTGAAATAGAATTAGAAAAACAAGTCTGCCCAATCTGAAGATACATAATCGAAGGCCGAGCCTAAACAGAAGCACAACAGTGATTTTTAAAGTCAACCTCATATAAATTCCAAGAAAACCTTAAGGTAGAGAAAACACTGTCACATGTGCTGCCAGAGCACATAAAAACCGACCAACCACAGAGACTGTTTATAATTGAAGTATTGACAAACCTGTCTTGTCTGAATTGCACAGAATTGTCTCTTTCTCCTTGGTTCCGGGCCCATGCCTCATCCACACTGAAATCATGAAGGGCTCTTTGAGATTGACTGTGACAACACCATCTGGAATCTTCACAGCCTGGGTGCCGTTAAACTCAAAGACCTGGTCGCTGTCATGGCCATTATCCGTGGGCAGCCCCACAGTCCAGTTAGCAGCACTGCTGGGAGGGGGCAGCAGCTCAGCTGTGCCAGAGGCAGCACCTACAACACAAATGATCAAATCAAAACAGAAATTTAAAAGACCACCACTGGTTTCAAATTCAACTGTTTATCTCAGCACTAATTTCTCAGCACCAACTGTCAGGATTATGCACTGCCATCACCCAATTCTCCTTTTAAACAGTGTAGCACTAATTACAGGCATCTAATACCATGGTAACTTCCACAAATTTCACTTCTGGTGGACAACTAATCTCATAATAAGCAAATTCAACCTCCAAAGCTATAGGATCTGATTCTTCCTCTATCTCAGGAAGCCTTTCATTAATGCCACTTGTCCCTGAGCCCCAGGAGCACGATGCCTTTCTCTGGACACTGTACTTAGCTGTGAGAGCAGAAGTGATCCAGCTGAAGAGCGTGCACAAGCACCCCCTCCCAGCCCCCAGCACAGTCAGCAGCAGGTACCCTTAACGTCACACTGACCTCAATCAGGGAACAGCGCAGCAATTGCCTGGGTCTCTGGGGTTACATGCTACTCAGACTTTCAATTACTTTCAACTGCAGCCGAAGGCATAAATCATGAGTGATAATTTATCCTGTAATCTCAATTCTTCCATATGGCTACAAAGAGCTCCACTGACTTTTTGTAAGACCTTTAACTGCAGTGTAAGTGGATGCCAAGGGCATTTATTCCTAGGGCAAGCACGGTACAAATTTAACTGATCCAAGTTAAATGGTTTTTTCTTGGTTTTCTCTAGTTTTTCATCATGTATTTCTCAGATTGCAGCCGTTACATCCATCATGCTGAGAAAAGTAGAGGCTTTAACAGCTATACCCTTCCACACAAATTCTTCCAGCTCTTCAATATGAATCTCATGCAAGGGACATTATTAGTCTATGTAAGACAGCAGAGAGGCAGAAGAAAGAGATTCTTTACCACATTTGAGAATTATTGTAGAAGTCACCTTCAGGCAATTTCATGCCTTTTGCTGCCAGTGAGGAAATGAGTTGAAGGAAACTACGTGCAAATGAAGACCAGATCTACTCATTGATTTCTGGTCTAACATAAAATTCAAAGTAAAACTAGTAAGCAAGAGAGACCACTTTTATTTTAACAAAAGCCTTCTTACCACAAAGCCTGTGGATGGATTTCTCAGAGTAGGTGTCTCTATCACAGCCTTTACCAATATGGTTGGTTTCTAGTTCCACTGTTGCTTCCACTGAGGTTATTGGCTCATCACATGTCTCCAAATGCATCCCAGGGAACAGAGCCAAAGAACCAGTGCCAGGCTCGTATTCTATTCTTTTGCTCCAACCTGAATATTTATTCAAAGAAACAATATTAAAGATCTCTCGTGTTTAACTGAAGGTACCAGTAAATGCTAAAAGCAGAGAGGAAAGACAGCAAACTAACCTTGCCAGCCAGGCTTGCACGTAGGCTTAACGCTAATTTTAACCAACACATCTTCAGCAGCTCTCTTCTTCCCACAGTCATAGGCTGTTACTGTCAGTTTATACTGGTGTTCTTTACCATAGCTCAACTTTTCTGTGTTTTTTATATAACCTGACACAGAAAAAGGGCAATTGTCAGACAACAAGACAATTCTTCAGGGTCTGCATACAATGCATCCAGGTACCATCTATGTACTTCATACAGACTTGAATAAACTCATCTGCAAGTGCATTGCCCTGCACCGCTTGACTTTTCAGTGCCAGGCTCCAGGCCCTCCTGGCCAGGGTGGCCCCATTCTGTGCCCAGTGCCAGCCCACCCCAGCTCCGTGTCTCACCGTCCTTGTCGATGGCAAAGGGCACATCTGGAGTCACGATCTCGTAGCTGCAGATCTGGCTGAACTGGGGCGAGCAATCTGCATCCACGGCCTCCACCTTGAGCACGTTGTCATACCTCTTGCCCTCGATGACCGTGGCCTTGTAGGACTTCTCCTTGAACACCGGGGCGTACTCGTTCACGTCGTTCACCTGGATGTGAACTGTGGCCCTGCAATGACACACACAGGGCCTGCACACCCTGCTCCCCCAGCACTGCATACAGCAGCTCCCTCTGGATCACCTGGATGTGAACTGTGGCCCTGCAATGACACACACAGGGCTCCCAGGGCCTGCACACCCTGCTCCTAGCACTGCATACAGCAGTTCCTTCTCGTTCACCTGGATGTGAACTGTGGCCCTGCAATGACACACACAGGGCCTGCACATCCTGCTCCTGTTGCAAGAATTACACAGCTAGGTCAAACCAAGGAATAAGAAAGGAAAACCTGTGTTGAAGGTCTGTTTCCTGGGTACTTTAAACAAGGAAAAATCTGCATTTTACATTTGTCTTTTTTCCCTCCAGTCCGCTTACTTCCATGAATGTGAAGGTTTGGGTTTTGATTAATAGGAATATTTGCACCTGGTTCTGAATGACTGCTACTTTTCTCCTGTTCAAAGAAATGCTTTTTGGGTATTACAGGTTCTGCTAAATCAGCTTCTTTTTCACATAAAGCCATCCTTCAGCATTCCAGCTCTCAGAAACAAGCAACCACTGACTAATAAACCCAGCAATCTCAACTACCCTAACTAGGAAAGCAGTGGATGTTTCTTTAATGTATTGCTATATAAAACTCAAACCCTTGTATAGTCATAGAATAGAAAGGTTTTGTTTGCCACCAAGATGACCTCTGCTACTCTATTCCTCATCTTATTTATGCCTCTCTCTTTGCTTCACACAACTGCTCCTCTCCCACATGCTCTGCAGATGCTTACACCAGAGTGTCAAACAGTTATTCTCAAGTGGGTTTTCTAGAGACAATTTTATATTGTGGTTTTTCCTTAGAAAAAGATAAGCTAAAGACTGCTTTGTTCCCATCCTTTAATGTAGGCAGAGACGAGCCCCATGCTGTTGATCTTGGGTTCTCTGGTGGGGCTGTCTGGAAATGATAGAAACATGAATGCTTTGACATTTTGTTAAGCTTAATAGACTGACTTCTTGAACCAGTTTTTTGGATTTAGAAACTGAATTCCAAAACAAAGTCAAGGCCTGTTACCCCATTGCAAACTCTACCAACTCAAGACAGATTTTAAGTGTATCAGCAGTTTCCCTGCTTCTATCCCCAGCTGGTTCTCTAATATAAACCCAGAGACATCAAGGGATAAATCACCTAAGATACAAAAGAAGGGATGTCCAAGCAGTTCATGTCCATTTTGCTGCTCTTTTAATCACTATTATTGCCCTGCTTGAGCAGGGAGCTTGGACCAGATGAGCCAGTGTGGTCCCTTCCAAGCTGGCCCTTTCTGTGGTTCCGTGAGAAGCCTTCCCGGATGAACACTTGGTTCACATTTACTCTCAATACACAGACCATAAATCACCACTACAGGAGACCCCCTTGGAGCCAAAGTCTCCCTCAGCCCACCCCAGGCTGACTTACTTGTGGGATTTTTTGGCATTTGCTCCATCTGGTCCCTTCCCACAGTCGTAGGCCTGGATGGTGAAGGTGTAGTCCTTCTGCAGCTCACAGTCCAGCTTTTCCTTAGAGCGTATGATTCCCTCACCAGTGGATTTATCCACCACCACTGCTTCAAAGGGAACATTCTGCCCGTGGATTTTAAATCCACAAATCTCACCTACAGAGTTAAAGTAAAGATAGGTTAGAACTGGTCAACACGATGATGCATTTCTAAAATAAATGACCAAATATTTTGCAGCCAGGGGTTTGTGAGGGTCTGTGGACAAAGCAAGAGCACTGTGCTTTAAAATGGGTGAATTCTGGGAACTTTAGTAAAAAGAAGCAAACGTCTGCCTTCCAAGCAACTTGTTTACTTTGCATCCATTCATGCAGGAGTACAAAAGAGAAAAAGAGAAATGTAGACAGGCATTTCACAGGAGTACTTGAGACAGCTCTAGGGCAAGAGTAGATCTTATGTGAGCATACAGCCAAGGCCACTGGTAATACCTTCTATGCCAAGCTACTGGCAATAGCTGGGCAGCTGGTTTACTTTGACCAGAGCAAGAGGTTAAAATGCACAGTTACAAGTCAAGGGATGAAAAGGCTTCAAGTACAGGTTCAGCACCATAATTACAGAAATTCTGTCAACAGATCAAAGGACAAAGTCTTCCTGTGCAATGTACCTGGCTAAAATCAGGGAATCAAAATAAACTACTGAATGAGAAAGGTAGAAATACCAACTTCTCAGGCATCCATTTCAACAGCTATCTACTAACACAGGCCAAATGTTAGTCAAGGAAGCTCACAGCAAATGTTTTAGAAGGCTTTCCTTCTAGTCAAACTCTTCACCCTACAAACTTGGAAGAGAAGTCCCCAGCACATCATTTTCATCATTTTTAAACACATCACAGCTCTGTCTGGCACAGCTGGGTGAGCCCAGTACACAACAAAAGCCACTCAATAAACTGCCTGACCACCTACACTGTGTTTTTACCTCTGCAACTTGTTGTATTTTGCTGGGGATTTTCTTACACCAACAAACCCCACTGTTTTGCTGTTATAGTTGCAGTGGTTTCTTGGTACCAACAAAACACTCCTAATGAAAACATGTCTAGAGGTATTCAGAAAATGGGGGTGATTCATATTTTAAACCACTGAAGTCAGTCCTGAAGGGTGTGTGCTGCAGGAAGGTGCTGCAATGCTTCAGCACTTCACAAAGCATGTGGAACTTCAGCTGTCCCAAAGAAGTGATCTACAAGGGAAATTATCAGAAAATGCCAATTTTCCCCAAACAACTTCTTCAATGTCCCCACAATGTACAATAACCCCAAATGGTTCAAATGGATGTCTGATTTACAGATATTTCTAACCAAGGGTTTGGTTACATAACACTTTTAATCAATATATTTTAAAATAGAAAAAAACTGGGAGAATAAATGGGACAAAAGAGCATGACAGAATCTTCTGTTTCAGTGCTGATTCCCCATTTCATAACCAAAGTTAGTAGGTTAATATTCATAAAAGGGATAGAAAGAACCCTTTATCACCTTCTTTGGTGACTGTCACCTCAAAACTCTCTAAAGGGAAAAAAGACAAACCCATGTCAGTAACAGGAAAGGTTGAATGGGAGCAAATAAGGAAAAGGCAAAGATGCACACATTACACAGAAAAGCTTTGGAAAAACTGTATTTTAAAATTCCAGCGGTGATTTGCTGTAACTGTTACAATTTTAGAGTTTTAGTTATGGTAAATATGATTTAATCTTTTAACTCCAGGTTTTCATTTGGAGAATTTTGCAATATTTCATATGATCAAGGCTTTGTTTTCTCCTTTTCTTTTTTTAATAATACCAACTGCTAAATGAGATATTTTCAAAACTGCATGTTGATGAATAACTGCCCATAAAGTAGAATTCATCTGAATTTATTTACATTATTCTGTATAAAGTATTGCCATAATTAGTGACTAAAAATATACACATTCAAATGTAATCCTGATGAACACAATTTTAATTTAAGGAATGTGGAGAGGGAGCTATATGTTTTCCTAGCAGCATAGCATCAAATTTGACACAAAAATGGATGAAACACTATTGCAACAAAATTTCCTCTTAGGTTTGCTACCAGCTATGCAAGTGAGCCACGGATGGGACATGAGCAAAATCTGTTTGCTTAGGGTGTTATCTCCTCTATAGGACATTTCTTTTCTAAAAATCCCCCTCCCAGCCTTGCCCACAGCAGCAGAGCTCCCTTCCCAAGCAAACTGGGGCTGGTGGCATCAGCACTGTCCCATCCCAGCATGGGAAGTGCCTCCAGGGAGAGGGACCCCAAGGGCTTGATGGAATTTGGGGGGTTTTTTTAAAGAATCTATAGAGATTCTGCTAGATCCTTTTCAAAGCTCTCCACAGAGTCACGCTTTAAATTAAAAATTCCTAACCCCCACAAAATACTACTTGCATCCCAGAACAGCAAGGGGGAAATAAAGGACTGTGGCTGGGAAGTGGTTTTCCCCAGGGGTGGGGGAAGAGGGACTGAAGCCCTGGTACAGGCACATCAAAAAACCACGGGAAACACTTCAAACATCTGGCTCCAAAACCCTGCACTGCACATCCAGCTGTGTGAAGGCATCCAGATACAGTAGTGCTGTTTCAAATGTAACAGAAATTCAGTTCCTTTATGCACAGTAAAGGGGAAATCCCTGCTTGACAGCTTCAGCCATCAGATTGGTTTTAGGCACAAACAATAAACATACAATAAAAAATGTAACTGTCCTTTCTTTTATTTTTATTTTATTTTTTTTCAGCAAAACCACTTAGGATCAAATTCCAACATGATTCAATTTGTAATGTAGAAAAGAGTCACTGAGGAACAAGAATGGTCACTGTCTTCTCAAGCAGATGTGTAACAGTGATGGTGCAGAAGACTGATTCCATCCTGTCCCTATGTGCCAGGCAGCTTGACAAGGCAAGCTGGCATGACTACATTCACCCTGTTTCCAAAAGTGTATAATTTCACAATTAAAACCATACAATTAACCTGAGAAATAAAAATCTACATAATCCCACTTATTTTTGCACACCTGAATTTTAGGGTCCTACCCAGAGCACAGAGTGAGCACAGCAATAAATGTTACTTTTACTTGCCCCACAGTTCATGTACTACAAAGCATCTAAATGAACTCGTTTCGAGATGTTTCGACATGCTCGAAATTGAAATAAAGCAAAAAAGCTCTACTTAAAGTATTTTAAATCTGCAGACAGTTCAGAAGTTTCACAGCTCAGCTAGAGGGCACAATTAATTAAAATATCCAGCCTTTTGAAGCATGAATAAATTTGATTTCTAAGCAGGAGCACAGCAGCAAGGGCTGAAGCAGGCAGTTAATCCCGAGCAGTGCTTTGTTTGCTGTGAAAGCACATCAGGCCCGTGGGCTGCTCCCACTGAACCCCAGTGCTGGGCACCAGCAGGGTGTGTGCAGGACAGCTGTGAGCACAGCTGGGACAGGCAGCACTCACCCACCCGGGCTGCAGGACTGCTCCATTTCATGGGCACAAACACTTCCACAGAGCCCTTCAACATCTGTACAATTCATACCAGGAATTTCTATACAACCCTCATGTGCCATACTCTAAACTTAATTTCTTTAAATCCATTGCTCTGTTCTTGCTGTTTAAGAAATGTCCATTTTTGAAAGTCAAAATATATTCTTTATACAAATATATTCTGTTTATATGATTTCCCATTGACAAAAATGTTCATTTAATGAAAGCAGGTTTATACAATTTAGATCAACCCAATGGGAAAAGTCTCATTCAAGAAATGCTTTGACATTGGATTTTCCTCTGCAAACAAAATATTTGAAGATACTCTGACAGTACTTTCTTGAAAGCATTCCTATTCAAGAGGTATAAAACTGCCATTTTCAGAATCTGTTCAATGCTGCTGAACTACCAGCACCTACATTTAAAGCATTTAAGAACTGCAAGAGGTGATTCACGTTCTCCTCATCCCTGAGAACACAAGTGAGGCTTCCCATTCCTCTTCTTAATTAACAGATTTTGTGGATCCCAACACAATGTTCTGCGTTTGGCAATGAAAGTTTTGTCCACAGACAGCAGTTTTATTTCCAGTTAAGACAGTAGAAGAGCCTCTGCCATATGTACCCAATGCATGAGGAAGTTTGAATTTCAGAGGTTTAGCATTATCTCTCAACTTCTGAATAGCAAATTTACCATTATCTTCAACTTCATTGGAGATAATTACAGCGTTATGATAATGAACAAAACTGTTACTTTAAGCAGTACCCCAAGAAAATTGTGACCAAACTGCCATAAAACTGCAGCATTCAATGCAGTCAGCTGCTGAACCTTTCAAATGGCTCTTAATTTAATTTAATCACTCTCCTATCTCTTCCTCCATGAAGCCAGGCTAAGCAATGCTCCCAAAAATGGCTCATGTCACATCCTTTAGGTACTTCACTAGGATTCTTAACTCTCAAATTTTGCTTAACCAAATAAGCTTCTCCAAATATCCAATTTAAGCTTGTGTTATCCACTACAAGTAATTTAAACGCCTACAGATGCCCAATGGTATTTTTCAAACACATCTTTCTAACACTGTCAAATTCAAAAAAGGACTTTCCTTAATACTGCATCCAATTCATGAATACAGTATGCATAAACAAAAGTTTTCAGAAAAAAATCTACTGCAGAAGTTTGTAAGAAAATTGTCAGTCCTATGTTCAAAGTGAAGAATCAACCTACACTTGGCAAATATCTTGTGTATCATTCTCTATATTCTTCACTGGAGGAGAAAAAGCCTTCTCTTCAGCCAGAGGAAGTTGTACAGTTTTCAAAATACCCTAGACTGTTAAGCAAACTTATCATAGACATGCAATCCTAATTCTACTAATTAGTATTTTCACTTTATTAAGACACAAATAAAAATCACTAAGGAAACCAAACTCTTCAGAATGGTAAGAAAATCATTGTTTCAGAAGTCCCACGCTGAATGCTGTGAAATGTGGAATCTGAAGGACTGAGGAACAAGATAGACACTATGAAAACAAAAATAAACCACCAGAAAAATTACCATGTACACATGAAATTGAAAGAAGTAAGGTACTTTCTGTTTTGGATACTTGGATACAGCTGCAAACCTGAAATAAAACACTGGTCCATGCACACACATTTCCTAGGATCTAAAAGCTTTGAAATGTTATGCTGCTGTTAGGGAAAACACACTAACACAGAGCATTGCCCCCAGGAAAGCATTTGCACATCTTCAAACAGAAATGCAGATGAATTCCTTACCTGCAAATCGCAGAGGTGCATCTTTGTCCAGGGCTATTAGAGGGGGGTCCAGGAGCACCGTGTTGTCATTTTCTGTAACTATGCCATGATAAGTTGTTTCAATCCATGGCTTATGCTTGTTCACTGAAGGGGAAACAAAGTACCAAGTCAAAACAATGGAAACTGACAATATCTTTAAAAAATGTTTTATAATACTAATTTCTGTATTTTCCTCTTTTGCAATTCTGAATCAAAGTTTTAATAAACTAAAAAATTTGAGACAAAATCCTGGCTAAGTATGTGCAGAAAATTTGAGCGTCCCTGTAGGCTTTCCAAAAGTAACTCAGAGAATTTAAATTAGTTTCTAACTATGCTGGGATTTAAGATGCCCCTGAAGTGCAATTCAAAAACCTGCTAACAGCGATGGGGAGCTGCTGCCTTCAGTGCCGAGTGTGACACCAGCAAAATCTCAGTCAGAAACAAACCAGAGAACACGAAACACCAGGGTTTGTTTACACCATGCTTCCCCCCACCATGCAAAACCTGGGATACAGCTGCTGCAATATTCTTCAGAACATGAAGACTTGTTCTCAGGTCAGCTTTTTGTCCTGCATAGAGGGTTTCACTATCATTAAGAAAAGAGGTGGAAAAGAGAACAAGCTTCATTTCTTTAGTGGCTGTTTCAAGATACTGGGAAAACACTAAGAAATCTCACACGAAAGAATCCTTCACCTCTGCACAGAAGAGCCTCAAACTGATCCCCTGAGCCTGTCTCAGGATGACTGGTCTGCCTCTGCTGCAAAGAAACGCAGTCTCTTTCCCTGTCAGCCTCAAAAAGAGTTTTTTCTACTACATCACTAAAGATGCAAGATCAAATCATGTTACCTACTAGGCTGTCATCTACTGCGTGACAATCCAGCAGGAGAGTCCCTTAATTATTAAACATTTAGCTTTATTTTATGATCCCCAGCTCAGGTGCTGGAGTGTGACTGCCTGAGTTTCTCCTGGATGGTTACGTTTCCTTAGTAGCACAATTTTCCCACACGCAATTCTGGAAAATTTCATGTATCCAGCTGCTTAGAGCCTACTGGAAAACATCCTAAAGGGCCTGAAAGCTGCTCCTTACCAGACAAAACCAAGTAATCTTCAGCAAATGATGCATATAAGAAATGCTTTGCTAGAGGTTACAACAAACCCACCAAAGAGCATTCCATAGGCAATATCACCCAGGTTCTGGTCTGCAGGAGATCAAGAACTTAAAACTTATGAAATAAAAGTAAAATATACACTACAGCTTGAACACTAGCACACAGCTGAGTCCTGCTATTTCACCTCTCAAGAATTATATAAGCAGATTGTCATAAGGCAGGCAGAGATGGAAGGCTAACCCAGACTCTTGAATCCTGTCTCTTCAACCAACCAAAATGGATTCATGTCTTATGCCATATGCTTACCTAGGGGAATTAACAACAGTGATAAAAGGACACTTCAATAAAGGATTAAACCTAGAGAACTCATACAGGAAACCATAATACTCCCAATATGCTTCCCTCTGCAATCTTTTACTAGTTAGTAGCAACAGCAGACAGGATATATCATCTTCACCCATAACAATGCAGCAAGAAAGATCTCACAAGGAACTGCTTTAATGCAAACCCTGTTTAATTACTCCATGTGGTTTTACTTAATATGGCAACACTCTCTTTACCGCCTCAGTAGGCTCACACAGGCACACTTCCAGCATGCAGCACAGCACAGAGGCAGCAAATGCCAAGCACACTGCTCCATTTCCCCAGAGCAGCTCCCAGAACACGGCGTTTCAGAACAAACCTGCTCCTCTCAGGGGCACAACACACACTCCTCCCTGCCAGGGAAGGTGCCAGCACCTGCCCAGCTCTGAGGCTCCCGTGGAACACACCCACAGCTCTAACCTGGTCTCAAGAAAACCATCTCACCAGCATAGCTTTGGCTTCAGCGGCACAAGGAGGTCACAATTGTGTATTTTTATGTCAGTACATCCAGGACTGTTACACCCCAACTGAAAATCTGAGTCCTTTCATCTGTTCAGCTTCATTCTTGCAAGGACACCGCATAAAATACCAGAACAGATCTCTGCCAGAAAAAACCTCCATCTCCATTCTAATGCTTCTGAATGTGGATTACAAAAATACTTAGGTTTTTTTTAATGTTCTGAGAAATCTTCTCCTAATTTAGCAACCTCCTAAATCCCACTACTGCTGGGTAGGGAGTTCTATAAAACCTTGAAGTACTGTAAGCACATATGAACAGAATTTTGAGTATGCTGAGCATCTGCAGAGTCTAGTGAACCTTCAAACAACAGGCCCAGTTGAAAGCAAAGTCATGTCTTTTTATTGTGCTGCAGACAATAAAATCATAAAGCTTAAACCCCTTTGTGTTTTGGAAGGCTAAAGCATCACCAGATTTTAAAACATAAAGCTTAAATCCCTTTGTGTGTATGAAGGCTAAACATCACTGGATTTTAAAACACAAACTTACTGCTGAATACCCAGGAAAGGCCTGTTATCCATATTTGTGATCTACTGACTTCAGCATAACCACACACTGGAAGGAATTCTCAAGCTAGCATTTGAAATATGAAGTACAGCTTACATCACTGCTTCCCTTCAATCAAACTGAACCAAGTATTATCCTGATCTCAGCTGCTTAAATAGCATTAAATGCTGGACTGTGAAGGGGTGGTTTAATTGTCACGGAACTCCTGCAAGCTACAGAGGCTGTTCAAAGACAGACTGGTAATTTCAAACCAGAACAGCAGCCTGTCCCAAGCTTGACACTAACCAAGTGCCCTGAGCTGTTAATCTCTTGCCATTTAACTGGGATAAACTACACCAGTTTCCTTGAAATACAATATTCACACTATTTGTAAGTGCCTCAGCTGGAATCTGCTGTAAATCCCAATGAGCATTTCATCCAGTCAGGCGGGGGGAGCCGTGCCGGCACAGACTGGCAGACTTTGGGCACAGAAATGCCAAGGCCAGCTCAGCAGAGGCATCTCCCCATTTCCCAGGTGTCACCCTGCACAGGGACACCCCTGCCAGCCCTCCCTGCTGCCCAGCCTGACAGGACACGTCCCTCAGCAGAGCACAGCCACCTCCCAGGCCTGCTCTCCGCAGGTAACTGCTGCTGCTGCTGCACGGGAGGCACTGCACGTGTGCCTCCAACCCCAGCTTTGAAAATACCATTGCTCGTTGTCTCCTGGAGCAGAACAGACCATTCTGACCGTGCTGCAGCAAGGGGAATGCTCCTCAAAGCAAGGATGGATGGCTCACGCTGCAGAACACAATCCAGCAGATAACCAGCAGCAACCTTTTCCTGCTGCCTAAAAGAATTAATGAATGTAAACGAACAGGTAGGCAGGGCAGCTGGGTTTAGGGCTAGTATGGAAACTTTAATCACAAGCTATTAAGACAATCAGATTAATTCAGCTCTGTAATTTTAAAGCAAATACTAAAATTAAATGTACTTATCAAAGTCCTTTCTGAGGACTTCTGTTTTCTTCTTACAAGTGGTCGGAAGTTTATTTGACTCAAATGGGATCTGGCACCTACATGACCAAAGACTTAAACACACCTCACTCAGAAAGGACTGTAGTTGGAACCCTTTTTCTAGATAACTACTTCTAATATACTTCTGTATAGCCATGTTGCATATTGTTAGAACTGAATCAAGATGATTCATGTAAAAAAAATTCTTAAGAACTAACTGGTTAAACATACTAAACTTAGTAACAAGTACTAAAGTTTGAAAGCTATTTTGTTCAATCTAGTGACAGAAACAACAAAATCCTCATTCTGAAAATGTACCTTTGAGACCTCATGAAAAATGCATAGAAAAATTCACAAAAAGAGAACTATAGTCTCTGTTAATACAGATGAACCAGTAAAGAGTCCTTTACTTGTCCTGAAGGTCTGACAAAAACTGATTACTGTGTATCTTTTCTTAATTGTCTTGCTCTGGATGCAAGAGATCACAAGGAAGCCTTTCAGCGAGACAATAAAAACTCCAACATGTCTTACCTTGAACAGCTGTAATTTAGTACTGTTCTGATGAAATTTGAAGCTGTATCATTAAAAGAACAAATCTGTGTAGTACCTAACCACAGAAAAATACAGTCCAGCCAAGGAGTGAAGAGCTACACAATAAAATATGCTTCTCCACCCTGAAAGCAAAGCTGAATAAGAGAAGGCGTAGCCTGGCCTGATTACAATGTGTGTTCTGTCCTGCCCAGCCTGCCACTCACAGCTCCAAGAGAAAAGACCCAGGATTAACTTTGGGTATAAGAACTTGAAATAAACCAGTGGTAATAAAAAGATGTATTGTGTTTGTTTATTTAACTGGGTCTTCTCAAACCTAGAATTTTATCACAAGTCGTTGTCCTACAACCAGGTCCAAACAATGGGATAAAACTGAACAGAAGTTCTGCTCGAATCCTGACTTCCCTGATAGTGTGGAACTTACCCACAGCATGAGGCTCCAAGACAAACTACCATTCCCACTGCTGGGAACTGGAGGCAGCAGCAGAGCACGAGGAGTGAAGCCAGGAGACTCACCTGGAACAGCCAGGAGATGCCCCGGGACATGGATTAAGTGAGGGCATGGATATCCACCATTGCCCTCTGTGGTCCTGGCTGAAGGAAAACACAGTGGCTGAAATTCATCCCACACTTTCACATCTCTGTTTGGACTCTGCCACAGTCAAGGAGCACTTCTAACTCCTGCTCTGGAAGCTCACCAGCCATACACTGGAGCACAAGATAAATTTATAATCTATCAGTTGCCCACACTATCAGCCTGTACAATTAACACTACCTATTCAAACCAATAGCTGTAGGGATTCAACAGGGTTTCATTACATTGGATTTTGCCTGGAGAAAAATCACTTGTTTATCACCACTTACAGAAAGTTTCCTGTTCTCCACTGAACCAGTTGCCTCTATCTGATTTTATTTGTACAAAGATAGATGAAGTTTTGCTGTAAGCCCGATGAAACTAAGAGACATGCAAATGACTGATTAGAAACTATCTGCAATTTTTACTAACCACAACTGCAACAGAAGAAACATTCAGAGCACCCAAGACCTCAGACAGACAATATACTGACCAAATTTGAATTTGGATAAAAGCCTGTCAGAGAAAACAAAGATTCCACCACAAAACAGTTTAAATAGGATTAAGACAACAAAGCCTTAATTTCAAGTGAAATTTAAAATGTTTTACACTAAACAGAAGACTGAACTAGAAAACATAAGCCTTTAACTACAAACACTAATTTAATAAATGTTATCTTAAATGTTGCTAATTATAGTGCAAGACTGGAAACCCCTTCCCTTTTAACTGCAGTCATATATATAAACTTTGCTCCTTGAAAGGAAGCAGTATTCAGAAATACAGCAAACATCAGCCCAGTATAGCTGGCACTTCTGGCTCTTCTTGTTGACTCCATTTAAAAACAGGGAAACCCACTGGGAGCAGTAGCTGCAACTTGTTTTCAACCAGACACAAAGCAAGTGAGATGAGACCTAATACTATAAACAAAGGACAGACAGACACTTCTTCAAAGGCACTGAGGTTTCCAATAATCCCTTCTAAAGACTCCTAAGGAGGTTTAGTCCCTGCAGAAGCCAATGTGAGTCAATCAGTACAAAACAAATAAATTAGAGTGCAAAACAAGATTTATTTAAGACCAAGGCTTCCGCCTCACTGAACTCTCCCATGCTGAGGTATCATTTCTGTCTTTGACAACAATGATAATGCTACAAGATATGTGGCCTTTAACACCACAAACCACGTTTCAGAGAGACTTCCCCCAACGGAACTAAGGAGAATGAGATAAGGCTCAGAAAAATGGTAGAAGAGCTTTTCTTCAGAAAACTCTAATGCCTGTAGATGTTTTTTCCTCTCTGCATAACAGTTTCAGAGCCACAAGCCACTCAGCTATCACATATCTGGGCTTCAGGCAGGAAACACTGCTTTACCCAGAATACCAGAATGCTAACTGTGAGATGTTCACATTATGCAGAGCTGTGGCCTAAGCAGGGTTTAACTTCAACCCTTCTAACTTCCGTGACACACTGAAGCCCATGAGCCCAGCTTCTTCCCTTCTCCTTAGAAAAATCTTTGCAATTGTCTGCAACTGGTGATTTTGTGTCTGCAGAAACATTACAACCTCAAACCAAAGATACATACGTTTATTAAGTCTAGAGAAGTTTCTGTTGACAAATTTTCCGGCTATCTCAGCACAGACAGCACAACCTGCAGCCTGGTAACAAAGGAGAAGACAACCAGCACGGGAGTATTCCAAACACAATGTACACCGTGCTTGCCCAGACCACCTCTCCTCCATTTCGGTTTCCACAGCAGTGCATTATTTTAAATAACACATACAGAACAAGAGATTGAAATTGTTTACATGAACAGATGGCTGTATATAATGCTCCCCCAAGCACCATACATTGTAGAGAGGTCTAGTACTGGTTAATTCTCTCTCTTCTCAGTGGTTTCTTACTTTCATAAATACTTGAAGGCAAAAAAGTCCAGGCCACATAAACAGCCAAATTGTCTCTACATAATGCTTTAGGGTAGTGTTACATTTCCTAGCCTCTAGAAAGGAGAAAGAAACCTACCTAATCTCCAGCCCTATATTTAAAAGGCTGTTCCCATGTCAAAGAAACATCTGCAGCAAGACTGTGGTAGTAACAAAGTGGTTTGTGGTTTGGATTTAAGACATCCACAGCACCACAGAACTTCCTGAAATGATCACAGATCAGCAAAGTTTCTTCAAGGTAGTATTACTTCCATCAATACCCTTTCTAAATGATAGTGAGTTGGAAGGGCCCCAAGATGACAGAGGTCTACCACTCTGCCTGGTCAGGCCCATGGAAGCAGCTCCACTCCACTCTCCATCCTGCTCTGGTCAGAGACACACAGCTGCTTTAGCCACAAAAACAGCCAGAATGCACTGCTAGGTACTGCTATTCCACTGCAACAAGCTTGGAAAATATTTGGGTCAACTTGATCAATCACAAAACAAATTCGATTAGATTTAAGAGTTTTGCATTAGCTGGACAGGAAAATGCCTCTTTAGAACCCAAAATTACTCTCTGCACCCCTTAAAATAACTACAGGGAAGATGGTAGGTCAGCTAGCTCACGCCTGCCTTTTGGGCAAGATAGCATCCCCCAAACTCTATTTCCCTTTCTTTCCAACATCAAAAGAGAAACCACTTTTCACTCCCCTGTTCCAACAACAGGAATGGCAGAACCAGCAAGTCCAACTGTACTTGGAAAAAAAAAAAAAAAAAAAAAAAAAAAGGAACTGCCAATACATCACAAAATGGAAAGCTTACCATAAATGCTTCTGGACAAATGCCTTTCCTAACAACAGGGAAATAAAAACGAGTAGCCCTTGCAGCTTTTCAGGTGTCCTCCAGAGCTTACTTGTCACTAAGTGCATCTCCACGTAATATTATTAACAGGCCTACCTACAGCAGCCAAAACGCTGCAAGGACTAAGGCAACTGCACACACTAAGCCGAAGCAGCCCTCATTCTGTAACTCAGTTATGTGTGATGAAGTTAAACAGATCAGGACCTGCAGTCCAGCAGCTCTGTAGGTCTGACTGAAAACAGGTACTGCCTCCAACAAGCTGCAGAAAATCTGCCTACCAATGCCGTTCTGGGTAATGCTGCCTAAATTTGCCATTTGTTTCCAAGCAGCTTTCTTGGAAAATGGTTTTTTGATCTTAATCTTATTCCTGATTTCAAACGGTGGAATTCAAAGACACCGTGCTTGTGTACTGGTGTGGTAAATACTACATTTAACGATTCCAAGAATGCTGGTGAACAGATTGTACTTGAGGGATCTTACTCAGGTAAATAATGGCCACTGTTAGAACAGCTGGCAGAAGACTTCCTAGACATACTACAGCATCAGCTTCTTCATGCCACATAGGGAAACTGCATCAAGATGGGTCCGTAACGAGCTGGTTTTTAGATCAAGAACTTCCCTTCAACGTATTTATAAGCCATTTTACAGCTGCACTTCTAACGTACGCTGCTATTCAATGCTCTTAAATCTCATCATGCGATCAGCTGAATCTTGCAGAAGCAGCATTCCCGATGCCAGGGGTAACCTTCAGGTGAGGAAGCGTCTCCGAGCCTCTCACTGAAGCCTGCTGGGGAGCAACCCCGCAATGCGTATGATGCTGCTGCTCCTCGGGATCAATCAATAGCCACCAGGCCCGCGCTCGCATCGCCAGCCCGCCCGCTCCGGCCCAGGCAGGCGCTGCTCCGGCTAATCCCGCACGGAGCTTTGCCCCGCCAGCCCAGCCAGGCCCGGCCGCCCAGGGGTTTTATCCCCGCTGCCGCCCCGGCTCTGCCCGGCCCCGCTCCGGCCGGGTCTGCCGCTGGACCCTCCCGGCAACAAGTGCCGCCCCCCGGCCGCCCCGGGCCCCGTTATGTAACCGGCGGGCGGACACAGCGAGCGCCGCCGCGCATCCCCCGCCGGGCCGGGCCGGGCTGTGCCCTCCGCGGCTGGGAGGGCTCGGGGCCGCTGGGCGCAGGTGAGCCGGGAGGACGAGCCGCCATCCCCTCATCCCTTCTGCAGGTGCAATGGCCGCGGCGGAGTCATCCCGGCCCCAGCTCCATCCTCCCCCTTCCCCTACCCGCGATGTCCGCCCGCCTCCGCGCTCCCTCCCCTGCGCAGGGCGCCAAGGACACCGTCCCCTCGCCCGCCCGCGGCGCGGCTCGCCAAGCGACCCGCACCGTCGCCCTCGCCGTCGCCAAGGCGCCGAGCAGCCTCCCCCGCCCGTCCCAGCCGCGTTACCTCGAGCGGCCGCGGCCGCTCCGCAGAGCAGCGCGGCGAGCAGCAGGCGGGCGGCGGGGGCCGGCATGGCAGCGCGGAGCGGGGACGGCAGCGCGCAGCCCCGGCTGGCGCCCCCGCTGGTCCGGGCTCCGCTGTGCGGCGGGCGGAGGGCTCGGCTCGGCCCCGCGGAGGAGGAGGAGGAAGAAGAGGAGGAGGAGGAGGGAGGAGAAGCGCTGCGCGGCCCCGCTCCGCTCGCCGTCCCTCCCCTCCCTCCCCCGCCCACCCCGCCGGCGGCTCCTAAAATGGCGGCCGGGCCCGCGCCGGGCACCAGGCGGGGGAGGGAGCGAACCAACGGCGCGGGGCGGGGGGCGCCGGGAGAACCCATTGCGGACCCCCGCGGGCTGCGGCGCGCCCCGCCCCCGGCGCTGAGGGCACTGCGGCACCGCCGCCATGGCGCTCCCTCAGGGGCATAGCCGTGGTGCCTCCATCACGGGCACCGCCGCTCCCTCACGGGCATCGCTGTGGTTGCTCCCTCACGGGCACAGCCATGGTGCCTCCCTCACGGGCATCGCCGCTCCCTCACGGGCATCGCTGTGGTTGCTCCCTGACGGGCACAGCCGTGGTGCCTCCCTCACGGGCATCGCCGCTCCCTCACGGGCACAGCCATGGTGCCTCCCTCACGGGCACCTCCGGCCCGCCGGGCCTGGAGCGCCGCCGCTGCTTCGGGCGCTCTGGGCTGCGTTTGGCTTCTTTCTTCCCGCGGGCTGAACTGGGCTGCGGGCAGGGAGCAGAGGGGCCTCCCCGGCGCATCACACGGCTGACGGAACCTGGTGCCCCTCCAGAGCCTCACACAACTGATTTACATTGGTGCCCCTCCAGAGCCTCACACAGCTGAGGGAATCTGGTGCCCCTCCAGAGCCTCACACAGCTGATTTAAATTAGTGCCCCTCCAGAGCCTCACACAGCTGATTTAAATGATGCCCTTCCAAAGCCTCACACAGCTGATTTAATAAATGCTGATTAAGCCCCCAAGTCGTTAGAAAGAGTTAAACCCCATATGAAGCTATTTAAGAAATAATTAACCCCATATAAAGCTATTTGAATGCTTTCGCCCTAACATTCACACATCTTTTCAGAAAAAAAGAGGAAACCGCTGGGTTTTACCCAACCCAAAGCTGATGCCACACTGGGAATGGGACGCACAAACCCAGTCAGCAGCTGGGATGGAACAAACTGCCAACACCTGGTGCTACAGCATCGGGTACAAACAATCACAGCATCATTTAGGTTGGAAAAGACCTTTAATATCATCAAATCCAACCATTAACCCAGCACCCCCATCTTGCTGTTTTACCAGCTCTAGAAGTGCAATCCTGCAGCAATGTGCCCAAACACAAACACACCTTGGTGCTTCACCGAGTCTGCCCTGCAGAGTAACAAACCCTTTTAGTGTAGGGATTTCTATCGATGCAAAAGATTACTTCTGTTTAGAAAAATTTCAAGTGGTATCTAAATCAAGAATATTCATTAAGTTGCACAGAGCTTGTCCTATAATAGAAAAGTTCTCTGCTCTACTATCCAAAATTTCAATGAGAAAATATTTCAACAAAGGAAAAATAATCAATTCCATTATCTGAGTTTTGACAATTAAAATGCAACCAACTTATTTTATAATTAGATCTGACTACTCATGGTTTGTACCTATTAGCCATTTCACTCCCACAGTGAAATAAAAATAAAGTCCAGAATGTTCAGGATCCTAGAGATGTGGTATTTCCTTATATTCTGTGCAATTTAAATACCAAGATTGATCTGTGCTGGAAAAGCCTCCTCCTCCCTCCTGAGGCAAGCCCAGGGCTCTCTACCTGGTCACCCCACACTCGAGATGGAGGAGGAACCAAAGGTGAGGAGCCAACCTACTCACTGCCCTGGAGCAGCCACTCGGATCTCAGGAGGTGACAGAATCTGGTCTGTCCGAGCCAGTGCACTTGGGTGTCCAAAGGAAAATGTTCTTCCTCTTCCACGCTCCAAACCAACCACTTTTACTCACAGCTCACTGTGTCTGCAGAGCAGAGCAGGACCCTGAAGAGCCATACCCTGAGGGAACATCCCCAGTTCCATCCTGTGCTCTGCAGCTCTCCCTTAGCCAAGGGGCTCCACATCTATTCCATGGACTGTAGGGCAGCTGCTCTATCAAGAGCTAAGACATCTTTCTTTTTTTTTTAAATAAAGCTAAAGCCTCAGTCTAAACCTCCTTGATTTCTCAGCCTGGCTAACATATGCTGGATGGCAGATCATGTCAGAAGAAGCCTGGAGCCCATCTGTTGCCAGAGAGCTGAGTCTTTACATTCTGCCAACGCAGCTTCAGCTGACAGGGTGCTACAAGATGTGTTTTTCTTTTGTATGGAGAGTAGGACTGTCCAGCACACTGTGACTCTCCAACTGGGCTTACTAATACACCGAGTAAGAACCACCCCATTAGCAAAGATTTCCTAGGCAAGATCTCATCAGCTGAAAGATGATTGCCCATTGATGAATACACAGTGTAACACATACCCAGTACTCACCCAAATACTGGATTTTCATTAGGAATCTAACTGTGGACAGAGCTTTAATGTCAAAATAAAGGTATCTGAAGAGGGCTGAATGTCTGGCCAGTCAGCATTCACATACACATTCTCTATTAAAACATTTTTTGCAAAATAAATTATCATTAGGTGTGGCAAAAACACATTTTAAAAGAGCTCTGCATTTCCCTTGGGCTGTATCGTACATTTTAACAGGAGAAAGCAGAGCACCATGGAGCACAGTGAGAAGGGGACTTCAGTGTTACCATCAGGACTCGTTTAAATTGTTCTGATTCTGCAGAATTAGGAAGAAGAGACACTTTTAAGAGAAGAAATGCTATGTCTGAGAAAACCTTATTTATTACACAATGACACTACCAGCTCAGATGAATTAATCAGCTGAATCAGTCATGCTGAAACTGGGAAATTTCCAAGGAAGGAGAAGGCATTGATGGCATTTCACTTTCTAAGCAAAACTCCTCCGAGTCAGTTGTGACTAAGGCACTGATTCAGTAAAGCAAACAATTCTTCAGGCTGTATTTTAGGATCAATTCAATGGCTTTGTTTCCTTGGGTGACAGAGGTTTGAAGAGGCAGTTGAGAGGTTGGTACAGACAGGAAGGGCCCTGCACACGAGGTGAGGCAGCCACATGAAATCCTGATCCCTGTCACCATGGAAGTGCCACTGGCACTTACTCTGGAAGTGCAGCAAATACAACATCCTCTCATTTTGTGTCACAAAACTCAATTTGATTTCAATCACCCGGTGTGGCACCTGCTGTGCACCAGTCCTGATTGCTGTTAGGCAGGAGCTGTCCTGTTCCTCCTGTCTGTCAGAGAAAACTGCATTTCCCATGCTGACAGAGAGCCTCACTCTATCCCAAATGCCACATGCCATTATTTCAGAGAAATTCAGGGAACTAACTGCAGCAACTTCATTTTACCACTTATCTCCCTCCTACTCTCTGACCTGCTTCTCCGGTTCCAAAAAACCATTGATCTTTATTTTATTGGTAAGCAACAAAACTGGAACAAATGGCTCCTGGCAGAACATGTTTTCTGTTTCAGCTGAAAACCTATCGGCCTGATGTCCTTGAAATGCACAGTGTGACTAATGCCTGGCTTGCAAGGACCCAGGAGGACACATTTATTGTGCTTGTCAGAGTGGAGCTGAGCAGCCAGCACAGGAAAGATTGGGTGATAGGGAAAAATGAATGCATTTGCCTGCTCCTGAAAGGCAGGCAATGCACACTGAATACAGGGAGCAGCAGGACATGCTCGGGTACATCAACATCAAATCTGGATCTGCCTGTTGGAGCTCAGGATCATGAATTATTCTGAATACATGCAGAATATTAGACTTGACTCTTGTTTAAAGGGGGATGAAAGGAAAAGGGCCCAAATTTCAAATAGTCTAGAACTGCATTGAGAAAATGGTTATCTTTAAATAAAGAGTCTGGAACCAAGCGTGGGCTTGTTGTTTTTCATCTCAGTGCAATTAATGTCTGCATAGTAGTGTGTTTGCAGATGATGATTTCTTTTAATGGGAAGTTAAAACCCAGCTTTACCTCCTCTGCCAGTTTATCACAGCTGCCCCGAAACCACTTCTGAGAAGGGACCGATTGCCACAGAGACCATGCAGTAATTAAGCTCATGAGAGAGCTGCATGCACACCCAAGCTAAATATTAGATGAGGGAACCAGAGAGCAGCCCATGAGAAGCTGTAACAGCACCACTCTAGCTGCTCCCATCCCCACTGGAAAAGGAAATAGGACAACCCTGAAGTATTTGGGGAATTTGAATGTTGGTGTTTTCTGGTTCTGACATGGCTGAAGAACAAACAATTATGAAGCTAAGAAAAAGATAATTTGGGGTGAATATTAAGGATTAATTCTGCACAACAAGGTCTATGAAACCCCAGAATACTCTCATAAGGCAACAGGCAGTAGTGGCATCTTTTGGGTCATTCAAAAGAAAACTCCACAACACAATGCCAGAGCAATGCCCCTGCCAGCTGGAAGACAAAGCACACACAGGTAACCAGTTAGATAATTTCTAGTCTTGCTGTCCCCAATACACACACTCTGAAGACAGGCATAAAACTTGAGTGGTTTTAGATTCAGTAGATTAAGACTTTATTATTATTATTTTTTAATGCTTTGGAACCTGACTGTATATTTTAGAGGAGAAAAAAATTACAGGACTGGTTTTCCCCACACTTGAAAATTTCCAGAACTGCTTTGATCATGTATGAGAATTGATTTAGGGGATGCAAATGAAGGCCTTGGTAATGTGAAGAAGAAAATCTTCTCCCCTGACATTTCTGAACGTTCAGAGAATTCTCAACAAGCCATTGAAGTAGGGGTTCATCAGAGACACAAAAAGAAAATTCAATAAGCAAAGAAGTACATGAAACCAACCAGCTCCCTCACAAGAAAACCAGCAGCATTAGCAATCTTTCTACCTTGTTCAATTCTTCTTCCTGCTCAGACTTACCTTCTGTAGCAAAATATGCATCCAGAAACATGAAAGCAATGAAGGGGAGATGCAAGTCCTTCCTTACAAAGAGAGACTGAATTTTCTGCATCATCATTATAATATTTTACAACTCATTAGCACCTTCCATCCCAGGATCTCCGAGCACTTACAAGCATTAATTAATGCACTCTCACAATACCTCTGTGAAGCAAAAGGCAGGTGTCTGGATACTGTGGTGACAGGTGCATTACAATTGAATAAGACAGAATTTCCAGGCTTTCCATTTACATATTTAGGAAAGAAGGGAACAAAGAGGGGAGAGAAAATTAACAAGTGCTGCAATAGCTTGAAATACCTCGAATCAAGATATACTGTAAATACCTTGAAATACCTTGAAGAGACTGGCCTGCAAGTCTTTACCTGAAAAGCAATACTTGTTAAGGACCTCAATAATATTTGGCTTTATTAACATGAGTATTTGCTGAATGAAGAACTCAGTTTTTTCCCCACTTCCATCAGAGATGTCCCTCAGTGTCTTGCCCCTACCCCATTTCTCTGTCTGACAATGCAGTCCAGTAACACACCTGGTATAAAAGGGTGGGTGGATAAACCAGCTCATGTATTTGCACCAGGTACTGGTGACAGTGTCTCAATTCTCAGCTTACAGATGTTTTGTATTCGTGAGGCTCATGGTATTCTGCAAACATCTGGTCACACAATGAGGTTTTCCTCTCTGCCTTCCCCCTGCAAGGGAGAAGAGCCATGTGCATGAGTATTCCCCTCCCCAAGAGCCATATGGGAATGTAAAGGCATTCTCTGAATTCATTACCCGGCCCCACAATATGATTCTGCCTTTGTACGGGCAAGAAAATGGATGTTAATTTATTCCTTATTGCTAATTTGAAAAGGAGCACAAACACAACAGTTCCATTGCAGAGACTTCTACCAAGGGTGTAGTTTAAGTCCAATTATATGCTATTAGTACATTTGCTCTTTATTCCTGTGGCATATTAATTACATGTCTGGTATTCTGATAATTAACACAATTACACTCTTTATTTTCTCCTTTCGTAGCCAATATTCTTGCATTTTATTCTGAAAAGTAATTTTCTGTAGGTAAAAGGAGCCAAATCACCACATATTAATAAAATCAAGCCATGGGTTTTCTAATGAGAGAAGTTCCAGCAGTGTTCTTCAGCAAAAAGAAAGGCAGATGCTCTCCTGTTGGGCTGCAGCCTATCTCAGATTCCAAAATGAACCAAATTACTGTCCCCTAGTTGTGTTTCCAGCATGGCAATCAGCCTGAAGCAGCAGGGCCATAAGGACTGTACTGGCACTGCCACACAAAGCTCTTCCAATGCCACCACACATTCAGAGCCTCCCTGGTACCAAAACCTCTGATCTCCCACTGGTATCCATGAAACTCAAAGCCATTTAGCAAATACAAGTGAACAAGAAGATTTACAACTGCACAGGTCATGCACAAATCAACACTTGGCAGATACTGCAAAGGAATATTAAGGAACACAACAAAACAAGCACTGTTAGTGCTGTAAAACATCAAGGTGGGTAGATTTTACTTAGTTAAGTACATACAGACACCTCAAACATTTGGGGGTTTACCTTCAGGACAAATGATTGTTCCTTGAAAAACAAGTTACTGTTTCTGTGAGGTTTTCTCTAAAAGCAGATCTTGAACCTCCCACTGGTCTCATATGCTATGGCTACAAAAGTCCCACAATGGAAAGAAAGATTGCAGCAGTTTTCTTCTCCGTTTTTTTGGAAAGGAGGAGAAGAAGGAGCAAAATGTTACATCATTCTGCAGTGGTAGAGAACCTGGTGGAAGGTTGCTCCTCCAAATCCCGTGCCCAGGTGTGCAGCAGGTCTGGCTGCAGTACAGCTGTGCATGCAGAAATTGGGGTGTCACCCACAGAATCCATGTCCCTGCTCCTTCCCACAGACAGCAGCAGGCACTCCTCACTCCCTGCCCTCTGGTACCCATTTCCCCACATTTCCCCACATTTCCCCAATGAGGAAACCCAAGGCTGCAGCCACAACCCCAAGAACAAGTCCCTCTGCACAAACCCCATTACGCTGGTTGGTATCAGTGAATCAGTTTCCAGGATCTGCACTGTGAATAATTTTCCCAGATTCCCCTGAGGCAATGTTTTACCTACATAACTTACCTCTTAGAAAGTTTTTAAAAGTCCCTTTTGAAATTATCTGGTCAGGAGGAAAACCCAATTTTGGTTTTCTTTTTTTCCTCTCTTTTTCCCTCCCTCTGTCTAAAGTTCCAGTGCTCCCATTTTCATCCTGGCAGTGCCCTGGCTATTTAAGTTACAGCCTCCCCAGACACGAGTGCAGCTAAACCCTTTGTCATCTCCCATATTTATTTCTGTTCTGACAGATAGCAGTGCTGACCCTTGCTGCAGTAAGCCACTGCCCTCCTGGCTCCTCTCTAATTGCAGCTTTGCTAATCACGTTCTGATCAGCAGCCGCGGAATCGCTGCCGCCGAGCGGGGCACGCAGAGCCCGCGGGGCGGCTCGGACACAGCTCAGGCTCCCGTATGGGGCAGAACAAACCTCACAAACCTCACAAACCCCGGCACTCAGCGGGTCCTGTATGGGGCAGAACAAACCTCACAAACCCCGGCACTCAGCGGGTCCTGTATGGGGCAGAACAAACCTCACAAACCTCGGCACTCAGCGGGTCCCTCCCCAACCAATCCAACACATGCAAATGAATCGGAGGGATTTACAATAATTACCCCATCCCAACGTGTGCTGCTTTAATGCATCCATTGCATTGTTAACTCCGTGGTTTCCTCTGCTCAGTGAGGGAAGGTAAAACATTGCCAGTGATTGACCTTTTGGAAAATTATATGCCCACCTCTTTCATGGGATCTACATCTGCTGGACCCCACAGGATCTCAAGGACCATCCCACTACTCGCACAAGCATTCAACAGCCATGGATTTCCACCTCACCTGGACCTTTTAACGTTCCAGACCTTCTCTTATTTTCAATCTGGACAAAGAGCCTCTGAACTGAGACTTTTTACTTTTTCTCCTTCTGCTCTATCCACTGCTGTCTGTCAGAAGTGGATCAGCTGAAGAAGCGGAATGACACACTGTCTTCTGCAAAAGGAAGCGGGGAGGGCTTTAAATCCCACGTTGTGTTAAATGAGTGAAGTACAGAGCTTTGGAGTGCATGCTAACAGCACACACTGCCCCTGTTTACTGCTGCTTCAATGAGGCATTGTCCATTGAGTGGAAGTAAACAGCTTATGAGATGAGACAGGCATATCATCCTGTCTGAAGCCCAGCTTACACAGGCAGCTTGGTGTGGGAGTGAGGAAGAGCCTCTGGCAATGACAGGCGCCTGTGGAACACTGAAATACAGCCCAGCACAGGTCAGGTATTTATTGAGCTGATCTGAAACTCAGCCTGATGCCCAGGTTTCACTGAATTGAATGAGGGGTACATGATGACAGCTGGAACTCCAGAGGCTCTGCAGTGACTGAGGAGCCCTCAAACTGAGCAAGATGCAGAGGAGTGAGTCTGCCTGCACCAGAGTAAACAGGATAAACCTTTTCCATTTGTTAAAGCCATGATTTATGTACAAGATTATCATACGCCATTCTAGGTCCTAATCCTGGACCTTGAAGCAGCAGCAGAGATTAGAGCCTCTGACCATTTCCTAAAGCAATGTCACTGGTAACCAGTGACACATCTCAGGCAGAAAAAATGCTAAAGCAATGAAAGGGAAAAACACCCTAATTGTCTGTAGAATATCCTTTTTATTCCTCCACTGAAAGGCACACAAATCCACATATCACACAGTAGATATGCACAAGAGAATTCAGCACTAGAACATCTTAGCATCCTTTTCCCTCAAGCATCTCTGCTCCCTTTGCTGCCCCGCTCTCATTCTGCCTAACAGCTCCTTAATCACAGTATCTGTCACACACATAAAATATTATTTAACCTCCAGCACAGAGGAAAATGCATTTATAACCTACTGGGGTTTCCCCTTTAATCTCTCTCTTTCTTCCCTTACTGCTTCCCCTCTCTTTTTAGTAGCTCTGAGCAAGAATGGTGCTAACAACCTACACAAAGACTCATTCAGGTCCAGACAGAAACCAACTCTGCACTCTTGTCAAGACAGGAGACTAAAAAAACAACACACACGACCTCTTCTTCCTACCCAGGTGTCAAACACATCACAAAAGCAGTGATGCTGCTCTCCTGCAAAGATGCCAGTAAGAATTACAGAACCAATTTAATTGTGACTGAGGCTCAACTCAGCCACAACCCAATCCAGCAGATAAAATGTTATGATCCCTCAGTGATATTTAAGAGCACTTGTGTTTCAAAAGTATTTTTGAGTCTTTGCTCTGCAGCAGCCTGACACAGCTGAATTTAATGTTCCTTCTGTTTGGGCAGAATTTGAGGTGTTGACTTTCAGCTTTAAGCATGACCAGGTCTAGGATCTGACTATGCCAAAGATCTCGTTCTCTGGGATCCATCTCACCAGTACTTAAGTCAAGGTGCTGTTCCTGACAAATTCTCTATTTAAACCCCAGGAACCTTCTCTGCAGAAGGATGTGAGCCAGCAATCTTTGCACAGGCACTGGTACCAGGCTAGTCTACTACTTACTAAAGCAGGTACACTCTGAGCTCTGCTGCTTTTGGTCTCTGCAAAACCCTTGTTGTTACTGGGATGTAGTTTATCCAAACACTTCTCAGTTATCCAAGTCTCCCCTCCTCCTTTTGACAATGGCACTGGAAGTGAAAAGATTTAATTTAATTCCTTGCACTGCTCCAATCCTCTGACATCTAGAATTTGCTACATTTAGAGAGCAGAAAAAAATCAGGTAAAAATGATGATGTAGCTACAACAGCCAGGGTAAGTCCACATGTCCCATATAGTTTCAGAAGTCTGTGAGCTCAAGGTCAAGGTCAGACTAAAACAAAGGCACTGCTGGACACCCATATGGTGTGAGAGTAGTTAAGCATGCACAGAACCAGCACAAGGCACAGCTCCTTTCAGAGGGAGACTCTGAAGTGCTGCTGGCAAGGCAAGGCAAAAGCTTAAGATTCTGTCTAGCTTAATTATCATCTTTCTGCAGGCTCAAAGAAGCTTATGAGAACACAACAGCGAGGCAGAATTCTCCTCCTGTGCTTCCACCTACAGAAACTCATCCCTTCCTGACCTGCCCCTACTTCCCTCCCCTCACACCCCAGAGATTCTGCAGAATCGAGCCATTAAAAAATAAATCCACCATAGAGGAGAGACTGTGCTGTGAGCGGTTCTCCTGGCAGGAGGCAGGGCTGTGCCTCCCTGTGCTCAGGGAGCAGCACTCACCCACTGCAGGCAGGGCAGCGCTGCAAGAGTGGCAGCAGGGCTGCAGGAATGGCAGCAGGGCTGCAGGAATGGCAGCAGGGCTGCAGCCATGGCAGCAGCTCTCACTCACTGACTGCAGGAATGGCAGCACTGCAGGCATGGCAGCAGCACTCACTCACTGACTGCAGGCAGGGCAGCACTGCAGGAATGACAGCAGCACTGCAGGAATGACAGCAGCACTGCAGGAATGACAGCAGCACTCCCTCACTGACTGCAGGCAGGGCAGCACTGCAGGAATGGCAGCATCACTGCAGGAATGGCAGCAGGGCTGCAGCCATGGCAGCACTGCAGGAATGGCAGCATCACTGCAGGAATGGCAGCAGCACTCACTCACTGACTGCAGGAATGGCAGCATCACTGCAGGAATGGCAGCATCACTGCAGGAATGGCAGCAACACTGCAGCCATGGCAGCAGCACTGCAGCCATGGCAGCAGCACTCCCTCAGTGCAGGAATTGCAGCCAGGCCCCAGCTGCACACAGGACAGGCACACACGGTGCAGGCACACTCGGCGCTGCCTCGCTGCTCCAGGTACAGCACAGAGGGCTGAAGGCAAATGCTCACTGTCCATTCCAATCAGGTCAGGGCGACTGACACTGTGCCCTCTCTGATTAGGAGGTCACAGGCAAAGCTGAACACGGATTACAGAGCTCCTGTGCCCTCCTCGATGCAGACACTCCCTGCACTCCATTCCGTGGCACACACAGCATCCTCTCCTGCCCTGTGGGGATTGCTGCACTTGTAACTGCAGCAGCAGAGAGCAGCAGGAACTGGAGATGGTGAAAAACTGAAGTACAGAGGCACCAGTCCACATGTGGGTTGGAGTCACTCTTACAGTTGTAAAACAAGGGCTGAAAGTGTATTTCCAGAGTTTCACGTGCCTCTGGAGCACCATTTAGTACCAAGGAGAGTCAACCTGGAAAATGCCAAGGCAGCATAAAGCTCTGTGCATAGAACCATTTCATGCTGATACACGAGGCAGCTTGTGAGCAGGCCAGCTTATAAAGCTTCAGATTTTTTTTCTCTTTTCCAAAATAAACAATCCCCAAATTGAAGTTCTTCAGGCTACAAAGGAAGCCAGCCAGGTTGTTTACAACATCCAGCAGGAATCCTGCTTAGGGCAAATCAGCTGCAGAGCAAATGAAAGCAGAGCTCAGGAGGCAGGAGATGATTTGTCTTTGCATGGGAACCTACCTCGGTGTGGCAGGGAACAGATCCAACCTCCTACCCTGGTAAGCAGCAACAATGCTGCTCCCTGCTAACAGCACTCTGGTATCTGTAAAACTCTAACTCAGAACTGCTCTGCAGCTTCAATGGAGCTTCCTAAACGCCCTTTTTTGGCCTCCAAGCTTTGGAACACTTTGTTTGTGATGGTAACAGTGAGGAAAAGATGCTACTCACTAGGGACTTCCTTTGTGCAGACTGAATAGACCTCGAGATTCCTTAGACTTCCAGAAACTGTTCCTCCTGCACTCTTGGTTTCTGCTGGTGCCAGTGCCCTGCAGCCTTTTTGCTGCCACAGCTCTGCCACAGTTCTTGAGGAGGCAAGAAACCAAAAAGAAAGCTGAAGGACTGATCTTAAATGACTCCAAATCACATATTCCTCTCTACCAGTGCACTCAGTGTATTTCATAAATAATTTCTAACATATTTTATACATTTAATTCAAAGCTTTTAACTTCTAGCCTTTATTTTTCCCTTTTGCAGTGCAGAACACTGGTAACCTCAGGCATGGCACTGTTCTATTCTTGTAAGGGATTCTCAATAGCCACAGGAATTTATCCCACATATGATGCCCATGTCTCATTTAGACAATCTCTGCTATAGGTGATGGGTCTCTCTACTTCATGGGCCATTGAATCTTCAGCCTTTAACAGAACTAATGAGGCTGCTGGTGAATTAGAAAACTGACTTTATGGAACTGAAACAGATGTAATGGTCAAGCATTAGAAACTCTCACACAGGCCATGGAGGATACAACTGCTAGTAACTGCTTACCTTAGGTGGGAACAAAAAATCTCAAAAGACTTTTAAATTTATTTAGTGATCCAAGCTTCTTTCAGGCAGTATCTCCTTCCAAAGTGTTGCTGTGCCTCCAGCTCCCAGGTTCTGCTACTCCAGGGTTTATTTTAGGACCTGGGAGAATCAGACTCAAAGCCTGTGAGAATGGTGGAGCCCCATTTTCATTCACAACAGGCCATGCCAGACACAATGAGCTCCCAACAACTGCAGCACCTGCTGCCCACCTGGGCAGGGAGGAGGGTGGGACTCAGCTCTGAATCTTCTCCTCAAGCTCTGCAAAACACAGTGTGTTGTGAGAGGCAGATGAGCAGCCTGGCAGTGCAAGTACAACAGCACATTTGGAATCTCTAAAGGAACATTTCTCCCCAAAAGACCACCCAAAGAGTGTGTGCTTTTCTTGGAAGATGCCTCCAAAGCTTTTCCACTCCCTTTCTGAATGCCTTAAGCACTATATGGTGGATAATTGGACTACAAAGCCTTTTCTAGTTACAAACATATTTCAAATTAGATCTGTGCTCAACTCTGGCCTCTGAACATTTGATTTCCTGGTTTCATTGGTAATGGTTTACTTGAGAAGGCAAAAGCACAACAGCAAAGCTAGAGAAATCTGTACAAACAATAAACAAGTCCCCCATGCTGATGCCCTGTCTCTTCCTCAAAGGTGAAGCCAGGTGTTTTTCATTTGGCAGCTGAGCAGTGTAATAAATCAATATGAAACAAGAGTAGATATTAAAAACTGCATTTTCCCCCCTGCCCAAGAGTTACATTTTCAGTGAGAAGATCAAACCACACAAAAGATCAAACCACTTTGCTTACTGAAAAGCCTTAGCTGCTGAGGAGTGCCCTGGATGGCCAGGGAGGATCAGTGTCAGTGCCAGCCCAGAGCAGCCAGAGTCACAGGAGCCCCACAGTCAACACTGTGAGAGCTCCCCCCTCTGCACCAAATTCACATCAAATGCTTCTCAGGCAACCAAGTCAAAATCTAGAGAATCCTTTGGGCTCATTCCTGGTTTATTTTAATAAAGAAATTTCTTATCTGGCCCCAACAAAAAGGGGTAAAAGATTTACTTTCACATAGAACTTTACAAAGCTGCAACTGAATCAAAAGGAGCATTTTCATAAATAGATGTACAGTTGCTCTCATTACACAGTATTTATTTGCTCAAGATAATTTCTTCCTTGTGCTCACAAGTCTGTTCTTCCTTTTGCAGACAGTCCATGGTTTCTCTCCAACTTTTCCCCCATTTTGAGACCACAACAGCATCCTGTCAGCAGAATTTCTGGCCATGAAAATGGTCATGTTGTCACAGTTAGATTCTAGAATTGTCACTGTAAATAATTAACAACCATAGGAAAATAACCAGAAACAGGTAAATTGAGTTCAGGTTTAATAGATTCTGAAACATCTTGAAGTCAGTGCAACCCACAGCAAAATCCAGAAGTTTTGTAAAAACCACCTGCACACATGAGAGAGAATGAAGTGCTTGGTTTTAGGCAGCAGTGCTGGAGACTCTGTGCAGATTCCTGAACAGTCAGTGCACCTCAGGAATTCCACTGCAGCTTTTCCAGCCTGTCAAGGTCTGTGTGTGTTCTAAGGCCCTGCAGCTGCAGAGAGTGAAGCTGAGAGTGTCCCTGTACCCTCAGTGCTGGACAGCCTGAAGCAGCACTGCTGCCTCCTGAGCAGTGCCCCAGGAGCCTGCTGCTCTCCTGGCATCCAGAGAATTCCCCTCTCACCAAACAGCTGCAAGGAGGGAAACCACGTACAACTTTTCAAGTGACTAGAAACTTCAGTCTATTAAAGCCCAGTGCAAGCTGGATTTAAGTTAATGATCATTAATTGTTCCTAACGTGAGAGCTACTCTTGTGCAGCAGTTAAAGGGTTAAGGTGGAACTCTGCAGTATTTTAAACCAGTTCACATATTCTCTATGTGTACAAATTTGGCAAATTCAAGTCACAGCCTCAGATCTCATTCTTGCAACTCCTGCAGAACATCTCCAGGGAAGCAGAGAGAAGCCCTGGGCAGGCAGGAGTGCCAGGGCTGGGGCACAGCCCCCGTGCCCACCGGGGCTGGGCATCCTCGGCCTCCAGCCTGGCCAGGTGGACTTCCTGAGCCAAAACTGCTTTGACACATGCTCCCAAAAGAGCTCCAGGCCATGGAGCAGCTGAGTATGGAAAAACTGATTGCATCAGAAACACTGCAGCCAAAAGGAAATCAAACCATGACTTCAAAGCCAATCAAAAAACCAAAACAACCCCCCAAAAGCAAGCGTTTATATGTGTGTAGAGGTAATAAATATTGCAAAGCACATTTGTCTTTTCCCCCCAAGTCAATAAGTATAAAGAAATAACCAATGCACCAAAACATCAGCTTCCTGCAATGAAAACGTTGGAGTCAGCAAAATACCTGCAAGCCAACTGAAGGGAAAGCTTTTGCATTGTCACCCAATCACAAGTTGCTTCCAGTTCTATGCAGCCAAATCAAACCCTCTTCAAATTCACAACTTTGACCTAAATAAGCACCACAGCATGAAAAGCTTCTTTAGAAGTAGAATGTCAAGAGACTTTGTTTAAAATATAAAATAAAACGTGAGATAAAAGGTTTCCATTGGTCAAGTTTGAAAAATTGCCTTCCTTTATCCAACCACAGCCTGTCCCTTTGAGCCAACCAAAAGCACACCTTTGGGTTTGTCCTTAATGAACACAGCCCAGCTGAGTTGCAAAATCTGACAGGAACAGATGGCTGTGAGATGCATTCTGAGGGTTGGGCAAAGGGAAACAACATTACAAAGGAGAAGGAATACCAAGGAACAATTAGGGTGGGCAGAGGAACTTATTAATGCTCAGCCATCCTCCTCTATCTTCAGGAATCTCACTGTCCTCTCCAGTTCTGTGTTGTTCAGGTGTCCTGTAGTTACTGTCTTCTGTCTTCTGTCTCTGACCTGGAAAATGCCATCACAACATCCTCAGCACCTGCAACAACAATGGATACAGGAAATCTGTGCCATAATTACTTCCTTTAAAGAGCAGTACCCTAAGTGTCATTCTAAACACCCACACAACCAACAGGAAAGGAAATGACAAACCAGGGAATGCCAAACCACCACCACTGCCTGTCCCAGCAGGTAACTGCTCAGCTCCACAGAATCCTCTTCCAGGGCTTTACAAAGCTCAAATTCAACTCAGATGGAGCACCAGCATGCAAAATTCCTCCAGTCCTTCACTTGAAGCATATCAACAAGCAAATCTCAGTTTTGTGCCCCAAGCAACTTCTGCCCATACACCTGCACACAAGGTAAAGAGAACTAATAAAAATGCCTCATCTGATCTCATTATATGAATTCCATTTCTCAGTTATCTAATCTGCTCTTCAGTTGCAATATAGCAGGAAAAGTGGCCAAAATGGTAAATTTAAATTCCTCTTGCTAATGTCCTTAAAAGCTAAATCAATGCTCCTGAAATGCAACTGCACTTACTTTTATACACTTCACAATTTATTTGTTATATGTACTTAAAGGAAGAAATATTAAGGACCAAGCAGTAGTAGTTTGTTTTTCATATGTAGGGCCCTTATCTTATATAAAACTACATCAAAAACTGCTCTGATGCACCCTCTTGCCAGCATTCAGAAGCCCTGCAGTCATCTCCCTTTTCATCTCCTGCACAAACTGTTTCTTCCTTGATCAAAACATAAATGATATATAGCACCAGGATCCAGCTCAGAATTAACAAGCTGCCTTGTTGGTTTTAAAACACGCAAGAACTACCAGCCCCTGAAGAAAAACAAGGATTTCACTTGCAAGGATGGTGACAAAGCCTTGGATGCTGAGGGGCTGCAGCAGGAGGAGGCCAGGGCAGCTGCAGCAGCAACTCCAGCAGCAACTGAAGGGGCAGGAGCAGCTGGAAACACCTGGCAAGCACAGAGCCTCACCCAGCACAGCATCAGCTCCACTCCTTCACAGACCTGATGTTCTCCTGGGCTCTCCCTGTCCCAGGGTCTCAATGGAACAGAATTCCTGCAGGTTTCCTTGCCATCCCAGGCAGGAAAGGAGGCTGCATCCCAGATAACCCCAGAGCTCTGTGCTCCTGCCTGCCCAAGCAGGAACCTCCCAGAGGCCACTGAGGGCACCTGGCCACATCTGGAGATGTCCCCCAGCAAGAGAACCTGGGTGACATTTGTCCAGAAAAAGCTCATCCACGTTTCCCAGCATAAAAGCAGGTTTTGTTCCAGCCCTGCCCTATAACCCAAACCACCCAGAGCCAAAGGAAACCAAGCTAATGAGGCTGCTCATGAAGCAGCTCTCCAGTGCCCGTGCACAGACACAAACACTGCCAGAGAACAGAGCTGGGCCTTCTGTGTCTCAGGGAAAGCAGGGACCCACCAACCTGAGCTGCTCCTGCAGCCCCACTTGGCTCCCACAAGGGATGTTTTCCGAATAAACAAGTAAAGTAATGTAAAAAGCAGAGCACAGGTTATGAAGTTAAGCTGCACATGGCCAAGAGGCTGTGACTGAGACAATGGGATGTGAACCACGTCTGCTTGGAGCACATCCTTCACTGAGCTCTGCACTTCCAGCAATTAATGTACAGAACAATGACAAAGGCACACTTTTACCTGACCTGCATCTGCACACGCAGCTGTCCCTTTTCTGGGCACACATTTCTGCCCTGAAATAGAGACTCACAACCTTCCCAGTGAAATACTCCTTATCTTTTATGAGCAAAGCATTAATTGCCACAAACCTTTAGACATTCAGATACTTCTCTCTCTGTGTCTGCCTCACGCTTTCTCACCCTTGTTCTTCCTACAAATTAACAATAATTAACAGGTGGGCTTATGTCCTATCTTAGAAAATAATAGTGACAATCTTACCCCACTAACTTCCAAAAAATCCCACTGAGATTATGTTCCAGTTGCAGCTGGTTGAATTGCTGAATTTAGAGTTATTTTACACCTCTTGTTCCTCAGTCTTAGCGAGCCAGGATGAGCTGAAGGTCAAATGCCTGTACTGCAGGGCACTGCAGCCTGAGCTCAGTGTGCCCCTGCTCCCTGCCCACCCCCATGGCAGAAAGCTTCCCCAGGGGGGCTGATGCCAGGGCCAGGACCTGGCACAGAGCATGAACCCAGCAGGGTAAGGCTGCATTGAAACCTCACCACCTCAACACCAGAGGAGATGCTGACACCTCCAACAGCTGCTGTTCCCAAGTGCTCTGTGAATGAGAAATAGATTCATACACCTGATTTGCTTGTAGTCACCTGCAGAATTAATTAAACCCCAAAAGCATTTAGAGATCAGAAGGTTTAGCCTGTTGGGAATTTCTAAAGGCTGCCAAAATTAAAAAAAGAAATTCTTCACTTCACACAAGATCTTTGCATACATACATTTCTTCAACCACCTTCCAGCAACAATCTTCTAAACATTAACTCTTCCCTGGAATTCCCAGCATTAGCATCCCAGGCTGGCATTCTAAAAATACCCCATGCACTGCTGAGAGCAGCAGCACACTGAAACAAGCCTTGTGCTCAACAGAGTGAAAGGGCACTGAGCAGAGCCGGGTCTCCATTCTCCAGCAGCACCTGCCAGGCCATGGGCAGGCTCCCCTGAGCCCCACAAGCAGCCTGGGGGGGTTCTGGTGCCTCACCCAGGCAGGCAGTGTCTGCATGGCAGCCCTGCCCTCCCCACGGGAGCAGCTTCTCCAGAACAGCACCACACTCCTGTTGCTATAGGAACACCAGAGCTGCAGCCACCAAGGTCTCAGCACAATTCCCATCCCTGCTTCCTCCCTGCACTGCTGCCATTGCCAGAGCAGAGCCTGCAGCCAGCCCAGAGCCAGCCCAGCCTTGGAAACGCAGGGAGCTGGGGAACAGGGAACATGGGGCTGATGCAGGAGATGCTTCTGCGCACAGAACTGCCTGAGAGGCATTTTGCTTGCACTCAAAAATATGTGAGAAAGCCTGAATTTCATCAAGTGTGAGCTGCGTTAGCTCTTGCTGCAATGCAGGCAATACCAGTGTGTGAACATCCCAAAACAGCTCAGGATTACATCCCCTCTCCAGCACACACACTGGTTGAACTGAGATGCCTCAGGGTTCCTCAGTTATTCTTGGAGCCATAAAAACAAACAACAAACACTCCACAGATGTCAGCTAAAGAGCTCCCAGAGTAAAGAAAAACACCCTGGATTTTGAACTTTAGTATAGGTGAATGATTGAAAAATAAAATGAAATTAATATTAGACTCAATTACCATATCTCCTTTTCCAATAAAAATAAGGATAAACTGAAGGGGAGTCAGCCTTCAAGCTTGATTTAAAACTACAGAGATATTCCAAGATGCTACTTGATCCTTAGACAACAAACAGAGTCTCAAGAAGGAGCTTAAAATGTCAGAGATTTTGGCCTTAGCAGTGGCTCATGGAGAGTTTATGGCACAATTCAGCGGGGAGAGCAAAAACTCCTTCCTTAGTGCACTGCCACATCCTGACACCATGGACACAGAGGGCAACCAAAGGGGCTCAGACAGAGCCACAGAGCCTGCCCAGGAACCACAGCAGGGACACCAGAGGGACAGCACAGCAGGGACAAGCTCAGAACTCTACCCCATCCATCCTCTGCACTCTTACCAAGGAGACCCCACAAACCAAAACAAGCTCCTGGAAGTGGAGCCAGGCTGCAGCCCTTGAAGGGACACACAGAAAGCTGCAGGTCCATGACAAAGCTCTCAGAGTGCTCAGGCCAATGATGATGTCATTCTGGGTTTTGGGACAAAATGGGGATGTGAAGTTACCTTTGTGTCTTTTGTGCCTGCTGGAGGAAAATGGCTCTAAAGATACATCAGGGACACGTCAGGCTCAGAGCAACCTGTCCTGCTCTGGAACAAAAGGCTCTGAAATCCACTGAAGTGCTAAGTTGGTGTAAGTTACTCCCTAAATAACACCTCTTTTTGTTGTTGTGTAAGACAAGCTGCACAAAGGAAAAAAGAAATCCTCCAGAGGAGATTTAATGAAAACACAAAAGCAGGGAAGAAAATTCCTTTAAGCAATCTTGGAGCAACAGAACAGGGAGTGTGTGGACTTGCAGGGCTGTTCCAGCACCAGGCAATGCCATCTAGTGGAGATGGGATCTCCTCCCTTAGGGTGGCACATCCCACACCCATGCCATGGTATTCCAGCTCCCAGGAATTCCGTACCCAGGCCTTCCTGTTTCTCTGACCCAGGATATGGCAGAGGGCACAGGCAGCAGCAAGCAAGGAGCATTATCATTACTGACTGTGAGAAACTGGAGAGATTTCCAAGCAAATCAAAGTCCTGAGCAATAAATTATTGTTGCTTTTGTCTGTGGAGCACACTACAGCTTCAGCACCACTGTAGGAAGTATCTGTGTCCCCTGGCTGGGCTTCTGCTTTTATCACCTTTTCTTCGCCAAAGTGCAGGTAATTCAGCTTTGATTTCACTGGGAAAAATGTAACATTGAAGGATAATGCTGAAAAATGCCAACTGCAGCTAAGTCTCTCTTACCTGAACGTGTCTACCTCAGTTTTTGACAAGAAACAAGAAAATTCTCACTTTAGACTGGCAGAAAAGTTGTGTATTTTGGCTCAGAATTCCTCAAGCATATCCACCTCCACCAGCCCCCAGCTATGCAAGGAATGAGCACAGCAGCAAGTTTGTGCAGGTTGTGTTTGTAATGGATTTCTGGATGTCTCAGATCTACACTAAATTTCTGCTCAGATCTTTCTGGCACGAGTCTTACGATGCTCCTTCCGTTCCAAACTGCACCTTATGAACGTGACCTGGCACGAGGGCTGTGCAGGGCAGGGAGAGCAATCCAGTGACAAACATTCAGGCCCAGAAGAGATGAGTGAACCCAGAGCAGCTCCACACAACTGTTTACCAACACTGCTGCACAGGATTGACACAGCCAGCACATCCCAGCCTGCAGGATGGGTTTCAGCAGGTGGCAAACGATGCTGGAAGTCCGGGAGGCTTCAGGGGGGGTTTGCTGAGGCTGCTGCCCAGGGGAAGCAGCTCCAGGGCAGAGGGAGGGCACAGGGGGCACAGGGCAGCACTCACCCTGGTCGATGGAGTGCTGGGGCAGCTGGGGGGCACTGGGGGAGCACAGGAGCACTGAGCAGCACTGGGGGCACAGGAGAGTCACTGGGGAGCACTGGGGGCACAGGAGAGTCACTGGGCAGCACTGGGGGCACTCACCCTGGTCAATGGAGTGCTGGGGCAGCTGGCTCAGCGGGGGGACACTGGGGGCACAGGGCAGCACTGGGGGCACTGGGGGCACTGGGCAGCACTGGGGGCACTGGGGGCACAGGGCAGCACTCACCCTGGTCGATGGAGTGCTGGGGCAGCTGGCTCAGCTGGGGGACACTGGGGGACACTGGGCAGCACTGGGGGGCACTGGGGGCACTGGGCAGCACTCACCCTGGTCGATGGAGTGCTGGGGCAGCTGGGGGGCACTGGGCAGCACTGGGGGCACTGGGGGCACTCACCCTGGTCGATGGAGTGCTGGGGCAGCTGGCTCAGCTGGGGGACACTGGGGGGCACTGGGCAGCACTGGGGGCACTGGGGGCACTGGGCAGCACTCACCCTGGTCGATGGAGTGCTGGGGCAGCTGGGGGGCACTGGGGGCACTGGGGGCACTGGGCAGCACTCACCCTGGTCGATGGAGTGCTGGGGCAGCTGGCTCAGCTGGCTGTTCACCACCCCCGCGTACGTGCGCAGGAACTCCTCCTCGCTGGCCGTCAGCTGCGGGCACGGAGGGGACACAGGTGACACCCGAGCCCCCAGCACAGCACAACCCACCCCAGCAGGGACAGAGACCACAGCACCCGTGCTCTGCTCCTCGCCACCTGCACCACCCCTCACTTGTGCACAGCAGCCTGATGGACATCGTGAACCCGTGGGCAGGTTCAGTGCCACCTTAAAACAGCTGCTTCACTGGCTCCTTCTCCAGTAATGAAGAACTTAAAATCATTTATCTACATATGGTAATTCCAGGCATCACAAGCCTTATCATATTTAAGCAAAAATCAATTGTGTTTAAATGATAACAGTTAAATCCAGGATGGCTCAAACAATTCAGCATTAAGAGCAGACCATCACCTGCCCATCTCAACAAGCACTACCCCAGTTAGTCCAAAGTGGTCTGAAAACCCTGTGAGGAGAATCTTACGTTTGATCCCATCTTCCTGAGCATGAGCAGCACTCTCACTTTCTGCTGAATGTACATCTCCTCCGGACTCTTCCCGGGGACACCCTCACGGTTCATTCCCCTCCTGCCAGCTCCTGGATTTCCTGCAGATACAAAATCAGAAAACTAGAATAGGCAATGGGGTCTAACAGGAAATAGAGGAAAAGTTTAATTTCCAAAATACCTGTTTTCCACCAGTGGAATATCCTGGGGGAGCAAGGAATCACATCCTTCCCCAGAGAAAATGTCAGCAGCTAAACTGGGCCTTACACATCCAACTGAAACATTCACAGAGGCTCATGCTCACATCCCCACAGCTCATTATCTGTGGTTATGTTACTGCTTGAGCAGAAAAGGAATTGTAAGAACTAGATGAAAGAACCACCCTGACAGAGCAGTCCGTGGTTTGGGGTTTTTTCCATAAATAAGCACAAGCAGAATGAAAACAGGATGCAGAATGCACAGCCATCAAGCCCACAATGGCTAAACAAAAGCTGTGTGAAATCTAAACACTTAAGTCTTCCTCCTCTTTTTCTTTTTTCCTTTATATATCATAGAAAAAGGCCACTGCGTTACTGTAAAAATTACTAAAATTTATGAAACGGTTTTGGAGAGAAAGCAGAACTAAGAGGAGCAGGGAAATAGTATTATTTAAAAGCTGAGGTTTTGCTTCTTATTTTAATAAAAACAATTATGTTCTGGAATAAACAGACTGTGCTATCCAAATTCTATAGCACAAAGGATGATTATTATATGAGTATCTGGTAATTATTTAAGTTCCACAACAGGGTGTTTACTATGACAAAAAAACCTCAACTTTTCACTCCCAGAACTGGGTCTGGTCCTGCTCCAGCCTATAAATGTGATTTCCTGACCCCCATTAATGAAGGGAACACACGACACAAGGCCTGCATAGGGAAGGCTGATCCCAGCAGGTTCAAACAGTTTTCCCAGTAATGTTCTCCTGCAGTCATTACCAACCTCTCCTCTCACTTCATATTCATTATTACTTTTAAGGGAAAGTAATCTGGGCGTGGAAACCGTTTAAAATTACACAGAGGCCCTCCTGAGTGAGTCAGAAGTAATGCAAACCTGAGCAGCAGCTGCTGGGACAGGCTTTGCCACCCACACCACTGAGCATGGAGATAACAGCAGGAACAAGTGAGAAAGATCCATCACCAGCCCTCCCTGAACACGTCTCAGTGGGAAGAGCTGCACGGAGCTGATTTGCTGGAGATGGCTCTGCCTGGAAACCTGCAGCCTGTACATGTGCAAGGTGGTGACTGCTGGGGCTTTTTATACAGCCAGCAAACTGCTCTCTGAAGGGGGAATTAAACAAACCCATCATTTTGCCCAGTGTCAACTCAAGTAAGTAAATTGGATTATGCTGCTGGGTTTATTCTCCACAGTGCAATTTACTGAGTGCTAACAAGTGATGCCAATAGTAAGGCAATGAACAAAATAAGATAGTGGGCAAGAGACATTAAGTTACACACATCCAGAGACTGATAAAAGAATAAACATTGATCAAGATATCCAACCAGTCTGAAAGGTTGGGACTGGTTCTTAATATTGTAAATACTTTTCAAAAAACATTGTACTTGAAAAGGGAAGCTGCTGTACTAGTAACCAACCAACCTAGGAAAGAAAAATCACAAGAAAAACTGAAATGCAGTAAGACATCTATTGTTTAAAAATGAAACAGAATGGATGGATATCAGTAGGTGGCACCATCCACAAGCACCAAGAAAATGCCACAGCTGCCCCCATGCAAATGAGGAGGACCCCACTTCAGCACTGCTCTGCACATCAGGCATTACCAGACCTGGTTTGGTCACTATTCATTGTTTTCCACCAGAACTATCTTCCAGTTGTTTATTAATTTTCCAGCTTTAAAAAGAGGTGATGGGAATTCCTATCCAAGCCTGGCTCTTCTGAAGTAACCTTCAGCCAAGATGGGTTTGTCACGAAGCCACCTATTGAACAGGAAGGATAAAATCCTAAAGCCTGCCCATTCAGTGAATGCTTCACACAATTAGGAAGCAGCATGGGGGGAAAAAAGCACCCAATATGGCTCAAAAATATGCACAGAGAGGAAAACTAAGCTTTCAGAGCACCAGCACTTTGCTCTCCCCACACCACACAACCACCTTGCCAGCACAGCTCCTCCTACTCAATGACACTGAAGTGGAAAGACAAAGGTCTTAAAACAGCACTCAGACCCCAGCATGAGAAATGGGAACATATCTCTGTTTTCTTGTTACATAAAGCTTTCAGAAGACACAGTTTAGGATGACAACATTACCCAGCATATGCTACATGAGAAAATTTCCAAACCCACATAGAAAGCTGGTCCATGCCCAGATGACAGCATGATCCACATTTGCAAATGAAGCACTGAAAAATCTTTTCAAAACACTTATCAGCTTAGTTCTCTCCAGAAAGATGCATTAATATGCTACACATTATGAAATGCTCCTTAAGCAGCATTTCCCTGCCCCCACAAATCTCTCTGGCTCATGGATGAGTGGTCACTCATGAGTGGTCCCATCCCCAACCAACAAAACACATACCTGCTTCTAAAAACCACAGGAGATCAGATAATCCACGTGTGCTGTCCTGACCAGTGACTGGAGCTGGGAAAAATGTATGAGGAAACTGCCCTGTGAAAACAAATGAGCCAAGAATTACAGAAGATACTCAGCTGAAGCCCAGAAAGATCCTTAATTCAATACACCTTCACTCCCAGCCTGCTTTAGACTCAAAATTCAAAAAACCGCACAATTGTCTGGAGCTGTTAAACATAAGAACCTTTTTATGTGTAAAGTTTTTTACAATCAAGCCATTCTTCAGCTGCAAGATTTCCACCCTGGCCATGCCATTGGCATTCCCAATCACTTGAGAATGAATTGCATTCAAGCTTTGCATTCTTTAGGCAGCTTTCAGCACAAAACCCAGCTGATAGAAGCAATGGGATCTCAGCTGAATCTCTGGGAATTGTGTGCCTGGCACTGCAGGAAGAGAGGCCAAAGGCTGGTGAGGCCTTTGAGAATGCACTTTCTATATCAGATCTGGAGCTGGTCTCTCCAGGTGAGGGTGAGGCAGATGTGCAGAGCCAACAGGGAAGTTTGGGCTCCTGTGCTCACCTCTGGCAGCAGAATGTGGATCTACTCCCCAGGGCCACTTTTCCATTCCTTTCTCACAAAAAAAGAGTGACCCCTGCATTTCAAGAGCTGCAGTGTCAGTCAGGAATGACTGAATTCTTCACTAAACTCTGTTAAAAGAATAAATGCTTCAAGCCTGTCCTGCTGCATCCAACACACTGCAAATGGACATAATTGGGTCACCTAATTCTCCCTTGTTTGCCAGGCACAGGCAACGAAATTTAGTTCTCATTACTTTCAAGATGATTCACATGACAGAATAATAAACAACAAAGATCTATATATTAGAGCCAACCCTGCCAGCTCAGATTTGCCAAGGAATAATGTGAGTCTGAGAACACCCCTCCCCTTGCCCAGCAGGACAGAAATGTGTCCTGCAGGCCAGCACTTCCCTCCCCACTGCCTGCAGAGGGCTGGGTGAGGATCCCAGGCATTCCCCCAGCCCAGCCAGGCCCTCCATGTGGATGGGCAGAGCCAGGAACGCCTGACATGCCCACCTGTGTCCCTCCAAAGCCCCTCCTGGGCTGGGCAGAGGCTGGGCACCCCTGGCACCCCTGGATGGGCAGAGCCAGGAACGCCTGACATGCCCACCTGTGTCCCTCCAAAGCCCCTCCTGGGCTGGGCAGAGGCTGGGCACCCCTGGATGGGCAGAGGCTGGGCACCCCTGGCACCCCTGGATGGGCAGAGCCAGGAACACCTGACATGCCCACCTGTGTCCCTCCAAAGCCCCTCCTGGGCTGGGCAGAGGCTGGGCACCCCTGGCACCCCTGGACGGGCAGAGCCAGGAACGCCTGACATGCCCACCTGTGTCCCTCAAAGCCCCTCCTGGGCTGGGCAGAGGCTGGGCACCCCTGGCACACCAAGCACAGGCAGAGGCTTCCCACTCAACCCTGTGGATTGCAGCTGCAGGTCTGGCAGGGCAGGAAGTCAGAGAGCAGAGGAAAGCAGACACGGGTTTGGAATGGGCAGGTGGAGGAGGGACTTTACCCCTAAAAACACCTGGGCTGCTTTGCAAGGATGTTACCCAAGTAATGTAACAGCTAAGTACTGCCAATTTTCCCACTTCCAATTTCCTCACCTCTCCTCATTGCTCCTTGTTCTGAAAACTCTCTAATGAAAACAAAATATATTTCTTCCCAAAATGAATTAAAAGACCACAGTGGCTTTCTCTTCAGTCACTGACCCCAGATACAACAGTACATAATAAAAAAATACTGTAACTGCAGTTAGTCTTCCCTTTTATTCTTCTTTCCTAGCTAGGTTTAGAACATCAGCTATTGGGGTTTCACTTCAAAAAAATGCAGACAGGAGAAATCTGTACTCAGTTTAACTTGTCTGTTTTACCAACAGATGGAAACAGCTCCTCAGGAAACTCAAGCTTCACCAGCAAGAACTGTTTTGACTGAACGCCCTCAGAAGAAGATTCCAACACACAGCAACTGAAAATTACAGATTTGTAACTGCATTTCCTTCACTTCCACCTACACTGGTATGAATTCAAACCCTGGAAGGGACTTTCTGCTGGACAATGTCACAGGTAAGTTGATAATTAGGAACTCCCAAATTCTTCTGACTCCCCTCCTGTCACCTTTTTAAATAAACAAACAAAAATTTCACATCTCAACAGAAAAATAGACATGCTAAAAAAAATGCATCTTTATAAATTTTGCATAAAGGAAGTTACTTAAGCATCCCATTCAGTTTTAAAGCCGTGCTTATTTAATGCAATGAGAAAGCAACATGAGCTGTAGTCCTCTGTAATGCTGAAATTCCTAATGACCACATTTTACTGGAATGGGAAAACACGAAGTGCAACTGAGGAATCTGCACAGCCTAAATTAAGGGGGACAAAAATAAAAAGGCAGTAAGCTGTTGGAAAATGTAGTATTTTACATATTCAGTCTTAATAATTTAGGGTACTTAGAGCAGCCATCTGGCAAGTTCTTTAAAGCCTAAGTCACAGCTGACTACCTCTTTAACATCTTACAGCATTTCCAGTTATAGCCAAAAGAAACCCAACAGGAGTTAGTTCAGCTACAATTTATTTTTTTGTTGAATCTGACTGGTTCTGTTGAAGGCAGTGAAAACCCTCAATTAATGGGAAAGGATTATAAAGCTCAGCTGAGGAGTTATGGTGAATAAACCCGAGCCCTGCAGGTTCCCTTTGCTCCACACAGGTGGAGTTCAGAGCAGCAGGAAGGGTCCCTCTGACTCTCTGATATCATTATCAAGGTTAAGCCATCCCCTCCACAGTGCCACCACCAAGCACTGCAGGGCTTCAGCATGGGAAGCTTGGAAGTGCAAGGGGATGCTGCCCCTAATTTAAGCCTTGTTAATTTTCAAATGATATTTTTCAGAGAACAGTTAAGAGCCCAAAGAACCTTCCAAGCTGGAGCCTGAAACCTGAAGTCAGGAGCCAGAGTCTGCAAAAACCCTGCTACAAATTTTCCTCTAATTCACTCTGACTCATGACCTTCAGTCACAGGCAGCTGGAGACTGGATTAATTCCCATCTCCAGAGGGATACAATGAAGAATTCATAACAGCTACCTATTTATAGGTGAACAGTATGAACTGAAATATTTAATACGGGTTTTTTTTGTCTTCCTTTCTATGTTCAGTGCTACCTTTTAGTTGACTTCAGAATCTGAACCCAGTGTCAGATTTAGGTCAATTTACTGCTGGAACTCCCAGATGTGGTAGGTTCACATCTCTTAAATGTTAGATTTAAATTTTTAACGAGACACTACAGTCCTCCTCCTTGAAGGAGGACAGGAAACAGCCCCAAACATGGCCATTTATTCATGAAACATTTATGAACACAAGCAGGGGGTTTTCTCCCCAGTGCTGGAACACCTCTCAGAGCTTCAAAATGGGCTTCAAAAGTACCAGTGAAGTGCATTCCACAGAGCTTCCCATATACCAAAACAGTTCTTACATCAATGCTCAAGCTGACTTAGAAAATAAATTTAAAAAATCCTACTATCATAATCACCACTTTAATGAAATTAAAATTTGCCTCCTGACCTTCAGGCACGCACAAACCAGACAATTTCCCCCCCTTGTCTCAAGGACAAGACACTCTCACATCTCACACAGTTAAAAGAGGCAGCACAGGGTTTTAGGTAGTTCACGTCAGTCAACTTGAAGCCTCTGAAATTAAACGTAGTAACAGCAACAAAACCTGAAAGAAAGCCTTTCATTTCACAAAGGTATTCACACTTCAAAGATGAATGTGTCAAAAATTCTTAAAAAAGTGACAGCACTTTATAAAGAGCAGTTTATACACAAATTGCACCCCAGTCCAAGAGACAATTCCAATATTTTACTCACAATCGTCCCCAACAGCTGCAAGGACAGTGCTGCTCCTGTCCCAACCATGGGCTCTTCTCCTATTTAAAACAAAGCTACAAATCTTCTAGGCAGGAAATTAGGCACTAATGATAGATAGCCAATGATTTAATTACCAGGTATCCCACTGAAGAATTACTGCTAAAAAGTGTTCAGCATCCATCATTAAAATAGAACATCAGAGCCAAAATTTGTATGGCTTTATCTGTAAATATTTTATTTCAGGAACAGAAAATTTCTGGAGAAGATTTCAGCGCCACTTCTGGAGTGACCAACTTCTCCCGCCCCACACACACAGTGCTGGGTGCATTTAACCTGAAATGGCAGAGAGCACACGTGGTGGCACAGAAAGGCTCTCTCCCCTGTGTGTGTACATATATTCACATATTTTTTATATATGTATTTATAGGCATTTCTCTGGTACTTATCTAAACAGGATCTACAGACAGCCAGGTATTAGTGAGAGCCCTCAATGTGGCGCCCTGTAATTTTTACTGACATCTGACCATCATTATTGCCAGGTCACAGCCATTTCACACTGCAAATGCCTATAAATCTGTTATTGTAGAAAGATTATGGCCAACAAGATTTTTTAAAAGCAATTAAAACGTGAGCTGTTATTAGGTTGGTGACTAGTTAGCATTTTAGTATTTTGCAATAGTGTATCAGAGTACATTGTTAGGACCAGACACTCTCAGATTAATAGTTCTTTACTACCAAAATTGTGAAACCATTGGACAGCAAAATTAAACAGTGTTCTGGCCTCATACATCAATAAAATCTGCTGTAAAATGTGACAAACACGGCCCCTTATGTCTCCCAGTTATCTTGCCTCTTTAGGAAAAAAAAAAAAAACAAAATTCTGTGCTGCTTTCCCCATGGATGCTCTGAATAATGAAAAAGAGCAAAGAAGAGGTTTCAGGTCTGAATCAAGGTTTAATTTTCAAAACCATTTAAAGAGATCTATTATTAATAGCTCTTGCTGTGAGTTGAACTAAGAATTAATGGCTCTTTGTCTAATAAGGCCACAAGCCTCCATCATGTCTGTGGTACCAAGCAGAACACAAACTCTGCCTCCTCAGTGCCCCCTGAGCAGCAGCAGAGCTCCTGGAGAAATTGGGGCTTTTGTTCCTAAGACCTTCATCAAACAATAATGCACAAGGCTTTTCCTGGATAGTGTTCCATAGGCTGGTCTCAGTAGAGTATGCCAAGTATGCCAGCTTCTCTCTTCTCTGAAGGACTTACTAGAAACAAAAAGCACAAGAGGAGGATTTTTGTTCCTTCCTTAGGTCACCAAACAAGGCTGTGCTGCAAAGATACCTGATGGACAGAGGAGGGAGGAAGGAAAAAAGTCCTTGTCAGTTTTAAGAGAGTTGAAAACAAATCCCTGACTACACACCAATTTTACCATGAACATCTTCCTTTCCCTATGTTTTGGCCAAGTGGGCTTGCAAGGAAGGAAACCTTGCCTTCAAGAGACTTCGTATTTCTCAGGAAAATGGATGCAATTTCCTTCCTGCCTAGCCACCATTCTGAATGCTACCTTAACTCCACGAGCTGTGGCACAAAGCTGCAGGAGGTGAGTGGTGTGAGAGCTGCAGAGTCCCCTCAGCACTGAACAAACCCAGGGACTGCAGGGCCTGGGGCTTCAGTGAGCCCCCTTCGGCTCTGGGACTCAGCAATTCCTGAGCACAGGGGAAGGACACAACACACGTGTCAAAGGCAACCACATGCAAAAACAGTAATTCAGATTAATCAAACTGCAATACATAATGATAGCAACAACAGGAGTTAGCCCAGAGAGCATTCACAACAGAGCTCGAGAGCGGCTGATCCTTACACAAGTTAAAAGCACTGCAAGACCCCAGGAGCAGGACTGCACCCAGCCACCACCAATTTAAGGCAGAATGGGCCAAGAGAATGACTGGAAAAGCAGGCAGATTTCTGCCAAACCACAAGCACAGTTAGGTATACCTCTGTTATGGTTAGCTGCTCAACAAAAGGCAGGAGCTGACAGCAATTACATCTGAAACTGCAGCTACCAAGAGCAATGAAGTGAACCCATGGAAAATGAAGGGCCAAACTGCAGTGCCTCACACGTGCTGCTTCACACACAGTACTTCATTTAAAGATTAAAATGTGTTTTGTAAAACTTACTGAACTAAGAATCCGGACAGTGAAACAGAATGGTTGCAGTTCGATGTGAACTGTGAAAGGCTTATTTCACCAAGTTCATTGTAGCTGCTGACCAAGACCTCAGCAATAAAAGTTCTGTTTAGCACACCCTGATGTTTCTGACCTCTGAAGTTAAGCAAAACCTTTCACGAATTCCACATAAACCTACGACTATTATTTGGCATCTACAGACATTCCTGAAAAAAGGCAGCTAAGAAGACATGAATGCTTCTATTTTTCTCAATTTGGCATCAACTCTTGAAGTTAATTATATTGTAAGTGTTATTGCTGATTGGTTTTGCATAAACATTCAGTTAACTGTGTTTATCTTGAAGTCTGATATTGCCACCCCCGACCAACTGAGCAAGCTGCCAAGGCACAAAGAAACTTCCAGTTTCCCACATAAGATCCAACACACTCAAAGTTAGGAAACTCCATTAAAATTACATTAAAATGGCAACAGGCACCAGAGATCCTTGCAGCTGCACTACCCCCTCCTCAGTTTTACAAAAAGCCTTCCTTCAGTGGTTTACCTGAAGTTGTTTCAGGATTTATGTTCCTCCTTTACAGCAATTCTTCTGTAAAAATTTAGGTCACATTTCCTTTAAGGGTGCAAGTCCATGTGTACTTATTTAAAGCTCAAGGAAATTAATTAAAAGCTCCTCACTGACTTCACTGTGCATTGAATCAGGACCTGGATGAGTTCAGAGGCAAAACAATTACACTTTAATTAAACATCTCCACCTTCATGTGAAGTAGTCAACTAATTTTATGGAAGGATAAACTGAGTCAGAAGGTTTCTGAGCTTGGTCATGGTCATAAACAGAGTTGATTACCTAAGTTGTTTCCATATTTTTTAGCTGCCCTTATAACACAGAGAAAATGGACTTGGTGAAAAATCAAATAAATTCCTGGTCTGTGTATTTGCATAGAATAAAACAGAATGTCCTGAGACAAGTGGAATGGTTGTACAAATTTACTGACTCCACCTCTGTTCCCCAATCAGTAGCTCATTTAGTCACAGGAATTCCAATAATGCAAGAAGTTGAAATTATTAGGAGGTTTTTTTGAGATTTTTAGGCTGTCTTGTTTGTTTTTAAATATCATGACTAATTATATCTATATTATTTTTGAAAACAGAAATAGGCTTGGCAGATTTGAAATTTGTAAAACCTTGGATGTATTTACTGAAAAGCAAGAAGTATGACTCCACTTTCTGAATTCAGACTGACATTTAAACCCTACAGGAGCTCTGCAGGGTTCTGTCAGATCACCAGCAGCGAGCAGAAACAAGAATGAGCTTTCCTCACTTTTTTGAGTACTTGTTATATAATGCTTCCTCAACACTAAGGCTGAAAATAAATCTGAGAGTCAGGAGAGTGTATTCCTCATTCTAGTACTAACTAATGGGTTTTGGTAATTTGCTGATCCTTGATGTCTTCTCACCTCTAGTTCTGCTCCCTGTGCTCCATCTGCACTCTCGCGGCAATGGAAGCTCATGGACAGGGCACAGCTCTTCAAAGGGAAAAAGAGCTGTAAGAGTTCTCCATTCTCAGAGATACAACACTGAACAAAGTGGTTTGGGGTTTTTTTCCCAAATGAAGTTACTTGGTAAAAAGTTTTCAGCACATTTCAAACCCATTTACTTATAACTTCTCCCTCATACGTAGAAGTAAGACCATTGAATTACCAACACTGGATGTGGAATAGGTGACAATGTTTTCATTCCAATAATTTATATCTTTGGTACACATCACCATCAAAACTGGGACTGGTCACACAATAGCTTTAGCCCAGAACATAAACATTTGGCACATTTGGCAGGACTGCAATTTTCCCAATCACTTCTGCACTACACACCCCATGGTGTGGTGCAGCTGTAGCAGCTGCCTCTGTCCTTGCTGCATTTCAGCAGGAAACCCAATCTGATCACAGCCTGCACAGTTTTGCCTGTGCATGTATAGGAATATTTCTGATACCAAATCCTTTTGTTTTGGAAAAAATTCTCCTGGAAGTTTCTCCCAGCATCTCCAACAGCAGCCCCCCAAAGCCTATTGCCTTTCTGTGCACAGCACTTGGGTGGATGTTTGATGCTTCAAACTAGGTCAGATGCTCAGGAGGGTGCTTTGTAGTCAACAACCAACTTAGGAACTGAAATACTTGGTAAAAAACATAAATGTTTGTGTTGGTTACAGATGACAAATATTTTGGAGAGGAAAATCTTCTATTAAACACATATAAATAGATCTAATTCTGACAAGCTGTTTCCCAGGCAAAGCATCAACCTTGAACAGCTTAACCACATCAGGCACTTTTAGGTGTTAGCTCTGTTTGCCCATATGCAACTGCAGGATGATTTTTAATTTTTGGCAGCAGATATGTATCACAGTCATTGTTAGCAGTTACAAAATCTAGGTTTTGTTTCCGTTCACTTCTGGTTTTGTTTAGAAAACAACACAAATTGTTTTGGAAACATCTCCCTCCTCCTGCAAAGTGAAGCACTCTCAAACCCTGGATGGGGGAAAGGATGGAGGGGAGCAGAAAGGGACACAGCTACAGATTTCCATAAACCTGGGATTCAGAACTGGCTTTCCCAAACACTGCACAGGATGTTCTGTCAGTGACAGGAGCAATAACTGATTTGTTCAGACAGGGCCAGGGGCTCCTGCTCACTGTGAGGCACAGCCCTGCTGATGGCACAGGGACTGGCACAGGGACCCCTGCCAGCCCAGGGATGCTTTCCCTGCTCAAGATTTCATTGTACTGCACCTCAAGAGGAATCCTGAAAGCACTCTCTGCCCTGTGTAACTTTTCCATAACTTGTTGCAAGGCATACAATGAACTAAAAGAGAAAATTGCTTTAAAGCAGATTTGGGTCCAACCCATTACCAATTAAGCTTTTCATAAATGGCCTTTGCTCCTGCATTTGTTCAGTCCTTCTTCAGAGATTTATTATTTCTATGTACCACATCAACTAAGACAGCACACAGATCCCCAACAGCTCTAAATTACACAGAGGGAGCTGCCAGTTTCTCCCACGATGCCAAAGATACAATAACTGATGATGCCTTTTCAGCTGAGGGCAAAGTGAAGCAGCAGAAATGCATCTAAAGTACACCTGTCACCATTTTCCAAATTAATCTGTTTGTAAGGCAAAAGTGGCTTGTAGCTTGGTAAGAAAACCAGCCTGTATTTTCTGTATGCTCTCTCACCTTGAATACCTGTACTTTCAGAATAAACCCCACTGAAGTACATGTTTAGCCTCATTTTTTCACCATTTACATAGAGGTTCTCCTTCAGCAGGCTATTTCACATCACACATGAGCTTCAAAACTAAGCAAGGCCAAAAGAAATTGAAAGTCTGTGCGTTCAGCAGCCAAAAAAAATAAATATAGTAGGATTTTGTAAATGTATTTAAAAATACGTTCTTAAATACTCTCTAATCATGCCTCTCACCATACTGGAGCCAGCTTAGACCAGGACTGTGAACCAGCACACCTAACTTGCCTCCAATGGTGTTTTGATTCTTTTTTTAAATCCCCACATCTGCAGAATGTCTCATGCTCATCTCACAGAGCATCAAAGCTCATCCCGTTCAACATGCCAGGATGAGGAATGGACAAATAAAAGATGATATACAACAGAGCAAAATATTCTCTTCTTGAAGAGAAAGCAAACCCGAGTCTGTGAGGCAAACATGCCCTGATGGAGCACATCTGGATGCTGAGCAGAAACGAGGATCACGTCTCATCTGTCTCTGATACATTCTGATCCGGAGGGTGATGCTGTCCCTCTCTCACGTATCTTCCCAACAGGTAAAAAACTAACGTGTGCCAACAAACACCGCCCATGTACACTGAAAGTTACCGAGTGCTGCCTCAGAGGCTGCGGAAACCCAGTTTTTAGCCGAGGCAGGATTACCCCGAGGGAAGCCCTTCGGTAACCACAGTCCGAGAGGCGTTTGTGCAGCGAGGGCCGGGATGCCAGAGCACGGCGGGCGCAGGGGCTGCCCGGCGCTGGTACTGCCGTCCGTGCCCCCGGTACTCCCCGGGCAGCTCCGGCTGCCACCGCAGCGCAGCCATGCCCGGGGCGGGACCCCGGAACGGGCGCCCGGTGACGCAGGGGGTGATGGCAGAAATGAGAACGGCACTCCCGTACCTGTGCCGCGGGGCCAGGGCCTGCCAGCGGAGCGGGGAGCGGGGAGGCCCGGCCGGCGGAGCGGAGCCGGCCCGCAGCGGAGCGGAGCGGAGCCGGCCCGGGCCAGCGCCTTTGTTCGCGGCCGCGCACAAAGGGCACCGCGCTCACCTGGTGCGGGGCCCGCGGCCCCGGCGCTCCGGCGGCTCGGGCGGCGGCGGGGCGCGCTCGGCACGGGCGGGCGAGAGCAGCGGAGCGGAGCCGAGCGGAGCCGCCTCCTCCTCCTCCTCCTCCGTCGTGACTCACCGCGGCGGCCCGAGGGAGGTGCCTGGGCGGCTCCGGGGGAGGGACCCGCCGCGTCCCGGCGCCCAGGGCAGCGGCGGCGCCGCAGGCAGCACCCGAGAGCCGGCCGGGAGGAAGGGGCGGGGACGCGGGGCAGGGCCGGGGAAGGGGCAGCGCCGGGGAAGGGCCGGGCAAGGGGCGGGCAAGGGGCAGCGCCGGGGAAGGGCCGGGCAAGGGGCGGGCAAGCCGGGCAAGGGGCAGCGCCGGGGAAGGGGCGGGCAGGTCGGGCAAGGGGCAGCGCCGGGCAGGGCCGGAGAAGGGGCGGGCAGGCCGGGCAAGGGGCAGCGCTGGGGAAGGGCCGGGCAAGGGGCAGCGCCGGGCAGGCCGGGCCCCGCCGCGGGACTGCTCAGCCAGGACAGCCCGGCACGCACTCACCTGAGCAGCATCCCCTGGAGGAACGCGGTGCCGAGGTCCCGGCGCTCCTGCTGTCCCTCCCGGTCCGGGGCTGCCGCGCTCGGGCCGCCCAGATCCATCCCAGCGGGGCGCGGGGCTCAGTAACGCTGCGCTAAGAAAGTTAAAGACACTGCAACATCCAGTATAGCCTGAGCTAATTCAGCCAATACAGAAAATGCCAGCCTCCAACTAGAATAAGTGGTCATTTGGTCATTGAAGCACTCAAAAATAAAGTACATTGACTGAAGCAGAGTAAAACCCCAGTGAACACAGAGAGAAATTAATTAAAACTAAAACCAAAGAATACACAAGCCACCAAAGGCTCTTCACCCTGCTCCATCACTCATCTGCATTATGGTTTCCCACTAGGTTAACAGTAACCCTGCCTCCTTACAGGGTGCATTGGTGAGGCCAGCAAGGTAAGTACAAAATTCCTGGAGATGAAAATGCTTTGTGAACCAAGTGTTATTTAGAAAAACGCATCTGTTCTCCACTCGGTATTTAACTTAATTGCATAAAGATAGTCACAGTAATGAAATAGGTGGCACTTCCTTTAACAGCTTGATACTTAATGACATCAAAGCCCGATGCCACTGAAATCCAAACCCCACTGCCAGCTAATGAAGGGCTTAACATGAAAGCCTCTGCAAAGAGCAAACCCAAGCCTCTGACAGGAACAGGAATGGTGCAAATGTGCTGGGATCTGAGATCACTGGCACATACCCACAGCACAGCAGGCAGTAATGATTATTAATTATTTAAGAAAAGAACATAAGAGCTCCAGCATAAGCTGAAAAAAATATGCAGAAGCATTGCACTGGGATCCTCCAGTTGGATTACTGTTAATTAGCACAGTACATGAGTCTGAGGGAAAGATCTAAAAGCATCTTATGCTAGTGGGAGCATATAATTAAGCCATCATTTGCATCCTTGCAATAGTATGAATTTCCTTACTGATAACATCATGGGCACAACACCATTTTATGACTAAGTACTGTCTAGCTCTCCTAATTCAGCTGGCTGACTGTACAGCAGTGCAATGCAATCTTACACATCAATTTAACATCCTGCATTTATTTAGGAAGGGTTTTAGAAGGGAGAGATACCACAAGGCTTCCTCTAGCCTAGGAGAATTTTAGATTTATTTTCTTAAAACTGAACTCCTGCCCCACCTTAGTTTATTCCCTTCAAGCTTACCAAGACAGTTAGCTATCAAGCAAGGTGACATCTTGCCATCAGCCACTTGTATCATCATAAGACATGATGGATGCTCAAGAGGCCTCTCAACTATGCTAGGTCTGCAAGAGATAGAGTAAAATATTGCTCATGTCTCATGGGAATGCACGGAGCCTCCCAAAGCAAACAGAATGCAGAACTGCACATGATCAAATCTGTTACCTCCCAATCACCACGCTGCCTGACCTAACCCTCAGCAAGGGAATGTCAGAAGTTTAATTATCTAAAGGTTAAGTCTAACATTTTTACAAGTATTGTATAAAGACTTGATATTATTTTACCAAAATCTATCAGATTAAATGGATTTTTCTTTTCAACAGCTTCTAATCTCTTGTTTAATGAGGCTGCTGTTTATTCTAGTAAGCCAAAACTTCATGAAACCTTTTCCTCCGAATCCCTGCTTGACTTAGAAAAATTCTCTCAATTCATCCTTTCCTTCCTGATCTCCATTTGTTTCTTAATCAGCTGGGAAATTCATTTAGGATTCCTTCACAGCACAGCTGCTTCCACCCTCCATGTCCCTCTGTACTTGTTGGCATCCCCCTCTCATTAAGGGCTTCCAGCAGCATCTGCACACACAATCCCTGCTTTCATTATCCATGATTCAACCACACACAACAATAATGAAAACCCTTTCTCTCCAAGATATGTGGGGTACCCAATGAAGGACTTGTTTTTAGTTTGGGATTCTTTTGTTAATATTTTATATGTCAGACTTAGTCTGGTAATTCAAATCCATCAAAATCATGCATTGATCCCACTTCAGCCAGCAGTGACGGAGCCTGAACTGCCTGGCCATAGGGTGTCATTTACACAGAGCTCTCTATCAAAATGAATTTGACTTTTACAGGCAAAGTAGCATGAGAAAGTAAGGGATCTCTTAAGAAATCTTGTATTTTTTCTTCAGCACAAAGGTAACTTGCTACTTTTCCATTCAAGATCAAAGAAGGGAGATAACTCAAGGAGACAAAGATAGAAGAAAGAGAGGCAGAATATTTGAAGCTTCAATTTTCTAACACTTTTTCCTTCAGATCAGTACAATCACTGAATTCACTCTATAGAGAAAGAAGATTAAAAAAAGGAGGTTATATACGGCCAAAAAAGGACTCTGGGAACTTTGCTGATGTGTTTAAAGCTACTGTACTTTACAGTTCTTATTTCAGAAGTAAAATGATAAACAAAAAACAAAGCACTTTTAATCTTCAAAGCAATGTATGATCAATAACAACTTCACAGCACTTGATATTTAAGGATCACAATCTGTATTTTACTCCAGGAAAGAAAGATGTGTACAGAATGAGTGATCTGCCCAGGTCCAACACGGAACTGGGGATGGGACTCACACATCACAAGCTTGTTTGTTAAACACAAACCCATGCTTTCATTTAGCAGTTGTTCTTTTGTTATCAGTTTTTATTTGAGGAAATCATTATTATAATAAATAGATTATGGACTTTTTTTATACAGCCCCTGCAGAAACATTTGAGGTGGTGGTGGAGGTACATCCCAGGATTATTTAGCAAAGTATTTAGCACAACACACCAATTAACTTACTATGCCTTAAATCAATCTAACTATTTCAAGAGGTTACTTAACTCTCTGTAAGGGTCAACACATGAATAGCTTCACATCAGCAGCAGCTTCCTTGTTAAATCACATTTATGGCCAGGGCTTTCTGCAGGACACAGCCAGTCTCTGGGTAGAGCTCTGATTTCTGACCCTTCACAGCTTCTGAGAGAGAAGTCTGACGCAACACGCTGAATCTTGCAATACTGGTACTGATCTCAGTCTCATCTCTGTCCATCTAAACCACCAGAGATCCTTCCAAGAGCAGAAGAAGCAGATGTTGGAAAGATGTTCAGTCAAGGATCAATTTAATTGGAATGTTACAACTGCCCGCAGTACAGGTATTTGCAAAAATCCTGAAATATTTACACACCAATTTAAAAAAAGTTTCTCCTGGAAACGTACACCTGTCAAACTACAAGGAAAAAGATTTCCATGTCATTGTACTGTAAACTTTTTGTGAGTGCTGAGAGATTTAATTTACATAATAATGCTGCAAGCAGGCTGGGGGTGTATGGGGAGAGAGTTCCTTAGCACCAGTAATGAGCAGAAAGGAAAAGAAGGCAGCTCCAGTCCTCACAGACTGTTTTGCTTCCCATAATTTCAGAGTCTAATAACGCCTTTTAATAAGCTGCTCTCAGCTATGAAGCTGCAATCAGCCTTTGTCAGAGAACACAATGCTGTCCCAGACAGAAAATAGTTCTGCTGGAACGGACAAAAGACCCCTCCTCAATAAAGGCTTTCTAATAACAGGGAGAAAGCATAATTTGTTTTTCACTGATAGAACTTCTATCTCCTTCCTGTATCCTTTCATTTCTTAAATGCTAGATGTCAAAAGTATATCTGTTAAAGCAAAATACAGTCTAGAAACACATTTTCTAGTCTACTCCAGTCCCAGTTTACAATTAGACAAACTTGCTAATTTATAGGGTATTTATGCCCTGTAAGTGCACTCTAAATGACAACTGAGCACGTTAATTTTCTGTTTCTAGTCAATGCTACCCACTAAGTCTTTGAGCTAAAATTCAACTACGAGATTTCAAATCCTCCTAAGCTTAGTTTATTCAGGATCCAGGGGAGACACAGACCCTCCCCTCTCTGTAGCACCACCACTGAGATTGAACAACACTTGCACTGATCACATAACGGGAGCTTTTTTGGTTTCTACTTGCAAGCTATTTCATGCCCCCTCTGAAATAACAGCAGTGTGCAGTTACACACCAGAGCTGAAGGAAGAGCATCTCACTGCCATGTCCTATCAATTCCTGTCCCTTCAATACACAAGGTTAAATGACTCCAGAAGCCTCCCCACAGGGCTGCCATTGTCCTCAGCCAGGGCTGGGACACAAAGTGCTCATTCATGTGCACGGCAAACAAGCAGCCAAGGGCCAGTGATCAACATCCAGGCTCATTTTGGGTCTTCTGCAAACAGTTTGTAGAAAGATGGCATTTCAATAAACTACATCCATTTTCCAAAGCTTCAATGCCTTCCTAGCACAAACTACTTAGTGGGGAGTCCAGACAAAAATTAAGACAATGTGAAAAATCACCCAAAAAAACCATCAGGACCACTTTGTAAAAAGATCTGCTTGCTACAACCACATGCAAAAAGATTCAGTTTTAATAGTTAGAGAAATACACATTCAGAAAAGTTCAAAACAACTGACTCTTTCGAAAGACAGTCACACCATGCTTTTGTTTTAGAGTTCCTCTTAGTGTTCAGCCTCAGAGCTTGTATTACTGAAAGGGTACAGACACCAAGGTCCCAAAGTGCACTTAAGGCTGTTTACTTCATATCTTCTGGTTAAGGACCCAAGAGATTTAGGGCTTGGGTTTTTTGTTTTGCTTTGCTTTTTTTTCAACATGTAAGAAATAGAAAAACCAAACGCAGTATGACCAAAATCCAATGCTGCTGATAACTGGAGACACAAGCCTCACGAACCTCTTCATTGTTTTGCCTTTTCTACTTCAACACTTGCAAGAGCAAAGACCTTGTCTCCTGATCCTGAGGGGGGAAAAAGCATTTTCAGTAAGTATTAGTGGAAATTGTGCATTACCTTATATACAATTTAAATCAAGCAAAACATTTGAGATCCAAAGAAATCAAACCTACACTGAAAACTTGAACACTTGAGCTAATTAAAAAAAAACCCACAAAAGCTTGCCAGGTCTAGAGCAGCCATGTCCTACTGTGCCTGGCTGGGATGGAGCTCCCTTTCCCCAGATTCCCCTGTAGAGCTGTGCTTTGTGTTTGTAGCTGGAATGGTGTTGGCACACCCCCACACACAGAGATACTGCCAAAGTCCTCTCTTGAAGAGAGGGTTCTCACCTTGCTTACACTTCCAGGGAGGGCAGAGCTGAAAGGTAGGGCACCCAGACAGTTTATTTGTAGCCTGAGCTAGTATGGCACGTTCCTGCCACTCATAGCTCTTTCATCCCAGTTTTAACTACTACTACAGTGAACTGTCTGCTCATTTAATGCCCTTTGTAACTCAACTCTTGATCCTGTCAACACAATCAGAGGTATGACAATCATGGCAGGAAGAGTGCTTCAAAGCTGTATTTTGACAATGTGCCAATAACTGCCAAATTCTCTGCATCAAGCAGAGGACACAGCTCTCCTGAAGAGTGTCTTTAATGCAAAAAAGATCTGTGTTTAACTCTAAGAGCAGCATCTCTGCCTGAGACAGACTACTCAAGCCTTCAGCATGATGGGCACCCTTGGCATTTCATGGATGTTTGGCATTGGATTTATTTGTTGTGTTACTTTTTCCTTATAGTAGTTTATCAGAATTTCATTGTTAATAAAACATATATTAACATTTAATGGCATGAATCTCTTGTTCATATATTCTCTTTCATAGGGGAACCAGACATACTTCTAAAAATCAGTGTTCAATGAGGCAAAGCAATCACAAGTTATATGAGAATGAAAACTTACCAAGGTCAGTGGAGACTCTCTCAAATTGGCTCAGGGCTGTACCAGCATTTGTTGACAAGAACATCTCATCATCACCAGTGAGCTAAATCAAAAGAAGCCACAACTGTGAAGCTGATACCTTAACTGTGCATGTTCCCACCATCTACGTGTGCATCCACATGAGCTAGGACAGGTTACAGAAATTGTCCATTTGCAGCTTTTGAGTGGCAGTGTTATCTGCCCTACTGAAACCTAAAACAAAAAACAGAAGCTACTTCCCCTAGCACTGAATTTTCCCTCCCTGGCTCCTGCCAGCCCAGGCAGTGCAGTGCCAGCATGTGCAGTGTCAGACATGCCTGCACATGCAAGTTTCAAGTTGATTTGTAGTGATCATTTTTTATCAAAAGGTCACACTGTACCTGTGTACCTGAACTATGCCAAGGTGTCAATAACTTTTTTGTCACAAGGTCAGTATGGTAATGAACTAAGATCTAAGCTTACTTCCTATCATCTACTGAGGAAAGGAAAAAAAAAAAAAGGCAGTCACTGCCAGCTTTGACCATGTTAAGAGCCAATGACCTAGAAATGGTTCTCTTCCTTTAAAGTGACATTTCCCCATGTATATTTTACTTTTATGTATGTGTTCTGATGCCTTGTGACAGATGCCCATAAAATATTTACAATAATGAAGCAGTAACCTACATTTGGAAGGTTCAGATATGCTAAGTTAAAAGTCATTTAATTAGCCTCAGATACACATCTTTATTACAGCAAAGCATGTGTGTCAAACTCTTCACAGTGTTTGCATCAGTTTATTTATTAGAACTATAAAAATCAGGTACAGATATTCAGGATGATGTTGGAATGAAGGAAAACATATTACTTACCTGCCTTTGCTGGCTTTGTTTGCAAGCATACAGCTACTTAATACTTTGCAGTGTTGTGCAGACAAACATGCAGCATTTGCTGTCATTGTTCACATCCAGAACAGATGTGAGACTCCTGTCCTAGCAAGCCCTCTGTGCAGCAGGCTACTGATCATTTCAAAAGGTTAAGAGTACAGGTCAGGGTGTGGTGAAGTGGCTTGATGCTGTGGTCCAAGGAACTCATTCCAAGAGGATTAGATAGCTTCCTGCATTCGGTTCACAACCTTAACTAGCTTTTACGTATTTGCAAAAGATTTTTCTCCTCTGACACTCAAGCAATAAAATATTGGGAAAGCCTTTGCTTTGGAAACTACTTGGATTGCAGCTCCTTTAAGTACTGCATTTGATCTTCTCCATGACATTCCTTCATTTCCTAAAAAAGCTACACTACAGAGATACACAGCAACCCATTTTCTTCATATACCATCTACAAAGAGAAGTAACTTCTCTTCCTCCCTCTGGTGGCAAACCCAGGGCTTTTTCTGTCACTGATGGATCACTGGGGCAACAATGAATTCATCACTCATCTCTCCAATTTCCTTTTCTCATACCCAGGGGTAGGCACAATTGACACTATAAAAGTGAAGCTGGACACATGTCAGAGGTCTTGAATAGTTTCTGATGAATTGGTGGTAGATGGCCAGTAAAAGATTTGTTCTGTAGCTTTTATAAATACCACCACCTTGTACCAGCTGGTGTGTGATTCATGCATACAGCCTACCAAAGGAAGTATTTAAAAGTAGAAACAGCCATACAGAAAGGTACCAAACTATTTGATACATGTTCAGCTTCAGAAAGTTTGGCATTAAAATGGAAGGACATTTATGTAATGTCACAGCAAGTTGCATTTTATCATTTGCTTATAAAATTGCAATTTCTTATTTTAATTATTTCTAATTCCTCCTAAATAGACAGAAAACTCTACCCACCTGACCATGATACCAACCCCTTACCTTCTCACCCAGCTTTCTGAGGGCTGTCAGGATTTCCAGTTTCTGTTGGGTGTACAGGTCTCGTGGCAACTTCCCAACCATCAAGTCTCTGTCCATCTGCACAGCAGGGGAGAAAAAGCCAAAATATATAAGCTTCCATTATTTCACCCAACACAACAGCACGAGAAATGCAACAGCCTAAAAATATCATCAGTAGCAATGGACCCACATCATCTGGATCTTCAGTTTAGATCTCTGAAACATCGAATGCACTCTCCAGCCCTCAGTACAATCACAGACTTTCTATTTGCAGCTTCCTCAGTTCACTCTGTTAACCCCATTTTTGCTTTGAAGCATGAAGATAGGAGATAACTCAAGAAATACACATGGTTGCCCCCATTACCTCAATAAACATTTAAGACTGAACAAATATTGAAAGAGAACTTCTCCATCTTTTTTGGACTTTATGACCAAGTTTTCCAGTACACTCAGTGCTTTCCTTGCAATCCTTACACACTTGAATCAGACTGCCTCAAATGAACAGCTTTTGCAGGAAAACAGAAGCCTTCACCTCTGCCAGTCTTGTCCTCAATTGCCTCGGCTGCTTCTTTGCAAACATCCTAATCACTTCTGGAGTTTTAAAGGCTTGGCTGATGGCTGCTTGTATTGCCTGCAAGGAGAAGAGCAAGAATGTGATTCCTGTTAGTCCTGGTCAAACTGCAGCAGCAGGACAAGATTAATGAGGGCTGGAAAGCATCATTAGTATCCTCTAAATCATATGATATACAGAACTCATCTTTTTTTTCATAACCATGGAAGTGAAATTTTAAAAAAATACCTTTATGGAGGGCTTAAAGAATCCTCTAATTAATGTAACTAGACTGAGAAAGAGCTGTGAAACTTTTCATTACTTAAAGTCCAGGTCCTAATCTCCTATAATGTTAAGGTTGTAATTCATCAATGGGTTTTTTTCCCTTTTCAAATGAAGACACCTATCCAAGTTTTTTACACATACAAGTGTAATAAATTAGGAAATACATTAGTTACATAGATCTATATTTCACATAAAAATTCTAGTGAATCACTTGTATCTATTTGCTATTTCATCAACTCCAAGCAGAACATGAAGTTTTTTAGCAACACATCCTCCTTACCAGCTGCATGCCACTGAGCTCATCCACCAAAGTCATATCTCCAGACATAATCTTCTTCAGGGAGTCATTGAACTCACTCAGCTGCTCAAGAGTTTCTTTTTTGGTCTCTTCATACTCATCTGCATCCAGCTCCTCTCTAGGGAGGACCCAAGAAGACACACTGAATTACAGGATCCAGCCTGGGACACCCATGGGGCACAGAGCTTGGTTCTCCAGGCTGCACTGAGGAGCTCCCATCCCTGCAGCCTGCTCTGCTCTGCTCTGGCCCTCTCAACTCCCATCCAGCTCATGCGCTGCTCAGGTCTGCACCCCTCCCAGCCACCTGCATGGCTCTACACCCACTGATGAGAAAAAAGCCCTAGTAATGAACAAGATATCCCACACCTGGAGCAGTATTTAGAAGTATTTTTGGATCTCAACACAATTATGTGGTGAGATTGTCTTGCCCAAAGCTGCAGTGAATGAGATTATCTGAGAAGCCTATCTCACACCCAAAGCCATCCACTTAGGAATAACTGATCCTGCTGTCTAAACCTTGCCCAGTTCCCAGAACAGCACCAGCACCCCACAGCAGTTCTAATTGTTCTTGGAAAAGATACGTACTGCTAGGACAAGCTGGAACTAGAGTCAGAAACCATCTAAACACAGGGTGCTTAAATGCAACTCCTAAAAGAGATACAAGCCCAACCTTCTTGATAATTCACTGTCTCAAACTGTATCAACACACATAAGACTAATACAAAATCGCATGAAGAGTTAGACAAACAAAAAAGTAAACAATGCAACCCCCCCCAGGGATCTATAATTATAAGAAAAACCAAAAGAGCCCCAAAAGCTATTAGTTCACTCCTAATAAAAATCCCATAGAAAAACTGTGATTTTTGTGAACAGCTGTTTAAAGTTTAAAAGTCACACTGAAATATAACATTTCAAAGAAAATACAGAGTATTTCTGCTAGCATTTTTCCTAGATATATAAAGCAATCATAATAAAGGTTTTTAAAAATAACTTTTACTGACACCAATATCCTACTTAATTTAAAAACAGAAAGCCACAGCAAAACACAAAATAAGCTTCCTCCTAAGATTTTTGAAAGGTAGCACTTTCTTCTGCCAACCACTTAAGAAAAATAATACCATATAAGAGGAAAGCAACTATTTATATTACCTGCACTCTTCCAGATCTTGAAGTTGTTGCATTAATCTGTCCAACTGCTCCTCCAAGTTTTGTTTTAGTTTACTGGTCTCTGTTGTTCCTCTTGAAGCCATTTTCTGTTTTCACAGGAAAATGTTGTTTTTACATGACACTCCTAAGAGAAAGTACATTTTATTGTTTGTATCAACCACTTATAACGTATTTCAAACACTCTAAATATTAAAATTATGCAATATCTTGCTGACGGAATGTTTAATCACAACACCCGGAGATCCTTGCAGTGGAAATACAGAAATGCCAGGCTGCGTGCACAGAATTATCTCCACAGCAAGAGGCGGTTCAGAGGGCACTCCAACAGCCACAGCACACACAATCAAGCAGCAACTACTGAAATACAGAGGCCCCGCTACAGGACACAATAGGTTCGACTCCTCAACAGCCCCTCGGACCGCTGTTCAGGAGCCAGCCCGGGTGCAGGTGTGCGGGGCAGCAGGAGAACCAGCGCTCCCGGGGATGGTGCCGGGCGGACACGGCGGCCAGCGGCCATCGCGGCCCCACAGCCCCCTGAGGGAGCGCGGCCCTCGCTCCGGGCCGGCCGCGCGGCCTGGGAGGAGCGGGAGGAGCGGCCGGAACTCGGGCGCTGCCCGGGGCCCGCTGCCCGTTCCCCGGCCACGCTCCGGCCCCGCTCTTCCCCCTCCGCCCGCCCGGCCCCGGGCTCCCTCACCCCTCAGCCGGGCAGGCCGCGTCAGGGCGGGCTCATCCCGCTCCTGCGGCGCCGCTTCCGCCGCGCCCGGGCCAATGAGCGCCAGCGGCCCCGGGCCCGGCTGAGGGCACGGCGCGGGGTGAGCGGGCACGGGGAACGGGGACAGCGGGGACAGGGAGCGGGGCTGAGCGGGGACAAGGAGCGGGGACCGCGGGGACAGGGAGCGGGGGTGAGCGGGCACGGACAGCGGGGCTGAGCGGGGCTCACCGGGGACAGGCGGCGGCGGCGGGGCTTGCTCGCTGGGCGAGGACCGGACCCTCGTGCAGGCCCGCGGGGGCGGAGAGCTTCGGAGGGTGTTAGTGAAGCGCCCAGCGACGCCCACATCATGCTTATATTCTATGTATATACCCATATATAAGCATATTTGACAGATATTTGCCTCTGAAACATAAATGAGATTGAGCAAAGCATCCTTACCTGCTTATCCCCAGAAAGTGGCTGGCAGGGTGGGCTCCAGAGCCATCCCAAGACCTGCTGTAGGCATATTTTGGTGTCTTTTAGTGCAAGGTGAGTTTATGAGGCAATTGTTTCTGTAAACTGTAAAGTTAGGAGCATGAAAAGGGACATTTGACTAACTCCCGAAAAAGGTACTCTGTATTTCCATCTTAAAATTTTCTACTTTTTTTGCATTTTTTTTTTTAAGGAAAAAATAATTTCTTTCCAGTTTTGCAGCATGTGTCACTCTGTTGAAAGTAGGATTTGTGCATTACAAAGGCAGTCTAATTCCTCTCCTCTCTGTTCCCATAGTAACTCTCCTAGCCGTGCCCTGTGAAGGCTGCATTTCAAGTACCACCAGCCGTTCCACTGCTGAGCTACTCTGCAGTAATGAAGAATATTTTAAAAGTTAGTGAAACTATTGAAAGCACAGAAAAGTACTAGCACTTACAAAATGTGAAGCTTTGCAAGCATTCCTTTTATCCACGGGCTGTTTGATGTTAGGACACGATCGCTGTTACCAGGTTTGGCTGTGATGGTGTCTCAGCGCTGTGGCTGCTGTGAACATCACTCAGCCCCTCTGTCAGGGAGACACAGTGTGAGGGTGACCTCGTGGGATTTTTCCAGGTGGTGATGTTGCTGTAGAAACAATGGCAGACAATTCTGTGCTCCTCAAGATGTCTCAGACATCTCACAAACAGCAACAGCCCATTGCAGTTCTCCTTTGTTAGGCCAGATGTGGGAAAACATCTTGGCAAACCAGAATATTCTCAGGAAAAAATACAGAAGCAAAAATGTGTATGAGGTGTGAGGAGAAATTGAATGATAATTAGTGAAATTTCCTTATTTTCAGCAATTCTTAAGCAGCTTTCTGAAACTGAAGCTCAGAAGCGGAACAGAACTGTGGTATTTTAGCAAAGGGGAAAACCCCCAGTATTTAATTGCAGCTTTTACTAAACTTCTGTAATTTACTATTCTTCTCTCACCCTTTCCATTGGTACACCTAACACTTGCTGCAACACAAAGCAGAGTGACTTTTCTCGTGTTTAGTCCATAGCACTATCTTCCCACATATCACACTGAATTATATAAATTACCCCCTTTAGATTTTATATTTCAGAAAATGTAAATAAATCCCAAAGAAATGTTGACACTGTTCTCCTCCAGAATTTAACACAATATAATATGTGATACAGTCTTGGTTTTATAATCTTGCTGGAAAGGGTCACTGCAGTTGAGTAGCAAGACTAGGAATGGTCACAGATGTTCTATTTCTCCCTGTGAGCATAGAAGGAAGTTACTTAACAAGGAAGTTCCCTGCCCACATGTCCCTTGGCAGTTGATTGGCACTGCCATCTTAAAATGGTGCAAAGTTCTAATAAAGTTTGTCCTGCAATCAGGACTGATAATCTCTCCACATGAAGTTTAAAATGAGCTGCTTTTCCACAGAGTGGGCAGTACGCCATCCTCTCTGGGCAAACAGCCTCTTTGCAGTTATTTCATATTTTAATCACTTAGAAACTGGACAAAGAAGTGTCACATGGACAGTCACAGGCCAGGTTGGTGGAAGAAAAATACAGCATTCAATTTGATCTTGAAATTTTATCTTCTGCTTGTTAGCACCACAAGTAAGTAACGATAACTCTTTCTTGTCCCATTCTTGTAGTGGCTGGCACCAGCATTGTCCACTGGGCTCCGTGGCTGTGAGCAGTGGCCATGGAAGATCCTGACACGAAGACTGAAGTGGTGCTGCTGGCCTGTGGGTCCTTCAATCCCATCACCAACATGCACCTGAGGCTGTTTGAGCTGGCTAAAGACTACTTCCATGAAACAGGTAGCATGGTTATTTATTATTCAGAATAGCTTTGATAACCAGACACTTCAATGTTAAGGTGAATATTTTGTGGCTATGAATGCTTGACAGTGACAAATATTTAGCAAATGCTAATTTGTGTTATGTGTTTATGTCTTATACAAAGGCCATTTTGAGAGAACTCATTTATGTGTTGCTTTAATGAGCTAAAGCACAGGGTTTATAGTTTACAGAAATATATCTTACAGAAATATCTTTCTGATACATCTTACTAACTCCTTCATTGTGCTGCCCTGACAGTGCAGGAGTGTCCTGTATTTTTCCACAGGACTGGCTATCAGCTGCCTTTGCACTGCATAATGGTTATGTCACAGGTTAAATACAATGCAGGGGAAGTAACATCTGCTCAACCACTTCTCATGTTCTTGTGCGATGTGTTTTTCTCCACAGGAAAATACAAAGTAATCAAAGGCATCATTTCACCAGTGGGTGATGCATATAAGAAGAAAGGTCTGATCAGTGCGAATCACCGAGTGACTATGGCAAAACTGGCTACAAAAAACTCAGACTGGGTGGAAGTTGATGATTGGGAAAGCTGCCAGAGCGAGTGGTTGGAAACACTCAAAGTTTTAAGGTATTCTTCAGCCAACCTCTAAAGTCTCACGAACCTATAGAAGGATTAAGAATGGTGTTAACTCTAACAAGTTGGGATAATTGCAGAGAGAGGTTCTTTGGTAGGCCATACTATCCCAATTTTTTCCTACATCTTTAAAATACCTAAAATACATCTGTTTTGCAGGTATCATCATCAAAAGCTTTTATCTGCTGATGTCACTAATAGTCTGCAGGATGATGAACCCATAACAAAGCTGGGACGGAAGAGAAAACAGGAACCAAACAGGCATGAGCCCATTAAAAAGAAAAATCAGAGTCCAGTTGTAAAAAGTTAAGTCTGTTTGCAAATTAGATGGTTAATGATCCTTGTTATTTCAAGAGAATTGCACCAATGAGTAACTTTTATGGTGGCTCCTGGTTCTGGTGTCACTCAGTAACTTTATTCCCTTACATTCCACAGCATAAGGCATTAGATCCCTTTAATGAAGGGACTCCCATAACCTTTATTCAGAAAAATCCTGTGTTATGGTTACTAATTATAAATTATATACTCTGAATCTGTTTTTTTAATTTCATTCCATTGTCTCATCTCAACCAAAGATACAGAGAGAAAGGGAGCCAAGAAATTAAATGTCCTTGTGAAGTTTGCTCAAATCTGCCAAGCCCCAAACCAAGCCCTATTTCTCATTTAATTTTCTCTTTAAGGTGTCCCACAGGTTAAACTGCTTTGTGGAAGTGACATGCTGGAATCTTTTGGAGTCCCCAATCTGTGGAAGTTGGAGGACATCACTGAAATTGTGGAAAAACACGGCCTTGTGTGTATCAGTAGGGCCGGAAGCAATGTTCAGAAATTCATCTACGAATCGGATATTTTGTGGAGACATAAGAATAACATTCACCTTGTGGAAGAATGGATCACAAATGATATTTCCTCCACCAAGATCCGGAGAGCCCTGCGGAGGGGCCAGAGCATCCGTTACCTGGTGCCGGACGTGGTGCGGGCGTACATCGAGAGGAACGGGCTGTACAGCGCCGAGAGCGAGGACAGGAACGCGGGGCTGCTCCTGGCTCCATTGCAGAAACACGCCAGCGAGCCCAGGAGCTCACAGGCACTGAACGACTGACCCGCTGGCTGCTCTGGAAAAACACATTTCATACAGGAAAGGGTGTTTGCTAGGGGCTGGTTGGGGCTTTTCCTTAGGTAAATAGGGGGCTGATTCCGTACATCTGTAGTTAGCAGTGAGGTTTGGTGCACTCCGTGATTGGACCTACACAACCTTTGTCAAGTCCAGTAATAAGATGTTCACATTTTAATATTTTGTCCCAGTGCACTGAAGGGAGTATGAGAATTCACATCGGTACATGAAAATTGCAAATGTATAACAAATGAAAATGTTCTGATTAGTTTTAACTCACACTGCTCTGCTGTTTATAAAATGATAACACAAATATTTTTAATAACTTACAGTGTCTTAACAAAGTTATCTGGTTTCAAGATGTACATTTGCTTACAGTAAATCTATGTAATTTTTTTTTTAATTGTCAACATGTGGTTCACCTCAAAAAAATTATTTAGCTCTATCCTGGAAGGGAAGAATTTCCTCCTGGCTGAAGTGGTGCTAGGTATAGCATGCTTTGAGCTGCTTGCCTTTGAGATATGCAGCTGCTTGTTTGCTGTCATGCAATTTGCTTCCAGAAATGTCTTCTACTTTACTTTTCTATTCATGTTTCCAGAGCTGTAATGTTAAGCTCAGTTTTGTTTCTGATGGAAGGACAAACCTACCTCAGGAACTGGTTTGAAGCCATTGATTTAATAGATAGAAATTAATAATAGTGTCACTGCACAGATTCTGAGACACTTGTCCCTTTATTACAAATAATACATTGATTTCAAATAATAAAGTTTCTTTTACTTTTGAGCCATAAGTAGAATATAATTATATTTAGCCAGAATTGTTTTCTGTTAGTAGAGAGAAAATGGTACTATATCAATACTGGTCATAAGTGAAATATTTTTCTTTTTGAGAAATCTTGTTTTGAATCTAACAGTGTATTGTCTGTATTATGTGAACATAAGCTAGAGAGGCACTGTGACTGTTGGTGTGATAGAATTCTACCTCCTTTTATTTGCTGCTATCTCATTTCTGTTTGTATTATGTGCCTTATTAAGAATGCCAAGGTTTGCAAGCCACTTCTCATGAATCAACAACTCTTTAGAGGTCTTTGTGTGAGGTTTAAGTACTGATGTACAGAAAGAAGGACCACACCCCAGACTATCTGCATAATTTAAATTAAAATATTATATCTGGACTTTGGCACAGGATTTACCAATTACTGACTTCTCTTTGCTGGCACGAGTCAGTAGTATTGCAACAGTGCTTTACTACCATAACCTCAGAACACCAAATTGTGGGTGAAATGTTACTATTTGAGTCAAGAGGAAACAGTAATTTTCATTTCTCAGTGCCATTCCTGTTTTAGTGTAGGTTAGAGAACAATATGCAGCTGCAAACAGGAAAGAAGCTTTGACGTCCTGAGTTCCTTCTCGCGTGATTCTGTGAGTCATATCAATCACACTGCCAGCTCCAAAAATGGAGCTAAACTTTGGGGAAACTGCTCTGCAAAATATTGTCCTTCTTATTCAGCCCAACACAAGTCAGTAAATAAATAAATGTAGTAGGTATAGGTGTGTTTCCTCACCTCTAAATCCCTTATTTCCTCACTTCAGATTCTCTAAGTCCTTTCTCTTCAAATTCAAGCATTTTTTATTCACTTTTCAAAACACAGTCCTGGGTCATCAGGGATTTCTGTCACTTCTTTGCTGAAGGTGAAGTCCAACACTGAAGCTTATCTGCTGTGTCATGCATTCTGCTGCCTGTGTTCTGCCACAACATGTAGCATCTAATAAAGCATCAGTGGGAACAGCTCCTGGATCAGCTCTCCTTTATGTGTCAAGAATAGAAAGCAAAGGCACGAGCTACATCTCCTATTTACACAAGATTACTTTTTGAATTCTGTTTACTACTCACTCCAGACATAAACCAACATGATATAATTCTTATCTCTGTGCCATAGGTATGGCTTTAAAATTTGTTGATATAACACAATCCACAGTTTAACAGTCAGTCCGTGTCTGTTCAAGTACAGCCTGTCTTTACAGGGGTACATCACCTTTTCTACAGATATGTGGATTTCAGATCATAAAGCCCAGATTTAATAAACTTACAGGAAATCTTAGTAATGACAAAATCAGTCCCTTTAAAGTATACAAGATGGACAAAATGGTTTAAGCCAGTTTTTGGCTTGCATTGTGGCTCTTGGGCTATTAACATTTGCTAACACAAAGATTTCAGACACAATGAACTTTTCCCTGCAGCACAGCTGAAGCCATTCTACAAATACCCTCTCACCCACTGGCTCAGCACCCTTCCTCTCCAGCAGAAAGGTCCTGGGATGTAATCCCACCCACAGGCTGCCCTATAAAAGGCCTAGCTAGAAAACTATGTTTGTATTTCTGACTGCTTCTTCCTCCTTCTGTGTGGCAATGCCTGTGGATTTCAGCGGAACCTGGAACCTTGTCAGCAATGACAACTTTGAAGGTTATATGGTGGCCTTAGGTAGGTGACAATACCTGCTTCTGTCCTTTCTCCCTTCTCCCTCAAGGGTCTTCTTGAATTAAGTAAGGACTGCCCTTCATTTCACCCTGTTTAAGGTATAGAATGCCTTAAAGAGAGTCTTGTTAATTATTTCATTGCCTTTCCTCCAACAAAGGATGAGAACAGGCATTCACCTCTTATGGGTGAGTGGGGGTAAAGTCTGAAACCAAGTTTGGGTGTCTCTGTGGGGGAAGCCAACTGTCTCCAGGAGTCTTCTGGCTGAAAGTCCTGGAAATACTGCATAGGAATTGTACAACATCTGAATAAACTGGTTTTCAAAGAGTAAAAAGTACAAGAGGACAACCTACTTCGTGTAACACACAGCTTTAAACAAAACAAAAGGTTCCAATAAAACAACAAAATGCTGCGTAGCAGTAAGGTCAAACTACTGTAAGAAATGCTTCTGGTAGGAATAAAGGTTAATTCCTGGCTGCCAAATTGCTGGTGATAAATACAACTCTGATGTTTTTGCCTTCTGTCCAAGGTATTGACTTTGCAACGCGCAAAATAGCAAAAATGCTGAAGCCTCAGAAAGTGATCAAACAAGATGGTGATTCATTCTATATCCATACCACTAGCTCATTCAGAGATTATTTGCTTGAATTCAAAGTTGGAGAAGAGTTTGAGGAAGATAATAAAGGCTTGGATAACAGAAAATGCAAGGTAAGAGGGAATATTTGAGGCTGTGGCAAAATTAAGATGCTATGATCAATCCAGACACTTGAACTGAAATTGTTTCAAAAATAGTATTTGTAGTTCAAGACAGCAGTGGGAGCCTGAGTTACAGACAAGGAGTGTCACTTTCACTCAGGGGTAATATCTAGGTCCTCTTTTATCCAGGAAAATGCACATTTTCTGTAAGTATCTTGCAGAACTGAGACAGACATGCAGAAACACATTTTTGTTCCCTGTTCTATAGAGCCTCGTTACCTGGGAAAACGACAAACTTGTCTGTGTCCAGACTGGTGAGAAGAAGAACAGGGGCTGGACTCACTGGCTTGAAGGGGATGACCTCCACCTGGTATTGACTTCAGATTTCTACTAATTATATCTCTGTATGGCAAAAATTAGATTTATAATGTGATCACAGTGTGCATATGTCTTCTAGCTCTGTAGGATGTGTAATGGATGGTACATTGTGAGCATTCTGCTCTGAAGCAGCTTCATTGTTTCACTGTGTAGTTAAATTTGAATGTTAAGTGTAAGTTATTAGCGTGGCCAGGTTGGTGGTAAAGGATCTATGTTCAATTTGGGAACTGTTCCTTTAAGTACTATAGATATCTATACTCTTGGGTTTTCTGTTTGTTTGTTTTTGGTTTTTTTGGTAGGAGCTTCGTTGTGAGAATCAAGTCTGCAGACAGGTCTTCAAGAGAGCTTGAGTGTGTGTGGTGTGCTGGGTCCTGCCTGCAGGGCCAGCTCTGCTCAGGAGCCGTGTCCAGGGAGGGCTCTACCAACAAGAACTGGCTCCTGTACCTATTAACCTGAGTGGTCTGAAGTTTCTGGCTCAGGAAATAAGTCTGCTGTTGTCAGTGTTAAAGGTCTGATTTTTGCTAATAAATGCCTCAAACCAATGTTAAGTATCTTGGTTTTGAATCTGTTTTTGGAGGGAAAAAAAACCAATCCAAAACATAAGTGATGAGGCCTGGGTCTCTAGGTTATCAAAAGTCAATTAAAAGAAGAAAACCTGCCAATTCTAAGAGGAATTCAAAGAGGCAAACAAAACAGGGGGAATGGGATGCTGATAGAGAAGGGAAGATAACAAATAATGAAGCCAGCAACAGAAGGTATGGATTTATTTTTCAAAATGCTTCTCTTTAAGGTGTAGACTACTACTTTACCTGCTTGTGTCTTTCCCACTGTTGTGTGAGGTGCCATATTGTGCCAGAGCTGCTTTGTTCTCAAAAATAATTAAGTTGAACTTACCAGAAGAAACAAGGCTGTGGTCAAATCCCAGAACCATGAAGATGGGTCTGAGTGATCCATGAAGATTCCAGTCTGCAAAATAATTGAACTCTGTAAGCACATATACAGAGGGAAAACAATGCTGCTTTAGTTCAGCTTTGTTTGCATACAACTGTTAATTAAATATTTTTCTTTATCACTGTGTGCAGTATTGCATAGAAAAGTTTTTCTTGTGTGAACATGTAAGTTGTCAGATAAACTAGGTAGCTACAAATTTAATTAGTTGGTGCATATTCTTCGTTGCATGTTCTTGAAGAACTGTAGCTTAAGCTTTGTAACTTAATTACTTCATATGAAATAAATAGTCCGTGACATTTTGAAACAAGTAGCGTCACCTTTCTGATACTTCTTATCCATTCAAAATGCTTTCATACATCATCAGAGTCAGACAAAAATCTCTTTAAGCATGGAGGGCTTTTGGTTAGATTGACGCTCTCCCCTAATTACCAGACTTGTATAAATTTAAGCTGGTTTCCAAAATAAAAAGAAAAGGACTAATACAGTTAGGGAAATGTGGGGCCCAGCAGTAAAATGCCTGGTGTTTATGCTATGGATTCTGACAGCGTTCTTCCTTCTGGGACTGAGTGGTTTTATTTGCTTGAAAACAGAATTGCTGTTAGTGTTCTGTTAGTAGGAATCACAATCCGGGGCAGCAGCCGCTAACAAATTGCAGCGGCAGCAGCGGGCAGAGCTTTCTGCACCGCCGGATGGCGCCTGTGCAGCGCGCCGCTCCTCCCGGCACGGGCAGGGTCCGGTGCCAGGGGCAGCGCGCCGCTCCTCACGGCACGGGCAGGGTCCGGTGCCAGGGGCAGCGCGCCGCTCCTCCCGGCACGGGCAGGGTCCGGTGCCAGGGGCAGCGCGCCGCTCCTCACGGCACGGGCAGGGTCCGGTGCCAGGGGCAGCGCGCCGCTCCTCCCGGCACGGGCAGGGTCCGGTGCCAGGGGCAGCGCGCCGCTCCTCACGGCACGGGCAGGGTCCGGTGCCGGTGCAGCGCGCCGCTCCCCACGGCACGGGCAGGGCTCGGTGCCGGTGCAGTGCGCCGCTCCTCCCGGCACGGGCAGGGCTCGGTGCCAGGTGCAGGGGTTAAACACCCACATGTCCTCCAGCTCCTTCCAAGCTGCGCTCTCCAGCAAAACCGCTGGGAGACGCAATACAGAAAGGCTGTAATGACCTTGAAGGACGAGAACAGAACTCCCCAGAGGAGCACTTGAAGGGTTTTATTTAAAGGTGTTTCAGACCACTTCAATTATCTTAAAAAAATCCTAAGGAGATAAACACAAAATGAAGTGTAATGTAAAAATCAAAGGTAACAATGTACATCTATTCTATAAAAAGACTGGTAATATATGTTATGATCCAAGTATTGGTTTCCTTTCTGAGCACCCTGGTTAAGTCATCAAAACATTTTGTTCAAAATAATTTAGATCAATAAAGTACATTAAAGTTGTATATGAAAACATAAGGCCATGTAGCCTAACTGCCTCATCTCTGCATTTAAAAAATGGATCAATTCTACTGCTATATCATTATTTGCAGCGTGTATGAAAATATCTCCTAATAGCTCATATGGATCAGTTTAATTCTATGTTAAGAACATCCAGCTTTTACGGGATTCTTTCCCTTGCTGACTCAAATCACACTGCCCCGTGCAAGGCTCGCTGTTCAGGTCATATTGTTAGTGACTATTCTTCCTGGGTAAAAACTTGCAGCTGCAACCCTCAATTCGTTTATCCTTTGCTGAAAGAACAACTTTAAAATATCCTTTTCTCTTTCATCTACGTGTATTATAACTCAAACAAGATGAGCTAGGGATGAACCTCCTATGTACTTACATGTAACCTGGCTGTTTTTTTCTGTGGCTGAATTACATTTCGAGTGTGAGGGAAAAGATTAATATCTTCCGGAAATATAGTATTTTGTGGTATAATGAGGGAATTAGATGCAGAAAAGTTTGTAATAAGAAAAAAAAAAAACTTCATGTCCAAACTACAGTTATAAAAGGCCGGGACCAAGCGCTCAATGGGGTCTTGGCATCTTGTTTTTCCCTTGGTGTGTTACTCGGCTCGCAACAATTAGATTTACATCCTGCGAATTCTCAAACACCCGTCACTGAGAAGAGGTTAATATTTACGGGCCCATTGGAGAGGGGAGGCTTCAGCAGCTTGACCCTCCCTGGGACCGGGGCGTTCCTGAGGGGCAGCTGCCTCGTTCCGGGCCGTGTTCCGGGCCGTGTTCCCGTTCTCGTTCAGGGGCCTGTTCCGGACCCTGTTCCGGGCCGTGTTCTCGTTCCGGGCCGTGTTCCGGACCCTGTTCCGGGCCGTGTTCCCGTTCCCGCCTCTCCGGGCCCCTCACGAACCGCGACCCCTCACGAGCCCCGGGCCCGCCTTTCCCGGGCCCCGCCCCGGCCCCGCCCCTCCCTCCCCTCTGGCCGCTGCCATTGGCCAGCGCGGCGCGCGCGCGGCCCCGGCGTGCCCCGCCCCCGCTGGGGTCACGTGATCCCCAAGATGGCCGCCGCCGCCCTGTTGTTTTGATGAATAATCTCTGCGCGGGGCAGCGGCCGCGGGCGGGCGGGGGCCGGCGCCGGGAGTTCTGAGGGGCGCGGGGGCACCGGGAGGGCGGCTTCCCCTCGGCCGCGGCGGCAGCTGAGGCGCGGGTGGGCGGCGGGGAGCGGGCCGGGGGCGGCGGTGCTGCCGGCGGGCGAGGCGCGGCGCGGTCGCCCCGGAGATGCCCTTGTGAGGCGGCCCGGGGGGCAGCGGCGGCAGGAGAGCGCTGCCTCGGAGCGGCCCCGCGGCGGGGCGGAGGAACGCGCCCCTCCTCCGGGCACCATTAAGAGGAAGGCGATGGAGGAGCTGAGCGCGGACGAGGTGGGTGCGCGGGGCCGGGGCCTGAGGGGCGGGCGGGCCCGCGGGGAGGGGGCGCGGGGCTGTGCTGGGCCCGGCTCGGGCCCGAGGGTGGGCACGGAGCCATCCCCCAGAGCTCTGCCCTCGCCCCCTGCCTGTGCTCCGTGCATTTTTCTCCCCTCCTGTCCCCGGGCTGGCCCTGACCCGCGACCCCCGGCTCGGCCGCGGGGTTGGGTTGCTGCTCTCCTGGTTAATTGTTTATTCTCTGCTTCCATCTGCTAGGTAGCCTTTGTCTGCAGCGTGTGCCCTCTCTGTGTCAGTACTAGGCGTTTATGTGTTCTTTGTGTGTGATTCGAAACACCCAACCTTTTAACATAGTGAAACACTTGAAATTTTGCTTCCTTAAAGTCTTTGCTGAGAAGCAAGATGGGTGTGTTCGTGGGCTTATATTTAGTATCATTTCTTCTTGAAGCAGCTTGAATCAGGCTTGTCAGTTTTCCACTGTTTCCTTTGATTTTCTTTATTTATTCAAGCTTTTCAGCTTTCACTGAAGAATTCTAGTGTTATGCTGTATTTGGCAAACATCTGTAATGTATATGTTCTATTCACATAGAATAAGGTGAACTATTCCTTGTTTCTTTTAAAGGATGCTGCTTCCCTTGTTTTTTAATATATAATTAAAGTCTTAAGGTTTTCCTATATATTAAAGGGTTTTCAAATTTATTATTTGGGTTACTATAGCAGGATCCAGGGAGTTTCCCAGTGATCCTGTGTAATCCTGAAATCAAAATGTATTGTACTGGACCTGCTGCAATACAGGCTCAGTGCTGTACTTCTAATCCAGGGAGGATCAAAAGAAGTTATTTTTATTCTGTCCATATCTTACAGTGGAATTGTAGGGCAGAGTGGCTGCTCTTGCCACTCAGATTTGTATTCCAAGAAGTTGGGATGTTTTTGATGATGGTGTCTGTCACGATTTAGCAATCCTGCTGTGTTGCATCATGATCTAGGAGAAAACACTTTGTGCTGTTTACTTGGTGGAGGTCCTCGTGCTCTGTGGAAGCACTGAGAGAAGGAGAGCAGTTCCCATGTTGGGAGGAGTGGGATGGGACACTGGCAGTGTAAGTCTGCTGGGAAAAAGGATCTCCAGTTTTACAGGTGTATTTCAGGAGTGCTTTGTTTACCTGCGGCTCTTCTCGTTGTTAAACTGCCCTGATCCTGAGGTGTTTTATGATTAATTTCAGAATTATTTAACCTATGTAGGCTTATTTGTGTCACTGCCTCAGCACATTACTGACCTCATCAAAACCACTGCATCATGGATCTGAGGCTGCAGGAAAGGAGTTCTCCACTGAGGACTCATCCACCTTTTTTGGCCAAATGTTTGTCTCCAGTGACTTTCCACGTCCTTCTTGTCCAGTTCAGCAGGGACCAAAGCAAATGGTCTTTTAGGTGATTGCTTGTGACAATCTTGTATCATTTTAACGGAGTCATGGTGTCACTTCTTGTGATTAATGGATCTCTCATTGAAAAGTCAGAGCCAAGTTGATTTTAATTTTCCTCCACATCTCCACTTTGCTGTTACTTGGCACAGTGGGCCTGGATGAGATTATATTGAAAAATAACCTGAAATTTACTTTATGTGACTTCTTCACATTCAGCCTTTTTTTCAGGCAATGAATGAAGGTGAAAAAATACCTAACGGAGGTTTAATTGCAAGGCTCTGACAGATAAGGTTATCTTCTGTTATCAAACCATAATTAAATATAACCCTAATGCGTTGCAGCTTAAAAAGAGGAGATACACAATTGATCACACCTATATTTTAGTTTCAAGAAGATATTTTCCCCTCCTATTAAGTGTCTCTCACTGACATTTTCTCAATGTTCACTTTAATGCACTAAAAGTTGTAATTCATTACAGACCATAGTAAAATTTTTAGGAGACGGGAGAAAGAAATTTCCTTCTTAGTATGTGAATTTTAGCACAGTAGATAGCACAAGATGAGAACAGGGACTTCACAGGGAAAAAGCAGAATTCAGCTAAATGTGGCATGAAGTGGGAAAGAATGATGTGAATTTGTCACCTCCCAACATGTATGTGAGTTTTGAGTAGCATTTTCTGAGAACATGACCACTATGACCAGAAAAATGAAGCATTTCTTAAACCAATTTAACATGCTCTAATGAATACAAGAAAAATAAAGCTATAGATTCAAATTACCCCTTATTGTACAGATTTGGAACTCTTCTACTTTATGTTTGAATAGGAGATTTATTTACAGTCTCACTAAGCAGTTGCCACTCTAGCAGATATGGATGCATAATTTTTTTTAACTGGGAATGTGTGAGCCTGAGGGACTAGTCTTCCTGTTGTATCTTTATTACCTGGTGCCAGATTAAATTATCAGTTAACCATCTTTAGCAGGGTGCTCTTTTAACATTTTTGTTGTGATGCATGCAGCTAACAGCTTTTAAGAAGTCCATTTAGATCAAAAAATGTATTTCTGAAAACTGCTATTTATAGATCTAGTCCAGATGTGTCCAGCAAAAACTGTACTATACTGTGATAGTTAAAAAGCAATGTGCTTGTCCCATTCAGCCAATTAGTTGTTTTTTTTTTTTTTGTTTTGTTTTTTTTTAATTAGGCTTTTAAACTGTGTTCTGGAGCTGTGCTGTGCAGGGAAGATGGGCTGTGGAGCAAGCAATGCCCATGTAATAGGAGTGAAAACCTTGTCACTGTTAGGTAACAGAATGACACATAACAGCTTTGTCATATGTCACTGGCTCAGGTCTGAAATGAAGGGTTGGGGATCATTCAAATGCCTTAAACTTCCCTAAAATATTATTTGAGACCTCAGGTTTGTGCTGCTGGGTGGTAATTTGGGGGTTCATTCAGTCTGAAATGGGAACAGGTTATTGGAGGAACTCCCACACCTCTGAGGAGGGATTTGTGTGCAGGTTGGGGTCTGGATTGTCCCTTGTGTTGTGCAAACAAACTGTGTCTCCTGAGTCCCCAGCTGTGCCCATCTTCCCTCCTCTCCCTGCTGTTCAGCCTGAAGATACAGGGAATTAACTGGACAGAATGTGTCCAGTTTTATGCCATCTTTTCAAACTTGGCCTGGATTTGGCCTTTTTGGCATAGTATTTCTCCTCTTTTGTCTCTTACTTAAAACTTCCTAGTCTTCAGATCAAACTTCAGATTCCTGTAATAATTTTATATAAACCTGGAGGAATATGACAGCTTGAGGTATCCAAGAACCAGATCTGGTCCTTCAACATGTCCTCCATGTACCCTCAGTTGTGAAAGCTGTAGCTGTCAGTGGTAAAAATATTCACAGTTGTTTATATTTTAGCATTACTTTGTTCAGCAGTAAGGAAGGTGATTGTAATTTGCCCATCATCCTTAAAGGGGCAGGGAAAAAATATTGTATTAGTTTTATTAGACTATATTTGTGAATTAATTAATTATGGTATTGGTTAACATCTCTGCGTTCTTCTCCTCACATATCTCCCTCCTTACAGCTGATTTCAAACTAGCTAGCAAGGATTAATGGGAACAGTTGTGGAAGAGCTCCATATCACATTAATGATATAAAAAGCAAGAAAAAGAAATCATCTTTCTCCTTCAGACACTGGTGCATATATGGAGTGCTTGTGTGTGTATTTGTTATATTTGTGAGTTGTGATTAATTAAGAACTTAATTTGGATTCAGATATGGGGACATGTAGATGGCCTTTTCTCAGTTATACCTTTGAGGGCTGAGGTAGTTCTGGAGTTTCTTCAGATAAGCACTTGGATGAAAAACCGAAAAATTGAAATATGAGGTACAAATGAAGAAGGGGGAGACCCTAATATGTATTACTTTTACCTAAAGGCAAAGCTGAACAATTTATTTCAGCATTAAGCTCCCCTATTTTGCTTGACAAAGAGGAAGGATTAGAGATTCTATTCATAGATATTTTTTTGAGTCTTAAAAAAAATGTAGCTGCCTTCCATGTTCATGTGGTGACACCTGTCGTGGAGGGAGATGTAGTTCCAGACACTGTTTTCCCACAGTTTTTGAAGTCTGATTTAATTTGATCTGTTCTTCTTCCTGTTGGAGTAGGTTTCACAGGCCATTAAATGATACAGCAATGTAGTGTAGACATTGACTTGACACAAATCTTTTGTTCACTCTTTCAGTTGCCTGGCAGTTCTTTAGGACTATGAGCAGAAATGAAAACTTTTAAGTTGTGTGCAATGCCTGAGTGTCATAATACAAAGAGAATAACAGGAATTGCTGATTTTTGCAGGGAGCTGACATCCTCAAATATAATTTTACTTTGGGCCTATTTCAAGCCAAAGATGTAAGCTTTGGGCACAGATCCTGTAAAGCAGCCTGTGATAATAAATAATTTATTTTCTGATTTTTGTTGTGTGAAGCTTAAAGCATTATAAATCTAGTTTCATAAGTTTTATTTTGTCTATTTCTCATGTATAATATTAGTGTTATGTGATCACATACCAGTTTTAATAAGTAGATTTGTAACAGTTTTCTGTAGTTGGATTTTGAAGGCAGATGCTTCTCTTAAAAGGCAGATGCTTCTATCTTAAAAGGAACACGCAAAAACTGTTTTTAAAATTCTTTGTGATGGAATGCCTCTAGGTGATAAGAGGATGTTTTTTACTCTGTCTTCACTTGTCATGGTGCTTCTGTCCAGCACACAGGATGCAGTTTTGGTGTTGCAGTTCTGTTTTGGATTAATTTGAACCGTGGTGGTCTTGACTAACTTTCAGCTGGATGTTCTTGAGCACGGGTGTGTTGGTGTCATGTGGTGTGAAGTTAAAGCAAAGGTCACGTTCATGTTGTCCCTTTTATCACATCAACGTGGCTTGTCAAATGCCAAAGTAAATGGGGAGGAGTATTGCACGTTTTGAAACTGCTGAGCAGTAAACATTAAACTGGTCTTGCACAACCCCTCAAGGGACAGACACAGCATTGCCAGTGCAAATGGTTCTCCAAGGCAGCAAACACTTACTTTAAATTTGAACACGGAGGGTACTGTGTGCTGTGACACAGAACAGAGGAAGGGCAGCCAGCCCAGCTCCACTGAGCAGGCTTCAGGTAAGGCTGCAGTGTTGTGTTTGCCTTTGCAGGAGACAGAAGGGTTCACTGGGCTCCTCTCCTGGCAGGGGGGCTCACTGGGCTCCTCTCCTGGCAGGGGGGCTCACTGGGCTCCTCTCCTAACAGGGGGGTTCAGTGGGCTCCTCTCCCTGACAGAGGGATTCACTGGGCTCCTTTCACTGGGCTCCTCTCCTGCCAGAGGGGCTCGCTCTCTCCTCTCCTCTCCTGCCAGAGGGGCTCACTCTCTGCTCTCCTCTCCTGCCAGAGGGGCTCACTCTCTGCTCTCCTCTCGTGCCAGAGGGGCTCACTCTCTGCTCTCCTCTCCTGCCAGAGGGGCTCACTCTCTGCTCTCCTCTCGTGCCAGAGGGGCTCACTCTCTCCTCTCGTGCCAGAGGGGCTCACTCTCTCCTCTCCCCGCAGATCCGGCGGCGGCGCCTGGCGCGGCTGGCGGGAGGCTCCTCGTCGCAGCCCTCCACCCCGCTGACGTCCCCGCAGAGAGAGACCCCGCCCGGGCCGCCGGGAGCAGCCCCAGCGCCGGGGCCCTCGCACAGCCTGGGCCTCAATGTGCACAGCATGACCCCAGCTACCTCTCCCATCGGGGCATCAGGTAGGCTGGCAGCTCCTGGGGCTCGCGGTGTGGCTGTGTGCGTCCCTTACTCAGCTCCTCACTGTGCAGCCTGCGCTGCTGCTGCTCCTGCTCCTACTGAAAGTCATTTTCAGAAACAAATGGTGCAAAATGGTGAAAGAAGGTACCTTTTGTTTGAATTTTCCAAATAATAAATGGTTTTCCATTTATTCAGTTTACACTTGTTTTCCAGGTGTGCGTAAACTCATGACATGTGCAATGTGGGTTAGCAAAGCTTAAAAAAGTTTGTAATAAAGTTCATTATTACACGATATTATGGAAAAGATGTGTCAAGGAGACAGGAAAATCCCTTTCAAGTTTTGCAACACAGTCTCTATTGATTGGTTTCTACGTACATTCTAGCAATCGGTCTCAAGTTAATTTTTGATCTTTAGTTGCAAGCAATCAGCAAAATTAAAAATAGCAAGCCGTGACTGGACATTGTCAGTGTAAGAGTAAAGTATTTGCTTTCTGCTCTGTATTACTTTGCCAGTTTCACTGTTTACTGGAGGGAATAAAAGCAGGATATTTACAAATTGTATTTATTTCAGAAGATGCAACAAATAACTGATCTGTTAAAATCATACAAATGCAGCAAGCAGGGGAAGTTGGGAGGGTTGCTCTATAGAGAGGGGAAGACAAAATTAATGTATTTATACCACATTTGACCTGACAGAAATTAATTTTGATTTCAAATTATCTGACTTGGGAATCAGGACAAATTGGTGTGTTTTCCAGTATTGTGATCTTTATCTGAAAACTTAAATTGTTTTGCATGTTGTGTTACTAAGCTTAGAGGTTCTCAAAACCATCCCAGAACAAATTCATAATGGTTCTAACAAGATTTCCAATATGATTTCTAACAGTTTAATAAAAATAGCATTTTTCCAATGGTCTTTGATGAGCTTGCAGGATTCATTAACATTTACCTATTTGCTTCTTGAATTTTCTGGTTTTCCTTGTGGCAATTAGAGTATTTTACAAGCGTCAATCTTGTAGTTTAATTACAGTGCTGTTCAGAAATACCTAGAAGTGACTCCTTCCTGCTTGTTTTGTTTCCTTACATCCAAAGCAGGACAGAGAAAAGCTATCAAAAGCATTTCCTGAGATAAACTCATTGCAGATGGAATTTAACACTCTGTATTGTTCTCATGACTAAAGGCAGCAACCCAGAGGTGGAGGTGACTTCTTTTTCTTAACAGCGGTGCAGAGTTCACTCTCTGTGTTCCCTCAGCCTGTGGGTACATGGCTGTTTTAATCCATCTGAGGTCTGACTCTTGCTGAAAGGAGCATTTGTTCCTCTGCTGTCTGTGGCAGCTGTGTGATGAGGGGGATTGTGGGCTTGATACAAATGAAAACTAACTCAGGAAAAGTAAATGTTTAATTTCCAAACAGAAGAGGTCCTGATCCATCCTAGGGCACAACTGGATAAACAATACTGGCAGCAGAGCAGGAGGTGTGGAAATGTGTACCTGGAGGTAGAAATGCTCAGGTATTGGCAGCATTATTGAGGTTTATTGAGGTTTGAAGTGCTCAGACAGTGAGGACCGTGGAGATTTCTGTTTTGAGAATCCCTCAGGACAGTGCCTGACTGTACTGACTGGATTGGCTGATGACCCAAAGCAGGAGTTTCTAGTGTTTGCTTCCTGCAGTGCCATTTGTGCAGCTGTTTAATAATGTGTTACTTTTTCACATCAGGGTAAGAGCTTTGGTTAAATTGGGGAATGGATCAGGAAAAAAATATTCATAACATTTTATCTTGTGTGTTTATGTGGCATAAATGAAGACTCAGCTAATGCTGTGTGGTTTGCAGCAGTTCCTTTCAGCAGCAGACTGAAGTGACTGCAGAGGATTTTAATTCATTTGGACACACAGAGAGCAGCTCCAGCAGAGTAGTGTCCTTGTAAGCATCCATTGTTCTAAGGAGTTGCCTGTCATGGTGAGATCAGACATAGGAATCAATTTAATGGAAAATATGATTATTTTGTATGTATTTTGAAAATACCTTAGAAAACCTAAACCCAGTGTTATCAGTGACAACTGGAACTTTAGGTGTCAGGTATTTTATTGGATACCTGATGTAGCAAAGTAGAGATGCAAGTAAATTCTGGAAGATCTGTATGAAGAGATGGCAGGTTGAGGAGAGCTGTTAATGAGTGCTGCAGCATCACTGTTAAAGTACATTTTCCTGGCTATAAGAGTAAGACCCCAAGGGAATGCAGAACAATGCAGTCCTTTGCCCTGGTGGGCCCTGTTTGCTTTGGTCTCTTTTGTCCACTGACTTAGCTAGATTTTCTTTGGGAAGAGGTAGGAGGAGAGACGAAGAACTCAAGGAGTATTTGTTGCCCCTTTATAATTGATGATGTAACTCCATTGTAATGGCCCAGTGTTAAGTTCTGTTCTGATAGGACAGTCTTTAGAGGCGCTCTGGCAATGTCTGAAGGCAGTAGACACAGCAACCTTGTAATAGATCAGTTTTTATAGGAGTGGATCTCTGAGCACCTCGTGGATGCAAGTTTATCTTTGTTCTTTGTTTAATGCAGGTAAGCATTCCTACATTGCTGCTTCAAGGGAAGGTAGAAAATGTGATTGTCTGCAGTCAAATGTAGTTATTAACTTTTATTTGGTAATGCAGTGCTAAGAATGGTTAAGAGCTGGACTGAAAAACAATATTTCCTCTCCTTTTCCATCCAAATAGTGCAGTGCCTTCTCACTGCTGTAGCAGTAATCTTGGTGGTACCTTTTCTTTAGGAGTAGCCCACCGAAGCCAGAGCAGCGAAGGAGTGAGTTCCCTCAGCAGTTCTCCATCAAACAGCCTTGAAACCCAATCTCAGTCCCTCTCTCGGTCTCAGAGCATGGACATTGATAGTGTCTCCTGTGAGAAAAGGTAAAAAATGCAGCTTGTAAAGGTGGCAAAAATGGCACAATGCTGGTGTTCAGAGCTCTTACAGGACAAGGCTCTGCCCTCTCCCCCTCCCAGCTGTGTTAATGCAGTAGGGTTAATGCTTAAAAGTCATACACTGGTTAGACCACTGTAATGCTTTTTCTAGCCTGGTTTTAATGGGGATTCCTGACTTAAAGTGGTAAAAGACAAAACATTATCTTAGACATTAACAGATAAGCATGTCTGGTGGGGATAATTCAGCTACTCTATTTAAAAGAAGAAGGTTGTGGGATGTGATAGCTGTGTAGTTTGTATTGCCTGCTGAAGAAATTTAGAGCTCTAATGTAATATGAGAAACATTTATCAACCAATGATTTTAATTGCTGTTTGTGCAGTGCTTTCTCTGCTGCATCTGCTTAAGGGGACATTTTTTCAGTCAGCATCTTACAGAGGACTGTCTGCAGCTTTCTACAGTTAATGGGCTTTTTCTCTTATTTCCACATGCAGTATGTCCCAGGTAGATGTGGATTCAGGAATTGAGAACATGGAGGTTGATGAGAACGATCGCAGAGAGAAGCGGAGTCTGACGGACAAGGTGAGCCTTGGCATTGTCTGCCCTGTCAGTAATAAAGTCACTTGGTAAAGCCTGGCCTGCATGGGAACACTCCTCCACTCAGGGCTGGGGGCAGCAAGGAAAGGAAATCAAACCTTATGAGTTAAGCTGAAGCCTCTTAAGGAAGATCTGTACCTAATTGTACATTGACTAATACAAGTGCAAATCAGGTGTTGATTGTTTTGTTCCCCCCAGGAACCTCTGTCAGGGTCAGAAGTGTCGGAGGAACAAGCTCTTCAGCTGGTCTGTAAGATCTTCAGAGTCTCTTGGAAGGACAGAGACAGAGATGTTATTTTCCTGAATTCACTCTCTGCCCAGTTCAAGCAGAACCCAAAGGAAGGTGGGTTCCTGAGCAGGAGGCACTGGCTGCTTCAGTTTATTTTTTCAGAAATGTTTTAGTGAATTAAAGGATTGTTCTTGCATCATAGTAGACATCTAACATTTAATTTGATAAGCCAAAATTTCCTGATTATTTTATATAATAGACTATATATTCTATGTTAGCTGTAAGATACACCAGAACAATTGTTATTTTTGTGTGTGTGGGGTATGTGCATGTTTTGTTTTCCTTTCTTTGACACAACTTGCCCGGCTCAACAGCAGGGTGGGAATATATGAGTGGAACACACAAGACAAGTTTAATAAATGACTATAGGAGCGTTAGGTCATCTATGATCTTCTGTGTTTTCCATAAAGGCTGTACTTTCTGTGTAGCTGTAATTCCAGAACTTAGGTTAATATAGACAGTGATAATTACAGATGTGTCAGTGCGTTGTTTTTGCCAAAAGCAGTGCTCAATTCACAGAAGTTTGTTTCTGTCCTTTTTTTCTCTGCTAATATTTACACCTGACTCTTGGGTAGATGAAGACTGAGGTGAGGATATTGATTCTTTTCTTCTTAACAGTGTTTTCAGATTTTAAGGACTTGATTGGGCAGATTTTGATGGAAGTGCTGATGATGTCCACCCAGGCAAGGGATGAGAACCCCTTTGCCAGCCTGACAGCCACCTCCCAGCCCATTGCTGCAGCTGCCCGCTCTCCTGACAGAAGCCTGATGTTAAATATGGGCTCCAACCCTGGAAGCAGCCCCATGTTCTGTAATGTGGGCTCCTTTGGTTCCAGCTCGTTGTCCAGGTGACTTCTGATTGTAACTGAATGCTGATTTCACTTGAATACTGATTGGTAGACTAGAAGAGAGAAAAGGGCATAGAAGTGTTCCAAGAACAATGAATAGAATGGATTTTTAAAGCTTTTCAGTCTTTTTCATGTGAGTGTCCCTCCATGTCACCCTTTTTGATTACAGTGCCATGGCTAGGAATGTATTTGATACACTCAAGCCTTGTAACTGTTTTCTGCTGAGAAGTGTCCCTAACTTGCATCACGAAGGCCATGATTTTTAAAAGTGTGTAGATTGTGCCATAGTTTTATTGAACAACAGTAGAAAAGAATAATGTGTGTGAGCTGCAAAAATATTGCTGAAGAGTCATCAGAAGGGCAAGAACTTCTCTTGCTCATTTTATCTTTTTCACCCTTTTTCTGCATATCCTAAATTGTTGCTTTTTTTTTTTTTTCTTTTTCCCCCCTGTAACTGGTTTAGTCTCTATGGGACTAGTCCAGCTCCTCCTACCAATTTCACAAGCTATGTACCAATGACTGGTTCATCTCTTACCCCACCAGCCAGTTCAGTTGCCACCCCAGCAGTGGCTCCCATTTCTGCCAGCTCTCAGGGGGCAGCAGCCAGCCCCTCGTGGACCCAGCCCTGCTCCCCGCGGTACCACCCCTACACCGTGGCGCATCCCGGAGCCTCTGCTGCCGCTGCCCCGCGCTCCCCGAGCCTTTCCATCCCATCTAGCTCTCCAAGTCCTCCAGCCGTGGCTGCTGGCCCTGCAGCCATGCCAGTCATCACTTCCAGACACAGGCCCACAGCCATGGGCCCACCTTTGTTTACTGCTTCGCCCGGTGCCTTGCGCAGGCGTCCTTCCTTACAGAGCAGGATTCCTCCTAGGTATTGCTCAAGAGCAGAGTGTGTTTGCTGTGTGCCCTGCAGGGTGTGGCATCAGCCTGCAGGATGGAAGAACTCATGTTTGTGCTGAGCTCACCCTACTCACCCCGAGTTGATTTCTGCGTTTGGCTTTGTGCTAATACCTTGACTTGCTAACCAGGTGTCTTTGACCTGCTTGTGTGCGTTTGAGGTGTGATGTAATTACTTTAAAGGCAGCAGTATGGTTTTAATTTCTTCCTCTTGGTAGGTCCATTTCAGTTAAACTATAAGCTTTCTTATAGTTCAGTTGCTGCTGTTGGATGGTAAACCACATAAAACTCCTGCTCCAAAATCAATTTTCTCAGTAGGGCCTTAGTTAATTTGTTGAATGCTGCTACTTGCTGGACTGGGTTGGATTTGATTCCCTGGTGCATAGATTTAAATTACAGTTCAGCATGTTTCAGAATGCCAGGCTAAGTATCATTGCTTTTCCTCTCTTGGCTGTTCCTGGAATCCCTTGTTCCTGCAGGAGGGAGAAACAAAGACACACGGTTTTGAGACCACAGCTTTAAAGTCATTAGCTTAGAAATGTAATATTTATTATTCAGTCATGTCTAAACATTCCACTTTAGACATCATCTTTATTTGGTCTCAAAAGTTCTTTTTCAGTTTTCAGGTTGTAAATGTGTGGTGTTTATGATACCAGAATAACTTGTAGTAGTGTAACAAAGCATGTTAGTATGGTCCTGGTTTTACTAACGTGGAGTTACCTGTTGTCTGCACGTTTAGAGAAGGTGATTTTTGACAGACCTAAAAAGAAAAGCTACCATTTACTTTTTCTTCTGGCTTAAAAAATCTGATGGCCTTTTCCATTTTTGTTGTGGTAGTTTATACGACAACCCTTTCTCCCTCCTCCTTCTTGCTGTTTCTGATGTGTCTGAGGACAGTAGTGATGAAGAAAATGAAGACGATGATTTTTCTTGTGTCCAGTTTGGGTCCAGGTATTGAAGAAAGAGAATGTAACCTGCATGTTTGGTTGTTTAGGAACTAACAGCCTGTGTAGTGTCAAGTGATCTTCAAAGTAATTTGGGGAACAACTGAAGCTGAGGATGTGACTTGGCTGGCTCGTTAGGTTGGTGTGTAAACACGGGTAATGAGTGCAGTCAGCTCTCCTTTGGAGACATGACTAAGGGAAATGCTCATCCTACAGTCTTGTAGGCCTAATGGACGTGGTTCTGAGGTGTTTGAGTGGAGCTTCTCTTGGGCTGCATGAGTAGAAGGAACAGTATTTGCCCATGGCTGTAATTTTAAAGCCCTGTGTGTGTTCTCCTATGAAAAAACTGGAAAATGAGGGCAAGGGTTAATATGCACCTTCCAAGTACCATCTCCTCTTTTCTACTTCAGTCTGATTTCAAGAGAATGAACTTGATAACACAGCTGTAGGAGGGCTTTGTGTATGTGGAATTCAGGATTATTTTCCCCACTGTTTTGTTTAGTTTTTATCCCGTTGTTGACTCAATCCAAATGTTGGATTGAGTTGCCAAGCTTTGGGCAGGATTTCTGCTGTGCTTCTGAGGTTTAGTGTGTTTATTGTGTCCTGGCATTTTGCAGGCAGCAGTAAGTTGTTGGAACATAAACACAGTGGCTGTACAGCTATGCACAGCTGGCACACTGAAAACACCAAGGCATTCAATGTGTGTGCAGCATGGATGAGCTTTGTGTTAGAACAGTTGGAGTTATTGCTGCAGTGAAACCTTTAGCAGAATGACTGTAGAACTAGCAGGTTTTCATAGAAATTTATGTTCTTAAAAGAGTATTTTTTAAGCTGGATGTGAGAATTCAAGAGGTTTAAAAAAGAGACCATTAAAAAAAACCCCATGTGCATGGTTTTGTGGTTACTGAGCACTATTTCAATAGAGCTGTGTTTTACATGGGTTAGTTTTAATTGAATAACTGAAAGCATCTCTCTGCAAACAGACATTGCTGCTATTAGAATGTTGTGTTTCTTAGCATCTGGTAGCTCAGCATGTGAACAGCAATAACCTTTCCTGGATTTATTGGTTGGACTGTAAAGTTTGCATAATAGATTTGTATGGCTCAATTATAGTAATGTGAATTATTTTACAGTTTAAAGGAAATTCCAGTTCTGACAGTTTGTAGTTTAAAATATATTTTTTCAAAGCTGCATTTAAGGAAACCAGTACTCATATTTTCCAGTTTAGGATCTGAGGCTTATAAATTGGTCTTCATTCCAATCTATCCTGACTGTACACAGACTTTTCTTTGAGAATTGCAGCAGACCATCCAAGTAATTGCTGGTTTTTAGATTTCATTTGCATAAAGTGAATATATCATGTCTCTAGTCTCTTCTGTAAAATGAGGATGTTATTTTCAATTAGCTTTGTCAAGCTGTTATGTAGAGAAGAATTTTGTAGAGATGACAAGTCTGAGATTGAGAGTTGTGGGTCTGTTCTCACTTTTGTATTCAATTTCTCTCATCTCAAGGATGGTTTTGGTTTTGTGGGTTTAGTTTTTGTGTTTACAATATCAGTGTTTTCTTTTCCCCACTGAGGCGGTGCTACTTAATGAAATGATGTTTTTTACTGAACTGCAATGAACTGAGTTGAAATGAAATGATCTTGAACTATCACAGAAATTACCCAAACCTCTGAGCCCTGTGTGTGATGAGATGGAGTGTTCAGAGCACTGGCAGAGGAGTGTTCATGAATTGTTTGACTGTGCACAAGTGAAGAACTCTGCTGAATGCTTTGTTTCTGCTTTTTGTGTGTTTTAAAGTGTGGGAGGCTCTGGCAGCTCGAGTGTTTCCGATTCCTGCAGTGACCACTTCACCATTGAAAACTGTAAGGAGACAGAGATGCTGAACTACCTCATTGAGTGTTTTGACAGGGTTGGAATAGAGGAGAGAAAAGCACCAAAGGTATGTTTCACATGAGTGAGGTTGTGTCAGTGCTGTCACAAACACTCCTCTGACTCATTAGTGGGGAAAGTTGGTGGCAATAATATTCTTGATGGCTTTGTTGTAGAAATAGATGTATTGAATTTATTGGGGCCCTTTGACTCTTGTTAATTGATCAAATTTGAGTGATGCATTTGTTTTATATCTCTTAAATAAGCACTCTAAGGAATCATCCTTCCCCTTTTGATCTACTACATTTTATCCAAGTTTATTTCATGCAAAATGTTTTTGTGACAGCGGCTCCCTGTCATTGTTCTGTGTTCTACTCCAAGCTTTTGCTTCTGGGGAAAAAACAACCAACCCACACTTTTTATATATAATCTGGAAGGTTTTAACTGGAGTAGTTTTAATCTTAGTGTCCATATTACATTTATACTGCACAAATAAATTTATGCTCTTTCCTGTGTGTTCTGTATTTAATTTTTGATTTGTACTAAAATAAAGTTATTTTTATCAGATGTGTAGCCAGCCAACAGTTAGCCAGTTACTGAGCAACATCAGATCCCAGTGCATTTCACACGCTGCTTTGGTGCTACAGGGATCCTTAACTCAACCAAGGTAAATCCAGCTAATGTTAATCATGAGAGTTACTGTCCCAGGGTCCTTTTCTCCTTCTGAGGATTAGACAAGAAAATGAAGATCAGTTGTTGCAGCAGGAGAATTCTGTGCCAGAGGAATAGTTTGTTGCTTTACAAGTGATGAGTTGGTGGGGAGCAGTTTGAGTGCTTTCTATCTGCATTTGGGTGAAATCAGCCAGGGTGATGTGAACAGTTTAAATGGGGGATCAGGGACTGAGAAGAAAAGAGACCCTTCTTTCAGAATGCTAGGAAGCAGTTAAAGTTGGTGTTAAAAATAATGACTGCATTAATTCAGAAAATACTCTTGTTATGTTCTTTTTTAATCTGGAAAAACCCTTGTAAAAAAATGTTGTTCCTTCACCAATTGAGCTTAACAAAGAGGTTTTTTTATTAGAAGGGGTAGAAGGAGCAACCAATTACTACAGAGAAGCTGTTTCCTTCCAGCCTCGTTAACTGAAGTGTGATGTTGGCAGCAGCATCTGTTAGAGAACAGCCTTTCCTGAAGTAACTTGAGCAGACAAGATTAGTTACTTCTGAAAGGAATAGGTGTACCCAGACATTGCTGATGTGCTTGCAGACACATCCTTGCATGTGACTGCTCTGATGTTTTTGTGAATACTAGTGCAGATAATCAGTACATTTTTTTTTTTTAATACAAATTAAGGTCATTGCAGCAGCAGTCTCTGCTGGTACCATATATGCTGTGTAGGAATCTCCCATTTGGCTTCATTCAAGAATTGGTGAGAACAACTTACCAGGATGAAGAGGTGTTCAAACAGGTGAGGCATAGGTCAAAAATAGCTCTAGCACATGGCTTTGTAATTTGCAGTATCCAAGAGAGTGGATTTCTACCCATTACCTCTAGGACTAGCAGCCTGTTAAAGCAACTGGAGTTTGGTTTTGTTCTTTTTTTAACCCATTTAGCATTTTGTGAAAAAGACTGACTTTCAGTATTTGCTGGTTCTAAGTATTAAAAGTGTATTTGCTAATAAGCAGCAACACTAATGTAGGAGTGGACTACTTGGAATGTGCAGGCATATATTACAAGATTGATCTTGGTTTTCATTCTTTTGTATGAAATTCCTAGAAATGTAGGTGTAAAGACAGCAATCTTCAGTAATCTTACTCAGACTTATTGTGTTTGCCATCTTGCAATTTTTACCCTTCTTTGCATCTTTTAATAATTTGTGTAAGGTGCTAAGAGCACTTTACAAATCCTAGTCCAGTAATTCTTCATATTTACAGAGAAAATTACTGGGAAACATGAGATGGTCTGTTCTGTGTGTCAGAGTAGCTCACTGAGATGAAAAGTAATTAAGATACAAAACTAGCAAACTTCTAGTCTGTATAGTGTAAAGCAGATCTGTAAGGGTGTAGTTGTCTCTAATTAGCACTCCCATAGTAAGATTTGATTTGGCTTTAAAGGGGCCTCTGAAATGGCATTTGACCCTTCCAGTTTTGCAAAGAATGACATTAGATAATTTTTATGTGTAGTGCAAGTAACTATTGATAATTTATGGTTCTGTCTGGACTCCTGTTAGTAGAGGTTCACGTAGAGAACAAAAAGCAGGTGTAAAAGTGTAAGAGGTCCTGTCCTGCAGAAGAGAAGCATTCCTGGGGTTGAAGCATGTGGCCATCTGTACAGTGCTTTCCTGGAATGCTTTAATAACATTTTTTGTCTCTTCTCAGGAGCAACAGAATATACTTTAAATTCAGTGGGACTCCTGTTGTTGTTGTTGCAAAATTACTATGGGTTTATTTTGTGAGGGTGTAGTTGTCAGAACAGTGTGATTGGGACTTACTAAATGGGTATAATTACTTCTGGTTAATAAGTTCCTGTCAAGTCACTTCCTCTTTCCTAACAACCCTTGACTGCTACTTATTATCTTTACCCACTTACACATCATGCAGAATTAGAGCTGTATTATTGCCCTAAGTGTACAGACAAATAAATTATTCCCCATTTGGGCAGTAGGTTGTGGGACACCTGTACAGAACCCGTGCTCTCATTTGTGTCTACAGCACACAGGGAACTTGCTTGCAGAGATTATGCAGGGAACTCAATGGAGCAACACCCCATTGCTTAGACTACAGCAAACAAGTTGGGTTTTAGCTTTGAATACTCTCTGAAGCCTTCGGGCTTAACTGATACAAATAAAAAAAAACCAAACAGTTTTTGTTTTGTGTAAGTTGCACTATTTGAAGAATGAGCAGACATTTCATGCTTTGTATGGCAGTAATTTGATTGTTTCCTGTTCTTGAGTAAAGTAATTTACTTGTGTTTTTACAGATCTTTATTCCCATCTTACAAGGCCTGGCTGTGGCTTCCAAAGAGTGCTCCCTCGATAGTGACAATTTTAAATATCCCCTTATGGTAAGGACTGTCCATTTCTAGAAGCAGTTTCTTTATGTTCACTGATAACACGCAGATTCTAAGCAAGATAACACTTCAACATTTTGGGGATTCTTTTTTGTTAGTGGATTGCTATTAAACTCTGTCAGAAGATTAATGGGGCATGAGATGTGTAAAGAACATGAAAAATTCAGTAGAGTGGGAGGCCAATTATGTCCTAAGCTTAATGAAGACTGTTTGTATAGTGGACTACTCAAATGTTTGTGTGTATTGCTTTATATAAAATTATCAAATATATGGATGTCATCATGCGCAATACTGTGGAGGGTTATAAAATCCCAATAAACTTCTCTCAGTTTAACTGTGGAGAATAACACCCAATATCCATACCACTCTATGTTTAGACTCAACTCTTATATGTGAAAATTCAAATAGGTTGCATTAAACCCCAAATTATTTGAATTGGAATCTATCTACTGAGAAAAATATCTTAATATTCCCTGGCTGAAAAGCTGAGGGGGTTATTTTTAGTCTTTTTAAAATTCCTACTTTAGTCCTAGGTCTGCTTCCCTCCTACTGTTTTTATTGACAAAACAAACCAGTCTTTTGCAAAGTGTGTTTGGCCACCAAGGAGCAAGCTGGATTCTTGATAAATTGAGCATTGTCATCTTAACACCTTCGGATCCTTTTAGGATCTTCAGTGTATGATGCCAAAAATGGCTGTTAAATCTCAGGTTTAATTTGTACTTATGGTAATCACCTGGACTAGGGTGCTGCAAATCAAACTGATTGAGTAACTCTGTTACTTGGCAAAAACATTAATTTTTCTTTTTTCTGGTTTTGTGTTTTCCTGCTTTTTTTGTTTGTTGGCTGGAAAGAAGGACTGCTTGAAAACGAGTCTGTGTTTTCCTTATCTGTCGTTGGCACAGTGTGCAACAAAAGGGTGGAATAGTAGTCACTCACTGTAGTGCAGTTGAGGACTGAGAACATGTAACCCAGGACAAGTGGGACCCAGCAGGATCTTTGTGTTTCCAGAAATCTCTGTTATGGCTGCTTGCTTCTTTCTGTGCTGCAGTTGAAAGTGAGCTGGAGATCTTGGATAGGATTCTTTGTTCCTGGGTTCTGTGTTCATTTGACGTTTTTCCACTCCGATTCAGAAGACAAAGGCCTTGGTGTATGGATTAAACAATTGCTCTATTTATTATTGTTACTGGTTTTAATGGGGCAGGTCAGGAGTCCAGCACAGGCATTGTCATGTTCTGAGCAAACAACAATTTGCACAGCTAATCTTTGAAATAAGTGCAATAATTTGTTATCCTGTGAGACATGTTGGCTCTTTTAAAATGGCTTGGAGCAGATGTAAAAGCTAAAATGGGAGCAGGATGTGCTTTAGTTCTCTTTGGACATTTTCACTGTGATTGTGAAGCTTTTCCACTGATCAAGTGAGAAAGCTTCTGCTCTTTCAGCAGTCTGTCATAGTAAGCTTGTTTGTTGCAGACAGGTTACTTAAGAATTACTCTAAAAAGTAATTTTTACTGGGATTTCTTTATAGGCACTATGTGAACTTTGTGAAATCAAGTTTGGGAAAACGCACCCCATGTGCAGTTTGGTGAGTGTCTCCAGTTTGAGTTTTTTCTAGTTAAAAGAACCATTTAACTTATTTTGGTGGTGTTGTACAGACCCTGTTGATAATGCTCTCCAGAACTCTAAGCAAGAGCTACTGGAGCCTCTCATGCAAAACAATAGTTAAAATTAAGCTGGTAGAGAGAATCCTTTACCCTGAGAATTTATTAAAACTGGGACAAACACGAGTTGCTTGGGTTGCTGGAATACTGAGGAGATGGTTCCATTTTGCCATCAGCATGACTGAGTGTTGGAGGTTGGAGGCTGTGTGGCAGACACTGGAAGGGGACAAAGCAGGATGGCTGACACAGCAGCTTTGAAGAACTTGCTGTTTCTCCTATTTTTAGGTTGTCTCTTTGCCCTTGTGGTTGCCTAAATCTTTAAGCCCAGGCGCAGGAAGAGAACTGCAAAGACTTTCCTACCTTGGAGCCTTCTTCAGTCTGTCTGTCTTTGCTGAAGATGATGTAAGTGTCACAGAAGGATGCTGATGTGGTGGGGTTCTTTTGTTGTGAGGGGTTTTTTACTTACCCAGAACATTTCAATATGTTTGCCAATATTCATCTTACTTTCAGAACAAAGTAGTTGAAAAGTACTTCTCAGGGCCTGCCATTACTCTTGAGAACACCCGGGTTGTTAGCCAGTCTTTGCAACATTACCTGGAATTAGCAAGGGTAAGTATTCTTATTCTTTAAAAAAAAAAAAGCATAATATGTGGATTTTTTTGGTCTTGACATAGATGAAGAATATAATCTAAAAAAATTAGCTTCTGTCTTAAACCACAAACCTTTCAGGACATGGCTGAAATGAATTGGGGAAAAAATTAGAGTGCTAGGAATATTTCTCTAAGGCTGTATGCCAATTCAGAAAATATCTGCTCAGTTAGTCATGAGTTACAGATCATGTTAAAGGTTGAGTAAGTGCATATTGTGTTAGTAGTGTGTTGCACTACTCTTGTATTTATATCTTTGGTTTAACTAATGTCGTGACTAACATGCATATAAAGGTGGTGATAAGACTGTAACAGAAGTTTTACTGAATTTTGTATAACATAAAAATCCAGACAAACAGCAGGCAGGACTGTGGTGCTGAGAGGTGTTTGTTTGCAATTGCAGCAAGAGCTGTTCAAGATCCTGCACAGTGTCCTGCTGAACGGGGACACCCGGGAGGCAGCTCTCAGCTACATGGCAGCTGTGGTCAATGCCAACATGAAAAAGGCCCAAATGCAGGTAAATAAAGGGAAATGCTCTTCTTGTGATTCATCCAGCCACAAATAGCACTAGATGGCTCATGCAGTGGTGGTCTGGAATGGAGGACAAAAGAATTTTGAGTGCCTGCTACCACAGGCAAGAAGCCCTGTCTTCTTTGTTGCAATGCATTTTCTATTTCTGAAATTCATATGTTTTACCTATTCTAACAGTTGATTTCCTCTCTTAGAACTGAGATGTCACTTCATTAACAGGGCTTCTGTAGTACATGTTCAAAGCTTTGTACTTGCCCTGCCCCATTTCTGAGGGCATCGTTCCAATTGACTGTGTTTAGCACTCTGCTTTCCCAGCTGGTGAAGTGCTGGGCTTTGTGTGGTGTCTGTAAAAGGAGCAGCACAGATATGGCTCCAGTGAAACCACAGGGGTGGGATTTTGGCATTGTACATCCCCAGGTGCTTCTCAGCTCCCGTCCTCAGCCCTTTGCTTTCTCACCCCACAGACAGACGATCGTTTGGTGTCCACAGATGGCTTCATGCTCAACTTCCTCTGGGTACTGCAGCAGCTGAGTACGAAGATAAAGCTGGAAACGGTTGATCCCATGTACATATTCCATCCCAGGTGTCGAATCGAGCTTCCCACAGATGAGACAAGAGTGAAAGCAACAATGGAGGAGGTTGCAGCCTGGATTGCTGAACTTTGTTAGTACTCTTACTGAGATATGTTAAGCATTACTGTGCCTTCTGATATGGGGGTACATGGAAGTACTTGATTCCAGCAAAGAATTCCCTTTTCCTAAATCCCTTTTCTTGATGCTGTCTGCTTTTCCTCGTTTTCAAGAAAGTTGAATTTGAGGTCTCACCGTAGACAAGGCAGTTAATTTTTGAATTTGTTCTCTTGTACTGGTTTTGTTTTTCAGACAGGGACCCGTCTCTGTTTTCTGAGCCAAAGTTCCCAACGGAATGTTTCTTCCTCACCCTGCACGCCCACCACCTGTCCATCCTGCCCAGCTGCCGCCGCTACATCCGCAGGCTGCGTGCCATCAGGGAGCTCAACAGGTGGGCACTGGGCTGGGGGTGCTGCCAGCAGGGCAGGAACCTGATAAACTGCAGGAAATTACAGTAACAGTTGAGGTGAAGCTGGTGCTGGGTGCAGACCCCCTCGGCTTTCTGGTTCTCTGCTGCTTTTGGCCCTTGGGCATTTTGGGCTATTGAGGGACTGTGGTTTGAATCAGGAATTCAGGTAACAGTGAGATGGAGGGTGTTGGTTACACAAGGCAGCTCAAGTTGGTGAGAAGACCATGCTATTTGAAAGATAACTCTCTTCAGAACACTTTAGGATTCATGACACTGCTTACCACTGTTCATTATAACTAATCTGTGGTGTGGTTGGCAGGGTGTGGGCATCAGTGCCTCGGGCTCTCTGGCAGAGCTGGAGGAGTGTGTGTCAGGTTCTGGGGCTGATAACCAGGTCACTGTGCAGGTGACTTGTGATTTCAGAAACCAGACACTGTGAGTTGTGCCTGAGCTGTTTTGAACATCCCAGAAGATATTTAGCTTTTCCCCCTCAACTTCTGAGACAGGAGAATTTGTCATACTCTCGGGACAGGGGGAAAGAAGCCTTCAGCAGTGAAGGTCTTAATATTGTTCTCTACATGTAATTCAGCATATGGTTTACTGTTTTCAAAATGATAAATACATTATGGTGTTAACATGAAGGTACTCCTGTTTTCCATTTCTCTTGGCATAAGCTCAAATACACTTTTACAGTTGCTAAACCTTGAAGAATACTCTGTTAAAATTAGAACAGATTTTGTATCATCAGTATTTTCCATTGTTTATAATTGCACTCACTGCAATTTGGTAAATGTTCCTTGGCAGTAATGCCATGAGTTCATTACAGGATTTTTGGACTGCATTTGAAATGATTTCATTTTTAAAGCATATGCAGGCCAAGAACCTGGGAAGCAGCAGAGAGCAGAGTAGGAAGAGTCAGTATATGTTAAAGGAAAAAGTATTTTCCTATAAACAGCCTGTGGATTACTTGTAAAAAGCCATATGTTGGCTTGAAAAAGGAATTGCTGCTTTTTCCTTATTTAGAATTGTTTCACAGGAGTTGCTGATGCAGCAATCCCCATCCAACGGTGCAGAGGGAAGAGCTCTTGGCTTTCCTGACAGCAGTAGGAGCTCAGGCTTCAGCCTTTTCCATGAATTGCATAGCTTCTTACAACACTGGAAACATCTTTAGATCTTGTTAGTAAAGAAATTACACATACAAATGGGATATTTGTCTGCTGTAGGCAGACATTGATGTGGAAGAGAATTTGTGTTTAGAGAAGGGATGAAAAGGGACTGTATTCATGCAGTTCAGTGTATGAATTTTGTTCTAATCAGCTGCACTTCCTGAAAAGGATTAAGATATGTGAATACATAGAATTTTTTTTAATGCAAATGGTGTGTGTAATGTACATTTAAGTTCTCTTTTCTGTGGAGCAGCATAAAAAATGGGTAAGGAAGGGGAGGAATATCAACCCCTTTGGCCTTCTGGTCCTTACACCAACAGGGAGAATATGGACTGTTCACATACTGAACTCCCCTTCAAGCCTGGGTTTTCTTGGGAGTGGAGCATGAGAAGTGTGGAACAAAACTCAAAAGAAATCATTTGCAATAGTAGAAAGGGGGAAGATACACAGGATATGGACCTGCAACTTTCTTGTTTCTAACAAGACTTTGTGCTGGGCACCTCTTTCTTCCTTAGCTGATTTTGTCTTCTAGTTTCCTTTTTGGTACCAGAAGATGAATGAACTCTCTGTCTCGTTGATGGAACCATCTTTTCCTTGTGTTAAGGTTTAATTTTCATGGGTGTTGGAGCTAGTGTATGTGGTGCCTCTGAGTTCTGGCTGTGCAGATGTTCAGTCTGCATTTACAAAAGCAACTTATTTCTCTTGCTATGATGATAGATAATTTCTTTGAAAATGATCAGCTTTTTTTCCCCACTTCTCTGTATTTCATTGGCTTTTAGCAGATAAGTCAGTGAAATGCCTTGTGCTGGCAGCACATTTCCCCTCTCTCATGATAACCAGTTCCTGCATCTGGTTTTCAGGACTGTTGAAGATTTGAAAAACAACGAAAGTCAGTGGAAGGATTCTCCTCTGGCCACCAGGCATCGAGAGATGCTGAAACGGTGCAAGACACAGCTCAAGGTCTGTAAGTGATTCAGCTCTCAGCCAAACCCTTCTGTGTGTGTTGACTTTGTGTCCCCATGTTTATGTACAACTTCTCTCTTTTGCTGCTTGAGAATGGTGGGTTTGAACCTCTGACCCCTGGGAGTGCTGCAGTGGATGGTGGTCATTACAGAATATAACATCAGTGGTGAATCTGAGATTCAAAGTTACACCAATAAGAAAATTCTGTATATTTTAATTGGAAAGAGACCAAGCAAAGGGGCTGGGCTTTGTTCAGGAGTAGCTGTGGGTTCACAGTCCATGCACAAGTAGGAACTCTCAAGTCACTGATCTCACACAGAGTTCCTGCAAAGATGAGTAAGCTGGTTGCTCTGTTTTTTGTAGGCCTGTTTCTACTTAGATCTTCCTCAAAGAAATTGGCTCAATTGTTTTGAGCTGTAGCACCAAAATGCTTTAATCACACATTTTCCCACTTGGGTACATTTGTTACTTCTTTCATTGTTTTGATAAAGTTTGTGAAATGCACATCTGTCCCTGCAACTCTAAATTGTGTTTTACTTGCTGTGTTGGGGCCCTATTTTCTTGAAATAAGAGTGTATTGTAAGAAGAGACCACTGTTTATTGACCAGAGATATATTGATTATCTTGAAGAGGCTTCCCATTCCTTTATGCTGTCTTGCCCTGGATTAATTTTTGTGTGCATGTTCTGCAGAAACTGGTGAGGTGTAAGGCTTGTGCAGATGCTGGTTTGCTGGATGAAAACTTCCTCAGGAGATGCCTGAATTTCTATGGCATGGTGATTCAGCTGATGCTTCGCATTCTTGACCCTGCCTATCCCAAGTGAGTGTCAGGTTTATCTGTGTAAGTTGGATCAAAGATATGTCAGATCCTGCTGGATTGCTCACTGAATTGAGCAGCTCTAGAATTTTGCTTACAATGTCTGCATTGTTACGGGTTGGTGACATGCATCCTTGCATGGAATATTTCTGTTATTCAGAGTTTAATGTTCACTTGGGTTTGGGGGCCCCCTCAGGTATGTTTGGTACCCTTAAGTACTGACATGGAGCTCTGAAAAGTCAGGCTCTGATTCTTATAAAGGGCTCCCATGGAAGGATTCCATAAGTGAGCACATGACACTTTCTGCTTAACCCTGCTGGTTTACTGTCCTGTTTGTTGTCTCTTCTGTTTTACAGCATAAAATTGCCTTTAACTCCTGAGGTTCCGAAAGTATTTGCATCATTGCCAGAGTTTTACGTGGAAGATGTTGCTGAATTTTTATTTTTTATTGTACAGTAAGTAAAGTTGTCTTTGAAGGAAACTTGTACTGCCACTTGTCCCTTTAGCAGGTGGCACATGCATAAATGGAGGGGGCAAAAGTAGTTTTCTAACAATCTGCAGTTAATGTTCTGGTTGTTAATGCAGCCATGAGGTTATGGCATGGCAGCATTGCTGCAGCTGTAATGCATAGATGGCTCCACAGTCCTTCTAAACTAGATTTGTCTTGGAAGAAAGTTGAAAATTTTTTGGAATTTTCTTTATGGTTTTTGGTGAGACCTTTTGATCTTTTGATATGTTAAATCATCACTAGAATAATATTTTTTAAAGCCATATCTTAAAAGTAGAACATGAGGGTTGGGGTTTTTAATTTAGGTTTCCTGTTTCCAGATATGCTCCTCAGGTGCTGTATGAGCCCTGTACTCAGGACATAGTGATGTTCCTCGTTGTGATGCTGTGCAACCAGAACTACATCCGAAATCCTTACTTAGTAGCCAAGCTGGTGGAAGTGATGTTCATGACAAATCCAGCTGTGCAGCCCCGCACACAGAAGTTCTTTGAAATGATTGAGAATCACCCTCTCTCCACTAAATTGTTAGTCCCCTCCTTGATGAAGTTTTACACAGGTAAGTGCTTTGTCTGTAGCTCACTGAGTGCACAATAGTGTTCTAAGCGCAAAGGTTCTGTTAGCTGTTGTAACTGTTTGAAAAAACCCAAACAAACCAAAACAAAAAACTCCCCAAATCCCCAATAGATCTTGAGTCTTGTGAAGATGAGGCTGTATGCTTAGGAACCGGGGGGAAGTAGCACTAGATGGAACCCTGAGAATTCCAGTCCTGTCACAAGCTGTTGTGCACTGACAAGTCCAGCAGTGTGAATTGATGTGACAATTGCTATTCTGGTCTTTAGATTCCAAAATTAAAGCTTTTCTTTGCTTTGCTTCTGAAGGAATATTGGGATTTTAAAACTCCTCGCTGTAGTTTTGCTAGTCCTGTAGATTTGGATGTTTCAGAAAAGTTTTTGCACCCATAACAAAAACAAGTGTTTTTGTAGAGTACCCAGAGTTTTCTTAGTGAGATTTTAGACTGTGGGATGAAGAGCAGAGTTGAATAGAGCAGAATGTTTTGGTTTCTGGGGGGTTTCCTTCCGAAATGAGGTTGGGTCTAGATTAGAAAATGGATAGTGCTGCTTCTTCTAATGGGAATTAAGATGGAGACTTCTGAACAGGAATTGAAATTCATCCCTTAATGTTTCCCTGGGTGCTTGAAGCTCATCACATTGGAGGCAGTAGGGAGAGGTGTGTTGCCAGTGAATCCTGGTGGGAAGGTTTTGGGATCTGTTTTCTTTTCCAGATGTGGAACACACCGGAGCCACTAGCGAGTTCTATGACAAGTTTACAATCCGCTACCACATCAGCACCATTTTCAAAAGCCTCTGGCAGAACATAGCTCACCATGGTACATTTATGGAAGAGTTCAAGTGAGTAAGAGGTGGTGTGAGGCAGCTTCCTGCCGTGCAGGCTGCTCAGGCAGGGCCTGAGGAGTCACTGCCATTGGGTGATGCTGCTTTCCCTTGTATTTTACATGGCAGCCCCTTCCAGTGCAACTGGAGTGTCTCTAAACTGAGCTCTGGACACCACAGTCAGCTTGGCTTGGGGAATGGGATCCTTGTTGGAATTATACAGTGCAGCAGTGCTGCTGGGCTTGCAGCTGTGCACACCCACCTGCTCTGCTGTGACACCTGTGTTTCCATGTTTTCAGCTCTGGGAAGCAGTTTGTTCGCTACATCAACATGCTGATAAATGACACAACTTTCTTGCTGGATGAGAGTCTGGAGTCCCTCAAACGTATCCATGAAGTGCAAGAGGAGATGAAGAATAAAGAGCAATGGGACCTGCTGCCCAGGGTGAACAGAGCTGTTTTTCAAAGTGCCCTTTACTTATTTTTAATTCTTCAATACAAGACCGTTAAAAAAGCTTTTTTATAAGAGGCAGCACCAAAGAGCTGCCTGTGAGGAGCAGTTCTTAATGCTTTTTCTTGCTGCCAGTATGGCCATGGTCACTCTGAATTACATTCTGCAAAAAACCATCATTCTGCCTAGTTATGTTGTGGCTGGCAAAGAGAGTGGTGTGAAGTAGAAATAGTATGAAGTTTCAAATTACTGTGCACTTAATTCTAAGTGGAGAAACTGAGACTTTAACCTTCCTGAAGGAAGTTTGGGAAGATGCTCGCCAGTTGAATTGACTTCAAGGAATAGAAGCTTTTACTCTGTTAATGCATTGGTCCTTGGTAGATTTGATGCAGACAGTTATAGTCCTGTACCTCAGAGCTTGGCCTGATTAAACAGTAATTGTGTGTGTTGACCCACCAATGTCAGGTATTTCTATTTTAAGGTTATTGATTTAAAAAAAGAAAAAGTACAAAAGGAAAAACTATAAAAATCTTGTTTGTTAAACATATTCTGGTTTGCTCTTTGGAAGCCTTTCTTCCTGTCTGTGCCTACCAGCAAGGTAAAGCCATTACTGTAGTTACAAAATGAGCTGGTATATCATCTGCAGATTGTTCCACTGGGGAGTGTTTATTATTTATAATGGTGCATAAATTAGAGGGAATTAGAGAGAGCTTCATTTGACTCCCAGATCCCAAGCTGGTTTTGAAGTATTGGCATTTGGATGGAAGGGAAGCATAACCCAGTTCTGCAGCTGTGAGGAGCAGTTAGAGGATGTAAACAAACTCAACAACCAGAGGGGCTTGCTATGCTGTTTGCATTCATTCTTTAGTGCTGCAGAATTCTGGAAAATTGATGGAGACATTAGTACTAGGTAATAAAAGTGAGCAGCTGTACCTTAGACTAAAGGATGTCCCGCATCTGTATTGGAATGAGTGTGTTCCTTTTGTGTGGATGCCCTTGGCACTGTGCTGTGAGGTTTTGGGGGTGCAGGAGGCTCCATGGCCGTGTAGCACGCTGTGTTTGTGTTGCAGGATCAGCAGCAGGCCCGGCAGTCACAGCTGGCCCAGGATGAGCGCGTGTCCCGTTCCTATCTCGCCCTGGCGACTGAAACTGTTGATATGTTCCATATCCTTACCAAGCAGGTCCAAAAGCCTTTTCTCAGACCTGTAAGTCCTGCTCAGATTTCAGCTGGTTCCCTGCTTCTCTAACATCTCTGGATAATAACCTGGGAATGTTTGGTAGCACTTAGTCTCCATTCTCCTCCCCTTTCTTCAGCTCATTAAAATCTAATTGCTGTTGATGTTATTTGATGTTGAGAGCATTACCTGAGTCACTGAGATGGTGTGATCCTTCCAGACAGAAACTGTTTGCATGACATTTTTTAATGGCAAACATACATAAAGAACAGGCACTTCCTGCAAGCCTACCAAATGAAAATTTTATTAGTTAATAATTTCTGATCTTGCTGTGTGCAACTCTAGAGATAACCTTCTTTATCACTGCCCTCACACTGTGATCTGTGCTTTACTTCACTTTCACAGGAACTTGGACCACGACTGGCTGCTATGTTGAACTTTAACTTACAGCAACTTTGTGGCCCCAAGTGCCGTGACCTGAAAGTTGAAAACCCAGAGAAATACGGGTTTGAACCAAAGAAGCTGTTGGACCAACTGACTGACATTTATCTGCAGCTGGATTGTGCTCGCTTTGCTAAGGCAATTGCTGATGATCAGGTGAGCTCCACGAGGATGGAGGAGAAGGGCAAAAGCTCTGTGGACAAACAGGACTTTGCAGAACATTCTAGAAGCGTTTCATCTTGCTTGTGTGCTGCCAGACAGTTTGTCTTACATCCCTGCAGTTTGTTTTCTTTCAGCAGATCATCTCTGTTCATATTCTGTCTGCTCTTTGTAGATGGGTGTTCCCAGTGCTTTGCAAACCTGTTAACATACACAAATATCCATGGCACTTCACATGCATAGGAAATTTCCTGAGTGTGATGTGCTTTTTGCCTATAGCCTCGTTGTAAATTAGCAGAAATATTTTGTCCCTTTGCAAGTGGGAGAACTGAGGCAGAGTTTTGACTTCCTCCCCTTTCCTCATCAAAAGGCAGAGCTGAGACCAGGTGCCTCCCTCAACAAATGAAAGTTCATTCACTAGTTAACAGTTTCCAAATTGTGTTCCCTCTGAAATCACTTTATTAAATGGCTCTGTAATAAACTGACAAAGCACAGCATGTATGAGACAATTAACAGCACCTTTGAACTCATGGTAATACTGGGAGCAAGATAAGCTATTGCAGCTCTGTGTCCTTGTAAAGTTGTCAAACTACTGAGTCACTTCTGCCCATGCCCACGTCTTATAATACAAACTTTTCAAAGTATAGAGGGCAAGAAATGTTCTTGAGACAGCAGCTACTCGAGATTCTAGAGGAAGCTGGCTTACAGCATGTGAAACTGTTTGCATGTCTGTGAAGCAGCAGTATTGGGGTAGCTCAAGATTGTTTTTCTGTAGTTATTGAAGTTCTGATCATTCCAGAAAATACCAGTAACACATCTGAAACAGACTTTGTGTTTGCATGTGTATAATGAATATTTTATGCTGTTCAGTGTATATGAGACTGTTTTCCATTATGCATCCATGCCAGCCACAGCAAATGCACAGACTGATGTAGGGATTCAAAAGAAAGAAGCCTGCGGGTGTGAGAACTGGAAAAAAGCTTAATTAACAAAGTGGCCCTTCATCAAAAAGGAGTGGGGGGAGTGACCAGTCTCTTGGAAACTGTCAGTGACAGGAAAGAAACACCAAGGAAATGTGTGGTTGGTTAATGGCTACTGGTATTGGGAGAGAAAACAAAACAAACAAAAAGTTGCTTGATCATGGTGGGATCTCTCTAAAGCATTTTGAGAGATGTCCCATTTGCAAATCCCAGCACGCAGGAGAGGGAATCTGCAAACATTTATGGAGCCTGGGCACGTTGCCATCACTCTGTTCCCTCTGAGCACGAGGAAGGCGTTTGGGTGGGCACTGTGTGTCCTGCCTGCTGAGTGGCACTGCTTGCTGCAGGCTGCTGCAGATGAAAGCAGCGGGGCTGTGTTAAATGCTTTAAAAATCCCAAGGGAAATAGAAATCTGTGAGACTCAGTGTGTTTTATTCTGTCATATAATTCAACCTTGCACTGGAAAGTGCATAACACTTTGTATTAAAAGGATTATGTCAAAACATGACATTGTAAACTTGAAAGAAAATGGTGTCTCTGTAGAACACAGGCAGCTACAAAAGTCCTTCTCTAACTTTCTTTTTCACGTGAAGGTAATGCTTGCTTCAGTTGCATTTGGTCTCTCTGGATAGTCCTGCTGCACTGGGTGGCAGATTTCCAGCATTCACTCTCTCTGAGCTGTCTTACTATTTTTGCAACATCGTGGGGTGGGTTTTTTGTTAGTTCTTGTTTGGATTAGGAGAAAGAATCACTCCTTTCCCAGTACTGCCTTGCATTTTATCACAGAAGGTAAGAAGTTCATTTTATACTGTATTTTCAGCCAAGACTTGTGAGAACAAGAATACAGACAGGAGAATGGCAAGACAGATGTTTTGTCTCAAAACAGTTCTAATAATTATAGTCAGCCTCTCTGAGCATCTTCCTCATTTTCTTTAGGTGATGTTGCCCTTTTTTTTTTGGTCCTTAATAGTTCTACTGTGGTGATGACTGGTAAAAAAAATTGTAAGTCTACCACAATGTTGACATTTTGGTGCTAGATGAATGCTACATACATTTGCTTTGATGTAAGGTTGAGGTTTCATTGATCCTTTCTTCTGCCATTTAAAAAATGCATTAAATGTCTTTACTATTTTTGTGGCATGTAAGGACACTACGACTCAGCAAAGTTGTCTTTTTATGCTTTGCCTGTAGAGGTCCTACAGTAAAGAGCTCTTTGAGGAGGTTATCTCCAAGATGAGGAAGGCTGGCATCAAGTCTACCATAGCAATAGAGAAATTCAAACTGCTGGCAGAGAAAGTGGAGGAAATTGTTGCCAAGAACGCCCGTGCAGAGATTGATTACAGCGATGCTCCGGATGAATTCAGAGGCAAGTGGAGTCCTCTAAACTCTGCCTGTCTTGGATAGAGGGATTTTGTTTGTTGCATTGATTCCATATGTTAATAGAAACTATATATTGTTTATGAAGCCTTGCATCTGTCTGTATTTCAGTGATGTAGGTAAGTAAATACAGAGCTAAGAGTTTTTTAGATTTCCCTGGGATTGTATGTCCAGTCCTTGCCATGCTTTGCTAACATGTACTTGAAAAGAGCACCCCCCCAGCTGAAAATAGGGTGACAGTAGGGAAAGCTTAGGTCAGAAAGGGGAAAGTGCTGTGAAGATTTATGTCCATTTAACCATTTTCTATAACTTAGCAGTGTCCTGGGGACCCCGAGCGCTGGTTTTGCACTGTGGGTTGATGAGCAGATAACGTTTGTAGCTGTTTGCTCACTTTGATGAGGAGACCCTTGTGCCCTCAGATCCCCTGATGGACACTCTGATGACCGACCCCGTGAGGCTGCCCTCGGGAACCATCATGGACAGGTCAATCATCCTGAGGCACCTGCTCAACTCCTCCACCGACCCCTTCAACCGTCAGACGCTGACGGAGAACATGCTGGAACCAGGTACAGGGGGCAGCTGGCCCTGCGTGGGGCTGGGCAGCCACCTGTGGGCAGGTCTGCACTTCGATAGCACACTGCTGAGCCTGCAGCAGGGCTAACAGTTCTTTCATGTCAGCTTGCACAGAAAAGTTCATTCCCTCTGCCTTCCCTTTTTCTGAGGGGAAATAACCCTCACACCCTTGTTTTCTTAACTGCTGGGCTGAAAAACATTATGGTGTAGAAATGGGAAATGGCTATTGGTCATGAGGGACTTTCTTACAATACTATTACCAAGTAATTTAATCATTCTTTTTCCTCTTTTCTTTTTTTTTTTTTTTACCTTACTAGTGCCAGAACTTAAAGAGCAAATCCAAGCCTGGATGAGAGACAAGCAGAATGACCATTGAAATTCCCTTGCAGTGCACGCCACCACCAGTGGGCAGAGCAGGGTGTGGGCTGTTCTGGCAGGAGTGCAGCAGACACACCTGGAGCTGTTGATGGATTGGCACGCCCACAGCACTGATTCATAGTGACCACAGGAGCATGTGGATGAGGAGAAAAGCAGCTTCATTCTTGTACATATATTTAAATGATAACGATGGTCAATAACATGGAGGACAAGCTAGGAAGTTACTTATGTTACAAAACTGTCCTCCAATATGTCACATTTTGGAGTTTTTACAGCTGAATTATTTTAGCAAAGACGAATGGATCAGGGCAGCATCCCTTCAACCTTGTTTTTTACCGCCAGATATCCATTAATTTGATTGTGGTTAGAACCTTGGACATTTTGCTGCTAAAGTAACTTCTTTCTCTTTCTCTTCCTTTCTTTCTGTTCCACCCATGAACCTGCACTGCTGTTTTTTTCTTCTGTAATGCAAAAAAATACAAACCCTGTGAAAATCAAAATCATTCCCCTGCCCTTAAAAGAACATATTTTGTGCGATAACTGTGCCTGCAACAAAGTGTTCATCTTGGGATCGTATTTTTATATTACACATATTTGCCTATTTGGTTTTTAATTGGTGTTAGACACAAGGATAATTTCAAAAAAGCGAAGACTTCACACGTGGATTTTAATTTGCTTTCCTTGAGATGTCCCTTTCCTTTATGTTGATCAAGATGCTCTGGTACTTGTGAAAAGCCTTGAGATAGAAATATGTTAAAACAGCTGCCATGAATGAGATGCTTGGGAATACCAGGATTTCAGTGACTTTAAAAAAAATAAAATACATTCTTTCAATGCTGCAGATCAATGCTAACTGACAGTTCTGAGCCATTGGAGCTTGTCCGCAGAGAGCAGATACTTTTATCCTTGGAGGCTGCAGTTTGGGGCAGGGGTCATTTTTTATGTTGCTTACCAATTTGTATCCATGGCTTGGCCTTACCAAAGCAGAAAGGGTGCAGGAAATGTAGAATTACGTTTTTAAAAAAAAAAAAAAGTCACAAACATTTTTATATTACTGCCCCCTGCATATGATACTTGAATTTCCTTTTTAAAAAGGATTTGAAACCACAGTGTTTTAAAATTAAGTTGGAAAAAAAAAGGTTGTTTTTCTTTTTTTTTTTTCGCCATGTCTTCTGTTCAATTCCTGACTCTCTTGAACTACAATAAATGATACACACTCGCACAGAATGTTTCCTTGGCCCTTCTTGTGTCAGTGAAAATATAAAAATTACAAATGATTGGGTGTCTTCGTTCAGGTTTGCTGACAGTCATTTAGGATCTGTAGATAACTTAGTCAATTATGTGGAAAATTTCTGTGCACACAGATATCAGTAATCCTTTAAACTCAAGAATGTTCCCAGGCAGGTGCCACTGAGCACCTATTCATAGCTCTGTGACAGCTGGTGACAGCTCCAAGGGGAATTTTGGTGAGATTGTACAGAATCCAGCATTGACCTTTCAGGTATGCAAATAACTCTAAATTACAAAATGGGAAGGTACAGTCGTGGCTGTATTTTTTGTTTGTTTGTGGGTTTTTAGTGGTGCTTCCTCTTAGAGCATGAGCTTCTATTTCTTCTCTGCAAGGATGGGAGAAGATTGCAAAGCTATTGCCTCTATTGATAGGTGATAAAATGAAGATTTTATAGTTTTGCGTTTTGCCAGGAGGAAATAGAAATATTTACGTTTGGTGTGGGATGTTTTAATCAACACAATGCCCTTCAGAATCCGAATTTATGTTTATTCTGCCATTGTGTCAGACTGACCTGAGGAATATAAATAGCAAAGTGCATTACTGAAATGTTTTGTCTAATTATGGCATACATCTATCATTTGAAAACATGTCAATGCAGATATTGCACAAGAGACACAGGCTTGACATAAGTGGCCAAAACAATTTTATCTGGGCAACAAGTATCACGTGTTTCCAAGGTGTGAGCTCAGACAAGTGTTCTCCCAAATTCTGCATTTGTGAGCAGAATAATGAAATGTATTTTAATACAAGCTGTTGCAGTGCCATTCTATTGTGTCTGGCCACAAAAGTGAATCAAACCCCTGTCTTTCAGTGGGTAGAGGACATTTGAGTGACTGAAAAGCAAAGCTGAAGCTGGATTAAAAATCAGTTTCCCACAAAAGCATATGGGTTGTGTGACAATTCTCAGTTTAGTTAATTAAATGCTACCTGCAGGTTTTGGTGATTTCTCTTCCCCTCACTAATGTCATTTATCTTTTTCAATCCAATTGTAACCTCACTGCAATAGAGTTTATAAACTGTCAGTGGAGGGATTTACCCCAGCAATGGCTAACTCATGCTGCTGTTACAAAGTGAGCTTTCCTTGGAATTAATCGAGAATCACTGCTCCCTCCTTGTCCTCCAGCTCTACACCAGAGACCGGAGAAGTTCCTGGGGCAAGCGCTGATGCTGTAGCAACGCAATTCAGGACAATTGATTCTATTGTATCACAATTTATACTTATGTAATGGCCCAATTTACATTTCTGTCAGCTCTGCCCTGCTGAGCTGTGAATAGCAGGATGGCAGTGATGAGTGCTGCAGCAGCAGTGTCACCGTGTGCCCCTGTGCCCTGCCTCAGTCCCTGGAGTCATTTCCTCTGCACCAATAAATGCAAGAAATGGCTGCATTCATGCCCTGTTTTCCATCTTGGCATGCTCTGGCTGTTTGTAGCGCATTGTTTCAGGGCTCTGTGACCAAGGCAAGCGTTCAGGCTCTGGGTGAGCACTCCCCAGACTTGGGCATCGGGCTGGGGCAGGAGCTGCTGTTCCCAGGGACACTGCACAAACTGTGCTCGAGTCAAATTAATCACAGTGTCTATTGCCGTGGGGGTTACAGCACGCACACGGTGTCTGGGCAGTTTGCAGGAGATTTTGAAACTGGTTTGAGGGTTTTTTTGAGGTGTTCTTGCCCTTTTCTTTTCAGAGAATGGCTGACCTAATTCTCCATAGATCTAGGTAGGAGTTAGCACAGTTACCCCACCCTAAAACCACCATTAAATTATCTGTTCCATCAATAGGAAGTACTCCAAGTTCAAATAATGGTATTTTCTAGGACACAGGAAAGCCACCTACTTTTGATTTGTTGTTTCTGTGGCAATATTTCCCTAAGCCTCCTGTTCAGCCATGTATTGTTGGGCTTCTGCATCTGTTGCCATAACTGCAGATGAGACTGGCAAGGGGATACAGTCACTTTTCACCAAAGTAAAAAATAACTTTTGCCAAAGATCTGATCCTTAAGGGGAACAGAAGGGACAGAGCTGAGGTTAACATAGCTAATAGCCAGGAGGCTGTGAACAGAAATAAACCTTGTTCTGAAACTAGAATTCTCAGGTCCTGAATGTTCTCCTGAACATCTTAAATCCAATTTGTATATGATGGTGTATGAAACATATGTAATTAAGGCATTTTATGTAAAGTTATTTCCTTTAAGGTGCTTATAAGCTTAAACATGAGCCAGTTTCTAACAGCAGGAATTCCCAAATTACTAATGATAAGGAGGAACTTAAAGCTGAACTATTGCCACAAAATAACACTTTCCTATGAGAATATGCATGAAATTATTAAAAGCATGAGAGTTAATACAGCATCATTGACTAAATTTAATCATTTGCCTAAAAATACATTATGAGGTCTAAAAATATGACTCGGGCTGCTCAAGAAACGTTTTGAAGAGAGGGAGGGAGGGAGGATTACTAATCCCTCCCCTCTGAGCATCGCCCTTAGGCCCAGTTTAGGATGCAAATCCCACTGAATCACAGCGAGTCAGGAGCTGGGGAATTCGCTACCTCAGACCGCGTTCCCACAGCGAGATTTTATCCCGTTTGCCCGCACACCCGCGGTGTCCCAGCTGGTTTTATCCCGTTTTCCCGCACACCCGCGGTGTCCCAGCTGGTTTTATCCCGTTTTCCCGCACAGCCGCGGTGTCCCAGCCGGTTTTATCCCGTTTTCCCGCACAGCCGCGGTGTCCCAGCCGGTTTTATCCCGTTTTCCCGCACAGCCGCGGTGTCCCAGCCGGTTTTATCTCGCTTGCCCACACAGCGCGCAGACCCCGCGCTCCGGGCCCACCGCCCCTCACGGCCCGCGGCGCGCACGGACACAGCGCGGCGGGCGGTGCTGCGGCCCCGCTCCCGATAGGTTCCGAGGGCGCAGACGTGATTTGCATCGAGGGTTCTGATTGGCTGGAGCGGGCGAGGGGCCGCCTCCCCGCGCCCCCGCTGCGCGGCGGAGGTCTCGGTTCGGAGGGCGGTGCCGCTGCGGCCGGGCACCGACAGGCGGCGCTGGCGGCTGTGATTGACAGGGCGGGGGCGGGCACTCGCGGGCTCTGCGGAGCGCCATTGGCGGGCCGTGCCGAGGGGGCGGGGCTGCGCGCGGTGATTGGCGGAGCGGGGCGCTCCCCCCGAGCTCCGGGCGCTCCCCCCGCGCTCCGGCAGTGCGGGAGCGGCGCTGGGGCGAGCGCGGCGCCCGTTCCTCCCGGCCGGCCTCGCTCTCCTCCCTCCCCTTCTCCCCTCCCTCCGTTCCCTCCCTCGCCCTTCCCGCTCCGTTCCCGGCAGCGGGGAGGTCTCCAGGCCTCGGTGGAGGCGGCGATGGGGATGGCCGGGTTTTTGTCGCTGCGCTGCCCCGCCGGCTGCTGACGCCGCACCGCCCGCGTCCCGCGGACACCCCGCGCCAGGTGAGGGGGCGCTGAGGGGGCTGCGCTGAGGGGGCCGCGCTGGCGGGGCCGGAGCGGGGCGGGGGTGGGGGGCTGATGCCGTAATGCGGAGGGGGAGGCGGCGATGCTGCCGTGCGCATCTGAGGGGCCCCGCGAAGGGCTGAGGCCGGGAGCGGGGGGGGATGGACGGACGGATGGGTGGATGGATGGATGGATGCATAGCACTGGATACCTTGGAGCTGTCAGGGCAGCGGCGCAAGGGCGTGGGGCCCCGCTCGGCCTTGCCATCTGCCCGATGCCATCTCCTCGTCCCCCGGGACGCTTCCCTCCCTCCCTTCCCTTTCTTCCTTCCCTTCCTCTCTCTCCTTCCTTTTTCCTGGGGCGGCCGCTCCCCCGCTTTCCCATGGGCTGGATGCCGCGTTCCGCCGCCCTGCTCCCCTCTGCGGCTCGGATGGGGCGGGGGCGGCAGCGCCGGCCCGGGAGGCGGTGCGGGGTGCGGCAGCGGCTCCCGGCTCGGCCCGGCCCGGCCCGGCTCGGCTCGGCGCGGCCCGGGCAGCCATGTTGGCACGGTGAGCCGGCAGTGCCCGTGCCCGGGCGGGGGGCGGCGGAGCGGGCCCGGCGCTGGGGCCGCCGCCGCAATGGGGGCAGCGCCCGCGCTGGAGAACCCGCCAGCGGCAGATGATGAATTTATGTCTGCCTTCCGGAATGTAAATACGTTCATACCAAATTCTCAATTCTAAACGATATTTCTGTTCGCTTCCAGCTCCTTCTGAGCTCAGTTCTTTTTGCTGTTGCACAATCCAGTGTTGGTAAATAGCCATGTGTGCATGTGATCGGGTTTCAGTGCCCCGCCAAGTTCTGCAGCACTGTTCGATCTGGCATCTCCACCTGGTCCAGATATAGCAGAGCGTGTGTGTGAGTTCAGCTGAGGGATCACACTGTCAGCACTGCCCGAGCTTCATGCGGCACCTAAAATTGGCTCTGCTGGGGCCCCTTGTTCAGATACGCCTGCTGCCCCAAGCAGCTGTTTTGCCAACTTTCCGTGTGCTAATCTCTGTCCTTGTTTTATTTCTTCAGAGCTCTTGCACCGATTAAGTTACAAGCCATTTTTTTGTTTCAAAGTTAGCACATTCTGTGATATGCAGCTATGACACAGTTATCTGGTGTATGACTGGTTCTCTTAAATAAAAAGTGATTCTTCTTTGTTTGTGATATGTGGTGGGTTTGGGTGGATTTTTTGTTGAATGCAGAGATATAGATTTTGGACATTGTTTTGTAACCACTTCGAGTTTGCTGCAGACTTCTCTGCATGTATAAATAATAATTTGAATCTAAATCCCTGCTCTGCTTATAACTTTACTTAAATAAACAGCAATGTGTTTTTGTTTTGACATTGCATAAAAACTGGCTTGCCAAAACTTTCAGATACATCCAAGTATTCAAGTCTTAATGTTTATTCAGATATTTTTGGGAAAGCCCAGATCTAGTTGAGCCTGTGAAGGGTGATTCATCAACACAATTGGGTTTGTCAGCTTGAATACCAGTAAACAGACAAGATATTTACATGATTTCTTTTAATGACACCTTTTAATATTAAAATCGCACTGTAGGACTTACAGAGTGAGTGTCTTTAGTTTCAAATAGGTGTAAAACTAGGATGTAGGATTTGCTTTTTGCTGATGAAGATCACTAAACAACTCAAATGTCATGTACCACCTGTTTTGGAGCCAGTGGTAGATCACCTCAGAGACACACACGCAGTTCCCTCCTTGGTTCATGACTGGATTCTTGCAGGCTGAACGTTAAAAGAGACACAGCTAGTAGATTCCTTCCAAAACATCAGGGAGATGATTCATTCTAGCATGGATGGCAGCCTCCAAGCCTATAATGAACATTAAAAAAAAGTCATCTTTTAAGAATATTGTTCTTCTAAATCTGTACCACAAACTGGATTGCATATTTTGGTTTTCTCTTTTCAAGTTATGTTTCCACTCTGTAGTCAGCATTTTGTAGTAGTAGGAAGTGGTACTACTGGTAAATGTGAGCCCTGAAAAACCAGTTGCAGTCTATTATCTGTGATGCTGTGTAACTTGGGGCTCATTTTGCCTCATTTTACCATTCTGTGTGATGAGGGAAATGCTACTTTTATAAATTGCTATGACCAGTTAAGATAACTGGTAAGTGGAAAAGCCCCTCAAACCCCCAACAGCTTAAATGTATGGAAAGCTTGGCAAATTATATTGGTTTTGGTCAACTTTCTTACTAATGAAAATTAAATCCTGCACAGTGAATTGATATTTAAAACATCTGAAATCCATGTGCAAATATGAGTAGGTGTTTTGCTTACTTCAGCTATGAAAAATAGCAGAGTTGAGAACAAAAGAGATTTAAAATTATACCACATTTAATTTTCCGTCAGCACAGAAGTTAGGGTTGGGAAAAATTGGTAACTGCAGAAGTCCAGCAGGTAAATTTTCATGTTGCAGGTGATTTTGTGATCTGCTGTTTGAGAATCTCTTCACAATTGTGTTTCAAACAAGTCTGTCATTTAGCTAGTGCATATGGAGTCTCTGGAAATGTGATTTTCGTGCTTTCTTGTTGTGCATATGATGTTAAGAGGTACATATATATATATATATATAAAAGTAGATGATTCTTTCATCCCACCCTCTGTTTGTCAGCTTCCCAGATATATCTGCAGAAATGAATGCAGTGTTCTGAGAGGTGTTTTTATGAAAACATCAGAAAAAAATTCTTTGTGGTACTCCACAGTAAGAAGGGAAGATAAGCCCCCTACATTTCATAAACAGTATTCTAAGAACACACGGGACAGAGTAAATTGTGTCACTGTGAACTTGACAAAAAGTGGACGTTTTGCACCTGACAGATTGTTAAAGAGTGTTTCATAAAGAGGCTGCTGCGTGGCCGTGCACAGTGACATTGCTGTTTCCAGCAGCGGTGTCAGGTCAGTTGAGTAATAGCTGTGGGTTGTGTTGGGATTAGCCTGTCACTTGGCTGTGCTGGGAGGGCTCGGGAAAGGTGCAAGGGGCCGGGGAGGGAGGGAGAGCCAAAGCCACGGGCTGCATTCTGGGGGCAGAAGTCGGTAACAAAGCTCTGTGTTTGATACTTTGTTCCACACAAAAGCAAGCGCCTCTGTGCAGGAGGGAGAGGAGCAGTCTGTAGAACGCCCCAGAACATCGTGTGAATTCATTCCCAGTACTTTTCTGCTCTATTCTATGTTCAGGATTTTAGTGAAGCTTTTTAAAATTCCATACTGACCCCGAGCTGGTGGTGTGGCTGTGTCATTAATCATTGTTCAACCAGTTTGCTGTACCAATGACATTGAGATTCAGTTGGCTTGCTCCTAAAGACATTCTTCTAGTCTGATGAGATACCTCAGGTACCTTTGAAAATAAGGAATACTTTAAATTGCTTCTACTTGGGGGAGTAATTTAATTTCTGCCTTCACCATGTGATGGCATTAATGAAGTTTTGCACTTTTATTAAAGACTTCTTGTACTGTGGGAAAATGTGTCATAACTTGAATTAAGCATGTATAAGTACTTTTACCAGGTGTGGAACTTACTTTAGAGCTGAAATGCTTCTGCTTTAGACCTGCTAGTAATTTTTGTACTTCTGTGATCACAACCCTGAAATGAGCACTTCACCAGATCCGTGCTGTGTTGATAACCAGAGAGGATGTCAGGAATCCTGGGTGCATGGCTGAGCAGAGTTGAGTTCTGCCCAGGGTAAGTCAGGTTCCAGATAGAAATGCCTGCATCGAGTCAGACCAAGGATCAGTCCAGCTCTGCATCCTCCCTTCAGCAGTGGCCATAGCAGATATTTAGGATATAAGGATAAATCACACATAAATAATGTTTTCTCACTATAGTCATCCATGTTCTGTATGTCTGCCATGGAACCTTTCCTAGCCAAGGGTAGGGGCTTTTTAGTAGGATTTAATCTTTGAATCTTGTTGCTTTTTGGGGCTGTTAGACTCAGTACTGACTGTGTTCTGTGGCAGGAAGCTGGACTGCTCAGTAGTGGGCTGACTGAAAACCTTTCTCTAATGGAAAAGGCTGGTTGACACCAATACAAACAAACCAATCTTTTGTAAACCTGCATTCCAGCACTGTCTCAGACATGCCTTGAAGTTTGGATAGTGGGTGTCAGGGATAGTTCCCTCCAACAAAAGTGCTCCATCATTTAGGTGTGATAGGATTTGAACAAGTATTTTGATAGTGGAGATGAATTTAATGGTGGGCATTTGCCTGAACATAGATAGTAATATTTACCCTGAAGGTAACAATTCTTGATTCGTCCTCTTCCTTACAGTGTGTCCTTTAATCAGCAGATACACAAGTAGTTGATGAGTTGTTATTTCCTTCCAGGAGAGGACTTTCCCAGGACTGCAAGGGCTTCTTTAAGGGTACACCTTTTTCTCTGGAGTAATATCTATTGAAAGTCAGTGTGCTGTGGCCCATGACACTTGAGTTAGTTTTAATATTATTGCTAAAACATTGTGGCAGCAAGGATTGGCAGTGTGAGAGCCTGGGTATGGGGTACATGGTCATTGCCTCATGATGAAATTTAAGTAGCTGTGTCTTTACTGCTAAAATTATCTTTGTTAGGTTAAGCCTAACACATGTTGTAACCAGATATTTATTTTGGTATTGGCATCCTTACTTTCTGGAAGAAAACCAAGTATTGGTTTTCTTCCAGAAAAGAAATGTATGAAATTGTATGAAAACCAAATATTTGTACACTTCAAAAGAACTGCTTCAGGTGACAGAAACTTTTGACTAGGGAGACAGTGAACAGGTGCTGATAAATGTATTTCCAGTTCTGGCTTTGAAGTGACACCTTTTGGGGGTAAGGGAGGGTGATCTGCAAAGCAGAAATTGCATTTATGAAGTAACTTTGAACCTTGCTAATTTTATCAACATCGTGAACACAATAGCTGTAAATAACTAAATGATATTTTTCTCCTTAGAAAACAGCAACAGGAAGGATAACTTGAAAGGCTCTTGATCACTTTCCATTCCTTGAGTGTGCTGCCAGCAGCCAGGATGTCGGGGGCTTCAGTGAAGGTGGCTGTTCGTGTCCGGCCCTTCAACTCCCGCGAAACCAGCAAGGAGTCCAAATGTATCATCCAGATGCAAGGCAATTCCACCAGTAAGTGTAATTTAATCTTGTAAGGGAGTCTTTCTCTGTTCCCAAACTAAAATATTTGACTTAAATATTTTCTTCTGTCAGACTGAGAACTGTATCTTTGTATCATCTAGAATTAATCTTTTAGTTATTCTGCTTTTCGAAGGCTGTCATTACAAACTAGATTATCTCTGAATGTGACTAGAAAGTCTAAATCACAGATATCTTGATTTTTATGGAGTTGTTCATGGTGTTTGCTTCTGCTGATTTGAAAATTCTACAGAAGGATTGGAATACAAAAGTGAAAACCTTTTTGTGACTTCAATGTTTGGGAACATCATGTGGGTAGACAGATAGAGGGATACATTGCACACCACCACATGATAACTGTGAGAGTATAGGTTCTGCTTGCATCTGGTGCTTTGGTTTTTGGTGTGCTTATTCTGCACTGTGTGCTTTTGGTTAAGAACATCATTTGGGTGAGAAAGCTGAGATGAAAAGGGTATCAAGTTTTATGTTTCCAGAGCAGATGTCTAAACGACAGCAAAATAACAGACTACGTAGAATCATCTTCTTTTCTAACCAATTAGAAGGGTTAAGCTTCCTATATAATTGTTGTGAGTGTAATTTGGAGAACACTGTTCTGTGGGAAACTGTGTGTGGGCACACCTTTTTTGGTTGTTGGGTTGGTTGTTTTTCATACTTGAGGTCAAGGCAGTATTGACAGCACTTGAGGGAGTGTCGCTCCTCATCTGCAGGCCAACAGCTCTGCCCGTAAACTGCTCTTCATGGGGCACTTTTTCATTTTTAGGTAATCAAGTAGAGCCATCTTGTCTGCAGCTGAAGAAAGCAGCACTCCAAGAGCACTGAGTTATTTTGCTGTCTGATTACTTGAGTGTTTACTCATGCCTGTTAACACAAAGGAGGTTTCATACAGGCCTCTCCCTTTTTTTTTAGCCAAGGTTGTACGTCAGCCTGCTTGTGCTTCTGCAATGGAATTTAAATCCTGGTTGTGGTCACTGAAATTATATAGTGTTTATGGTTTCATTGGAAGAGAGGTGTCATAGAGAAGAGAGCTTGTTTTTAGTGCAGAAAGTTCTTATCTTTAGACCTTATGTGCAATACTACCCAAAGGAGCTTTTTTGTGATTGGATTTCAAAACTTCCATTTAAGGTAGGGGTGGGAGGGGTTTGAAGTCATCTCATGTAGAACAGGTGCTTGTATCCCATCATTGAATGCAGTGTAGAATGCAAGAACTGTAAACTTCATTAGAGGACATTTGTTATGGAAATGCCAGCAAGCTCTGGGCTCCAGCAGCACCACTGGGAACCTCTGTAACAGCTTTTTTTGCTGCAGTCATCACAGCAGTCATTTTAGGTGTTTAAGGTGTTTGAATTGCAGGAGCCTGTGGAAGCACCTTGTTTGTGGCACAGCAGTCAGTGTCTGGCAGATTGTTTGGCTGAGCTGCAGCTGTGGCCTGGGCCAGACACTGGTTCTGTTTCTGAACACTAGAGCTGCACTACAGTGAGTCTCCAACAAACTGCATCAGCCTTCCAGAGGAGAAAAATACTTCAGATATATCTAATTGGAAATGTCTTCACAGAAATGACTTCTTTTGCCATGTTTTATACTCTGAAGTGCTCTAATGTGCAGCCTTGTATTTGGATGCTGTGGCTCTGGTCAGGCTGGTGACGTGACAGATGGTCAGGTTTAAGTCATGGAGACATTACAGACTGTGGAAAGGAATCATCCCTTGTGACAGTTAAACATTGTTACATTCTGTGGGATATTTTTTCCCTGTATTTCCCTCTTAGAGCAGAAATACAAGAAAGCAGTGGACAGAGGAGTAGTTTGAACAGAAGAGGATTGTATAATAAAGGATATGAATAAGGCATTGTTTGGTGGGGGAAAAAACCAGCAGAAATCTTCTCTCCAAAGAATCTTCCTAACCAAGTTGTCCAGCACACATAACTTCCATCTGAAATTCCTTAGCTGGTGTGCTTTTAGGTTATGTGTTAGATCTGGGGGGCATAACTGCTGTTCTGCCAAAGATTCTTTCATTTTCATGATGCTTGGATTTTTGCACCCTCACAGTTACATTATTGAACTCCTCATTATTAAGGTCTGAACTTGCTGACTAAAAGCTGAGCGCATGAAGTGAAATTAGTGTATCTGAGACTCATATCTGATGCAGCAATTTGAAAAGAAAGGGAATTTAGTAGTAATTCTAGACTAAGGAGTTCCTGCTTCACACTTTCAGATGTGCCAGTGAAGTGATCAAGGTCTAGATATCTTGCCTCTGAGAAGGTTATTTTTTCACTTGTGCACTGATCAAGTTGACAGGAGGCAAACCTGAGAGGATGGTGATACACTGAGTAGTGACTATTTTAAGCCTCCAAGGCAGTTAAAGTTCCCTTATCTCGGAATTAAAGCCTAATGGACTGTCGTGACACCGGATTGATGAGACAGTGTGAAGTCTGATAGCTAAGAAGGGATTTTGACAGTTACTTGAACTTTAATTCTGTATGTATTGATTGACCAAGCTATTCTGCAAATCCTGCATTTAAACTTTGTCCAAGTCTGAGTTTTGTAAATGTATTGGCAGAGACTACTGCATTACAGTGAAACTGAGGCAAAGTGCTCAGGATTGTGTTAAGGAAAACTGTGCAAAGATACAGATAATAAAGAGTATGACAGGTGTACTTTATAAATAAATAATTTTAGATGAATGTGTGAAAAAGGAGTGTTTTTTGACATACATAATGAAGTAGTTTCTTGAAGTCAGAATGCCACCAGGATTGTTGCCTGACATGCTGCCCTTTTTGTTGGACAGTTTTTGTGTGAATTTGGCTGTTTATGGCTTTGGGGATTGCCTGTCATTCACAGGGTGCTTGCCAGCAAAGCAAAACGTCCCTCTGGGTTAGAAAGCTTATGCTCAATTTTGTTGCACAGTTCTTTGCCTTAGAAGCAAAACAACATAATTTGCTTGTGCACTCCTGCAGAATTTACTTGTTACCCTATCTGGCTTTAATGTCATTTCCTCCTAGGAGATCAAGACCTTTAATCCAGATCCACAGTAGGTCTGTTTCTATCATTTTTCACTGTTTAAAAATGACAATGCAGCCGAATACAGTTCTAGGTATGCCTTAATCTCAGAAAAAGAGAATTTGTACGAAGATCTTTAACCCATAATATTAAGGACACTTACTGTGAGTAATTAGGACTTATGTTTTTCTTCTGGAAGGATGCAAAATATGGAAATTTTGAAATCAATACTTGAACATATTTTTTGTTTGGTTTTTTTTCTGCTCTGCTATTATGCATTTTGCACTTAAATTGTCAGTCTTTGTCTTAAATGCACGTTTCAAAACTGAGGTTGTGCAGTTGAGCTGCAGTCACGTGTGCTGAGTGCATGAAGGGGCTGCAATCTGGCAGAAGGCCAGTGCTGCTCAGATCATACCTATTTGCAGATGGGATCCATTTGAATGATACTGCCAGGAGTTCTTCAGTGGACAGGGGAGAAGGGGGGTAGGGGAAGAGAAGGTAATGGAAGAATCTTAGAGACAGGACACGGCAGGAGCTGTAAAATTCTGCTATTTATGTTAACTTGGGAATGCAAAATACTTTCCAAAGAAGAGGTAATGCCACCATCAAATTAGGAATTAAAAAACTCCATCAAAACAGTAACTGAGTGGGATTCATTTCAGAAAAGGCCTTCTTTATAAATAATTATAACTTAGAAATCATCCTAAGAAACATAAACTTTGTTTTCAAAAGCACCTGCTAAGCAAGTGAATTCAGTTGGCTGAAAGGATGCTTTCATTTGGAGTTCTTATCTGAAGAGTACATTCTTTAAATTACTGAATAGGTGGCTTGTCATGTCCAAACTCAAAGTGGCTTTTTGAAATTAATAATTAAAGTATAGGTCATGGTTTTCTGCATATCTTGATTGAATAAGTTTTCTCTTTAATTCCTGCTTTTTCCAGTTTTTTTTTTTCAGAAAGGATCACACCAATGCATCTTGCCCACAATGTATTAATTACTTATTCCTGTCCAGTTAATTTATGACAGTTTTTGTACTGAGTGGGAAAAAGATTCTGCAGTGTAATACATGAAAGCTGAGCTATAGATCTAAGAGTGTTTTGTGTGTCAGTAGTTCTTGTGCTCATTCTTGTACAGGCTTTTCAAACATAACAAATATAAACAACCTTGGCAGCTGCTGCCTTGGGTTATTGAGCTGAAAAAAGAAGCTGTTCTGTGCCTAAAGACTCCCTGAGCATTGTGCTTTTTCTGGTTTAGCTTTTGTTTGTTTGAGGGATTTTTTGTTTTGGTTTGGTTTTTTGGTTGGTTGGTTTGTTTGTTTTGCATCTTTTTTGGTGGAAGTGATTTGATAATCTGGCCTGTAAATGCTTGTAAATAATGCATAAATAAAAACGAATGAAATTGAAGCAGAGATTCAAGCCACAAGACAGCATTGAGGTACTAAACACTAGCAAAGAGCCCAGCAGGCTTTTTCTTTAAAAAATCTAAATATGTGTGTAAAGCATGAAACAAATAAAACAAGGAAGTAAGGAAGTACCCTACTTGGAATATGTCTGTGCAATTAATTGTGCACTAGATGAATGAAAATAGGGTTTAGCATCTTGTACGTGCAAGTGACAGAGCAAACCAAAGTTCTCAAAGTACAGCTCATCTGTGATTCTTGTGTGAAGGACCCCAGTGCAAAGGTGCCCCTGCACAGCCCAGGTTAGCTTGGAAGGGCTGAGTGCACCTGGATCCTCCCATGGCACTGAAAATTACCTGTGGGGATTTTAGCTCAGCAATAGTTCTGTGTTTCAGTAATGCTGGCAGGTTCCTCTGTGGCTGCTGAAGGTATTGGATGTTTAATAAAAATAGGCCTAGTGGAGTGGTCCCATCTGCCAGTGACAATAATCCCATCTGCTGCTGTGGACATATGTCAGCTTCTCATCCAGGCATCCTTGGCATCACAAAACCTTGGTAAGACATTCTGGAGTTAATTTGGAGAGGTTGTAGGGGAAAAAAGTGTATTTCTTCTAATTGTTTTGTTGTTTAGGGTTTTTTTTTTTCTCCCTAAGGTGTATAAACTTCAGACCTAGACTTAAGTGTTTAAATTAAAAACAAAAAACAACCCAAAAAACCTAATACAGAAACATCTAATTTTAATTTCTCCTTTTTTTTGGCTTTTTCTTTCCTTTTCTTCTTTTCTTTTAAGATATGTGCTGCTTTATGCAGTTGTTCTGGGGCAAATTAGAAATGGGTGGGAAAGCAGGACTGAACTTTAAAGGCTTTTGATTTATTGCATATTTGCCTACATTACTAGTACTTGAAATGTAATACAAAAGTCAAAACTATTGAAAGGTTCATAGTATAAGGTAACCTCATCAATAATTCACCTGTCTCTTTTATTGATATACTTTTGACTCTCAATCTCTTATGAAAACAATTTTAGACATCTCAAAAAATAAGCATATTGCCTTTCTGATGCCTTGTGCCTACCAAAAAGCATTGGTTCTTAAAGCATACAGCCTGGTGTTCTTGGTTTGCTTGTTTGGTTTATTTTTCTCCTAAGTGTTTCTAGTGTTTTCTACTGGTATCTTTCGTGATGAGGCTGTCTTGGGCAAATAAACAGCATTGCAGGAATGTCACTTCACCCCTTGCCTGGTTTCTCTGGTCTGTAAATCCCTGTTAGTGGTGCAAGCTAGATGAATGCTTGTCAATATGGAAATACTGCCCTGTGTTCATGGTGGGTGTGTTATCAAACCAGGCTGTTTGTGGGGAGATAGATGGTGTCACATGGAGGATGCCTGAATCCTCTTGTGGTTGAGGTTTGAAAGACAAGTCCAAGAGGTCACAATAGCAGAGGTTACCCAAACTCTTCTGATGACTGTCCTCTTACCAAGATGAGCATTAGAGTTCTCTGTGTTTTGGGGCATTAGGGATTTCTGTGTCCACAAGTCTGTCTTAGTCACTGTCTCTGAATGCCCTGCAGTATTGACAGCTCATATGTTTTGTACATGCCTGGAATATTTCTTTGGAGAAGAAATAAAAATGTGGATTTTTTTTGGTGCTTGATTTTCCTTCTAAAGCCTTTCTCATGATTGAATAAAAATAGCTTGAAGTGTTAATTCTGCACTGTTAAAAAAATGTAGAGGATGACTTTGGGGAGCTGGGGGAAGATGAACATTTAATCATCTTTAAATGCTAGAGATGCAAATGCTGGTTCTGGAGTGAGACTGTGGGATGATGACTAGGGTGTTCCAGCTGATGTTAAATGCAGTTAGACTACATTATGTTATGAAGGTGGTATGGAACCATAGCAGAGGGGTATTACTAATAAACCCTGAGTAGTTTCTGTCAGTGGTGATTCTCCATGTGGAATGCTTCCCCTTCAGAATTAGTGCTCACTGACACAGAACTAGGCCTCCAGAGGGGATTCTTTTTATCCAATGCTTAAATAAACTGCCACATTTTAGTATGCAAGTAGAAGTAAAGAGAATGTAAATTGTTAATAAGAAATACTTTAAGAATTGGATATTTTAATTCACTACACAAATTCTTCCAGAGACATGCACTGTTAAGAACTGACCAAACTGACTTAAGTAGTGGGCTGAAAAAGACCTGGCTCCCCAAGATTCCAGTGCTCCGTGGTGTTCTCTCAGTGTGTTGCTGCCATGTGTCTGAAGGTCAGAATGGTCTTAGGAGAGGCCCAGTTTGGCTCTTGGTGATGTCAAGTCAGAGAAGTGAAGGGAGATACTGTTTTTCCTGCCTTGAGGCAGAAACCATGAGCCCAGAACTGAGCTGGAGCACTGGCCCAGCCCCACACACAGCCCTGACACGCTGCCTGTGCTCTGGGACATTCCCAGGTAACCCATTGGCCGTGCAGGTCCGGGAATGGCTCTGGGTGAGCTCTTCAGCCAGGGAGAGCAGTCTGCTTCGGCTGCCTCCTGCTGCTGCAGAGCCTGCTGGCGTGCTGTTCTCCAAGAACACCAGCTGGAGAGCTGTATTTATAGCTCGTGGATCTGTGAGAGCAGCTGAGGATGAGAGCGGCTTTCCAGCAGCTTCTGTGAGGAGCGGGGCCTTGCCCTGGTGCTGCCGAGCCCGACTCCCTCCCCCAGCCAACCTTTCTCCCAGTGCACGGCTGAAATTCCTCAGCGGGGAGAGAATCCGCTTGAATTCCAAATGAGCTGTTCTTAGCTTCTGCTTGGTTTCCTTCCCTTTTAATGATTTGAAAAATGCAAACAATGCTTTGAAAAGCAAGCACTGCTTCATGAGCTGGAAGTGTCCATTTCCCTTCATTTATCTCTTATAATAACAGCCCTGAAAGTCTGTCTTATAAAAGCACTATGGCCATAGATCTGATTGCAGCGTTTGCCTAGGAAAGAAGCCTGTATTAAACGTGTCTTTGTGGTGTTATTCACGTTCCAGCAAATAATGCCTGCTCCACCCTGCTCTCTGTAAGGAACATGTTCCCATTGTTGTCATTCTAGTCTACAGATGGTGCAGATATATTTTCCAGACCCATGTTTTTTAAGAGACTCTGTATTTAATGTTAATTTGGTCTTGTGGAATCAATTCTGAAAGCCCCAGATTTTTTTCATTGGATAAATTGTTTATTCAATCATAATGAAACTACTGCTTATATTGATCCAAATAGAGCTAGAAGAAGGCATAGAAATGATTTTGTATTTTTCTTCCATAAGTTGCCCCTTCCAAAGTTCTGTCGAGACCAGAATGATTTTTGAAAATGTCTGCCTATTCCTTTACTAATGGTTAAGGAAAGCAAAAGTGAAGACACTGCTTTTCTTGCTAGCTGTTATCTCTGAGTGGTGGCATTTGGTAGGAATGTGTGCTTGAGGTAGAATAATGCTGCCACAGGGAGAATTGTTGATGCTGGTGTGAAGCCTCTCTTGGTGAGAAGAAACCTAATGTTATTTCATATGTAGAAATGAAAGAGGTTTTGTGCCCTCAGCATTGCCTGTTATGGTAGCAATATGGGCATGGCAGATGTTACTGACAAAGCAGGCTGTGTTGCACAGATCTGGGAAGGTCGGTTTTTCCAGTTCCATACTCGACTTTCGTCATAATTGGGTTTCATTTCTGATGAGGAATTGTTTGTTTTTAAAACCCCTCAGTATGTCTGTCCCTTCACCCCCCTTGCCAGCACAGCCTGTGTCCCAGCTAATCCCAGGATGAAGCACAGGTTAATTCTGGCTGCTGGTGTTTATCTGAAGGGCAGCTGCAGGCAGGCAGCTCTGTGGAGCACCCACGGTGGGTGACTAATGCCAGGCATGGCACGGAGCCCTGCACGGTGACTCGGGCTCTGGGCTCTGGGCTCTGGCACAGGCGGGGCAACCCTCTGGCGTGACTTTAAATGCAGGGAGGGCAAGAGAATAATTTCAGCTCTTGCCTCTCGAGTGCTCTGCGCTCTGTCTCGCTGTCTCCCTGTTCCAAGAGCTTATTAGGAGGAGCTGTGTGTGCTGGGCATCCCCAGATACTGAAGTGCAGATCATTTCTGATCTGATGAATCTGTGACATGCTGAGGAGCAGCACTGACTGGGATGACAGCAGAGCAGGCTTGGATTGCAAATTCAGTGTCATAATCTGATACGAGTTTGGAGAGGTTAAGAAGCACTTCTAGTCATTCTTTGTGCCTGCAAAAATATTTATGTGACTGAGTAGATGGGAATGGAATGAGGGGGCTGATCTTGGCTAAGTTTCCTTGCTTTTGTGGATTTTTTTTCTCCCCTTTGTAGGCTTCCCACTGTCTGTTTACTTGGTTAGTTTTAAGGGAGACTGGAAGTGTAAGTCCAGAAATGAAGGCTCGAAGTGGGAATGTGTTTGTGTGTGTTCAGAAAGGAGTGAGAAGACAGAATGCTGCTTCCAGCTGAAAATACCCTAGGAAGATTTTAACTTTGCATCAGCTCTCAGCTGTGCTCCACACTCTGGTTATAACTGTAAAACAAAGTGCATATTTGACCTGAGCTTTTTGAATTTCAGCTTCAGAAATGAAAACTGGATTATAAAGCAAAAGATTTGGATGTCCAAAATGACAATAGGAATGCAATATAATACATGCTATGAAATATATGGGTACTATTTCAATAGTGGTCTTTCAAGTATTGCTACAGTGTTTGCTAAAAAACTAGGGATGAATTTGAGCTCATAGATTTGAAAGGTTGAAAGTAGATGTTATTTTTGTGCTAGCTGATGAAGCAGATGGTGGATGGTATATAAAATGTTAATTAAGGAACAAGTGGGATGGACTGTGGAAATAAAAATGCCAAAAGATGAAGTTGCCTGTTTAAGTAAGGGTATGTTAAAATCCAGATGTTTTGTTGAGATTGGTCTGTTACTTTTGGCAGAGCACACCTGAAAGTATAATTCTTTCATTTATTGTGCTCCTTCTTTCTCCTTTTCTTCCTCTGTACTGCTCTACTATGTACTTGTCCTTTACTAGGCCCAATCAGTATTTGGGTCTTGTATAATACTCCAGAAAAGGAGATTATTTGGTGTGAAGAAATTTCTTTTAAAACTGTGTGTTTCTTTACCTTTTGGTCAGTGAGAATAGAAAATGTTTGTTGTGACAGGTATCGAAAAGTCCACCAAACTTAAACAGCTAAGCAGCTACAAAGAATTGTTTAAATTGCTTGAGCTCCAGAGAATATGTGAATTACTCCTGCCTAGAGGAACTTTGGATGGTGTGAAGCAGCTCAGCTTGGCTCACTGTACAGCTGTAAGGGGAAGCTAAGCTTTTAAAATGCAGGCTGTGTCTCTGGGTGGGTACGGTGATGGGTACCAAATCAGCTGCTTCACGTGGGCACTGCTGCAGAGCTGTGTTCACACAGATTTATTTATCTCAATTTATGACGTGTAATTACTTTATTTGTGTACAAAGGTAGAAAACAGATCTATTAAGGAGAAGCTTATTATTCAAAATTTCCAGAAATTCATTATTCAAGTAAAGAAAAGTAATAATATGGGCATTTATCTCTCTCAACCAAACCAATGATTTGTAGAAAATATTTTAATCCCATGAACATTGTCTTGCCTTTTTTTGGCCCTCCATTCCAAAGGTAAATGATGGGCATTAACTGCCGCTGTAGTTGCTGCTTTGATCCCAGAAGGTTTCAGGCCCTGCAGCAGAGAAATGTTATCCTCAGATTGTTCCATCCTTCTCACCTCGGGGTTCCAGGTGTGACCTCTTTCAGTAGCAGTGGTGTGGCAGACAGTGGCTCTGTGAATTATCCCTTCCAGTGTCTCTCTGGTGCAGAAAGCTGAGCTTGTGGAAAGCTAGGAGATACCCCATGAGCTAATAAATTGGCTCTTGGTGAAGCAAGGGGCCTGAAAGAGGGATTTGCTCAGAAACTGGCTAACTCCAGCGTTCAGAGCTGCTCCGGTGCCATGCTGCTGGTAATTATAGCTGCAGCACAAAGCAGCAGTGTCAGTTTGCAAACAGAAGAGTTAATTGCCACATTGGACCTTTGAAATAGCAGATAAACAAATTTATTCTGTAAGATAAAAAGACTATTAATGCGTTCCTGCTGTGATCGTCTGCCTTATTGCCTTTCTCATTTCCTGAGGCTCTGTAATTAAACCATTAGTGTGTGGACCGTGTGGTGAGGCTGCTGTGGGGAGAGGAGATAGATGACGACCTATTTCATGATTCACTAAGATAATTCATCTTGGCCTTGCATGGTTTCAAAACCAAACAGAGTAACTGAAAAGCTGTTAGTATTCTTGTGGATATTGGAGATGCTGAGAACAGTCCTCTTTCTGTTTTAATTGTATTTGTTTCCGTGGTCAGCAGAAAATACAGCAGGTTGAGAAGCATGGTACATAAAATCAGTGTTGCCAACTCAGTCTAATTTATGCATCCCCATTTCTTTTTTCCCAGTTTGGCGCATGAACTTTTAGAATAAAGCTTACCTGTACTAGAGGCAGGCTTTTAATTTCTTCAGAAATATCCATTAACTTGCTTTAAAAGTAGCTACATTTCTTGGGTTTTCTTGTCCCTCTGAAGATGATGCCTGGTGCAATAGCTAACTTCAAGTGAAGTCAGTTATTTCTGTTTGAATTCCTGGTTTCTTAGCTGTCTCATCATCTTCCAGGTGTTTTAATCACATCATTGCCTGCCTGGTTTGAAACCTAGACTACATCAGACATCATTAATGCTGGCAGCACCCACCTGCTGATCCGTGCCCCAAATGAAGAGGGTTTCAGTCCAGCTGAAATCCATTGAGATTGTAGTCTTCGATTTTCTCATCCAGTCAGCTCTGCTGGATTCATTTGTAGACTGAGAATTGTGAAAATGGAGGATGCAGCCTGTGTGCAAGAAACAGAAATAGGGATGAACTGACTTCAGGCTGAGAGCAAAGGCTGTGTCTGGATCCCAGTGGCAAGGGGCAGCCTGCAGAGTTCCTGGCAGCTGGGAGGTTTTCTCTGACCCTTTCCTGCTGCTGTGGAAGGTTTTGGCCAGGCAGCTGCATTCCCAACCTCTGACAGAGCTGCTCTCTTGCACATTAAACTCCTTTTCCTGATACACTTCTCCAGATATGCTTTGCAAAAGCATCCATCCTAAAAAGTGATTTTCAAAGTAGTGAGCTGGACATGGAAGTCAGTGTGAAGGGCTGAGGAAGTCTGTTGAAGAAAACAACAATAATAATAACAACAGTGGTTTAAAAAGAGAAAAAACTGGAGCTGAATGGAATGACTTGCATAAATCACAGAGCCTGAACTTTACTTTTCTCCAATGTGGTGGATCAAATTTAGGCTGGAGCAAGAAAGGGGAACTAATGGTGAGTTTGTAGTGCCTTTTCAGACACTAAAGTGGAGATTCTATTATTTGTACTACTTTTTTGAGTAGGGACTTCCAGATCCAAGGCATTACATCTCCCTTACCTTTTGGAGCTTTGATATTAAATTTTTAAATGAGAAATTGTTGAGTTGTAGCAGTGTGGAATGCCCTGCAAGGAGAGAACTAATTTAAGTTTGGGGCAGGGAGTTGTCCTTGGGGTTTGTTTTTTGTTCTCTTTAGGACTGGTGGAATAGTTAGAGTGGAGCTGTTCAGGCAAAGCTGGTAAGGGCAGGCTAAAGCCATGGATGATTGCTTAGGTTACAGTTTGTTCTGTGTTGATGCCTGTGTTGCTATACAAAGCCACAAGCATTTTTGGCAATTTGATACTGTGCTGGTGCATATAATTCATTGGCTTTGCATGTCTGTCGGGTTTTTAAAGGCAAGAATGTCAGCACAAGGTGCATCCAAGTGAAATGGAGTTGGCCAGGAGAAGTAGAGTAGCAACTGTTGCTATTTGCAATCCAGCCAGTGATCTTTTCTCCACACTGTCATTTTGGACAACAGCCCTGCTCAGGAGCACAGCATCTGGGAGAGGAATGATTTGATTTTAATGGGGATTCTGTAACCACATTTTCAGAGATTTCAGTGAAACAAGATGCTAAGTTCATGTTTGAAATGGTAAGAGCTGTGGCTGATATAATTTTTATTAATCACAGAACGAAAGAGAGAAGCCCCAGTCTCCCAAAACATAAACTGACTGGAGGAATATGTGAGAAAAAAGCATCTTCTTTCTAGGATGTCTGGTATCAGGATGTAAATCATCCCCAGGAAGACTGCTGACACCTTTATATAGCTTATTTCCTTGTGGACTTTATTTGCATACATCACAGTTAGTGTCTCACTCCCAGGGGCAAATTGTTGCTTTAGGTGCAGGGGCAGATGTGTAAATCCAGGGTGGTTTATCTAATTCCCTCAGGACTGTGCTTTTATGCAGTCCTACTTACAGAGATTACAGAGATGTTGAGCACAGCTGCTGGAAATAATATATTGAAGTATTTCCACCACTGTAGTATGGAAAAGAAGGAAGCAGTAGAGATTCACTTCTGCTACAAGGGCTGTGCTTATAAATTACCCTCCTTGGAATACAGAAACTACAGGCATTGTGTGTGCCACTGCAGTGAGAGCTGCATCCATTGTGTATTGCTCCCCTGCAGGCAAAGGTTATACCAAGCAGTTTTGTTGCTGGGAAGGAAAAAAACCCTCAAGTACTAAACCCACCAACCTAAAGGTATCTGGAAAAGCCTTTGTTGATTGTGTGGCATGTACAGAATTCTGTTAAGCAACAGCATATTTCTCCTAGGAATTTTTTTCTTGTCTTATTTAAAATGAGTCCTACAGAAATAATAGTATTAGGAAGCAGTGAGTCTGTTACTACAGTCTTCCTACTCGTATGCCATGTGGCAGCTTTGAATACTCAGATTCACAGTGTGTGGGTCAGTCAGTTTATTAAATATGCTCCTACGTGTCACGTTAGCTAAGAGTTTGAATTTTATTCCTGTAGGTATTATCAACCCAAAGAATCCTAAGGAAGCACCAAAGTCCTTCAGCTTTGACTACTCTTACTGGTCCCACACATCGGTAAGTGCTTTTACAAGACAGCCTGGTTGTGTTGTTGTTTGGTTTGATTCAACATTCTCTTCTGATCATGAACCCCTGTCAGATGTTTCTGCAGTCTTTCTCACCCACATTCAGGTTAAAAGCTTGTCATTGTATGTTGTGTTTCCCTGTTTGGGTGAGAGCAGAAAGCCAAAACAACTTGTACATATTTGAAAGATTACTGAAAATATTCTCCAACAATGCTCTGTTCTAAATATTTCAAGGATACAGGTGTGCCACGGTAATTCATTTTTCCTCTTGGACAAATGACAGTTGCTCGAGGCCTTACAGTTCAAGGGGATACATGGTCTGGGTTTTGTTGGCACGTGTGGAAAAGGCAGCACAGTGACCCACGTTTCCAATAGCTGCAAAAGCAATAAATTCTCATCCAGCTCCTGTGCCCCACCCTTCTGTGAGTCGGTGCTAAGCTCTCAGTGACTTCCAGTAATTGTTCTCCAGCAGTACTGTGTTGTTCTGCCACCTCCTCCTCCCCTGCCTTGTTTTCTAAAAGATATACAAAGAAGGGATAATGCATTTCTCTAAGATTAATTTCAGTAACTTAGATGGTGAAATAAGATTTAATATTTCTGAGCAAATTTGAGGTCAATGAGACTGTTTTCACAATAAAATACTCGCCTCTCTTACTGAGTTTTTCAGAGCAGCCGTGAAAGTTGATTATAGCCCAGTCACAGGAACATTATGAACAGAATGCATGAAAACTAGCAGATAAGCAGCATCAAGGAACAGAAGAGCTCTGATAAAATCTTAATCCCGACGTTAGAATGTTAGCACATCTAAATTTGTCCTGATTTCAGGAGCAGGTAATGTTAAAATACAACGTTTCAGGAAGCAAGAGAATGCTAGATTAAGAATAAGATACACCCACAAACAATGCAGTGACATTGTCATTGTTGTTCTTCTCCATCTTGTTCTGCCTTGGGAAAAACCTGTGTGTAAAAATGGCCTAATTTACCTCTTCCTAAGGGATTGACCCCCAAGATAAAACCAGTTGCTTTTTGAAATCTTACTCAATTGATAGGGAAGTCTGTATTGATGCTGTTTTGGTGTCTTTCCAGCCTGAAGATCCCTGCTTTGCATCTCAGAGCCGTGTGTACAATGATATTGGGAAGGAGATGCTCCAGCATGCCTTTGAGGGCTACAACGTGTGCATCTTTGCCTATGGCCAGACTGGAGCTGGCAAATCCTACACCATGATGGGCAAGCAGGAGGAGAGCCAAGCAGGCATCATTCCCCAGGTAGGAGTGAGCCCAGAAAGGGAATCTGGTTTTTATGGCACCTTCAGACACACACTTGTGTTTTGTATTGCAGTAAGAGTTAACAGAACTGAAGCTTACTGCTAATGTTACAGTGCAGAATAATGATACTGCTGAAACCTAGAGCACTTGTTGAGATACTGGACAAAATAAAGTTGATAGTGATGTAGGACTGAGATGAATTATCTTCCAGTGAGGCTGTGTGTGGTGGATGCATTAGGCTGATTTTTTTTCACTGCCCTCATTCTAAAGCCGTTTCCATGACATGTCCTGATAGTTACTTGTTACTTCTCAGTAAAGACTCATTTCTGACTAGGGCTTAATTTCTTTCCAGCTGTGTGAAGAGCTGTTTGAGAAAATCAATGACAACAGCAATGAGGAAATGTCATATTCTGTAGAGGTGAGTGTGGTGAGGGATCAAAGAATGTCTGTATGCTGGACATCAAACTGAGCTTAGGTGCTGGGTTATTGATGATGCACCAAGATGCTTATTTCTGATTAGTTTGGGGGTTTTATTTTTATTTTTTAAGGCTTTTTGTCTTTTCTCTTTTGAGACAAATGTAAAAACCTTTCTGTGACTCCTTTTTTACCTTCAACAGAAAACCAGTGTTCCTTTACCTGTGTAGTAATCCTGAAAAAAATGATGGGCTGAAAAATTTAAAGATGCATTTACAGATGGTTTTATTTTACTAATAGCTGGAAGACTGCATGTTTGTTGTCAAATACTATAGCCATGATTTTTAAAATCAAAAGTTGCTTCTGCAGACAAGAAAGATGAACTTTTTTTTTCTTTCCTAAGTTTGCTTTGGTGGTTCATGAGACATTCCTTGGAAGCAGACTCCTTTTACCATCTGTCTTGTTTGATGCCTGTGCTGTGTCATATTAAAGCTGTTAAGGTGATTGTGGACTCCAGTGTATAATTTTTCATTACACACCAGCGTTTTCTGAAATGGTTGAAGAATCTATACATGGATGCAGGGCCAGCAGCTTATGTTAGAGGTGTGATGTAGGAGAATTTTGATTCTTGCCTTTGCCAGTGTTTAGGCTGTTAAATGACCCGAGACACCCTTAGCTTTCCTGTGGTGGGCTGGGGGAATTTCTACTGCTGGCACTCTGAAATGCTGTGGAGGAGACCTTCAGAAATACTGAATTGTCTGTGAAAATTCTGTTTCCAGGTGAGTTACATGGAGATTTACTGTGAGAGAGTCAGAGACTTGTTGAACCCGAAGAACAAAGGGAATTTGCGGGTGAGAGAACATCCTCTCCTTGGACCCTACGTGGAAGATCTGTCCAAGTTAGCAGTCACATCTTACACAGACATTGCAGACCTCATGGATGCTGGGAACAAAGCCAGGTTAGTGATGGGAGTGTGTTATATATTCTTAGCAGTATTATGCATTAGCACTTTAAAAAAACCTCTTGTAAGTGAGGAGTATTACTGAAATATGCACTGATCAATGCTGTTAAAAGCTGAAATTGCTTTGTGTGCTGAACTAGTCCTGCCAATCGATGTGTAGATATTTAAAGATTGCAAGGACTTGAGATAAAGTCTAAATAATTATCTGGCATTTACTTCTGCTTTTGCTATGTACTTTGTCACTGTCCTTGTTTAAAAACTTATGTGAATAGTCTCCTCTTTTCTCAGTTCAGGTGGTCAGGACTAAAGTTGGCATTCCAGCTTCAGTTTCTGGTTCATTATTAGTTGTTTCCATGCAAGCTCTTGGCTTCATTCAACAATGTGTGAGAAGGACTCACATAAATGCTGCTCAAGTATTCTTGGGGGTTTGCATGTAAGATGGACTACTGACTACACAGACTGAGAAAGCTCTGTCTGAACTGTGATGAAGATGGGAGTAATTCAGGAGTGAAAAAATGAAAGGGTTTGGGAATGATGCTAGGTGTGGCTGAGTCTTGGTTACAGGGCAGCACATCACCTGTGCAGCCTCTTGCTCTCATTCCTCTGCAGCTGCATTCAGCCCTGCAGGTAATTGTCCTTTTTTAAGCATGCTCGTATCTGTTCATATTTTAGGACTGTGGCAGCCACCAACATGAATGAAACCAGCAGCCGCTCTCATGCTGTGTTTACAATTGTCTTTACTCAGAAGAAACATGACACAGAAACTGACCTTTCCACAGAGAAGGTGTGTTACAGATAAGTGACTTTCTGACTGTTTTTCACTGATCTTCCCTGCAGTGACTTTGTAGTTCTGTCCTTGCTCTGGTTCACCAAGACCTCATTCTCCTGTTCATGTGCTTTCTGTGTTCAGGTCAGCAAGATCAGCCTGGTGGATCTGGCTGGGAGTGAGCGAGCTGACTCCACCGGTGCCAAGGGAACGCGGTTAAAGGTGCGGGGCTGCGGAGGGTGCTGGGGAGGCACGGGCATCACAGGAGTCCTTGCTGGACAAATAATAAGTTATAACTGTGGGAGAAATAGTTGCAAACCTGAAGATCTGAAGAGATTCATGGTGGAAGAGTTTTCATTACTATATAATACTGGTTTCTCTTTTCCCAGGAAGGAGCAAATATCAACAAGTCTCTCACAACTCTGGGCAAAGTTATTTCAGCATTGGCTGAAGTGGTAAGTAGAGCCTTTCCTTCCCTGCAACCACCTTTGCATAGCTGGTCAAATGGAAACTGTAAAATCCGTGGAGCACAGCAGAATCATTTGCTGTTCTTGGCCTTGCATTCTCAGCCCTATTAGCTGTGTGTATTTTGATAGATGAATAGAGTTGATACTATTCTGTGGGTGTCACACAGGCTGTCAACAGATGGAAGCATTGGTTTGTTTAACTGTGAAGAAGCCTTGCAGAAGAAGCCTGTGTTTATGTAGAAGACTTATTCACATAGCAAGATTTTAGACCTTCAGTGCAGTGCAGTAATTTTATTTTTATTTGAAAGAATAATTGTAGAAAACTTAACTGCAGCTTTGTTGATAAAATTTGTAGAAATATAAGTGCAATAACTTGATTCACTGGCTTTCTTTGCAATGGCAAGATTTAATAATGTCTTAAGTGAGCATATATTGATCCAAGCAAAATGTTGTGGGTTTAGAAAAAGTACTTTGTCTTTTATTTTTGTATTCAACTGCTATTAAAAAAAAACCCAAAGAAACAAAACAAATCAATGATTGTTGTTCTTTTTAAATGTGAGTCAACACCTTGGACAGGTTGAATATGCTTAAATATTTTTTAGATTTTTTTTTCAATTGAAGTGATTAATTCCATTAATTTGGCTTTTTAAGAAAAGGAAGTACTGTCTGACATGGAAGCAATGTATAAATGTTAAGAAGCTCATCCTTCTTCTTTTTCCTTTTTCCTTAATGCTTTCAACTTAGGATAACTGCACCAGCAAGGTAGGATGGTCTGTGTAGGAGTAGATGTTGGTTTCTTTGCCTAGTGTAAGGTTTGCTACTTAGAATTGTGTTATAACACAGAATTTAAATGTCAGGAAGATGTTCACATCTTTCTTACACAGAAAATCCTTCCTATTTTTCATATTGTGTTGTTTCTTTGTAGAGCAAAAAGAAGAAGAAGACAGACTTTATACCCTACAGGGATTCTGTACTAACGTGGCTCCTTCGAGAAAATCTAGGTATGGCTGATTTGTCTGTGCCAGTATGAAAATAAAGTATCAGTGAATTTCCTGACTGCTTTTACTAACTTAAATTTGTATTGAGCATGAGGCTAAATATCTTTAGCATCCAAATCTGAGTCATCATAGTTCCACCTTACATTAATGCTATAACTCTCTCCTGTAGTTTTTGTATGTTTCTTAATACTGCAGAATTTAGTTGAATTCTATAATTTATTGAAAACATTGATATTTGGTAGATAGGTAGTGCCTAAAGTGTGTGCTGTAGTTCATCTAAAATCTTGCCTGTTCACTACAGGTGGTAACTCCAGAACTGCAATGGTCGCTGCTCTCAGTCCAGCAGACATAAACTATGATGAAACTTTGAGCACTCTAAGGTACTTTCTCTTCCTGTGGGATAGATATGGGTAACTGTTTGCTCTAAAGGCCCAACTTTGTCCTTTAAACCTTTGGCTTATTGTGAGCTGAGCTTATCTGTGGGGAAGAGGACTCTACTGGCAAGAACTCAATTACCCTACAGAGGAAGCAGGGATTTATTGCCTCCTCTGCTGACATCCAGCTGCAAGTGAAATGTCTTCTGTGCTGCTGCATTCCCATGTTACATAAAAGTTATATGTAATCAGTTCCATGTTTGTGTAAGGTTTCATTGTTGTGTGTGCTTGCAGATATGCTGATCGTGCAAAGCAGATTAAATGCAATGCTGTTATCAACGAGGATCCCAACGCCAAGCTGGTGCGGGAGCTGAAGGAGGAGGTGACAAGGCTCAAGGATCTCCTGCGTGCTCAAGGCCTGGGAGATATTATTGACAGTAAGTGGATTAAACACACCTCACTGTCCTGGGCTTGGCCTCTAGCAGAGGAGGGAGACCTGAGCCAGTGAGACAAAAGGATTTAAAACACAGACTTCAAATATAGGTACTGATATTTAAGTTTTGAACATGATTTTAGAAATGGCAGCCCTTTCTGTCTTCAAATGACCATCTTAGGTTTGTGTGTGGAATTCACAAGCCACCTTCAAACTCAAGGAAAAATATGGAGTTTGAATTTTCCTACTATTGTAGACATGCTTTTGTGTAATAGAACTTGCACATTCAGGAGTTGCTCTGCTGAGTTACGGAGAGCTTTTTGTCTGGCTGCCAATAAAAGAGCTGAGACACAGAAACTTAGTTTCATACTGAGGAAAAAAGGCATCTTTCCTTCCTCCTCAGAGGGTCAAGGTTATTAGTTGATACCTGGCTTCAATGCCATCCTCACTCACAAAAGAAAACAATGGCTAATGTTAGACAGTGCCCTGAGTGACAAATCATTTGTCATCTTGAAGTAACTATGCAACAGCTGCTTGTGAATAACTAATGAATCCTTTTGGGAGATTTTGAGTTAGGTTGGCAGAGCTGTGTTGTACTGATTTGCTTTGCCAGCAACCTTTTAAAGCACTAGAACACACTTGTGCCCAATTTCCTTGTCCTCATTCCAAACAAGACAAATGAACTGAAATTTTAGCTGCTACATTCTTCTATAATATGAACAGTGATTTAATTCCTAGTGAAGGAAATGCCCATAAAAGCACAGAATGCATTCCAGTGGTTTAAAAGCTTCTTTGACTAAAAAAATAATAAAGTTACTCCAGTTTCTGATTTTTCAGACCTTTTTGTTGGTGAAGCAGAAGTCCTGACTAAGTCACAGACTACTAAAGACATGCAACATGTACCTACCTCTTTGTTTGCTTGTTTTCAAGAGAATGCGGCCAGAAGACAATGAAATACAAGTGTTTTTCATGCTTGTTAGAGTCTGTGGGCTTTGGTTATTAATCCAAACTGAAAAAAAAACAGTGTTACTGAGAACTGTGTTTTGTTTCTTTAAACATCAAGTAGTATTCTCTTCCCTTCCTATGGCACTAGTGAACCTTCAGTTTTGATCCTTCTTGTATTTTCCCTCCTGCTTCCTTTCAGTTGATCCAATGGGAGATGAATACTCTGGAAGTGGAGTCAAATGTGTGTATTGTGTGGTTCTCTTTTTAACCTGCTTTCTCTGGGTCAGCTTTTAACAGAGCTTTGCATGCCAGCATTTCTCATAGGGAAATCCCAGACAGAACACTCACTGGAATGCAGTGCAGGTTCATGAAAACCAGCCTCACCAACACTTCTTAGACTGAGTCCACAACAAAAAAAAAAAAATGCAGAGTTTAAAGTGCAACATATGTGCATTGTTACTTTCTGGCAGAATACAGAAGGGAGAGTGGTAGTTCTCCAGTGTGTTCTCATGACAGCGCACAGTTTAGATTTGAACCAGAAAATCTTTCTCTCAAATCTTTCCCCAGTTACTCAGTTCCTGCTCACGTGGCTTCCTGGCATTTTAGCAGCTCTTTTCCACTTTGAAGTATTTGCTTTAAATGTTTCAGTTGATGAACTCAAGATGAAGTATTACCAGTTCCTCCTGGACACTGCAATGTAGTTTGTATAATCCTTAGAAAAAAAGAAAAAAGAAAGAAGCCAGACATCTTATGCTGATGAAGGTCTCTTTTTTTGAGGTTAAATATAGTTGGTTGTAGGTGATTAACTTAACAGGGCCAAAACAAGTCAGCAAGGAGCGTTTTATTTCCCTTGGTGTTTGCTACTAAGGAAGGGGAATATATGTAGTCTATTGCAAGGGAAATGTACTCCGTGTAAGTTTTGGGTTGGTAGGCTTTTTAAACTCTTTCAGTCAGTCTTCTTGACCCTCACTCAATATCAGCTGAAAGAGATCTGTCTGAAATTTCCTGAAGTTGAAGCTACTGGTGGTGTAAAGTCATGCTGGCCTGTGTGACATTCTGATGCTCTGGCAGCGTGTGCACGTCGCGGTGTGAGAGCTGCGGCTGCAGGGGCAGCGTGCATGGGCCTGAGGGTTCTGCTTCTCACAGCCACTGTGGAGCTGCTGCAAGTGCCACTTCCTTTCTCTTCAGGAGTGCATGGCCTTTTGAGACTTCATCCCTGCTCTGTCATGCCTGCTTTCCTCATCCTGGCAGCATTCCCTTCCCTTAACCTGCTTCTCTGCTGTGAAACTCCCAGCCCTGCCTCCTGTATTTGCAGATGGTGGTTTTCAAACTGACTTGGGGCAGTCATCAGTTCCAGGAGGCTGAAACAGCAGGTTGAGCGTGGAGTGAACTAGGGCATAAGGCTGACAATGGCAGGATTGTTCAGGGGAAGAGTACAGGAGATGTAGGAGGACAGGGAAATTTATGCAATGTCTAGGGGAGCATCTCACTTTGTAAGTGTGATGCCCCTGTTTATAACATGCAGGGTCTGATTAGACCTGTTTCTCTCCTGAAGTGACTTATTTTAAAGGATTTTCTTTGAAATTTAATTTTAAAATATTAAAACTGAGCTATTCAGTTATCTGATATTTTCATGTTAGAAGATTTTTCTTTTGGTGTGTGATTATTCTGAGGATATGGCTTACAGATATATCCAAGAAGACAAGTTAAATTTATATTAATTTCCCTTGTATATTTGTTCTTAAATCATTCAGGCAGCTTTTCTTATTCTCTGGGGCAGCATTTTCAGGCCTGCAGGTTTTCAGACTACAAAAGCCACCTTGTTAAATTGTGGACTTTTTTAAAAGACCTTTCTTATTTAAACTAACAGCCAAAAAGCTTTTGACGCACCTTCTGAAGTGTAAGACCCTTATCAGATATTTTGCTGATCATATATGTTAGATTTCAGATGAGGAAGGTCAAGAAGCACCATTATGATGTTGTGAGCTTATGTTCTCGTGTCCCTGTCGTGCACTGACAGGTGATTCATTCTTTGGTGAGGGTTTAAGGAGAGGAAGTTCATTGTCCGTGTGGTCTGGGTGCTTCAGCAGCAGAACCACTGCTGTGATAAAGATTTACTTAATCATCATTTCACATTAAAGGACTCTGGAAGAGAATGTTTTCCTGATCTTAGGGGTTGGTGTCTCAGATGTCAGCCCAAAATGTCACTAATCTCATAAGGATCTCAATTTGGTCCTCCTCTGAGCTTCAGGGTGCTCAGGTTAATTAGTGTTCAGTGAGGAGTAGGATGGCTGCTTTTGGCCAAGGTGTAATTTATTTTTTTCAATCTTTTTTGTTTAGAAAGTTTTATGATGCAGTCTTTCCTAGTGAACCTCAGGGTCTGAGTTGAGTTATTATGTTATTGTTGCTAGTGTTAAAAGATTTGTTTCAGAACTGCCATCTAAAAATTACAAAACTTGCCTTGTTGCTGCTTAAATGCTTTCCTCTTACACTGGTATTTCCTTCCTTCCTTTCTTCCCTTTTTCCTCTTCCTTCCCCCTTCCTGTTTTCCCATCTTCCTGCCTTCCCTCTGTCTGTGTGTCTCTCTCTCAGATCTGAAAGATTTTCAGAACAATAAGCATAGATACTTGCTAGCCTCCGAGAATCAACGTCCTGGCAATTTTTCCACAGCCTCCATGGGGTCCCTCACTGCATCTCCATCCTCCTGCTCTCTCAGTAGTCAGGTGGGCTTAACATCTGTGTCCAGTATACAGGAAAGAATCATGTCAACGCCAGGAGGAGAGGAGGCCATTGAACGTTTGAAGGTGGGTATTAAGGAGGCTAAAGAGTCACGGACCTGGCAGGACTAATTTCACAAATGTCTCCTGTGTCTGTAGAAATTGTGTGAAACCCACTGGCACCTTAAAGAGGGCACTTAACTGCAGTGGGCTAGAAACTGGGTTCATGCACAACCTTTCTTGCTAAGATTATTTAGGTTTAATTGTAGCCTGGAGCTACAATTAAATTATAAATTAAATTCTTGATTCTTATTTACGGGTCATCTGATGCACTTGTAGTTATGGAAAATTTGATCATAAGTGTAGACTTAGAGGCCTGGTCAGCACTAGTGTGAGCCAAGTCTGACTTGCAAATGCACTCAGCTGTCAGAAAACCAAATTACCCCAAAGTTGAAAAAAAGGAGGAAGAATAATCCTGCCACTGTTGTCTTCGCCCAGCCCCCACAGATTAAAATGTGAAGCACAGAATAGCATGTTTGGGCCAGACAAAGGCAGCCTTGTCCCAGTGCTGCACAGAATTAAACCACAGCAAAGTGCATCACAGTGAAGCATTTCTTGATTTTTATGAAATCCCCCCCCAATGTCCATGGGTGGAGGAGTGGGGAGAGTTGGCTGTGTTGAGTCTCTGCAACATTGTCATGTTTGCCCATCAGACAGTGCCACAGGGCTGAGCACACTCTGCATTTCCCTTTCCTATTGGAAACCCTCCGTTGCCATGGCAGTAACAGTGTGGTCTCTGCCCTTCCTTGGCATTCAGTTACTGAGTCATGTCTGTAAATCAGATTTTTTTTAAAAAAAGGGAAATGAGTTTAGGTGGTTCAAAATAAAGTGACTGTGGTTAGATATGAAGTCATCTTTTCTCCTCAGCTTGCCTTCGGGACTTCCTACCCTTTTAAAAATTAAGGGAAATAAATAAGAGTCCTAAGGTGCTAAGAATGCTTTTTATATGTGAAATTAATTTGAGGCCTAAACAGAGCACAGACTTCAATTGCTTTGTGTATGTGAAGAACTTTGGAAAGAATTGTAAAACATCTTTTGGTATTTTCACACAGGAGTCTGAGAAGATCATTGCAGAGCTGAATGAAACATGGGAAGAGAAACTGAGGAAAACAGAGGCCATTAGGATGGAAAGGTCAGGAATGGAAAGTGCTGTAGTATGGATGATCTCTGGAAAGTGGAAAATGGAGAAGGTTACTCTGTTCCAAAGCAGTGGAGAACGGTGTCAGGGATGGTTCTGCTGACCCTTGTGTTAGATGTAGAACAGCAGGGCAGTGCTGGGAGGAAGTCCTGCTCTTTCCTGGGTTTGTCACAGTTAAAATTGCTGTTCCTTAGGCCACTCTTGGACTAAAAGTTTGCCAGCTTGCCCTGGTGTGCTCTGAGGTGGTTACAGTCCTGGGTAGGCTGGTTCAAAGTCTGATCCAGTAATTACCTGGCTTTCATTAGACCTTAGTTGTCTCAGAAGCCTAAAATGGGGGCAATATCCTGTTTTTCTCCATCAGGGAGGCATTGTTGGCAGAAATGGGCGTTGCCATTCGGGAAGATGGAGGAACACTTGGAGTCTTCTCACCCAAAAAGGTAAAGAAAATTGTTAACTTTTGCATGTTTCCAAAAAGCTAATTGACCTGGCAGGAGGGTGATAGGAGTTGAACTGTTTTGGATTTTCCTTTAGAAGATGCTGTGCTGCTAGGAGAAGCAGCTCCTTTTCTATCTTGATTCAGTAGCAAATCAGAAGGTGCTGTGTCTTAATTCGGTTGCCATTTTCTGCAGTAACTCTGTGTGACCTTTGTGTGCTCTACCTGTTCTTCTTTGACAAGATTTAAGGCTTGTTTAGGTGCTTTTCCTTGAATTTTTTGTTAATCCTTCTTCCCCTTGGAAGTGATCTAATGAACCAGTGAACACAGGGGATGCAAGGGAATATTTCATTCAATACTTGCCATTAGTTCTATTTTCTGAAATTAGAAAGAAGCATAACTGTGGAGGAAAAGGGCATAAATCAGTGCTGTAAGTGTAAAATAATTAGGTTAGCAAAGAACCTGTCTCTGCAGGTAAAGCAGAATTATAAAAGAAGTACAAGGAAAAAACCTACTTTGAACAAGCAGCATGGGTAATATTTTAGTGTGCAAGTGTGTAGTAAACTTGATCTAGGGTTAAGCAGGGACCTATTCAGAGGCACTGCACAGAAATGCAGAACCCCAGAATTGTTTAAAATGTTTAATCCTTCACTTAGAATAGTGTTAGTCTGCAATGCTTGGAGTTGGTAGAACTCCAGTTTGCTTCTAGTAGCTACTCCAGGAGTGCCCAAGGTTTGTAAAGAGGCAGATTCATTGAGTATTCTCTACATTTCTTGCTCTTATGTTATGGATCCTCATCTCCTTTTAGATTTTTCCTGAGAGGCCATCAGCTCTTTTTGATGATTCTTTTGGTGCATTTTCAGCTGATCAGGTTTGTGTATAAATGCCACCTGGATAAAGTAGATGCTTGGGTAATAGATAGTATTTATTTTTACCTATCTAGGATTTATTAGGAGAAGTGAAACTCCCAACCCAGTCCTGTCTGCTTCTGTTCCTTGCTATCCTTGCAGTTCCTTAGCTGTCTCTCTAGTAACTGTGGTTGCTGTGAAAATGTAGGAGACGAGAGCTTAGCTAGAAAATGTGAAGTGTTCTGTGTAAGGACTCTACACTTCTGAGGTACCAGTGTGTATCTCATCATACACAAAGAGTGAACAGCTGGGTGTGCCAGCATCATCTCTCAAGCTGGGGAGCTTTATTTCTTACAAACTATTCAAGTGGTGCAAGTTGTAGTGGTGTTACAGCAGATCACTGTGTCTGGGATTTGCTTTCTGTCCATTTTTCTCTTGACTGAAGAGCTTTAAAGAGCTCCAAGTGCTGATTTGTGCAGTGAACAGCAATGGCAGCGTGGAACATCTTCAGCAGCAGCTTTGGGTCACCCCTGGATTTTTAGGGGTGAAAAAGCTGTATTTTTTCCTCCTCCTTTCTGTCCTTATAATTAAATCTTCCATTGGGCAATTGACAATCAGAGACCTTCATTCAAAAACAAATTCATCATGACCATATAGTAATTTTTGAGCTTCTGTAAATGTCATGCTGGTAAAAGCTCTCATAAGTAAACTTTTTTGCATTTAAGATAAGTTGATGGAAATAGTGTTAATAAGGAATCTGAGCCAAATTTATTCATTCTTCCTAAATTTGTTCAGTTTGAGGGTAACAAAGGGACAAGTGGCTTATTAACAGTTTTGTTTCTCTTTTATCGTCCTTCTGCTTTACTTATGTTTAACCATTTTTGCCTTTTCTTTTGTGCTTGTGCTTACTGGCATCTCACTGGCTAGATTTTCACACCAAGGCCTTGTGACTTGTTTGCTGATTCCAATGGGGTTTTTTCACCAAAGAAGGTTGGTTTAGTAACTGTAGTGGATTTAAATTTAGAAGAAGTTTAGATGAAGAGTTTCTTAGCTGTTGGTATCAGAGAATACTGGTAGTTTTAGATTTTGTTTTGATTTTAACAGACTTTGCCAAATAAGCACCCGACCTGTGCCCAAGGAAAGTCAAAGTTGATTCCATATCAGTTTCACAGTTTCACTGAACCAACATTTTCTGCTCTTGGACTTCTCTTATCAAAGTTTACAGAGACTTTATAAGGACTTCTTGTTCTCCAGCTGAAGCCTTTCTTCCTTCCATGGACTGATATTTTGGATAACTAAGCAATCTGAGCTGTATTTCACTGGTACTTTGTGATGCTTTGCAATACTTTAGGAGGTTGTGTTTGAAAAAATCCATTCTGGAATAATCTCGATACACGTGGCAAAACTGCTGGATTAAAGCACACCCTCCACAGCTGCAGCAAGGAGCCTGAAAGCAGAACCTCAGTTCTTAATTAACTTTTTCTTTTTGTTCTTTAAGACGCCTCATCTTGTAAACCTTAATGAAGATCCACTAATGTCTGAATGTCTGCTGTACTACATCAAAGATGGCATTACAAGGTGAGGGTTGGTGCTGACACACTCTGGAGTTGCCTTCTCTGCTTGCTTAAATCCCCAAGCTGGAGACACCATGAGTTTAAATAATACTGGTGCCTTGAGCTGTGCAAGTTGCAGGTACAAATGAAACATGAGAGTGCTGTAGGTGGAAAAAAGTGCAGAAATGCAATTTCTTTTAATTTGACTTGGTGTTTAAAGTAAAAACACCAACTAACAAAAAGTTACATGTGCAGTCACTCAGCTTTAAGAAATTGTTATTACACCTGGGCAGTAAAAGAAAGCATCACATCCCCTCTTAAGTTTGTAGTAAAACTTACTGGAAGTGCATGAGAGATTTTGATGGGTGCAGGATTGAAAACCATAGCAATGAAATATGGCTGAATGTTAGCTTTATTGTTTAAATAAGTTGTTATGCATGCCAGTACACATTTGATGGGTTCTGCATTCACAGATATGAGATAAAATTGAATTGCCAGACTTCAGATTAAAAATTGATTTTATTCCAAAATTTATTTTCAAAACAGCTGGAAGGAGAGAGGTCATCTTTATTTTTTGGGTTTTTTTGAGCACCAAGCTGTGTTTGGTTGCTTAATTTGTATATTCCTGGGGAACAAATGGAAGAGAGTGCACTGACAGGGGCTGGCATATGGTGCTACTCTAAGGTGCATTAAGCCACTGAAAGGAGTATCAAAGTGTAGAGAATTCAGCAGAGAATGATGACTAGAATAGCTTGGGGCTTAAGAAGTCATTATAAGTATTGAGCCTAGCTCATTGGCATCAGAAATGTGTAAATTAATAAGTAGAGCAAGTTATAAACATTAGGATTGGAAATTAAGTTGTCTGTACCTAGAATTGCTCAAACACTTGGGTTTGAAATGGACATACATCTTCGTGCTCCAGGGGTACAGCCAGCCTCTCTGTCTAGATGCTGGATGAAACTTCTTGTGGCATCAAATTATTCAGCAGGAGCCTCCTGGGCCATTTGTGCTCCTTTGTTCAAGTGCAGAAGGCGATTAGTGGGAGGGATGATCCCTGTCTGCCTGAAACACACCACTGGAAGTTCTTGTTGGGCTCCCCCCACCTTGCATCCCTTTCTAAAAGGGAAGGGTTTCACAAGAGGGAAGGAATTGCATTAAACCCAGGGGTATTTAACAGTTCTCCAAGTGACATTAAAGGGAAGAGAAAACTTTTCTTTTGCAAAGCTGTCACCCTCCAGTTCCTGGCAGAGCAGGTTCTCTGCAGGGCAGAATTCAGCGCTGGTCCAAACCTTTACATTTGAAGGGCAATCTTAACAGTTCAGATTTTCCTGATGTTTGTGGGCAGTGTGTGGGCAGAGCTGCAGCAGGGGTCTGGTTTGCTGTTGACCCCTCTGTGTTGCTGCAGGGTGGGCCAGGCTGACGCAGAGCGGCGCCAGGACATTGTGCTGAGCGGGGCTCACATCAAGGAGGAGCACTGCGTGTTCCGCAGCGAGAGGAACAACAACGGCGAAGGTAAAGGTGTGAAGGTCTGCTTCTCCTGCAGCTCTCACTGCCATGGCTGCCCAGGGAGTCCCCTGGTCTGCAAGTTTTCTGACCTCAAGAAAAGGATCAGCTTTGACTTGATTTGTTGAGTGTCAGGGAAAGAAAATAAAATTTGTTTAGGTGATAATTGCTTCAGATTGTAGGCTGCAGCCAGTATAACAGTTAAATTCTGACCTGGTTAACTATAAACATGAAAAAAAAAGTAGTTTCTAGCTGCAGTAGGTTAAGAAGTCAGTACTATTGATTTCCTCTTGGGTCTTTATTTTTAAGTAGCATGACATCCAGGGGTGATTGACTTTGGTGTTAGTATGAACATGGGCAGCAAATGAGAGGCCTCTGGGGCTTGCACACTTCTGTTCCTCTACAGGACTCTCTAAAGTCTCACCCATCAATGTTTTCTTTGTAGTTATTGTTACTTTGGAGCCTTGTGAACGATCAGAAACCTACGTGAATGGCAAGAGGGTTGTGCAGCCTGTGCAGTTGCGCTCAGGTAAGAAATGTTACCACAGATTTTTTTTAGACTCTGTGTATGTGACATTGACATCATACATGTGGAATTAGGTGCTGTTCAGGGGCAGTGTCACCTTTATCTTTTAAATAGAACTTGGTACCATTCTTCTGTCAGCTGCAGTTTTCTGTTCCTATTTCTAGGAAATCGTATCATCATGGGTAAAAATCATGTCTTCAGATTCAACCACCCAGAGCAAGCACGAGCAGAAAGAGAGAAAACACCATCAGCTGAGACTCCCTCAGAGCCAGTTGACTGGACATTTGCTCAGAGGGAGCTTCTGGAGAAGCAGGGCATTGACATGAAGCAAGAGATGGAGAAAAGGTAATAAAATAACTTAAAATTTTGACCTGAAAGAAGGAAGAGTCAGCAGTAGGTTACTGGGGTCACAGCATCTGTGCTACCTCTTGTGGAAGTCCAGAAAGCTTCCTCTTATTTTACTGTAGTGTTTCAGTGCTCCATCTCCTTTGAAAATCACAGATAAGCAAAGGCCACTAATGCTGCAGAGCTTTTTTGTAAGGGCTGAAAAGCAGCTTGCAGGGTTTCACTTCAGAAACCCTGAGTAGCCAGAGAACAGTTCCTTTTAAGGACAATGCCTTTTACTCATGTAACTGTTATTCAGGAGATTGTGCATGTAGAGTAACACCAACAGGAAACTAATGACCTCTGACTACTTCTGTTCTTCTGTTCATCTTCAGATTACAAGAAATGGAGATCTTATATAAGAAAGAGAAGGAGGAAGCCGATCTCTTGTTGGAGCAGCAAAGACTGGTATGTGTCCTTACTCCTGATTAACTATGCCTTTGGCAAACAGTAATTCCTGTCCTTGCTTATCTGAAAGTTTAGGAAACCTGCTTGGGTTGTCTGCACAATGCAGTTCTCCCTTTGCTTTCAAATTCTTTGTGTCTACAGTGAATTATTAGCAGTGTGAGTGAGCTCCTTCAGGTTAATTCGGAGATTGTGATTGACAGTAAAGAGGCTTTAATCAATTCTTGTTGGGATAGATTGCATTTCTTGCAAGTTAACCTGAAAGAAGGGCATTTTTGTGCTCTGTGTTTTTTGAAGTTCCTTTTCAGTAGTCTAAACAGCTACTCCTTGGGATGTTTGCCTTTATTTTTGTCTTGGATCACCAGAACATACTAATTTTGTGCTGCCAAAGAGATTTCTAGAACATTGATACACTAGGTTTAGTTTTTGAATGATGTCTGAAAATGTTGCTGCATTGTGCATGTTTTAACCCTTCTCCCTCCCCTGCATGGAGTTCCTTGTGAGGGTCTTGGTGGTACACAAGCCAGTGGTGGGGATCTGAGTAGGGAGCAGTGTGTTAACTCATTCAGAGCACTGGGAATTCCAGCTCTCCACGTATCTGTCAAATAGGAAGTCTGATAAATTAAGTCTGATATAGGAAGACTTCAGTCTTCTCACAACAAATACCTCTGAAGTGCAGTACAAATAGAAATCCATGCAGTCTTCAAGCACCCTGTGAATTTGGAAAACAAGACCAAACCCAGGAATGAAGTCTAGATTTCCCTAAGAAACCTGAGTCTCCTGATTCTGCTTTAGCTGGTTGTCTTTAGCCAGAACACAAATGTAGTTGTGTCAGAATTCTGATCAAAATTACAAACTCATGATTCATGTCTGTAGTATGAGATGGAGAATGTGGGTTAAATGCATGCTGGGCTTTGCACTGTAAAGTTCTTGCCCTTCTCCCCAAGCCAGAATGGAGCAAAGTACTGTGGCTTCCATAGGAAGAAGCTACATTTCTTTTTTTAAATTCCTATTACACACTTAGAGACTTCTGCATCTCTAATTATTTCATCACGAGGGGCTAATTTCTTGGATGGGGTGGCTGTAGACTTTGACCAAGGCAACTGTTAGTTCAGAAAAAAAGCTTAAATGTGACTAATGTCATGTTTTATCTCTGGAATTTTATAGTTAAAATTTGGGTAGCAAAAAAAAAATAGTACAGTAAAGATGTGAAAATAAAAATAGTTTGAGTATTGAGTAACTTTTGGCAATGTGTCAAATGAGATGCAAGTAATGGAATTCCCTCCCCTAAATTTTAGCTGACTGGCACAAGCTAAGCTATTGTATGAATTAAAGATGTGAATTTGGCTGTCTGGGAAGTTCATTCCAATAAGGCTGCATTTATAAAGTGTTGTGAAGGGAATTTATTTCCCCAAATACTTCATATTAAGGGAAAATTCTTTAGAGAGTGGAGTGGTTAATATAATAAAGATGCTGGTTTCTCCAAGTTTGTTCTGTTCTTGCTGGTTTTGAGTAGTGGACACAGGTGGAATGCTACCCTACATCCCTCAGCAGCTCCTGAAGGACACCTGTCCTAGTTGTAAGGGATCATATCAGATGTGATCCTTGGCCAGGGAGCAGTGCCCTGCGTATCACAGTGCTCCATAGGAATATTTCAGGTGACAGCAGAGCTTGCAGACACAGCTCATGATTTCTGTGTGGCTGTGTGCAGAGCCTGGGGTGGACAGGATTAGTGCATCCATGCAGCTGTAGCTGAATCATGAGTGGGAAATCTGGGAGTGCATTTCAGCTTGTGTACCTTGAAATTCGTGTTTACATGGCTGCCATAGCCAGCTGCAGTATCAGGTTCTCTAACTTACAGCTGTGTAAGACTGATATTGGGATATAAATATTCTTGGTCTAAACTGGAGTATAATCTCAGATGTAAGAAGCTAGTTAATCCTGTTTACCAGATTGTTTTATATTTATGCTGAGATTCCAACCAGACTGGATGTTTATTTGTTAGATGTGCTGTACAAAAAAATAAACAATAGCTCTTGTCCCTCAAAATTGCCGACTAAAATACCTTTGCCTTGCTAGTATTACTAGGGAATAGAAGTAGTTGTTCTCCATTTTACAAATTGATTGTGAAAATGTGTGTAATAGAGCTAAAATGGTCACAATGCCTCTGCAGTGGCCAGTTGATATTGGAATTTTGATCATAGCTGCACTAATTGGTCTGGGTAACCTCTGAGTGCACAGGGCCATGACTCAGTGTCTCTTCATCATCTTTTGGTACGAAGACATGCTTTACCCATAAGTAGTTCTATGGTAGTTTTGTAACTATCAGAGTCCTGTGGAACTTGTGACTTAATGTTGGAGTAGTTCATGTTTTGCCTTCCTGGTTGTATCCCTGAGTGGCCCAACTACACTGGGGCTTCCTCCAGGGAACCCTTGGTTTCCACTGCAGTGTGCAGTCTGCTAGATGCTGTTTCCTTAGGCCACAACTTTTGTCAGCTGTAAACTCACAAAGAGTTTCTAAACCAGTGTTTTGCTTACATTTTGACCTAAACTAGAAGTTGGTTCTCTAGTATTGTTCTTAAAACTACATTAAGTCACAAGAAGCTCAATAATGTGAATCTGGTGCTGGCTCAATGACCTAGGTTTCCTTTGGTTTTAGAGTAAGTGGCTGTTACTGTTCCTGGTTTCTCATCTGGTACAAATCTCCATGTGGAAAACAGGGATGTTAGTTAGAGCTGCATTAGACACTGAGAGCTGTGTTGAAGGTGTTTGGATCACAGTAATATACAGGATTTCTTGCTTCTTAAAGAGATGTCTTAATCGGCCTTTAAAGAAAAGTGCTCTATTTTAATTCCTGGTTGCAGTAAGCAATGATGGATATCCTTAACTGGGGGTGGCAGTTTATCTGAACAGACATTCCTAGCATATGGAAACCCGAGGCACTGCTCATTAAAAATCACTTAGCAAAAGGTGGAAAACTTGTAATGAAGAAGCAAAGCGCATAATGGTTAGCAAGTGTGTGGAAGCTCCAGGCTCTAGGTTTTGAAAAGAAGACAAATCAAGGATATCAAATAGAAAATTTGTATTAAAACAATTAAAGTCATTACTCCGCATTCTGCTGAAACTCATTCTTCGGACAGACAAGACTGATAATGGTTTTTTTTTTCTTTAAACTAAGCAACAAGGTGCCAAATGGAAAAAAAAAAAAAAAGTCAAACAAACAAACCACAACCCACCTCTGAAACTCTGATTCTGGATATCCTTCTAGCTTGTAGCAAGTCTTGGAGTATGAACCACTGTCTTCGTCTGTCATAGTGGCACTTACAGTCCTTTTAACATTGAACCTTTCGGCTGCTTCTGTTTCAATTTTTCTTATCGTCTAACACTTCTCTGGCTGCTATTGTAGTGAAATGGATTCTAAACTTGAGCATCCCTGCAACCACGTGCAACGTTACTAACCAGTGTTAACCCGACTTACTCTGGCTGCTCATGACATCTTCTATGGCTGTTGTGCTCACCTTCCTGGGGAGGATTTGCTGAAAGAAGCAACAGCAGTCACCGAGGCAAATGTGTGTGGTGGGGATTTGCATGTCTTTGTAGCATGTGTGAAGTGCAGTTTACACTTGGTCCTAAGATTTAAAACCAGGAACTTGGTCTGTTTAAAGACTTTGGAAGGGTTTGGGAGGGAAGAGTTCAGAGTATCAGCTATTATGAGATGACAAGACTTAAATATAATGTTAATCTTTATTTAGTGAAGAGCTCCAATTTTGACAGTCCATGACTCTTGAAGATGCATTTTAATGCCCTAACGCTCAGTCTTCAGGGACCTCCTTATCACTTGTTCTATTTTGATTTTTGATTTAGTTTTCTTTGCCTGCTACTTCTTGTTTAGCTTTTCCATTTTCTTACAATTTTAATTTTGGTTATTTTGGGGCCACTTCTTGATTTTTGTTTTTCCAAAGGATGCAGACTCTGATAGTGGGGATGATTCGGACAAGAGATCGTGTGAGGAGAGTTGGAGACTGATCACTTCCCTGAGAGAGAAGCTGCCCCCCAGCAAGCTCCAAACCATTGTAAAAAAGTGTGGCCTCCCCAGCAGTGGGAAGAAACGAGAACCTATTAAAATGTACCAGATACCCCAGCGGCGACGCCTTAGCAAAGACTCCAAATGGGTCACCATCTCAGACCTAAAGATTCAGGCTGTGAAAGAGATATGCTATGAGGTAGCACTCAATGACTTCAGGCACAGTAGGCAGGAGATTGAGGCTCTGGCCATTGTTAAAATGAAAGAGCTTTGTGCCATGTATGGGAAAAAAGACCCAAATGAGCGCGAATCGTGGCGAGCTGTTGCTCGGGATGTCTGGGATACAGTGGGAGTTGGAGATGAAAAGATTGAAGATGTAATGGCCAATGGTAAAGGAATAACTGATGTGGATGACCTAAAGGTGCACATAGACAAATTGGAAGATATTCTGCAAGAAGTGAAGAAGCAAAACAACATGAAGGATGAAGAGATCAAAGTTCTCAGAAATAAAATGCTAAAAATGGAGAAGGTTTTACCCCTGATAGGGTCTCCAGACAAAGCTCAGTCAACTGTAGCTAATGCTAAATCTCCAAACTCTGCCAGTGCAGCGGATGGGGATAAGAAGCCCACAGATGAGGCAAAGAGAAGCGAGAATGACGATCTTGCTAAGGAGGAGCGTGTGTCTCAGTTAATGGCAGGTGATCCAGCTTTCAGACGTGGGCGTTTACGTTGGATGAGGCAAGAGCAGATTCGGTTTAAAAATCTGCAGCAGCAGGAAATAGCTAAACAGCTTCGTCGACAGAATATGCCTCACCGGTTTATTCCACCTGAAAATCGCAAACCCCGGTTTCCTTTCAAAAGCAATCCCAAACACAGGAACTCGTGGAGTCCAGGCACCCACATCATTATCACCGAGGATGAAGTTATTGAGGTTAGAATTCCGAAAGAAGACGATAAGAACAAAGACGAAGGCAAAGAGAAAGAAAGCAAAGCCGCTTCTAAAGATCCGCAGCAGCTGTGGAATCTTTACGGGCCGCAGAGGAGCCAGGATAACATCCAGGTGAACCGGCAGCAGCTGGGCCCGCCGCCGCAGCCCGGCAGCCAGCAGCAGCCGCAGCCGCGCTGGAGGAGCAACTCCCTCAACAGCGGCTCGCACAAGGGGCTGCGGCGCCAGGCCTCGGGCTCCTCCGAGGCGCTGCACGGCGCGGAGCCGCTGCACGGCGCGGAGCCGCAGGGCTTCCAGCACAAGCGCCACCTGCACCAGCACCGCCAGCCCTACGGCGGCCCCGGGGCCGAGGGCAGCGCCCCGAAACACACGGACCGGCCTGGCCAGCACGGCCCGTTCGTGACGCCGCCGCGCATGAGGCGCCAGTTCTCGGCCCCCAACCTGAAAGCGGGCAGGGAAACCGCGGTATGAGCAGGGCCCGGGCAGGCCGGGCCCATGGCTCGGCTCGGCTCGGCTCGGGCCCATGGCTCGGCTCGGGCCCATGGCTCGGCTCAGCTCAGCTCGGGCCGGGCACAGCCCGAGAGGCCCCGCACAAGCGCCAGGCTCCGGCCCTGCGGCCCGGGCACTTTGCATGTGACTTTCCTTGCAGTTTTAACAGCATCCCTTGGAAGAATATTCTGAAAAATTCTAAGAACTTTTTTCATAGACTAGAAGACTCAGAGGGAGGGAGGTGGAGGGGAGAACTTCCCACTAGCTCATTTACCAAGTTTTTTTTTTTTTTGTGTGTGTGTGTGTCTTGAAGTATTTTTCTAATGCTGAAAATATTGTCTGGAACTTACCAAGTGCTACCTTCCTCCTGTGTTTTATGTAGACAATCAAAAGAGGAGTTTAGTTTCTAGCATTGAATGTTTCTTGTGACCTTTTTCTTAGCAATAAGGAAACTGACCATCTGTTTATAAATGAATCTGGTTCTTCAGAACAATATTTTCCACTCTTAACTCAATTTTTAATAGTAATAATAATCTATAAACCAAAAGTTGTTGGCTTTTTTATAAAGAAATTAAGAAGAGATATTGGGTCACGCTCCCTGACTAGATGTCTCTTCTCCTTCTGCTTAAGTTCATAAATATTGGTATGAAGTTGCTGTGACAGTTAAACCAGCCTGAATGGAATTTTATGTCAGAATATATATATAATGCTGAAGCAATTATTTGGAAACAAGCTTTTTCTAATTCCCATTGTATCTCTAAATATAATAGGTTTTAATTATTATACTGAGACTGTGGAAAGGAACTAGGATTTTTCAACACTCTGGTGCACTCAAAAAGCTAATTCTTTTATTTTATGTTTTCAGCTTTCTCAGGCATGAGTCTGGGAGATGTTCTTGAAATAGTTATTCTTAGGAAGATTTATAAATCACTACTTTTGGCTGAATTCTCCTGTGAGATGGGAGAATTGAACTGTTTCATCTTAATGTGATACCTCATGTTAGTGCCTCTGGTCTTGGATTAAACTAGAATTCAAGACTCAATAAAGGAGAAGGTTGCTTTGAGGAGAAAATAAGATTAGTTTTCCTTCTCCTCACACTCAAAATGCGAGTTAAAATCTTTCATGTCTATTTTGCTCTGAAGGGGTTTGCACTTGCAGGTGATTTGCCATAACACAAGGGCTTGCCATTCCTGCTTCAGATTGTTCCAAGCAAATTACTGAAAAACTAGTGACTGAGGAATAGGCTTTGAGGTTTTGTTGCAATTGGAGAGTCCCAACCTGAATGATGCTGGGTTATTTTCTGAGTTTCCAAAAGTGCAAGACAAGGTTGCTCTTACTTTGGAAAATCCATGGCCTTAACTGTAAGCCAATAGAAGTATTTGGGGACTTACTTTGCTTTTAAATTTAACTTGAATAAAATTTTAAAACCACAGTTGGACGCTCTACCACATTTGGTAAGGTAGGTCCGCTTTGCAGTGTATTTGTGCTGTTTTGCACAAGTATCCTGAATTTACTTGAGGTTGCTTATTTTTTTATAAAATATCAGCCCTACTGGTAATTGTTACTTGTGTGTGGCTCAGCATAGCTGTAGGTGAGTGGCAAGTGTCTTAAGCTTATTTTCCATATTTTTTGTCCTATCCTACTTCTCCCCTGCCTCAGCTGGGCATGTTGTAGGTGCTGTTGCAACACACGTGCTATTTACATATCAAGTAATCAAGTGTCAGCTCTTAATTCTCAGCACATGTATCACTGATGGGATGGTGGCCTCTGCTGAAGGAGATGCAAAGTCAGTCCTCCAACTCCTAAAAGAACAAACTGGGAGTTTTCCCTTATGGCAGGTTTAGTTCTGTGCCCAGATCTGGCTTTGTAACTTGCATTTGTCTCATGCTTTGGCCTACTTGAACAAAGGAAACAAAGCATTGCTTCCAAAAATGCCTTGATTCTTAAAGAACAGAAGGCTTGTAGATGAGCAATACTTGCTTTGAGCTTGAGTCCAAATTGCAAAGTGAGGTTTGGGCTGCAAGTAATGTTTTGCTGTTGTTTTTCATTTAGAATCCTGTTTTAGTAGTGCGTTGCACTTTGGTTTTGTGCATGTCAAGCATAATGAGTTCCTACATATCCTCGGAAAGGCTTGGACTCTGTTGAACATGCATGCTTGGGAGAAGGCTCTCAGTTCCCTGGGAGTACGTGGGGCAGTCACAGCAGCCTGCACGGGGCGGGTGGCAGAGACCAGAGCAATCCCATCTCCTGTCTGTGCTCCGGGGGATTGTGCTGCCTCTGTGGGATTGAGCACAGAGTCCTTCTGAGCCCATGCAGCTACTGACACGAGACTCAAACTGCTGCTTGATCCCTAACGCTGAACACTAAAATGTTTGTGCCAACCTATTTCACTTCAAACTCAGAAAAGAACTCTGGAAATGCCTGGGTGGTGCTGGTGAGCAGTAGGTTGCCATCGGTCTGTCTTACCCCACTGTTCTAGTGCAGCACTGGAAGAACAGCCCTGCCTGTGCTGCTGTATGCTTTGACAAAGCAGAAAAGGACAGTCAGTGTCAGAATGGAGCCCAGTCTGCTTCAAGGAAGCAGCTTTTTCCCTGGCTTTTAGGAGGATATTTAGGAATTTGATATGAATTGCAGTGCAGTGCTTCATCTGATAAGGGAAGCAGTGTGAGAACTGTGGATCTCCTTGCACTATTCAGAAATGCACACAACTCTCACTCCAAATCCTGTGTTAATGGAGTTAATGAACAGTGAGACAGCTGCTTCCATTGATGTCTGTGTGAAAAGGCTTTCAGGGTAATGGAAATGTGGCATCCATGGTGGAAGTGCTCTTTGACTAAGTTCAGTTGCCTTTGCCAAGTGCTGCTGTGCCTTGACAGCTGTCTTGGATCCCCCTGTGCCTTGGGGATGGCTTCTCTAGGACTCCCTGGGACACTGGACTGGGGGGTGGGGTTAAATGCACATCACTAATGCTCCTCACTCAGATTGACTCCAGCATCCTTCCTCAAGCAATCTGAATTTAGGCATCTGTCAAATTAGAGGATGCTATTTTTATCAGTACATTCAGCATAGTTTCAGTATCTTCCTCACTGTGTCCTTTACATGTTGAAACTTGTTTTTTGTTGAAATTTTTCTTGGATACTTCCCATTAAATCTCTTCAGGAGCTGCCACATGAGAAATCTATGCTGTGTAACTATTTGTACTGTAAAGAAAGCAGTGAGCTGCCTTTAAACTAAATGGGATTTTCAGATCTGTCTGTTGTTTTGGATTGTCTTAAGAGCAGGTATCTGCCTTGTGAAAAGCAGAACTGGTTTGTATTGTAACAAGTGCTCTTTCAATAAACTATGAAATACTCTTGTAAGTGTCAGACTTGTGTCAGTGAAATGGAGATGAAACTTGACTGCAGGCTTGTCCTGCTTCTATTTATCTTGGGGTTGGGCTTGTTCCAGCAGAGTTATGAAGGTTTCTTTAATTGTTCCTCAGTCTGATTCTTGTACGTTCATCCACTCTGGTGTTTCTGCTGTTCTGTGGAAAGCAGCAAAGCAGGCTTGTGTCCATCTCAGACAGCTTATTTAAATTCAATATAAAAGAAAAGAAGAGCGTTTTGTAGCACAAGGAACTATAAACGATTCTCATCTTCAGTGCTGTCCCATTGTACCATCCTGTGTGCTATCTAAATTCTGGAAGAAAACACAGAGCTGGCTGTTCTCTCTTTATTTGCTCGTTGAAGGCAAAAGAAATGAACTTTTCTGTGCCCCTCAAATCCAGGGGAGACTCACACACAGCAGTACCTGGGCAGACACCACATCTCAGTGTTGTGGTGCAGTGTTCTGCTTTAACTGCTCCAGGCTGGTCTTAAAAAGCTTTGTGTACTTTGAGTGTGTGGGGTGTGGGTTTGTTGGTGGGTTTGGGTCTGTTTTGTTTCCCCCAACCCCCATTCCCTCTCCAGTTTTTCAGTTTCTCCAAAAGAATCTGGAAAGATTCTACTAAAATGCTACTTGAAGAGCTTTCCATTTCTACAGTTTAGCTGCTCAAAATGACATTATTGACTTCAGACTACAGGAAAATAAAATATTTTGCCTTTCCTTGCAAGTGAGAGAAGCTGATTTGTGTCACTTTGCATCTCAGCAGTTTTATCTCTGTTTCAAATGTAACAACATTATCTGCATGAAATGGGGGAAATAGATCAAAGAAAGTGCCTTTATCTTAAAAACATAATTCAGGATTATGCTAGGCATTTCAGAAGAGTAGATAAGTCTGATACTTCATGGGAAGTTTCATGGAGTCTAGAATGGATTTTTGGTGAATCTAAGAATTTCAGGAGGAATATCAAAAGAAAGGATATGTATTTGTTTTGTTTGCAGTACTTAGGCTGCTGGGCTGAGGTTACTTCCTGTGTGAGTAAGTAGCCAACCTAGGGTGAATAGAGCAGAAACAAATTAAGAAGGAGCATTTTAGCCAAATTAAATATTCAAGAAGAAATTAGACTCTATTTGGAAAGGAGATACACCTCCAGATTCTTTCAGGTTCATAAGTACTATTTTCTGAAAATAGCATTAACAAATGGTAGCTGTGCCCTTAGAAAGTGCAGGATTTTGAATACCACTGATTCAATATCCCTGAGAGCAAAAATTGAACTTCTTATGGCCTTCATATGATGGCTGAGTTTTAATTTTCTAAAGCCTTCCTGGCTGAAGCTGACACCATCATTTTGTGGATAAGTGATGCAGCTCTTTAGGTGAGATGCTTAAGTGGGATGGGAGGAAAATGCAAAGCTTTTATTCTGTAGCTCTTGGGCTTAAGAACCTATTGTTACAAACTGGGCATTGGAGAAAAATTTTAGGATTTAGAAGAATTTTAGGATTTGGAACTGTGGAAGAGAGAAGGTTGGAGTACAAGATCAGTGCCTTCAAGAATTCTTAAGAACTCAACAGCACCCTTAGTGAATTGTTGTAACTCTTGTATAAAAATCTTGAGAAACCAGTTTAATTTGTGTAATAATATGCCAAAGGTTTATCTTAAAAAAATAAAATACCCTAGTGGGATAGACTCTGAGATCAAGAACACAGTGACAGTCTGTTCTAATTTGTATTTGTTTTGCCAGCAAATAATAAAAGGCTCATTAGGTTTAAGTAGCATTTGTTTCAAGGCATGATAAGGTCTGAACAGGAAGAAAATGCTGTTGTACCAGAAGCTATTGCTGAAGTCTTCCTCGTGGAGAAGCCACTGCACAGACTTTTCTGCCAGGGCCGTGCTGGTATTTTATCTTCTGATGCCTTAAATACACGTGAGAGAGTGGTACTTGCATGCTGTGGGGAAAATCTAATTGAAAACAAAGTGCTTCCCTCACTAATATTTGAAATTATTTTTTTTTGTATAAAAAGGCAAATCAGTGGTGCTGTTAATCCTTCTGTTTGAGAAATTGAAGGTGAATAATCCTCTCCTTTCAAATTTATTTTTGCATTTTTCTCTATTTCTGCTTCTTTTCTACCTCTCTGAAAGCAGCAGCCAGCCTCCAAATAAAATGCCCTTCTTCCTGTCTTTAGCAAAAACCCCACAAAAGAACATCCTAAAGCTTTCCCTCTTCTAGACACTGTGTACATGTAAATGTGGTGATTTTAGAGTCCAGCTCTTCTGTCCTGTGCTGGCCTCTGTTGTGTTTGCAGGGAGATTGCAGCAGTGCAGTGCTGGTGTGACCTGAGAGCCCTTGAAGTGTCTGTGTGGTGTGATCTGTGTCTGTCACTGAGCTCTCTGTGTCTCTCAGCTTCCTCCTGCTCTTGTCTGTCCTCCTACACAGCGTCTCCTCTCTCCCCACAGGACTATGAGAGCAAGCTGCAGGCCCTCCAGAAGCAGGTGGAGACACGGTCCTTGGCAGCTGAAACAACGGAGGAGGAGGAGGAGGAGGAGGAAGAAGGTGAGTTTGAAGCTAAAAATAATTTGGGTATAACCAAGTCTAAAGGAGCAGCTGCTGTATCATCTCTTGTAATAGATAGAAAACTTGCTTTGGAAAGCTGCAAAACATGGCAAGTTCTTGATCTGTAATCTTCTCAGCATCCATATTTCAAATACCCATTTATAGAATACATTCACCATGAACTGTAGACATACATCTTCTAATACAACTGGTTCACAAACTAGATTAGTTTTACCCCAAGCTTTGATTTGGTGCTCCTGAAGGAATCTCTTCCTGGCACTAACAGAGCTCAGATGTCTTAAAATAAAATAACACTGTTGCCTTTGTTTCCTTGTTTTGATCTTGAAGTTTCTCTTTTCCTCCTTGCTAGGAATTCTTAGAATGCTGTGACATGTCTGTATAACTCCATTTCTGGACAGTGGATAATTTATTACTCTCATTATACTCACTCTCATTCCACTCTTTCAGCATTTGGCTTTAATAGTTGCCAAATAACTTAAAATAATAGGAGCAGAAAAAAATTTGTTTCCTCTGTTCCAAATCTCATTTACATGATCATTAATCTCCTCTGCTAATGTTGAGGAAGTTTGAGTCCAGTTTTTCCATGATGAATAATGAAAATATAGAAAATGTTTGTTTTCTGCTCTTCCAGAAAATGTGTTGAGAGCTTGATGGCACAGTCAGCAGGAGTATTGGATACTGCATGTGATGGTTTTGAGAGAAAGCCACATTGTTTTATTTCTCTGTTTCTTTGCCCTTCCCAGTGCCCTGGACACGCCATGAATACGAACTCGCCCAGTGGGCTTTCAGGAAGTGGAAATTCCACCAGTTCACTTCGCTGAGGGACCAGCTCTGGGGAAATGCAGTGTATCTGAAGGAAGCCAATGCAATCAGTGTAGAGTTAAAGAAAAAGGTAGGGACATGGAGAGCCAGTTTTTGAGTTTTCTGACCCATCAGTTTTGATTGTATAATCCTGCTGTAAATGCTCCGAGTTTCTTGTAATTGTATGTCTCTTGCTTATTAATTTGGGCTGTAAAAGTGTTCAGAAAATGGTGAGTCCTTGATTTGGGTTCTGTGTGAGTGAACGTGCCAGGGCAGCACGTGGCTGCTGAGGACTCAGGTATGTGTGTGTGTGTGTGTGCCACGCAGGTGCAGTTCCAGTTCGTGCTGCTCACAGACACGCTGTACTCGCCGCTGCCCCCGGAGCTGCTGCCCCCCGAGCCGGACAAGGGCCGCGAGCGCCGCCCGTTCCCCCGCACCGTGGTGGCCGTGGAGGTGCAGGACCTGAAGAACGGAGCCACGCACTACTGGTCCTTGGAAAAACTCAAGTATGTCAGTAGTGTTAGAGAACAGAATTCCCCGTGTCCAAGGAGCTTCACTCAAAAATTTCTCCCCTTTTCTTTGTCGGTTTCTGGTTTTTCTCTGTCCTCCCAAACTTCCTAGACAGTGTGGGATGTTCTAAATACCAGCTTTTCAGATTGTTTGAACAAGTGCACTTTTCTCCAACTTCTAACCTTAGCTTCACTTCTAATTTTTGTAATTTGAGGTTAGACTTTATCTTTTGAATGCAATGAGACTCATCACAGCTCATCTCTGTACATTACTTTTTTCAGCCCTTCCACTGTAATAATTTCCTTGCTACCTGCTTTATATAACTTGGCAGTATATGACATAATTTATGATGAAAATCTTAAATAAAGAAGATTTTATTTCTATGGAAGCTACACAAATTCTTTCACAAATTCTGACTGCAATCTGAATTATTTTCATCACGTGTAAATGCCATTTCTTTTCCCCATTCTCTAAATATTGACTGAAGGACTTTTTTCCTACTAATAACTTCTAGACAAAGGATATTGCAGTGTGAAGCACTTGTTTTCTTCAATAAAAGAAATGGATAATTAGAGTCTATAATGGAATTGGTTCACTTTTGAATCAAAATGCCAACTTTTCTGGAGTGGAATGCACAGAACTGCCAAGAGTTACTCAGTAACATGGTCTGATAAAAAAATTGAAGCAAAAAATATCCCAGAATTAGATGTGAAAGAGGAATATTTAGAAGTGTATTGAAATCCAAGATTTATGTAAGCTTCTGCAGTGACCTTGCCTTGTGCTTAGAGGGCTTAGCTGACAACCAGACTCTCTTAATATTTTTGGGAATTAATGAAGCACCAAACTTAGGGCACGGTGAACACCTCGCTTTGTGTTCTCTGCCTCCTTACCCCTCTCTCTGAGCTCTTTGCTGCCGCTGTCTCTGCAGGCAGAGGCTGGAGCTGATGCGGGAGATGTACGACCGGGCGGGGGAAGTGGCCTCCGGCAGCCAGGAGGAGCCCGAGGGCTCCATGACGGGCAGCGACCCCTTCTACGACCGCTTCCACTGGTTCAAGCTCGTGGGCAGGTACGGAACGGACAGCGCCTCCTGCAGCTGCGCCGCCAGCGCGGGCTCAGCCTGCAGTGCTGGATTAACCGTGCGGCCTCTGGGCCTGCTGGGTCTTGTCTCTCAGGGATTTGGAATAGACTTTAGATACAGTTAAGAGTAGGAAATGCCAGTTCATGTGTCTAGTAGTAGAACGTGCTTTGAGTGAGCATTTAGTAAGTTACAAATTTATTTTAAAATATAACCATCTAAGTTCCATCTAAAGTCACTGGAGCAGAGCTGTGAAAATATGAAGAACACTGGAAAAGTGGTCCAGTCTCTCTCATATGTGGGATTCAAATAGTTTGGTCATACCTTAGGGAAGTGTCTGATGTGATTCTTTAATATTTCCTGCTGTCGGCCGCACCTTTACGATATTTTTATTTGCAGAACTGCTGTGTTGGAAATAAGAAATGTATCTCTGTTACGTGGATGTCCTCTCAAGTTCTGTATGCTCAGTTCTATATGCTCAGCCATGTTTCTATTCCTTTTTCATTTGCTTCCTGCTCCATTCAAGAGCACTCTTTTCCCTGACGTTGTTGGCAGCCCCCTCGCTCCCGTTTTGTTGCAGTGCAGGTGGTTTGAAGGCGTTGCTGGTTGTTGAGGGGTCTCTGTGCTGAAGGCAGCAGGGCTGTTGGTGAGGTTCTGTGTGCTGACCCTGTTAATCGGTGTCCGTTCGCTGATGTGCAGCTCCCCCATATTCCACGGCTGCGTCAACGAGCGCCTGGCCGATCGCACGCCCTCCCCCACTTTCTCCACGGCCGACTCCGACATCACTGAGCTGGCAGATGAGCAGCAGGATGAGATGGAGGACTTTGATGATGAGGCCTTTGTGGATGACACTGGCTCCGACGTTGGGACTGAGGAGGGATCAGACCTCTTCAATGATGGGCGCGACCCGTTTTACGACCGATCCCCTTGGTTCATTTTAGTGGGAAGGTTGGTGAGGTTACTCTGAGAATGGCCAAAAGGGACCAGCTCTTGCTGCAGACTGCAGTGGCTTTGCCTTGTGCTACACTGATGGTCAGTCTAGCCAAAATATCCATGTCCATAAATTGGAATTGCCAGAGAATGAGTGTAGTTCAACGTTAAGTTTTAAATTCCTGTGTCTGGAATGAAGACCTAAGTATTAATTGAGAAAATAACCCTTAGATGCGACAGTGTGAGTAAATCTAGGTAACTGTTGCACCTTGGGGGTTTATATACAGAATATAAACCTTTATATAATTCCCTGTTTAGCCGTTGCAGGGTCACTAAGACAGAATTGTAGCATGTTATTTTCTTCCATGGAAGAGAATCTGACTGTGGTGGGAAGTCTTTCAGTCCAAACCCAGAAATCTATTGGTTTTGAAAACAGGTTTAACATCCGCTGCATACGAAAAGATGGCATGTGGAGAAAGAAGAATGGTCCTTTCTGGATGAGGAAAAGAGTGTTCTCTGAGATGATTTGGCTTCTCAGATTATGCTTGACTCTCTGTAGCCAGTATTGGAAAGTCATCAGCGTTGCAATTCATTATCTCTGTTTATCAGCACTTTCCCCAGGCACTATGCTTGAATTCCTGAAACAAGTTTGCTTGGTGGATTTTAGAATATTATTGAGCTTTCCAGAATAGAGAGAATTAGGACATTATCAGACCTCAGTCTCTGATGCAGACCCTTAAGGACAGCAAGTTACATTACAGAAATGTAGTTCTTCACACTGTTCTTTCAGTAATAGTCTCACTAGCACGTTTCTCATTACAAGAAATAGAAACATTTTATTTAGTGGCTTGGCTCCTCTGTCTGCTGCTTCCCTCTCCCCTGATGATGCTTTTGTGCTTCCTTGCTTACCCTGTAAGCCAGCATCCTCATTAAGGTGCTTGCCACAGGCATGGTACAAAAAGGGCTCCATGGCCAGCAGAAGGGAGGAGCAGTGAAACAGGGACCAGAGCTTGGCCAGTTCAGTGTAGTGTGTCTAACCTCAGGCATCGTCAGTAGTGAAACTTGGAACTTCCTTGATCCTGTTTTTTAAACAAAAATTACTAAAGTTGCAAGAAACTGTGTTAGTCCTCTGTGGTCTCTGAATCTGTGCCCTTACATGCAATGCTTGGTGCCACGTTTTACAAACTCTGATTGAGGGGTTCAGGTGGGGAGCAGTTTGGGAAAGCCATGTGTGCTGCTCTGGGCTGGCTGGCAGCTCCTTTGAGCCCAGGGTGCCCCGTGTGCCCCTGGAGCCTGGGAAAGAGCTGAGCTGTTCCTGCTCCCTCAGAGGGCTCAGGAGGCACAGCACGAGCTGAGCAGATGCAGTGTGCAATGCAAACACTGCTGCTTCCTGGCAGGCACACAGAGCAGAGTCCCTGCTTTGTGCAGAGTTCTGAGCTGTGGAGCTGCAGCACTCTGCGTGGTGTGAGCTGCATGTACAGAGCTGTGAATGTGTTGAGGGATCAAACTTCGTTCCTATTATGAGGCTAGAGAGTGACTTTTGCTCAGTTGTTGGTTTCTATTGTTTCTATTCCCGTTGCTCTGTTGTGCCCATTCTGTTGGCAGAGGCTGTTAGACTGTCCAGCACCACGGAGTAGGAGCTATTGTGAGTCCTCTGTGTCTCCAGTGTGAGAATTCTGCTTTTGAGCAGTGCCTTGCAAGCACCGGGGTGTCCATCTACATAGGTATTGTATTGAGCACAAGGCAGTGTTCAGTTTGTATCAAAACCAGAATTCCTTATCACTTCCAAGTGTGTACTGGTTGATATGTTATAGAATGTGAAGGACAAATAAAACAGTTTTTAGTATTTTTGGGGAGTTGTCAGCAATAACAAGTGCAGGTCATGAAGGAGAGGAGGAGGAGAAATGGAGCATGTAGTTATCTAACTCCCTGGCCATCACAGTTATTTTCTTTTCTCTCTCTGTGCTATGACTGTCTTTTATTTGTAACTCTTAAAGAAAACAAAAAAGAGCTGGTCCCTTTAGCCATTTCTCCTGGCATGCTGGGTTTCTTCAAGATTGACTCTATTTAATGGTGTGACATATCAAGCATTTGCTTTTTTTTTAAGGGAGGTGGGAGAGGATTATGGGATATTTTATTTAAATCCTGATGTGTTTATTTTAAAAATATCTGCCATCATTTTGAGTTCTGTTGGTTTTGTTTTGGTTTTTTTACAAATTGTGTTTGTTAAATTTAATTTCTAGTTTTGTTGTGAGTATGCCATTTTACCTCACCAATCTTTCTGCTAATCCAGCCCCCCTCTTTCAGTCTGCTGGGCTAAGTGCAGGGGGACACTTAGGGACTCTTTGGGGAGTGGGAATCCTCACGGATGTGCGAAGAGGAGGAGGAAAACCTTAAGATATCATCCACTCCTGACTTGGCACTGTCTCATGATGGAGCAGTGTGGTGCTGCATAACCCAGCTCTGTTCTGGTGCAGCACATGTGCAGTTGCTCTCCACTCTACACAAGAGATGCAGCATTTTCATCAGCAAACAGGAAGCTTTAAACTTTTTTGCATTATGTGTTTATTTTTCTCTAAGTTAAAATTATTCCAGTGAACAAGGTGACTGGATGGAAGCAAACTGGGGGAGGAGGGAAACACATTTTTTCCCTGGGATGGTCACAGGGTAGGGGTTAATCCAGCTGAATGCTTTGCTGGCACATGTTGAGCAGCACCTTCAGAACTTTTGCCCTGCAAATGAAGATGTATTTTTTATTTTTCATGCAGATGATGCTTTCACTTTCCATTAGTTTGGCTTTGAAGGGAGAAGGCTTCTGCAATGCCTGACTGTTTTTAGTTAGTGAGACTCCTACTGTGCACATCAGTGCAAGACTCCGTGGCTTCTGCTGTGTTGGGAAATGTCTGTTCTCCCTGGCTTGAAATGTGCTTTTCAAACTGGGTGTGTTCCTCATGTTGAGCTCAGAACCACATTCCTTTTGGAACTCCATCCCTGATCCAGTCCAAGTGAACCATTCCAGTTTCAGGGACTGTTCTCTTACGTGTTTGGGTGCTAGTTCCTCAGATGTGCATCACCTGAAATTCCAAAGCTAAAAATGAAAATGTTAGAGGGAAAAAATAAAATTTAACTTCTCATTTTGTTACTTGAAATTTAGTCTCTTTTCCCTTCCCCTGTTTTATGAGTGTTTACCTCACTTTGAAGCAGACTGAAAAGGAATTAAATCCTAATCTTAGTGAAGTGTTATGTTGAGTTGGTTTTTGTTGTTGTATGGTTTTCTTCATATTTTTGTTTTGCTACTTTGTAGCCATATTAATCATCCTCTTCTCTATTGCATTTTGTCACCACTTTTTTTTTTAGTAGCATAATTTTTGTGCCTTTGGTTCATGACTGACACCTGTTTGACTTCCTTGTCATTTCAAAAAGAGTTCATTCATCCTTGGAAGGGACATGTGAACCCAAGGAGCAACACTTCCCTGTTGTCATGCAGGACTTTTCGTAGGAATGTTAAACAATAACAGTTACAAATTACAGGAATTAGTTATTCGTAATACTAAAGACTAATAAAAAAATTGTAAGGGTGGAGTTAGTAAAACAGGTTACCGTTGTTTAATATAATTTAATGTGCATAAATTCATTAAAATTGCATAATTTGTCACTTTAAATTTACTAAGTGGTAAAAGTATTGGTTAAAGTTCTGTGCATCTCAGTACCCTCCTGAACTCTGAAACAGCTCATTCAATAAGCAAAACCTTCCATATTTTCCCCTTGTTGAGAGCTGTTCTTTAGCTGACTTGTTGAGCGTATCCACATTTAATATCTTGCTCAAGCTAATCCCACTGAAGTGTGATGCTTTAAACACTTCTGCAATTCATTGCAGAAACGTAAAATAACTTAATAACTTTAGTCTGACTTTTAATTAAAATGTATACAATTAAATTTGTTACCTTACTGCTCCGAAACAGACCCTGCTTGTACATAACTTAAAAGTTAGTGCAGGGCAGGATCATCCCCTATGGGGCCTAAATGCTGTTTTTCCTTTTGGAAACTGTAATTTCTAAGTGGTTGCTCTAGAGTAGTGCTGTCATGTCTTATTTGTTATGTTCTGTTTTTTCAAAGAAATAAATCAAATGATCCTAAAGAGATTTACCTGTGAAGACTTTCAGTCTTCCACTATCTGTGCAATCAGTGAATCTTCCAAGAAACCTAAGTGATGACTTATGGTTTATTGTGGGTTTCTGGTTATTCTGCACACAGTGTTATCAAAGGAATATCGAAGAGAGAAAACATTCAGTCAGTGTTTTTAAAAGAGTGGGTTTATATGTTCAGTAAAAAATTGAGGCTGTGTAAGCACAGTAGATCAATTCCTTTTAAATTTATCATTTCCAACTACCTCATTCTTTATCATCAGTAGTTCCCTGATGGATTCTGTCAGCCTGCTAACAGCTCCATTCACAACTTCAGTGCATCTCTGGTTACCTTCCATAAGCCATCCTCTCTCCCTGTGTCTGTAACTCATTCCTGTGAGCCCTGGGTCCCTCTGAGCTCTGACTGAGAGCCTTTGGTGGCTGCCCTGGGCTTGGCCAGAGCTCTGTGTGGGCAGGGTGGTCCCAGGAGCTCCTGTGTGGGCAGGGTGGACCCAGGAGCTCCTGTGTGGGCAGGATGGACCCAGGAGCTCCTGTGTGGGCAGGGTGGACTCAGGAGCTCCTGCAGGTCTGGGAGATGCAGTGTCTGAGACCTGACTGTTGCAGAGCCAAGCCAAGCTGCAGTGGGGTTTGGCACACCGTTGCTAACGCTGGCTGTGTTTCTCTCCTCCTGTCACCAGAGCCTTCGTGTACCTGAGCAACCTGCTGTACCCAGTGCCCCTGATCCACAGGGTGGCCGTGGTCAGCGAGAAGGGCGAGGTGCGCGGCTTCCTGCGCGTGGCTGTGCAGGCCATAGCAGGTGAGACACTGCTGCCTTCAGAGCCAGGCTGGCAAACCAGGCCATTCTCCTGATACTCAAACCTGAATCACCTTCGTGTTGCAAAGAACACTTGTTCTCTGTTGGTGTTGAAATTATTTCATTTGTTGTTTCACCGTATGGGCTGAGCATGAATAAGTCTTGAAATAATGCTACTGAAGAAAAGATTTTAAAATTATCATGATGTTGTCCACTGAATTTTGTACCTGGCAACTAATGCAACACTGCTTTTTAGGACAGTGGAAGATCTAACTACTTTCAGAAAACTAAAACTAAAGGAAAGCTTTTTTTTCTGGCAACCAGTATAAACAGTGCAGAAGGGTACCTGGTTTGATCATTTTGGTGACCTGCATTAAAGTTAAATGTACCAAGTTTTAGCTGTGCTCAAACTATCCCTTTAAATTATGCTCAGAAATGTGCTCCTCTGGGGCCTGGGGAGAGCACGTGAAGAAGTTCCTGAACTGATGGTTTTCAGCATGGTGGGAACAGAAAGCAGCAGCAGTTTCCCCCTTCATTGCCTCACTAAAAACGTGGAGACTAGGAGCTGCTTTAACACAGTGTTTAATCACCAGGAATTCTTTTCAGAAGAGAGGAGTAGATATCCGGGGTGTACGGCCTCAGCAGTGCTGAGCTGCCATTGTGTGTGTGCCAGAGTTCACTGCAGGTCACTGCTCAGTCCCTGATGTTTCACAATGCTCAGTGTGAGGTGGGCTGCTTGGCAGGGCCATGCCTTAGCCATGCTGCTGGGAGCACAGATCCTTCCCATAATTTGCCCTTTCCAGCAGTGGCCAAGTGCCAGCAGTTCTTGCTTCTTTAGGTAGGGTAACCCTGGAAGCTTCACTCTCCATGGGAACATATAATGCAGCTCAGACTCTGAAGATGTGTAAGAATCACCCTGGCAGGGATTAAAACAAGTGAATTAAAATCTGGTTTAATGTGTACAAAAGTCTAGTTTGGTTTGGTTTCCTTAGCATTGACTGAATATTTCCAAATAAATATTTATCTATGTTCTTTTTTCCCTGTGTTTTTTTAGCTGATGAAGAAGCCCCAGATTATGGATCGGGTATTCGACAGTCTGGCACAGCTAAAATTTCATTTGACAATGAGTATTTTGATAAGGTAAGAATTCTTAAAATTGATCTAGGTATCTGAGTGTAGTAGCTTGTGCTTCTAAATAAAGAACACATGTTGTGGGGAAATAAGGGGATGGCAAACTCAGAAGTCTGTTACAAGCCACTGTTACATTTAATTTTCAGAGTGACTTTTCTTCAGTTGCCATGACTCGGTCTGGACTGTCACTGGAGGAGTTAAGGATTGTGGAAGGGCAAGGACAGAATTCAGAGGTTACCACTCCTCCAGAGGAGATCAACAGAATGAATGAGCTGGGTAAGCAAGAAATACTTGGTGTTTGGAGAACTCCTGGGAGATTTGTGACCCTTTCAGTCACTCATGGAAAGGAGTTCTGAGTGTCCTTCAAGAGTGTCATGGTTAGAGAGAGGTGTTACCAGCGGGTTGAACGTGAGAGATCCTGGTTGAACATGAGAGATTCATTTGAAGAGCAGTGCTGAAAAACTTCCCAAATATTTGGATCTTTTGGTTATCAGCAAATTATTTGGATTTAAAAGGGAAAAAACTGTGATGGGACTAAACTGTCTCCTGAAGAATTATTTCCAGAAAAGAAAGGAGAAAAAAAATGAAAAAAAAATATTTCATGTGGGATTTTTTTTTTCTCCCTAAGACTTGAAGTCAGCCACTTTGGATGGAAAGATGACTATGGAAGGATTCACTGAGGAAATTGGTGATCACCTGAAGCTGGGCAGTGTGTTTACCTTCCGTGTGACAGTGCTTCAGGCCAGTGGCATCCTGCCCGAATATGCAGATATTTTCTGCCAGTTCAAGTAAGAATTTGTCTTCACTTGCATTAGGCAATTAATGGTATAGAGATATGATGAGATAATGATAGAGAGAGCAAAGAACAGTGGGCAGTGGAACTCTGAGAACTTTTCAGATGGGAGGAGGTGTTGTACAGCAGAGAAAAACACCTTGTCCTTACTGGAGTTCTTGGTCCTCACTTTCTCTTAAGCAGATGTCAAGGATTAAAGTTTTGCAGAAAGGAATTAGGAATCAAAGTGGGCTCATAAGTTACTAGTTTATAGATATCTTGGGGTTTTAAGCTTTTAATGTGAAAAATTCAATACTAGATTGTACATACACCCTTTTGAATGAAAGCTGCATGACCCTGGAGGAAATCAGTACTTCTCAAGTGAAAGTGCTCTTAGGCTTGGGTTCTTAAGGAAGAAAATAAAAAGGAGAAATAAAGACATAAAACAAGTACCACAGTTGTGGTCCCACAAGACTATGGTATGCCCAGCTTTAGGCCATCACTTAACTGCTTCTAAAGTTCCAGCAAAATACATTTCTTTTAGGGTTTTAGGATTTCCTTTCAGGGTTGGATTCAGAGCACAGCAATCTTCTTTAAACCATTCTGTGGTGGCTGATTTTTGGTTTATTTTTTTAAAGCTTTTTACATCGACATGATGAAGCTTTCTCAACAGAACCTCTCAAAAACAATGGCAGAGGGACTCCCCTTGGGTTTTACCATGTTCAGAATGTAAGTAAAGCTTCCTGTGAGCAGTAACTTCCTCTGTCAGCACTGGCAGTTGTGTGTGTCCTTCAAGGCAAGCAGAATTATTAGGAATAGACAGTACTAGGAGTGATCAGGTGAATGATGTAATCCCCATCATAAAACAAAACCCAGAATGATTCTTTGTGGCAAATTTAACTCTTCCTTCACCTCTACTTCCTGCCATTGAATTCTGTGTTTCCTTTCCAGGATGAAAACAGTCTAGAGTTCAGGAAATAAAATATACATGTGAATAGCAGTGCTCATGATCTCAGATGAGCTGGATATATCTATTTTTATGAACTGTGTAATGCTTTGGTTACATACAGCCTCCTCTTCTTCTGCTTGAAATGCCTGATACTGAGGCTTTAATTTTCTCCTTTCTTGGAGAGTAGAATTAATGCCTAAATCAGAAGAGAATGCAGTTGCTTTTCCTGTGAGTGACACTAAGTGATATGAAAAATACAGACTCCTAAAAGAGATTTCCTTTTTTGAATGTCTCATTTTCTTTCCTTACCCTTGAAATAGATTGCTGTGGAAGTGACAGAATCATTTGTGGAGTACATCAAAACAAAGCCTATTGTCTTTGAAGTCTTTGGACATTATCAGCAGCATCCTCTCCACCTGCAGGGACAGGATCTCAACAGGTATTGGTCACTAGCCTGGCATAAAGGCACTTGGGGATCATGCTCAGGTTATGCACTTTTTGTACTCCTGAAATTGTGCACCACAGCCTCAGAAGCAGAATCCCTGATGGAGGTGATTCTGGCAGATGCCTGTTTACCCAGTGTAGTGACTGATGGAATTGTTCTGCCCTGTCAAACATGGGAAGCTGTTCTGCCAGTGCACCCTGAAAACCCCCTGGTGATTGGAGCACTGCACTGGGAATACTGGGAGCTTCAGCAGGGATCTGTGAGCTCTGGGAAAATCTCAGCAGTGCTCCTAGGGTTGGTTAACCTAGAATAGAAAAAGAGCATAGTTTAGTCTGAGAAGTGTGCTGATCCCCCTTGTTTTCCTGACAGGGGAGATTTACCTGTCCTCATAGAATTGTGAGGATATTTTTAGAGATAATAATAGGTGTGTGTATACAAAGATGCATGTATGTGTATTTGTGTATATTTCTTATGTTTAACTGCCTCTGTATTGATAACTCTTCATTTCTCTGTAGCCCTCCACAGCCTTCTCGAAGATTCTTCCCTCCTCCTATGCCACTGTCAAAGCCAGGTGAGAACAGCTCTCTAATTCTGCACATCACAGGTCTGCTGCTGCAGGCGGAGGTTGTAGTGTATTCCTGAGGTATGCAGGACTCCAGGAAATGTAAATGGAGTGAGTGCTACAGGGGGCACTGAATGGCTTTGCTGGCTCTCTGCCCTCTTTAGGTTTTATTTTTATTTCTTCTCAACTTCCTATGCAAGAAGTGCTGCTTAGTTCATTAGGGGGTAGAATTCCATTCCTGCGGTATTGACCATATTCCATGAGATCTGGCTATGGCTCTTCCCCTGCTTACTGAGCACTAACTGACTGGAAATTTGCCTATTCATTAATTACTTCATCTTTTTGCTCTCTCATGTTCTCGTTTAGTGAGTGAGTTTGTTGAAATGATTTTTGGTTTTCTTTGCTTAATTGGAATAATGCATGCTGAACTCTTTTGTGATTTTTTTTTTTTTCCATTTCACCTTTAATTTCCTCCTTCTCCCTCTTTCTCTCGCCTGCATATTTCTACCATCCTTTCTCTGTGTGTGTTGCATTCCCTCTGCAGACCATGAAAGGAAAATTGAGTTGATTAGGTACCTTATGTCTGGCTATGTAAACGTGCATGTGCTGAACACGCTGTCCGAGCACGCCACCGTGCTGGCCTCCTCTGCCGTGGCTGCTTTCCAGGATGGAGCTGAGCAGCTGCCACCTTTTCTCTTTCTGCCTGTTCCCAGTTGTCAGAGTGAGCGGGCTCCTAAACGAGATGGTTAGTAGCCACACTTGGTCTGTGATAGATGTAGAAGTAGTTCCAGAATGTGCTTCCAAATTCCTTTTTCCTTCATCATGTGGTAGTATTAGGAGTAGAAGCTGCCATGGTTGTGCTCATGGAAGGATGCTGTGCTTGAATTCAGGGCTCTTTTAGAGAGAACCATAGGGACAGTCTGTAGACTCCAGTGTGCTGGGAGTCACAGGTTTTTTTGTGTCACTGCATCTGTTCCCTGAAACTTCCAGGACCTCTGATTTTTCTGTGCTCTGCATAGAGTTTTGTGATACTGGGATGAGAGATGCATATGAAAACACAGGCAGGTATAGAGGAAACATTCTGCTGTGTTCTGTATAGATTTCCTTTTCACTCATCTTCCTTTCCTTCCACTAACAGTGCTGTTCCTCACTTCCATTTGTATTCTGTTTTATTTAACTCAAAAAAAGTCATGCTGATTAATAATTGTACCAGAGCAAGTCTGTGAGAACACCTAGAATCAAGCTTTTATATTTGGTTAGATGTGTCTTTCTGTTGTTTTTCTCTTCTGATACTTTTGATGGCTCTGCTTGGCAATAACCTGGAGTGACTTGTGTGTTTGATGTTCCTCTGGCTGGAGTGAGTTCATGTGCAGCTGCATGAGAGGATTGGGTGTAAGAGAGTTACTACCCTTAGTAATGTATGGGAAGGTAAATGATGAGCCCCAAGCTGGCTGCCTCCCACGGTGGAGCTGTGCTGTGAATAACTGATTCCTGCAAAATCTGTCCCTCTGAGGCAGCTGCTGTTTTACCCAGAAAGGAATCAGATCTCAGAAGAGAGCACCTAGGCACTCCTGTAGGGACCTGTTTTATCTGGGGGCTGTGATGTCCTTCCAGTCCACAGGAAATTCAGTCACAGTAGAAGCCAAAGGATACAGAGATGTAAAGGTGGGAGAACCTAAAGAATGCCTGAGCAAGGGGGGATTGAGTCTTGAGAGGTGGAAGGGAGAAGAATTATGTGGCTTAATAAAAGCAGTGAGGTTAGTATGTGAAAGGAGAAAAAATGGAAGATCAGAGTGACAAAAATCCCAGTCAGAGTGTAAGGAACGAAGCTTTTAAAATGTTCCCATTTATAAAAATGTAATGAGTGAACAGATACAAGAAAGCATGTAATGGTAAGTAAAAGGTTTGGTGTGTGAGGGAGTATTAGGTTATTTCTAGAATTTAAGCTGTCTCATTTTTTTTTAAACATGGTTTATCCCTGCATTTGAATGAAAGGAATTAGAGGGGATCTGGCTGGTTATACTCACTAATAGCAAGAGATAAGGAGCCCAGAAAAATACTTAGGCAGGATTAGGGCTCTGGAATAAGTCTTGTTCTGCCTTTTTACATGTACAATATCTTAACCAAGTGATGCAGGGGTCTGGCAGTTTGTAACATGAAGAAGTGAAGACTGAAGTTTTAAGTTCTTTTCCTATTGTGTGGGGAAGGTGAAATGGGTACTTCATGGGTGAGTAATGCTGCAGATGGACAGACATCAGGAATTCTAAATCACCAACTGTCAAGCCATAAAGCAACTGATGCACATTTGAGGAAACTTCTTCTCTGTGGAAGAGGAACTGTGTATTTTTCCAGGCTCTTTGGATGCACTTTTGTTCCATTATTTAACTTCAAAAATTTTTTCTATTCTTGTAACCTAGATTTAAAAAACACTTAGAGAAATAATGATTGTTGTAAGTAACTTAATTTTCATGGTAAAAGCTGTGGTCTGCCTACATACACAGAATATGTAGGACCTCTGAAATGGCACATTTCTGTGAGTCCTGAATAGGCTTTACTTGTTCAGCCTTTGTAAACCACTCTTTTTTTCTTCTTTCTTTCTTTTTTTTTTTCCTTTTAAGTGCCAGCTACAAAGCTGAATACTATGAGCAAGCCCAGCTTGGGCCAGAGTGTGAGCAAATACGACCTGCTGGTGTGGTTTGAGATCAGTGAACTGGAGCCAACAGGGGAGTAAGTCCTATATTAATATTGTGATTAATATTGTGTTTCAAGAACCGTGGTTTATGAGGTTTCTGGGTTTTTCCCCTTTGTTCTGTTCAGACCAGGCTGATGTTTAGCAGTCACCATGGAAAGGGCCTGGCTGGTTTGTAGTGGTGGGTGTCCAATCTGCTGGCAATAGTTGTCCCCATCAGAAGGGACTAAAGTGACAGAATGACTTTCTTTCACACTTTGAGGGGTCTCTCCCTGGTGAAGTTCCAGGCACAGGCAGCATGAAAACTCCCCTGTGTAGGCCATGGGTTTGGGTTCTTTGGGACACTGGAGGCTTTACTCCAGTCACATAGCAGTCTCTGCTCAGTGTTCATCTCTGGACAAAGCTTTTCCCCTGACAGGTCTTCAGGGGTTCTATTGAGAGGTGAGTTGCAGTTTTCCATTGGTGCTGGAGGTACAGGGGGTGATACTTCCATGAGTCACTGATCTCTAATGGCAGAAGGAGCCTCTCTGGGGAGTGGGTAGAAAGACACTCAGGTGCCTTCAGCTGCTGCTGTGCAGGTACATGTCTGGTTCCCTGTCTCACACAGGTACATCCCTGCTATTGTGGACCACACCGGGGGCCTGCCCTGCCAGGGGACCTTCCTGCTGCACCAGGTACTGAGGGAGCTGTGGGACAGCAAGGTCATCTCTGCAGGGAGGGAGGGGGTGCTGCTGCCTGGCTGTGCCCTCCTTTCCCACACAGTGGCAGGCAGCATGTCCCAGGCTGTGCTTGCTCTCTTGGCTTTGGGCTGGGAGGATATTGTGTGGCCCCAGGATATTGCTGCTCCTGTGCTTGTCAGTGGGCATCCCACTCAGGAAAGAGGAAAGCCTTTTAAAAAGCAGGAACCTCTGGGACCAGATTTGTGCCTTCAGTGTTCTCCAGCATCTCTAAGGACACAGAAGGATGATGTGGACTCAAATTCCATTTGCTCTCTCTCACTGCTTGTGGTTATGACACATAATCTATGAAGTGACTGTATCTCAGTCATCTTAAATTCCTCTTATAATCCTTAGTAATATTTTGTCTCTAGGTAGATTATTAAAATAACCCCAGATAAATATGGTTTACAGGTTTAAAGTTATATTTTTCCTACTCTGTCTTAGTGGAGTGAGGAAGGAGAAGCATTTAATTTCTTTCACACACGAGAATATAACATCCCCTTGAAGTGAATTTTAGGGCCCTGAAACAAAGAGTTGCTTGTTCAGTTACAGATGACATCTAATGATATTATTTAAATCACTTCAATGATATTAAATTATATTAATGATATAATTTTAATGATATTATTTACTTCACTTTTGCAGTACAAGTGCAGAATAGATGGGGTGTGTGTGTGTGAACACTTGAGCAGTGTTTTGTTTCTGAACCCCACAGGGAATCCAGAGGAGAATCACAGTCACCATTATCCATGAGAAGGGCAGTGAGCTGCACTGGAAGGATGTGCGAGAGCTGGTGGTTGGTGAGTCAATGCTTTTGTGTCCTGCTCTGTAAGGAAGAAAAACTATTGCTGGTAATACCTCTTTGTATCAGACTCTGTCATTTTTATGAGCACTGCCTGTAGGAGGAGAATTTTGAAAAAGATCCAGAGGAAGAGCTTAAGTTTTGCAACTTCCATTTACAGCTTCTTGTTATTCATGTAGTGTGAAATTGTATTTGGGAAAACAAATTCCTTTTGTGTTGCAGTTTGAATTTTAATTGATTCCTCCTCCTTCCCTTTCTAGGTCGTATAAGAAATAAAGCAGAGGTAGATGAAGCTGCTGTGGATGCCATTCTGTCTTTGAATATTATCTCTGCAAAATACCTGAAATCCTCTCACAGCTCCAACAGGTAAGTGAATGAAGTGAGCCCTGCAGCAGGAATCTGACATTTATTTGACCTCTGATGTATTGGCAGGATGTTTGGAAAGCTGGGAATGTGGCTAATTATTAAATGTAGAATTCCATGAGCACAGAACACACAGGTCAGGTAGAGAATGAACATCTCTGTCAAATCTTGATCCATGGGAAGGTTTGCTGACAATGCATCTGAATTGCTTTCCATGTGTATGCACCATATAGGGCAGGTGGAGAGGAGCAGCTTAAGGGGACCTCAGGACTTAACCAAAACTTCTAAACTGACATCAAGGTTTGGTGCTAAAATACAGCATTGCAGACTCCACATTGTTCTGCTTCAGTGTCTGCAACCAAGTTGTAGCAAGGCAGAGGGGAGCATTGGGCACAGCCTCTCCCTGCTCTGGCAGCAGAGTCACTTGGCTTCTCCCTGGCTCTGTTCAGCTGGTGCAAAGGAGGAATATCCCTGGAATGGGGCTCTGAGTGCCTTTTTCCAGAGGGGAGGAAAGTTTGAGTCTGTCTTTGCTGCACCTCCTGAGTGCTGGAGGTAGGATCCTTCCAAGCACTGGAATTCTTTCTTCTCTCTTAGAGGCCTGGACTTTGAATCATCTGTGGCATTAAAGTGGATTTGGGACACTGCTCCTGCCTATGGGCTCTCTGCCACCTGGTGTCTGTAAAGGCAGGCAGGGACTGGGGGAGTGGCAGTTATTGCCTTCCACTAAGAAATGTGTATTTTAGTGTGTTTGAGTTAATGGATCAATGTAACTGGGAAACAGGGAGACTGCTGCTGCTTTCCTGTCTGATACTATTGGATGTGCAGTTGGAAAGCCCTGTGCTTTGTTTCAATAAATTCCTAAGTTCCTACAGAACTGTAGCTCTGTAGTTTGCTATAAGGTGGCAGCTTGGGTGAAGGATGAGTGGGATGAAGCTTTTGGCCATCTCATCCCAAAATGCCAAGGTTTGAGTTGTGGGATGAGTGCATGGCAGCATGGTGGAAGGGAATTGAGGCCCTGGTAAGGGATATGTCTTAATGTTTGCTCATTGTCTGCAGACGTGTTCGCTGCTTTCTGTGGGGTTTTTTCACTTTGTTTTGTTTCTTAGTCCACTTGTTCTGTTCCTCTCAGCTGTTGCTTTTCTGTTCAGCTTTTGGCTGCACTAACCGAAGCACTTTCTATGTTTTTACAGGCTCTTTCTTGATAAGGATATGCCTAGGTATTTTCTGTTTGCTTCCTTTATGCATAAAGATTCTTGAAAATAGAATGCTTTATGTCCCATTTGTATTGCTGCCACTTCCCTCAGCTTTTACTGAATTCTGTTAGCACAGCTCTTCCAGAAGTAGTCTTCCCCTTCCTCTTCCCTTTCCTCTTCCATTACTTCTTCCTCTTCCTTCCCCTTCCTCTTCCTCCTGCTCCTCCTCCTCTGTGTCAGAGGCTTATTCAGGTACAGTTCACTGGGGGACTTGTGAAGGTGAACATTCCTTCACATGTGAGAATAGGAGAATTTCCTTTGTCAGTCTTTCTGATTTTCTTGGTGTGCCATCAAATATAGACCTTTTTTGTAGTCCTTGCTATTTTCTTCCCTTGTTCTGTTTCAAAGAGCTAAATTTGGAATTTCTCACTGTCTCTGACTCTGCAACGCTGCTTGTTTGAAGGACCAAGGCAAGGACTGAATTATGAGGTTCCTTGAATTGCTCTGATCAAATAGCAGTGGCTGCCATGTGACTGCTCTTCAGCCTCTGGATTTGCATGTGAAATTTAACGCTGTGGTTGCCACTCCTTAGTTGAGCAGCTGGCAGAGGAGCCAGACATGCAGTGACTGCCCAGGCTGGATTCCTGTTTCACCCTCCCAGTGGGATCCCAGCCTGGCATGGCAGCTGCACAGTCTGGGGCACTTTGCACTCTGCTTTCTGTGCTCTGCCTCTGCAAAAGAGAAGAAGAACCTTCAGTGCTCCCAATTCCCCACCTTTCACTAATGCTAAGATCCACTTCAGAAGCAGTTTTAACCTGTTTACATTTAACCTGTAACATTTAACCTGTCTCTCCTCTACCCCATGCTTTGTGTGTTCCGTGCTCCCTTTTCCTCCTTGTGCTGTTGGCTGTGCTGAAAGGAGTTTGCTCACTTCTGGTTTTTGTCTCACTCTGTAGCTATTGCAGCAAATTCTGGTTTGGACTGGCAAAGCTGTGTATATTCCCCTTCCTGGCTAGAAAAGATCCACTAAAATCCATAGCCTCAAAGCTGTGCTTGACTTTGTCTTGGTGTTTGTCTGAACATCCTTTTGCTCCAGAGGGTGCTGGTATTTCTGCACTGAGGAGCATTTACACCTGGGTCCTCTCTCCATGAGGAGAAATCCTGTTTGGCAAATGGTGCAGAACTGATCCCGGGGCTACATACAGTGCTTTTTTTCTTGTTTCTTCCACCTCCACCCTGCTGTTTGTCCTTTGTCTTTAATTTCATCTTCTATTTTTCTGAGTTGGGAATTAGTACAGAAACTCTTTGGACATATAACTTATTTTAAAAAAATAATATACATGAAGCACTTTCTTGCTTTTAGTACTACATCATTTGGACTCAAAATGGGATAAAAATAGCAAGAGGATTTGGGAGGGAAATTATATAGAGGTGATGAAGAATGAACACCTGTTTCTGTCACCAGTGTGGAAAGATGTGCTGAGTTCCTCAACAGGGGCATAGGTCTTCTTTCCAAAGGGACCTTCCTGAAATCAGTTGCTGCCTGTGAGAAAGGAGAAAGCTCATTTCCCCAAGCCCCTGCTAGAGAGGGGAGAGTATAATGATGCCTTTGGATGTGGTGATTGAGCTGTGCTGTGTGTGATGCTGTCTCTCACTTTTTACTTGAACCTTCTGGATTGCTGGGGTAGACCTGTGGGAGCTTTCATCTCCTCTCTTTCCTTGTGCCAGACGGAAGAAATGTCTTACAGAAATCCTAAAATATGGTGTAGAAAGAATATTCCCATATACTTTTAAGATGGGCTGAATTTCAGCAGTAGAAATTAATTTTCTCTGTTTAGAAACAACTGTTCAGTGCTGACTTCCCTGTAGAGTTATGACAGCTTTTGTTTTCTGCATTCCCTCTTTTCTCTTTTAGATGAGTGCTCTCCATAACAGGCAGTGGTCTTTACACCACACTGTTTGGGGTAGAAGTAAATGATCTTGGAAATAAAGAGAAGGTTTTTGCTTCAAGTATTTGTTATCCACATGACTGGAGGATGATATCAGAAAGAGTGATGAGGAACTCTTACTAGTGACCTTTTGCTGTCCTTCTTTCCAGGACTTTCTACCGGTTCGAGGCAGTTTGGGACAGTTCCTTGCACAACTCCCTGCTCCTCAATCGAGTGACACCGTATGGAGAGAAGATCTACATGACCCTTTCTGCCTACCTGGAGGTGAGACACCAGGGCCTTCCTGCTGGCTATAAACTGTTTAAAACAGGACACAGGGTGTACCCAAGAGAAATGGATTCAAAAGTGATTTGAATGCTGAAGCCAGTAAGAGTATTTATTCATTTCCTGAGGACAGGGTGGAAAAAATGTAGTCATAGTTAACATCTTGATGTCAAGGTATTGCTGCCTTGCAACACAAGAGATACTGGTGGTCTTGCCTTTTTGTGCCTTGTTTTATCTATCTTTGTATCTGAAAATCCACTGGAATCAGTGAATATTGCTGTGTAAGTACTGGTGTTACAAACAGCAGCTTAGCTCTTGGCTTGTGTGCAAGACACTGTTGTTTAGTCTAGTAAAATCATTTCTTGGGATGCATCAAGAAATGTGGCAGCTCTCTTTCACAGACACACATGAAAACTCTTCACCAAGACCCAAACAAGAACAGATTTCAAAAGCTGTCCCAAAAGCTAAGGGCAGCAGTGTAACTTGGCCCAGTTGGCTGCAGCCATTCATTCCCTGCTGGTGTTCCCTCAGCTTGACCACTGCATCCAGCCCGCTGTGATCACCAAGGATGTGTGCATGGTGTTCTACTCGCGGGACGCCAAGATCTCCCCGCCGCGCTCCCTGCGCAGCCTCTTCGGCAGCGGCTACTCCAAATGCCCCGACGCGTAAGTGCAGTTACACTTCTGGTGTTGGCCTCTCTTGTCAGTGTTTGTTTCCCCTTAGAGGATTTAGTTTCGTTTTCCTAATTTTTTTCCTTGAACCTTTACCTACTCATAGGTTCTCCAGTCTGGTTTTGAGTGTTTTTTCTAGCATTTATTTCAGTGGAACTCTGATGGCTTCTCTCTTTACTGGCCTCTTTTCCATATAAACAGAGCTGGGCAGAGGGATCCCCTTTTCAATTTGCATCCTGACCTGGAATTTGCTGCATCATGTGCTCTTCCCAATGCAGGGTGGGGTGGGAACATGGGGGAAATGCCTTTTTTAGGATCTTGCAGTTCTGGCTATTTTGTGCAAGAGAAGTATTGACATCTAGTTCTAACTAACAACTAAACTTTAAATTCTGCTTTGGGAACCACTGAGTTAAAGCTGAAGCACTTTATTTCTGAAGATAATAAATAGTGTGTTTTTGCTTCTTCTGCTTTCCTCTGAACAGCAACCGAGTAACTGGGATCTATGAACTGAGTTTATGCAAAATGTCAGACACAGGAAGTCCAGGTAAGCAGCAGCCAAGTGATAAATATGATGATAAATATGAAATATTGCAGAAAATTGCTGAGGGAGAATGCAGTAAACATTTCTGTCCTGATCAGAAGCAGTTCCTGTGTTTCATAGGAGCAATGGAACATTGCTGTTCTGTAAAATACTTACTCAGGCTTTTACTTTAGACTCAGGTCTGTGTTTAGCATTGGTAAACAAGGATTCACTGGAAACTTGATGTTTTCTGACATGGGTAACCCAGGACACTGAGTGCATGTATCACATCATGCCTGAGTCTTGGGGCCATAACCCATGGCTCATAACCAACAGGTGAGACTGGGTTTTGCAGCAGGAGAGCTTTTTCTTGTCTTTTGAAGATGCTGCTGATTTCTGATGCCAGCTTCACCACTTGGAAGGAATATAGTTCATGGTGTATCTGTGTGGTTTTCTTCTAAGATGTAGAAACTGAAGTCCTTGTGTTGAATTAGACTGAACAGGAGTTTACATTATATCTTGGTCAATAGAAAATACCTAAAAAAGTAAGAAAGCTGGACTAAATAAAATATCTTTGGTTGTGTATTTGCAGGTAATGAAATCCTTATGTTGTATATTTCCAGCCAAACAGCAGAAGTGCTGGTTCTTTGCAAATTGCTGATTATTTCTCTGTGACACCTCTCTGGCTATGGTTTTAACACGTCTCCTGTTGTTTTTTACTGCTCAGGAATGCAGAGGAGGAGGAGGAAAGTCCTGGATACTTCTGTGGCATATGTGAGGGGCGAAGAGAACCTGGCAGGTTGGAGGCCCAGGGGGGACAGCCTCATTCTAGAGCATCAGTGGGAACTGGAGAAACTGGAGCTGCTGCATGAGGTGAGTAAAGAGATGGAAGTCAAGATTTAAATAAATTCTCCTGGCAGTGAAGATATAAAGTGTGTGGCTGGCTGCTGAGCAGAGTCCTCAGCTCAGAATCTCAGTGTATTCAAAACAGCAAATTCAGTTTCCAGTGCCACTGTAAACTCCCTTCCCTGGGGAGAGTTACTGGTATGAATACTAAAGGATTCCTCAGAATTCAGTGTCTGTGAAATTGGCACCTTCCTGGAGGGGACGACACTGATTTCTTTTCTCACTAGGTGGAAAAAACCCGACATTTTCTTCTGCTTCGTGAGAAGCTTGGTGACAGCATCCCCAAGTCCCTGAGTGACTCGTTGTCTCCCAGCCTGAGCAGTGGAACCCTCAGCACCTCCACCAGCATTTCCTCTCAGATTTCCACCACGACCTTCGAGAGCGCGGTGACGCCCAGCGAGAGCAGCGGCTACGACTCGGCGGACATCGAGAGCCTGGTGGACAGGGAGAAGGAGCTGGCCACCAAGGTATGGCACAGGGCAGCCAGCCTGCTGGCAGCCACAGGGGATTGCAGGGCAGCCACGAGCTTCTCAATAGCTTGGGGAATATCCCGTAGTGTGAGAGTTTCATTTTAACGTCTTGGTTAGTGAAATAAGCCACTCTCACCGGCCAGTGCTGCTGGGGAGGTTTGGGCTGTGGCTGTGTCTCATTCCCCTGTGTTACTGGTTCTATAAAAACTTCCTAATTTTATCAAGTGAAGTGATTATTATCCTCTTCTGTGATTTTTCATTGCAGTTTAGGATTTGTTTTTTCTTTAATGACCTGCCAAGTGTGTCGTGGCAAATCACCTGTTCAACTTTCTCTGGAAATCTAAATACAAAGTTCTTCTCTGTGTCTCATTTGTTTCCCCCTTTAGTGTCTGCAGCTTCTTACTCATACCTTCAATCGGGAATTCAACCAGGTGTACAACAGCATCAGTGATTGTAAGGTAAATATTTCATGTAATATTTAATTGTAATACACTCTATTTATGGTACAATAGCAGCATGTTTGTGAGTCATGGAATCTGCTGATACTATCAAAAGATAAACCACTTTATATTAATGTATTATTTTTTATTTTCAGTCCTTTGGAAGCATTTGGCTATTCAGCATCAGGTTCCAAAGGCTGTGGCAGGAATTGGCAATGGTGTGGGCTTGCAGTGTAGTACAGTACCCAGTTTATTAGCAGACTCTTACTGTCTTTCCCTACATACACTTGCCCTGTGAAAAAGGATAAATCTACTCTTAAAAATTCTGCCAGTAGGCAAAGGGAATACCAGGTTTCAAAGTGGATGATGTTTTATCCCTGAAGAAGTCAGAGTGTGAATAATCAGAAGTGTAGGACATTGATGATAACAAGCTGTGTCTGCATAAACGCTGCTGTATTTCTGCCCCCAGATGGGCTTGTGGTGGTTTGTGTGAAAATTTGCCTGCTGACTAGGGGAATGACAGATGAAAAAGCCTTTGTGCTCTCTGAGCCATCCCTGCTGAAAGGCATTCTCAGCCAGAAGGAGCCCCAGCTGCAGCCCAGCTGCTGAGATGTGTTTGTGCTTGCAGCTCTCGGATATTTCTCCCATTGGGCGGGACCCGTCCGTGTCCAGTTTCAGCAGTGCCACCCTCACCCCTTCATCCACCTGCCCTTCTCTGGTGGACTCCAGGTGCAATTCAGTTGACCAGAAGTAAGTGTAATGTGTTAAAAGGAAACATCACTTTTCAGTGCTTCACAGATCTCTTTGCTGTTTTCTGATTTGTTTTTCCTATTTTCTTCCTTTTCCCTGCTTTCAGATATTTCTCTGTACAGCCCCCTTGCCTTACTTCTCCAGTCACTCTGCACAATTCTTTTTCATTTTGTTCTTTTGAAGTGCTGTTTTTCCTGCATGTGTTGGGGCAACAGTCAGATGCTTGTCATTCCAGTGACCAGTGCATCTACAGTGTGCAGAGTCCACAAGTTTTTTCAGAGGTCTTTTGAAAAGGTCTACTAATAACGACCCAGAATAAACCAGTTTGGCCATTAGTCTGTGTTCATCTTTCTCAGCTGTATCTATACAAGATATTTTTGATGAGATTGGTAATAACTATGAAGTAAAAGACATAATTTATACCTTCTCAGTTCAGCACCCCTGAGGGAGGAGGGCTGAGGAAGTAGAACATTTTACATCAAACAGTAGTAGGAAGTGTGTCTGTGCTGTGACTACGTTTAGCAGGAGAAAAATGGTAGAAGTAGTGGGGAAGCAACTTACTAGTGGTTGTTGTAAGTTTTATTCCACAGATATCAAGGGAAAATGCTATTCAATATTGTACAAAAGTCATAAAATAAATGTCATAAAATAAATCTGGTCTGGAGGATGGAACTTCAAGCTGGCCTGAAGATGCAGTTTAAATTCCATTGTCACATTCAGTTGCTTTGTTGCGATTTACTTTTTTTTCTCTACTTTTTTTAAAGGACACCAGAAGCAAATTCTCGTGCCTCCAGTCCCTGTCATGAGGTGGAGCAGTTCCAGATAATTCCTGCAGTAGAAACTTCCTACCTTGCCAGAGCTGGAAAGAATGAGTTCCTAAACCTTGTTCCTGATATTGAGGAAATCAGACCAGGGTAAGTTTTTTATTGTTGTGTGATCGTGGCTTCCCCAGAACTCTCACAGGGGCTTTCTGAGATTCTGAGGTTCTGTGCCCCATTTGAAGAGGGTAATTTAACAGGTGATAGCAGAGCTGCAGAGTCCTCTGTGATGGATAGAGGAAGACTGTCAGACTTTTGCATAGATGTTGAAAACACCATTCAGCTTGTTTTAGAAGAACTTTTTCAGAATAGTGTTGCAGACAAAACAGGACCAGTTATTAAGGACCAAGTGTCTTACACAGTATTTTGCAGTTAATAGGAATACTCAGGGGAAAATCTATTTCTGTATTGACGTGGGTTTATTTTTTCCAGCTCTGTGGTGTCAAAGAAAGGATACCTCCACTTCAAGGAGCCACTCTCCAGCTCCTGGGCCAAGCACTTTGTGGTGGTTCGCCGTCCCTATGTTTTTATTTACAACAGTGACAAAGATCCTGTAGAAAGAGGAATCATAAACTTATCCACAGCTCAGGTGGAGTACAGTGAGGATCAACAGGCAATGGTGAAGGTCAGTGTGAGAGCTGTTGTTTATTTATCCATTAAGCAAGGACATTACAAGTAGCAGTGCATCTGTACCATCAGGTGTGTCATCTCTGTTCTGAGGAAAAGGAATCTGAGTTGTGGAGACGCTGAGGATCCTGCCCACAAAGTTCCCAGTTAGTTCAGGGTTTCTGATGGTTTTGGACACAGTTGTACAGAGAGTGACCCTGACTGCTGCCACACATCAGATTAACTTTTAGGAGGATGTGTTGGTACCACCACCCTGCATGTTGGGTTTTTGCAGCTTCCTTTGTATGGGTTTTTGGGCTTGTGTGTTTTGTTTGTTTAAAAACAAAACCCCACAAAACATCGCATACAAGCACCCTGCAAGGAATCAAGTGAACTGGTCCATCTCTTAAAGCCCACACTCAGCAGTTAAGACTCTGTTTTGTAGAAGGGAATGAGTAATAATACCCTGGCAATCACCAGTGAGACATGAATGAAGGGGGGATGTGACGGAGCAGATTCTCTCAGAGAGGAAATGTGCATCAGCCTCTGTGCTTGCAGACTTTGTGTTTACATTGTTTAAATTGTCCTTGATGTTGCAGACCCCCAACACGTTTGGAGTGTGCACAAAGCACCGTGGAGTCCTGCTGCAGGCCATCAATGACAAGGACATGAATGACTGGTTGTACGCCTTCAATCCTCTCCTGGCTGGCACCATTCGGTGAGAGGCAGCTGGGGCTGCACAGGGCCGTGCTCAGACCAGCAGGCAATGCCTGGGCACAGATTTTAGCTTTGCTCTCAGGAATTTGACAAGATGTGGGAACTGGAGGAGGGAGGAGAGTAGGTAGAAAAACGCCCAGAACAATCAGAAAACAAACCAGCCCTGTGTTTCAGGAACTGCAGGGGCTGTTGTTTTGGCTTGTGACGTTCTGAACAGCCATGTCCAGTTTGAACATGTGTGGGATGCTACATTTGGAGACCACAAGATGGTTTCCTTGTATTGCCATTTTACAAATTTTTAAAGTTTCTTACTTCCTCTGTGCTTGACTGCCTTTTTAGGTTCTTGATTATGAGCTAAAGCAGAAATTATGTTCCCTTTTATAACTTCTCTGGCAGCCTTTCCATTATCACAGACAGCCCCTGCTTGCTGGACACATCTTACTCCACTACATCAAAAAACTCCAAAATCTAAAAAACGAAGCTGTTACCAATACAGCATCAAATAATTTCTGAGCAGTGAAGCCCTTAAATGATCCCTCCTCCCATTAAAGAAGTGGAACAGAGAATTATTTTTCCTTACATTTTACTTTCTTAACATATGGAGTAAACTAGGGCTGTACCAAAGAATTTAAAAAAAAAAAAAAAAGGTGGATAAACTTTGGGGAGGGAGGAAAAATGAGCTTTCATAATTCACCAACTGCTTTTTCCCCTTTTTTTTGGTGCAGGTCAAAGCTGGCTCGAAGACGCACGGGCCAGATGAAGTACTGAGTCCATGTAATGTTCTCATCTGTTCTCACCTTCCCATAGATAGTGTTACCTCTCATTTTCTCTTTGTGATTCTTGACAGTTTCTCTTGTATGTAATCCTGTGGCTTAACATCCCCCACCTTCCCCACTCCTTCAGCACATTTTCTAGGTATTCTAACCCTACCTTGTTTCTTTTCACCTGTACCTGAATTGTACTAGTAGCATGTGGCCAAACAAAAAGAGAAAGAAAAAAAAAATCAAAAAAATCGAGTGATTATGCACGACTCTGAAAAGAAAAAAAAAAATTTCCTATAACAATTGTTTATCCATTTCAACTGACCTTTTGGTGTCTGTCCCACTGTCCACTGTCTGTCTAGACTGCTACAGGGTTTTCATTCAATTTGTGACTTGGCAGTGGTCATTGGTTCCCTCAGGGCAAAGTTCCAATGCCAGGGAAAGATAAATTGTTTAATGGAGACATTACCCAGCCAGGAACTGCAATAGCTCCTCAGGCTTTCTGGATCCAGCCTCGAAGTTAAACTCTGTTGAAAGCTGATATTGGACAAATCTATCTGGACAGACTGGATTTGGGACTTTGTTTCTGAGTTTCCAAGGCCCAGCAGGCTAAGGCACGAGCTAGGAAAAGTTAGGGAACAAACCAGGAGGGGCTGGCTGCAACAATCTGCTTGGAACTCTTGCTGTGGGGGTTGCAGGTGAACAGTGCTTGGGTTTAACTCTTTCCCAGAAGAGTTTCCATCAGCACACACTCCTCAGCCTCTGAACTGTGCTGATATGAGGGGAAATAGACCACAGACTGAAATATGAGATAAAATCCCCAAAATTTCAGCTGCTCAAGCCATGTGCTGGACAGATGGGGAGTGTTAAATAGAAATGAAAGTTCCTGGTCCCTGGATCACCATGGAGGGCAGATCCCCTCTCCTGTTCCTGACTGTTGCAGGAACAGTTCTCACCTCTCTGGGAAAGGGGTAGGACTCCCATGGCTGTGTCAGGGCTGTTCCCAAGGGCCTGTTTGTGCATCCCTAACCTGTAATGCTCCTGTGTCACCCCACCTGTCCATGGGAGCACCCAGGGTCTGTGCAACACTTCCTAGGCAGTGTTCACACCTGCAGTGTTCTCAGGGAGCCACAGGACACTCTCAGTTCCTTTGGAAATAACTGCTGAGTGTCTCCTAATTTCCCTGCTGCAATTTTCATCAGCTAAACCCCACTGTATTCAGAGTTAACCCCTCTGGGGAACAGAGCAAGTGGATTCTGCTCCTGCTCAGTGGCATGTCATAATTGGCTCCTTGGGCATCAGCTGGGTGGTGTCAGTTCTTGGCCTACAGTGGAAGTTCTTGTGGCCAAAGCTTTGCTCCTCGCCCCAAGAAAGAAGAGCAGAATGAATTTCCTTTTGGGGAAGTGAGCTCCCCTCTCTCAGTCAGGTGTTGGGGATGCTGTGTGCTCTTTGCTGCTGTGTTACCCTTCCTTGCTGCAGCCAGGGCACTGCTGGGGCTGCCTGTGGTCCTGGGCAGTGTGAAGGGGTTTCATCAGGGCAGAGCTCAGAGGGTTTGTCTCTCTCGCAGGAGGCACAGCAGGCACAGTGCAGCCCAGGAGGCTCAGTGGGGTTCAGGCCACGCGTGTGTGGGACTGGGATGTGCTGAGGAAGGCTTTGCTGGGTGGGGCCTCATGCCCAGGGCAGCTCAGGGCACACTGGGAGCTGCTGGCAGCCTGGGAGGCAGAGGAGCAGGGACATGAAGCTCACACTTGCTACCTTTACATGTCTCCAGGTAGTTCTCAAGCTAACTCATGCTCATGCTGTCTCTGTGGTCCTCAGATTTATTTCAGAACTGGAAGCCAGAGTGAGGGAGCATCCTGGGGACCCAGGAACATGATAGGGATAGGGTTTTGTTTTTGTTTTTTTTTTTCCCTTTTGTTTTTGTCTTGTTTAACTGTGTGTGACTCTTAATACAGTGATGATATTCCTTTGTTATGCAATGATGATAAAGCACTTCCAGTGTGTGGATAAAACTGCTTGTCCTGCAGGAGGGCTCCTCACACTGCAGCTAAGCTGATCTCAAGAATCAGGTTAATTCTAAGCATTAAGTTATTGCTGCCATCACCACTGTTTATAATGACAGTGAACCTGTTTGAGGAGGCAGAGTGATTGAGGTGGGGGTAGGTTGTGACACACTGAGAGCATTTTAACTTTTATCTGTTTCTTTTTTTAACTAGAAGAAAACTAGTTTTCTAAGTCTTTGCTTTGGATAAGCCAGAGAATGAACCATGTGGTTATAGGCATTGCACAAAATCATGATAAAGGGGTCTTCGTTTAAAAGCAGGAAGAGACAGATGCTTATCTTACAGAGAGCTTGAAGTGTTACAGTTGTTGCATAAATGTCAGTCTTCTGTCTTAAAACTCTAAGCAAATTCTGGTGACTTGAGGTCTGAGTGGATAATGGATCATCAGAAGACCAAAAGTCTGGTTGTAAGCATCAGCACCTCTTAAAGCTGCATAATCTGTAACAAACTAGGTCCTTGTGTAGAGTTCAAATGGGCATCACTGTTCTCAGGTCTGACATAGGGGCAGACAAAGTTTTTCTGCAATTACTGAGGCCTGCTTTGAGACATTTGGGTTTTCCTACTTAAAACTGGACTGAAACCAGTCCAAGTTTTCTTTAAAGAGATAACAAACCAAACAAATAAACAAAAAAAGTGAATTTCCATTCACTTCAAAGCTTAGCCCAACATGTTGTAAATTTCTTTTTTGGAAGCAGAACGAGGAAGGTAAAATATGCTCAGTTGCCTTCTCCTGACACTCCAAAGCCCATTGCTGGTTTCCTGCTGTGTGTGTGGAGTCCCAGGGTCAGACAGCTCTGGGGACTCAGCCTCTGCTGCTGTGGGCCTGCCAGCCCGTGAGGACACGCACCAGCAGGGCCTTGGTGGGCATTGCTGGGAGGAACGAGTGTCAGACTGTGCTGCATTTGGGTTTTTATGTTCCTCACCAAAAGGAAGGAGAAAACTGTCCTTTTTATCCTTTGAAAATTATGTTGGATCTTCCTGGGTATTGTAAAATTAAGCTAAACCTCCTATACTGTGTTTTAGAAATGCACTTTAAGTAGCTTTTTAAAGAAGATTCCTGTATTCTGGGAATACAGAAGAGAAGGGAGCACTATTTCCAGAGAGTATGATTTCCAGACTGCCAAGAAAAGGTTTTTTGTGTCAATGTCTAACAGTCCTTATTACTGATTAGCATGGTATTTCAAAGCAAAGACTTTACTTTTTGCTGCTTGTTACCTAATTTACAGGGATTTAATTTTATGTAATGTATTGTATATTTATACATCTGTAATTAATTGCACATTAGATAAGAAAGAGGATTAGCTTCGGTCTAACACCCACTGGTACTAAACAGCCTGTGCACGTGGATCTGCCTGTACCCTGCACACCGAGCTGCTGCAGCTGCTGCTGTGCTGGGTGGTGTTGTGACTGCTCTGCAGGAGGAAGGGGAGCTGGGGCTGTGCTGGGTGTTGTGCTGGGGGTGAGCTGTGGCTGCTCTGCAGGAGGAGGGTCCTGCTGTGCTGCCTGGCCCTGCGCGTTGCATCTCCGTGGTAGTCACCAGCCCAGTCTGTGCTCTGGCTGTCGTGTCTGTAGCAGGATGTATTTAACTTCGTGCTTCCTTGTTTCAAAACATCGGCTCTTCAAGAGCAGGACTGACTTTTGTTCAGAAGGCCATTTATGTGTTCAGTGTATTTGAAATCAAAACTAGTCCAACACTAACCAGATGATTGTGTCCAATGTCATTGGGAACAGGATTGAAATTGCTGGGATCAGCTGTGTATTCAGAAAACTGGCGTGGAGCTCCTAAGTCTTCAATTCTTAACGTTGCCAAGTGAATGGGCTGCCCCTGAGCAGTGCTGAATTTACCTCCTGCTTGCCTGGAAGCAGAGGGAGTCTGGAATGGTCAGCACTTCCCAGGGTCAGGTCTGAATTTCCCACTTTGCTTGTTCACATTTCACGTGTGGTTGGTTGTGGCTCCTGGATTTGGACATCAGACGTGCTGTTCACAGAATACATCCCCTGGAATTGCGGTCCCCGTGTCCCTGTAACCTCTGTACACAAGGTAAACAAGGTAAATGCTGTATAAGTGGCCTTCTTGAACAAATCTCTTTGCAAACTGATTTCATCCCAGCGAAGGAGTGTATCAGCAACACTGTACATTAATTTCAGGTTTTCATTTTCTTATTTTATTTTGTAAATATATCCGATATTTGGAGCTTGAGTATACAAAATGTAAATATAGTTCATGTATTTGTACTAATTCTGATCCATTTGCTGTATAGCCTTAGGTGTGCAATGCAGATATCTAACTGTGTATGGTAACCTTGCACCACTGAATTGTTAGTGAACGAGGTGAAACAATAAAGGTACAACCAGTGCATTAGCAGGCAGAATGTGTGCTCCTGTCATTATGATTTAATTACTTGTATCTTATGTCGATTACTTGTTTTTAAAACCTGTGCTGAAGAAGCTGATGGATGCTTTAATGAAGTTTGTCTCGACTGCTCTTGAAGAAGGGGTTCCCAAAACGAACCAAAAACTTGATGGGCCAGATTGTTCGGGTCATCTTGTTTAGGAAATAACTTACACAGAATTTAATAGAAACTATGGTCTCAAGGTGTGTGTGTGTGTCCGATACATCGGAGCGAAGGTGGGGCAGCTTTGTCCTCCTGGGATCGCCTCGGTGCTGAAGGAAGGACAGGTCTGTCAAGTTTGGCCTGGCCGCACAAAGACAAACGGGTAGCGGTGATCGCTGAGGGGCTCACTGCCGCCTGGGACAATGTTCAGCGCCAGAATGGAAGCCAGTTAATAATAATTACTAATGACAAACTGCGCGGTTCCCGGCGGGATCAGGGGTGCGTGTCGCTGGGAACAGAGGCACAGGCGACGGCACGGGGCAGCTGCGCGGCTCCTCCGCGAGCGGGCGCGGCTCCCGGGAGCTCCCGGGGCTCCCGGGGCTCCTCGGGGCTCGCAGGCGGCGGGGAAGCGTCAGAGCCCGGCGGGGACAGCGCGGGGACGGCACAGAACCCGGCCCGGCCCGCGCCGCTGCCGCTTTAAGGGGGCGTGGCCTCGAGACATCGGGCCATGGGCGGGGGGCGGAGTCTCGCCAAGAGCCAATGGGCGCGCGCGGCCCCGCCCCGCCCCGCCCGCGGCTGAGGAGAGGAAGCGGCGCGCGCCGCAGGCCGGGCCCGCAGAGCCCCGAGAGGAGCGGAGGGAGCGGAGAGCCCCGGGAGGAACGGAGAGGAACGGAGAGGAGCGGAGAGCCCCGAACGCCGCCGCCATGGCCGAGTGAGAGCGGGCGGGAGCGGGGCGGGGGCGGGCCCGGCGTGGCCGCGGTGCGGGGCGGCTGCAGCCGGCTCGGGAGGCCCCGGTGCGCTGTTTGCGCGGGGGCTCTGCCCGGTGGCTCCGCACGGCCTCGGTCTGTGATCGCTGCAGTAACAGCTGAGAGAATGAACTCAGATCCCCGCGGTCGTTCGGAGGGCTGGGCTGGCCTGGGCTGAGCTGGGCTG